>NC_136070.1:1161313845-1161969291 GCF_964261635.1 Lissotriton helveticus | reverse complement strand
TATGGACCTAGACACATTAACATATAACACCAACAATGTATATGTACTGTGGTGGTAAATAAACCAACCGAAAATTGGAGGACAAAGTTCACAACTAGTTGTCAGATATATATATTTTTATATATTTATTAACAAAATTGAATGTATAGAAGATATTGTTTTTATACTGGATGACTGATATTAGTATTTACTAAGTGTCACTCCACAAATACATATGATCACAAATTCAAAAATCAATACAAAAAATGCCTAATGATACAATACATAATTATAAAGAAAACACAATAATAAACAATGATTTCATGGCTCAACAGATCTGTTTTGTGTTTTCTTTATAAAAATATTTATCCGACAACTATTTGTGAACTTTGTCCTCCAATTTTCGGTTTGTTTATTTACCACCACAGTGCATATACATTGTTGATGTTATATGTTACAGTGTCTAGGTCCATAGATAATTGTTTTTCCTAAATATATGTTTACAATTGCTTGACTTACCCCGATTTAGGATAAATAGTTGGGGGCACCTCTCTTTCTTTACAACGATTACTGCGGCTGGCCTCAGGTTAGAGCGGGGAGAGGCCGCCACCCCTAAAACTCGAGCCGCCTGGGGCGAAAAGTCACTGATCACGCCAGTACCTCTTCAAAAAGATTGCCACCCGCACATTGTATTTACTTAGTGTCACTGAAAAGTACATGTATTTCAATGTGACATCAGAGATAACTTCCCGCCTGTTTTGTAAAGTTTCACTTACAGTTATTTCTAAGCTTGTTTAAGCATTTTTGTATGAAAGCGACATTTGCTTTGCAAGAAGTGAAAAGGACATCTGAGGCGTGATACTCTTCATCAAAAGTGCTGTATTTTTATAGTGCTCAGTTTGTAAGGATGCGCCTTTAGAGCGCTAATTAAAAACATAACATGAACACAGATCTCATAAAACATGTCACACGTGTTTTTTACTGTATCCCTGAGTTTTAAATATAAACCACAACAATAAACCAAGCTGTTATGTTGTGTTTCATCATTGCATGCCAGTTATGCCCATGGTCATGGCAAAGGCTACTAGTAAAGAAATAAGATGCCTACGTCACCATGGCAAATGTATTATTGCGAATGGCCCTAGTTAAGAGAGTCTTGTGTGTCGAGAGTAACTTAGTGATTTACATGTGTGTGCCCCTGGGGCAAGGGGAAGGGAGCAGTAAGACAGGGAGTTTTCTCCCAGGGCAGCGGAACATATAGGACCGGTCCTGCCCACCAGAAAGTGTAATCTCCCATATTGTCATGGTGAAGTTTTCAGGCAGGAACGTGTTAAATGAACCGGTCTTGGGAATGTTCAAATTGCCAAAAAAAAGCCTTCAGTTTAGTAAATCAACATTCTCGCTGCAGTAACCACGCAAAAGCTGGTACAATGAGCCCGATTCACAGAACTAATTTAAGACAAAATCCTAAATTTACTACCATTTTGGTATTCACAAAAGGCACTTACTCATTTTGGTATTCACAGAAGGCACTTACTCATTTCGGTATTCACAGAAGTTAGGAGTCCTAACTTTAGGACTCCTAAATGCCTTCTGTGAATACCGAAAGTCTTAAAATTAGGATTTTTCTCAACTTTACTACAACTAAACTGAGAAAAATACTAATTTTAAGACTTTCGGTATTCACAGAAGGCATTTAGGAGTCCTAAAGTTAGGAGTCCTAACTTCTGTGAATACCAAAATGAGTAAGTGTCTTCTGTGAATACCAAAATGAGTAAGTGCCTTTTGTGAATACGAAAATGGTAGTAATTTAGGATTTTGTCTTAAATTAGTTCTGTGAATCGGGCCCAATGTAATGAAATGAAAATGACGGAGGGCAAAAGGGAAAAATAAAGTATTTCAAAACGTGCACACTGCATGTGGAAATCTATGTGTTATAGAATGTAACGATTGAACATGCACCTACCAACGGAACAGCTTCAAATGTTGCAAAAGTTTATAGAATCTGATACTTTGCATTTTATTGCCACCTAGTGGTGAGAAGTGGAGCAATCCTATAAAAATTCACAAGGCTTGATTGAATGGAACTTTTAGGGCCAAAATCGAGTTTGATGGTTAACAAACGTGTCATATGTCCAGCTCGCCTTATCACGAGCGCATTATAACACTTGTAATACAGCGGGCGTAATATCCGTCATATTTTTGACGTAGTACTCACCCGACAAACTCCAAACTAGGCCCTAAGCTTTCGTGTGCAGATGCCTTGAATTGCGCGTGCAAATTCAGTCTTGCAATTCACAAACAGCAAATTTGTACATGTAATTATGCATAATATTACGCTATTTTAATGAAATATTAGGTATTAGAACATCCTTTCCCTGAGGTATAGAGTGGGCGTTGCGGGTGGATTTATTTATTTGATTTCTTTATTGGATTTTGAACATATTAGAAGTACAGCTGAGGTCGGATTTTTCCTTTCACTGATACGCAGCTTCTTCCACCCTTCTAGCAGTTTTCTTCTGCCATGTGAGGGGGTAATTTATTTCCAGCATTGAAATGGACTGGAATGCGACAGGAAAATCTCCAAAATTGGCGGGACTGTATGAGATGGGGTTCTTCACAGGAAACATATTTCCCCTTGTGAAAAAAGTTGAACTAAACTTATACTAAGGCTTTGCTTCTGCATATTTATTTATTTATTTATTTATGCGATTTTATATAGCGCGAACTTTACCCGAAGGTGTCAGAGCGCTTTACATAGGACCCAGTTTCAACCATAAGGACTGATGGTTACATTCGGAAAAACAGATTTGCAAATTTTTTACTTACATAAGAACCAGTTGAAAACATACGGATTTAGGATTACATGTGTTACAAAAAAAGGTGCAAAAAATTGCAAATGTACAAGAGATAGAGTCACACAAGGAGGAGATACAAATGGATAAGCTCTAGGCATATACTAGAGATATCTCTGTCTACTTAGGGAGGGGATACACATGGATATGGTAGAGAGCACAGCGGACTCCTGCATAAACTCGTGATTAGAGTTATCTCTATATACATAGGGAAGGGGTAAGACTGGATATACTCTAAAGGTCACATAGGAATGGATGAGAGCAAAGCGGACTACTGCATGTCCTAGTGATTAGATACACATGGAAATACTCTAAAAGTCACATAGGAGACTAGTCGTTAGAGTTATCTCTATATACCTAGGAAGGGATAAGACCGGATATACTCTAATTGACACATAGGAATGGTAGAGAGTACAAAGGTCTACTGCATACACTAGTGATTAGAGTTATCTCTATATACATAGGGAGGGGATAAGACTGGATATACTAAAGAGTCACATAGGCAAGGTATATGGTGCAAGGTCTAAAGCAAATACCATCGATTAGAGATATTACAAAAAGTCAAAGAGCAGAGTTCCATAAGTGTGGATGCAGTCACAGAACAAAGGGAGGGTGAGAGGGATGCAAGGGTATGGAGAGAAGGGGAAGCGGAAAAGGGAGGAAACATTTGAGGATCATCCACGGGGAAAAGGGTTGATGGGCGAGGGAATGGGAGGAGGGCTAGAGTCCATCGAAACTGTCCGAAAACAGCAGCAAAGTGATGGTCAGGACAAAGCAAAAAGTCAAGAAGTCCAGGAGTGAAGGTGGGAGATGAAGCTGGAGGCCAGCCGCAGGCGCGACACCATCTTGGAGAGCTTGCAGTCAGCCGTCTCGGTGGGGGAGAGAGTGCGCCAGGTGGTGAAGGCCATGTTGACGCTGTTGGTACGGTCACGCGTTGGCCATGGGGCGCTGCACGGCTGCCGGTGTGTTGTGTGTGGATTCACCCGCAATCAGTGTGGAGTCCATTCAGAACACTAGTGCCCTGTGGGGGGGAGGGGGAGGGTGAGTGGTCTGGAGATCCGGCCCGTGTTGCAGGGCCCCAGGGCATTCCGGCACTGGCAGTGGCCCCAAACTGGCAGCAGGTCGGGAGGCAGGCCAAAAATCCAAGAGAGGGCCGGATTAGCAGGAGGCCGGGGAGAAGTTGGGGCGAGCCAGTGGAAGCGGCGATCGCCATCCAAAAGTCGCCTCCGGCCGCCATCTTAGAGTCAGGCAGGCGCTGGAAGGATTCCCTTGGTGGGGGTCTCCACCGAAGTGAAGGTATAGGAAATTAAGCCAGCTGCTGCGGCGAGAGTCTCGACCAGCCGGGGTAGCGCAGGACGCAATCCTAACTCCCAGCGGCGGCCGCAGTCAGCGGAGTCCACGGCGCAGTGCCGCCCGCCATCTTGAGCGCCTCCGCCCTCGCCTCCTTCACCTCGGGAGATCGAGCCTGTCTGCCAACCTCGGAGCGATTGCTTCTGCTCCGCACCTGCCCCACTCGCTCCGCTTCGTGCTGGAAAAAAGAGCGGTCAAAATGAAGGGCTGCATCTGCCCAGGGCCGGGTCAGAGCATCTCGTGGACCGGGAGCCGAGACGATTAGCGTCCGCTCGGCTGCACAAAACTGCAATTACACACACCCAACTACTTTTGCATGCTGGTAATTTGGAATTCCCAACATCTTTCCAGGAGTTCTCATTGAAACCTGCAGCTATTGAAGGTTTCCACAAGTTCTCTCAGTGAACTCAAATATTGTGTAAACCTGTACTCTTGCAAGGATGTATGACGTTGGAGGCAAAGATACATTTTTTAGATTTAAGACCACACTACGAGAGTATGTCATTTGACATCAATGGTGGCGATGTACATCCACCAAATTTGTATGCCTTCGACACCATTGGCAGATTCACTATTGGGTCATTACACTTCGCAAACAGCTTATTTTATAAATCACCTTCTTTGTTACTGCTGGGGGGGGAAACATCCTTTACAACGAAACCTTTACAACGCAGGTTTTATAACGAAAACTATTATAACGCTTTGCGCTGGGGGGCGCTCTAGGATAGGGAATAGATTTAATTTACTATCCAACACCTTCCCTAGTGTCCACGGGGACTGGAGTTGGAATAGTAAATTAAACTATTCACTATCCAGCACCCCAAAGCGCTATGCGTTTTTAAGGTTTGTGTTGTAAAAACCGCGTTGTAACAGCATGTGTGGTAAAAGCATGCGTTGTAACGTCATACATCCCTGCTGGGGGCAGACAGCATGTTACCTTTAATAATATAGCAAACTTCAAACACAGGACCAATGGTAGGTCACGTCATGTCAACGAGGCAGGATTTTTTCCATGTGTTCACATTTTGCCTGACACACACATTAAGATAATCTGAAACAAGCATTGGCAAAGCCAATAGGTCTGGGTTTGACTGCTGTCCTTTATCCTTTTACAAAACTTATTGTAATTGTGAATGCTTTTTACCCTGCTGATGAGCTCATAACTAGGGCAAACTGGTCCTGGGATGCTTGTGTTGCGTTTCAGAGAGGACCTGGCTTGGCAGTTCAGGCGTGACTTTTCTGATTGGAGCAAGGTCAAGACTGATTTGCATATAGCTGGGTCTAAACTGCGGTTACCTGGTGTGCAAAATAACGATGGATTGGGATGCAGCCAGAGCAATTACTGGTCACTGAGATTAATTTAAGCATTCCATCAATCACTCTGTTGAAGACTTTGGTGTGTCACCCTAAGTAGGACGGTTATGCCCAGAGGTAGGTATCGTGCATTCTCTAACTGGAACCAAGCTGTACCCAGCCGATGAGCCCTAAGCTAGGGTGAAAGTGATTCTGGGTTGCTTGTTTTCCGGTTCAGAGAGGACCTGGCATGGCAGCTCTGGATGGAATGTTCTGATTGAAGCAGGGTCTAGAACTGATTTGCATATAGCTGGATCCAAACTAAGGTGACATGCTGTGCAAAAATAACAATAGTTTCAGATGCAGGCTGAGTAATTACCAGTGGCTAAGATTAATTCAAGTATTCCATCCCTCACTTTTTTGTATTCTTTAGTGTGTTGCCCTAAGTGGGACGGGTATGCCCAGACGTGGGTCCCAGACATGCTGCTTCACTGTAAGCAAGCTGTACCTGGCTGATGAGCCCATATCTAGGGCAAAACTAGTCCTGGGTTGCTTGTGTTCCGGTTCAAGAAAGGAACTAGTTTGGAAGTTCGGGCTGGACCGATTTGAGCAGTAATTACCAGTGGCTGAGATTAATTCAAGCATTCCATCATTCACTTTTTTTGTATACGTTTTTTGTAAGAAGGTATGCATTGTATAAAAAGAAGCAGTGTCAAGCACGGCACTGGCCACTGAAGAAGGACATTCACACTCTGGAAGAGCAGAAGGCCATCACTCACAATCAAGTAAGCCAATGGCTAAGGTCGGCTGATCGTGCCCCATACTGTATGAAAAATGTGAATGACGCTACATCAGATCAATGGATGAAGAGGGCTTACTGAAAGCCCATAAAAGTATATATAGAATATATGTTTAATAAAAAACAAATGCGCAGCCAGTTTTTTCCACTCATGCCTATGGTCAATCATCAGCATAGACATATTAGATCACCACAACATTTGGGATGGACTTCCTCTAGACTCCCTGTCCCTCTTAGCCTCCTTGTGCCACAAGCAATGGAATGGCCAGTGATAGTACCCTACACTGGGGTGAGACAGCGCAGAGGCAAGCTTTCCATGGATTTCAAGCTTGTTCCTCAGATCACAAGGACTGAAAACATGTTGAGTGGAACGAAATTTACTCAGCAAAAATAAAGTTTACCCATATTCAAAAGATATCAATAGTAGACGTGTTTACAAATAACCTAGAATCGTTCACATTGTAAAAACACTTATAACAAATATGGGTCTATGTAATACAGGCAAATAGCTTTGTCTTGGTTAAATTGGTCATTAAAAGGAGAGCCTGAAAGGTTTTCTGGGCCCATCAAGCACCCCATTTACCTGCTCAAAGGAAGAGTGAAGTCCAAAATTTGTTATTAAGTTTAATAAATCTTGAAATGTTTAAATTAAAAGAGATTAAAATATAGTGCACAGCAGCTTTCTGTCATGAGGGTCAGTTTGAGGGATCAGATTTGACGCTCTGGGTCTGCGAGCCTAGCATCATGCTGCACTGGTCTGACACTTGTGTGCCTTTCAAGCACAAGTGTGAAATAAAGAAATATATCTCTATTCCAGCTGTGTCTGGAGACAGCAGCGAGCTTTGAAAGGGCAGTAGAAGTGCACATAACTGATGGGTACTTCGAACTGCTGGTAGAGGCAGGCTTACATATAACTAAATTATGTCAATGACGTTGGGCGTGGCAGGCACTGCTGTTTTACGGCTGCTTCACTGTAGGTATTCCTCCTCAACCTCAGTTGCATTTTGCAAAGTAAAAGACGTTCCACAACCAGGACACAAGTATTATGTCTCCTTTCTTCAGGCAGCATGTCAACAGATGCTGATCCTTCCCTGTCTGTAGGGGTGGGGGGAATGTTCTGTCCACCAGCAGAATTGGAAGAATTCTGGCCTTTCCGTGTCACTCTTTAATGCAAAGTTCTGGCTAAATTCCACCAAATGCCATGTGGCTGAACTTTTCTCCTGCAAGGCTCCAGAATATGTGAGCTGGTGAGCGCAATTAGGCATCCACAAGCTCGATTTTCCAAAGCGGGAGGTTACCAGCATTCGCGAGCAGTCACAGTTAGAGAGCTGCTGTTTAAGTAGATCTGCAGCCGCTTGAGTCGTTTTTCTACTCGAGCGCCAGCAAAATTGACTCGAATGGCTGCGGGTTCTTTCACAACGCATGGTGCCGTTCGCACCGATTTCCAACGCTGCTTGCGCTACGAGGCCTAATTGCAGTGTGAGCTGCACATTTCCACCCATTCCCGTTTTTCTGTAACTATGCAGAGTTCCACAGCATGAAACTCTGCATGTTACGCCCATCCCTATCTGCCTGGCACCTCTTTGCACATATTCACAGTTTACAGGGCTTCGAGACTGACACCTCAGGATCTAGCTGAAGCTTTTCAGTATACCCGAATATGAATATGGTACCTGTTTTCATCCCATAGCATGTACAAGGAAACCCCGTTTCCTGTTGTCCATCGTAATAGAAAACATGGCCAGCAAAGCAGCATAATTCTTAAACATGGAAGCGGTCTCTACTATGTCTGGTGCCGGGTTCCGTACAGAATGTCATGAAGAGCGTTGCAGAAAAAAACTGTCACCCGTGCCCCCTTAATATCAACCAATGGGAGGTGGCTCTCTTTGTGGGTGTAGCTTTATCCGGTGAAGCTTTGTGGGCACCAGGGCAGTCTGCTGTAGCATTGCAAAAAAAAAATGCTCGACATAAAAAAATGCTAATTTGTCGATAAATGTATTTAAGCTGACGTGTTGCATTAAGAATCCTGACTCGTTGATGCTGTATTGGTGCTGCCAAGGAGGAGACCATACCCACAGGTACAGACCATTTAACTGTGACTATGTGGATCACAATCTTTTCATGGTCACAATTCCAGAGTCCAAAGACATGTTACAGGGAGTCACAGAAATTAACTCAACTTCTGTAGATGAAAAATGATATTTGGAAAAATGAGGTGACTGAACAAGCACCCTAACTTTAGTACTTTCTTCTATAGACGAGAGGTGGGGTGGAGATCCATTGGCACATGCGTCTTTCCAACAAATGCTGTCTGTCACGCTGTGTGAGAGTCGTAGACCTGTAGGAAGAACAAGCTTCACAGTCACCTGGTTCTTGACCTAATGTCAAGCAATGTAAGCACTAAATGGAGTTCGCATTCTTGCACCTTTCAGAATATTTGCTGCAAAACCTAAAGGATGTTTTCTCATGTTGGAAGCTCTCTGGAAGGCTCTTAATAGGTAAATAAATCCATAAAACGTTGACATGCTCCTGATGACTGCATCACTGATGATAAACTACAGCTGACCACTGAAGAAGGAATTTTTAGTGGTCTTCAGAATATCCTATTCAAGTCGAATGGACAGCTAGGTCAATGCTGGCTGCTAGATATATTCACTCCCAGCCTCTTCCAACTACTCCGGGAAAAAAGCACTTGTCTGATGTTTCCTTAAGCAACACACTTAGTCGGTCGCTTAATGATCCAAATTTCAGCATAGAAGACCTTCTACAACCATGTTCAACAGGAGTAACAGGTACGTTTTCTTGATCTCTACACTACTATATGATACTTTTGGTCAACAAAGTAATATTTATTAGATTTATGGAATATTTGACCATATCTTGTTAATTCAAAAGAATTCCAATGAAAGAACATGTTCATCAAATGTCCAGGTTTTAGATGGTTGAATCCAACTGAACTTCAAAGGTGGAAGTGATGTATTTCATAAATTGTTCTATAACATGTTTCAATGCTACCTCATCAAATATATTCAAATGTAGTACTCTCCATGAGTTGTGCCTTACAGTCCAATCTGTTTACTTTTGAGAGTGCTTCTACTCAAGTTTTTTTATTGGTTTTTATTGTGATGGGGTTTTACAGCTCCAAGTAACTCAAGAACATATAAGCCCCAGTGTGATGGAGGAAGCTTTGTAGTTGAGCATCCTGTGTTCCATACTCAGTTTCAGAAATGTTGATTACTACTATGTCCCTTCGGTGTCCCTCATGGCCCCCTCCCCACCATACATGAGCGCTCTTCTGTTTGTTGTTTTCATGCTCTCTAGCTATTGCTCTATTTTGATACCAAAGGTATCAGCTTTGATACTGCAATGCCGGATGAAGCACATCTATGTGTGCAGTGAGCTACATTTCTAGATCTATAAATTAAAATAGAAGGTGGGTGGGTACAGAGGCGTAGCAAGGGGCGGTGAGGCGATCTGCCCGAGGCAGCATGAGTTTTGGGGGCGTTGGCCTCCAACTCCCAGCTCTTTCATGCGGCTGCGGCAGGCGGCAAAAGAATTGACTGCCACGGGCTGCGCAATGGCTAGCTACGCCACTGGGGGGATAAGTAACAAAATAGTCAGTGTCCAAAGATCCAAGGGCAGCTCTTATGCCACTGGACTGTCCTAGGAAGCGAACACATGATGCTGGTTCAGTTATTGCCTCTTCCTGAGCCATGCATTATAAATCTCGTTACTCCATGAGTATGTTCAAGCAATGCTGGGCACCAACAAATGTTGTATTTTTCTAATTTGTGAGACACTGCTTTAGGCTGCAAGGTATTTTGTTTTTTTTTACAAGTAAGCATTGTAAAGTTTATTCTACATATTTTAATTAGCAACGTACAATGAATGCCATTTAGTGCTGTCACTGTTTTTTGAATGGATGGTATAAGTACAGTTTATCTTATTTACAACTTGTTGTTTCTGTAAGGTAAGGGGATGAGAACATGGATTGAACACAATTTCTAAAAGACGTGAAGTGGGGCAAGTGATTTTTAGCTGTTCTTAAGTGGAATCTTTTCCACCCTTTGAAGCTCTACTGAGCAAAGCGGAAACCTCCCTGATGCGCACAAGAAATGACATTTGGATAATATTTTGACACTGAACCTGTGAATTCCTTTATCAGATGTTACCGTTAGAAAGGATGCTTGGTTTGTACAGTGCCAGGTGGTGTTTGTTGACGCGCCTTGCACTGTTTTTCATTCTTGTTCCAGACATGTGTGCTGTGGTTTCTTGGGGTAAAGGAAACACCATCAACTTCTTCAGTGTTTGTTTTTTTGCTTTTCTTTACCCTGTTTCTAACTTCCAACTGATTTGGCACCTGAACCTACAACATGCAGATGTTTAACCACTACATGCCCATGCCTCTCAGTTATTCAGGAAAGCATACAAACATGACAGAAAGTTCTTTTATTCAACTCGGCGCCTGAAAGTTCTCTGTCACATGTCTACTGTATTTAGTGAAGAAATGCAACAGCACTTCTGGCACAAAGAGCATTTACTAAATGCAAAGCACGAAGATATTAAATAAACTGGGCACATTCACTGTGCCTTCCTCTTAAGCATGTTGCAGTGTGTGCTCGCTTGAGGCAAAGTGCTTTACAAACATGCTCGCTCGTCAGTGAAAGGTGGAATTGACTGGTTAGCTGAGAGCATGCTGTCATCCTACTAAGCAGAAACCTTCCAATGTGTTTAACAGTTTATCATAAATTATGCAATTTGAGCACCAGCTCATAGTTTAATAAAATGCCCACACTACACTGTGATGTGTTTCAAGTGCCAGTTTGTGGATAACTCAAGACAAAACAGCTGACCACGCTGCACTGCTATGCAGCAAAGGGAGGTGGGGGACTGGGGAAGGGAGCAGCAAAATCTCACTTGGCTAAGGGTATCAAACCTCTTGCAAAGCTCCGAATTTCGATTAACATAGCACTTTTTTCCAGAAGCAGCACCACTGCGGCACTTGTAAATTATCATTGCACATGTAACTGCTGAACCCAGGGGTTGTAGAGATGAAGACAGAGTGGAAAACAGATAGAGCCAGGGCTTTAAGTGGGCCCGGTCTCACCGATGCTGAGCACAGACAGTTTTTAAAGGGGGCCTCAAAACGGGTCTCTATCGGACTCTGTTTTGCGCCCCGGCACAGGAGGTCCGTTTTTTTTCGGTCTCCAGTGACAGCAGGCACATCGATGTGCATGTGCTCATACTGCTCACTTCTCACTAGCGGGAAAGTTACGGCATGGCGTCATGCCAGGTGAGCTTTGTAGGAGAAGGGAAATCCTTTAAATATAGTCCTTTTATCTCTGGATTTCCCTCCTCTTTTTGAAACTCAGGAGTAGCAACATTGTCGTGGTGTCACCAGGGCTTTAAGTGGAAGCTTTTTCAATACTATATACAAGCCATAGTTGCTGCTTATTTATCTTATACAACTAACAACCACTGACAAACCCAATTGTCCTGACTTGTAGTAGGTATGATGTTACTTGTTGTATCATATATCTGGATGCAATGACAGAAACAGCAAAATACAAGTCGGGCGGCACACTGTGCTAAGCACAGAAGCCACGCCCTTAATTGCATTGGCCACGCCCCTTTGAGAGACCCCCAGTTTTTCCATCCCACTTAACGCCCTAGATAGCTCATAATAAAAACGTGATGCTGCATAATGATATGGAAATACATTCACAAAAACACTGACAGACATAAAAAGAGGCAACACAGTAGCCAGGTGTGGTTGGGAAGAGAAATAAGTACAGCTATATACAAATGGAAGCAAGGAGAAAAATGCCTTTCACTTCTATGCAGCCATGCTCACGATACCCTGACACAAGTGACAGAGGATACACTGCTGCAGATGTGCATATCATAGCTGACAAAACTGAGTTTTAGCACACCCAAGGTGTGCATGTAAGTTTATGAGTCAGGGTTTGGAAAAATTAACTGTGACAGCAAAGATGGGGTCAAAATGTACTAATGATAGTAAATGTGAGCGCCCAAAAAGTAGCTCACGCATGGCAGTAAAACAAATTCAGAAAAACAGAGCTGGAAGCCTTCTAGTTGCCATTCCAGACCTTTTGAATGCTTCCTGCTAGTGATTACATAAAGCTTAAAGCTGTAGTTACAGCGGACACCCCTACCTCCTTAATGAAGCCCGGGCATTTCTTAATTACAACCAGGGCTTTCAGTGGGATGAAACAACTGGGGGGGTCCCTCAAAGGGGCGTGGCCAATGTAATTAAGGGTGTGGCTTTAAAACACTAGCTAAAAATCTGTGCTTAGCATAGAGCGCCGCCCGACTTTCTTTTTTTTGCTGTGTGTCATTGCATCCAGATATATGATACAACAAATAGCATCATACCTACAACAAGTTAGGACTATTGGCTTTATCAATGGTTGTTAGTCGA
Organism: Lissotriton helveticus; assembly: GCF_964261635.1. Taxonomy (NCBI): domain Eukaryota; kingdom Metazoa; phylum Chordata; class Amphibia; order Caudata; family Salamandridae; genus Lissotriton; species Lissotriton helveticus. The sequence continues at coordinate 1,161,956,573 of NC_136070.1, read as the reverse complement.
ATAAGATAAATAAGCAGCAACTCTGTTTTGCTGTATTTAACATTGAAAAAGCTTCCACTTAAAGCCCTGGTGACACCACAACAATGTTGCTGCTCCTGAGTTTCAAAAAGAGAAGGGAAATCCAGAGAGAAAATGACTCTGTTTAAAAGATTTAACTCACCCTACAATGCTCACCTGGCATGACGTCATGCTGTAACTTCTCCACTAGTGAGAAGTGAGCAGTGCACATCGATGTGCCTGCTGTCACTGCAGTCCGGAAAAAATCGGACCGCCTGTCCCAGTGCACAAAACAGAGCCCGATAGAGACCCGTTTCAAGGCCCCTTTAAAAAAACTGCTGGTGCTCAGACCCGGTGAGACCCGGCCCACTTTAAGCACTGATTACAACTATTTGTATGGTCGACATGTCAGGGAATTGGGTAAAAGTGTCAGCTCTGACTGGAAAGAAAGGGGCTTTGGGGCGGATTAAGAGGAGAAGCATAATGGGCACTTGAGGACCTGCATCCAGGACGGAATCTCCCACACTGTCGTCTGCCAATCTTGGGTCCGGCTCAACACTACTTTACAGGTAGGATTACCTCAACACGTGGTATTACCTCAAAAGTTTTTTCGTCTAAAGTTTTATTTCTCAACAACATTTCTCCAATATTAAAAAAGAATAAGAAAATATCTGGAAACAGAAATAGTATGAGAAACAAGAGGGAAAGAATCAGGGAAAAGTAGGATATTTATAAAAAAAAAAAAAGAAACAAGCACTGGCAAAGGGAATTGATCACACCTCTAAAAGGCTGAGCTACAGGACTTGTCAATTCTTTTAGCATATGTTAAGTAAATGCATGTGTTAAGACATGCATACATGCATGGCCAGGAGTCGTGACACTAGGCAAGCATTTCACATTTACGGCCCTAAAATGGCAGACAGTCATGTTCGAATGGTAAATCAAAATATTGAAAAAGTGTAAAAGTTGATTTCACACTGGGGGAAGATTGAAAAGAGAGCTTGGAGGGGCAGGGTGTTAGGCAGAGGAAAACGGGAGGAGAACAAGGAGGAAAAAAGTGGACTGTCACAGAGTGCTTAATACAAAATAAGACAAGCAATGGCAAAGCCAATAGTTGTCACCTTTTATAGTTTTTTAGCGATGTTGTATAGCATCCCTCACGCTGTGCAACGTGGGTCAAGAAGAATAAAAAATATGCATATGTTGTGATCACCCACGCATTGCATTGATAACTCATAATCAATTTCCTGGTGGGAGTCAATAAAGGCAAAAGAACAGTGCAAAAGCATTATGCACACAAATACACAGGGGTAGTAAGGAAGCAGAAGCGTGAAAATAATAGGAGGGGTGGTTAAAGAGCATCTTCCCCCTACTGCCTTTAACCACTTTGTTTTACCAGTATGAACCTCAGCATCTGGTGCTCAGCATTGCCCCAACTCCATGTCCTTCTTCCTAAGACACCCCTAATCATGGCTCTATGCAGCACCACAGCACCACATGCAGGTGGTGGCCAGGAGACTAGAGGTATTGATGCTTTAGTTGTGCCTTAACTCATCTGTACTTCACACTATCGGTCTTCCATCAGGGATGGTGTGGACTGCTGCACGATTGTGGACTAATGTGGGGCTGCCGCAGAGGGGTCATGACTGAATTAACCTCTCCCCCCCCTAGGATCCTTGCTCTCTCTTCCTGCTTCATGTAGGTCAGCGCCAAAGCTTAACATGGAAGCTGGACATGCAGAGCAAGGGCACAAGCAGCATCGCTCTACCGAGAATGCTTTGAAATCCATCTGCTTTGCCTTCAAGGCCTCGTCTAAAAAAGGTCCTTCCTAATGGAGATCCCCCTTTCGATCCAATGTCCCCCCCCCACTCTCTACGATTATCTAGATTCAGAATGTTATTTATGATACTGCGTTTATTTTTATATGTTTTAATGCTTTTTTTTATTTTGTGCTTTTATGATCTTTTTAAGATCGAATAAAGATCTATTCAATTGAATTGAACTGTATGCATTCCGAGAATCAAAATATCCAGAATACATGGCAGGTCCTTTTTTTTCTTGGTGCTTCCAATTGAAATGCTCGTCCCCGAGAACTCCGCCGCATCAGCTTTGAAGCTGCTTTTAGAAAAGATCTCAAAACCTGGCTCCTTAAGTCTGTCTACTGCTCTTTTGATGCCGCTCTGTTGCTCTCTGAGCCCTGCATCTTCTACTAGCACCAGGGCACCCTTTTGGGTGTTAGTCGCGCTGTATACAGCTGTCATTCATTCACTGCACACCTCATCTAGCGGATCACAGTATAGCACAGCAGCAGTGACACATGTCAAAATAACGAGGTGCAGTACAAGCCAGAATGCTTGTGAAAAACACTGAATCTGTCAAGGAGGCTGATGGCTGAGTGAGGCTTGTGTCACTTTTAATTGATCACGAGGCTTTTCAAAACAGAGTTTCAATGAAACATGTCGAACTCAGGGCTTCAGCTACCTGGAAAGGGCTCATCTAGTTGAAGAATTGCCAGCCGTGTTGTGAACACAAGCACAACCTGATGGTTCCATGGAAAACAATTACCCATTTCTGAATTATTAAGCTGCCAAGAGGGAGTGGTTAGACATGTACAGAGGTGGGCATGCACGTACGGGTGTGTAAGTGTATATGTGTTGGTTTTTATGCTCTATTTACTGTTGCTGCACTTTGCATTTGTCGCAGCCGTAGTGGTGGTTGCTCCTCCACCTACATCACTGCCAAGAACTGGAACGACCTTCCCCTCCAGCTAAGTACAGCACCCTCACTGGCTGACTTCAGAAAGAGACTCAAGACCTGGCTCTTCTACGGAGACACAGTGCCCAGATTTCCCAAATGTTGACAGTGTTGCGATTTACAAATGCTGTTTGATCGATTGATTGAATACAAGTGCTGGAGCAGCTCATTGATGGATTGCAGGGTGACAAGCTGGGTAAAGTAGTTTTCAAAGAAGCCATAGCATTCCTCAATTCTTTCATAGTAACACCAAGCAGATGTCTGACAGTTGTTCTTACTGCTGTTTGTTCTCTATGCTGTTGCCTGCACTGGAATTCTGTTCAAGCTTCCTGATTTCACCCAATGCCACATCATGGCATAGGTTGATCAGCAGTCACCTTTCATCATTTCTATTGGACAGCCAAGAGTCTAGAAAAAGCAGATCACCCGGGAAGGTAGACAACGAGGCGTTGACTCTGAGAAACAGTGGTAAGCACATCACGCTGAATGATGTTGTGTGAAATATGCAACCAAAACAATTACTTACTTGTATATTCAACCGCTATAATAAAGTCAGTGCAAGCAACACTTTCAGCCTTAAAAAAAAGCATTTTTCTGCTACAGTGCAACTTTTCTCAAATGATCTGGAAGCCCATAGTTGCAGCAAAAAAACAAACATCTTGCCTGGCTACTAATCTTGAGTTTCTCATATCAGTAAATGATGCTATCACCAAACTGCAGCATGTACTGCTGTTTTTTAATGACGCCCCTAAGGGAGATCAATGGTTCAGGCTGAGTGAGCATCTATCATCTGAAATTGCTCAAAAGATGAAGTCTAGCAGTATGGATTGGAACACCTCCATGACCTGGACCTCTGGTGAAGCCAAAAGAACAGAAAGATGGGCATCTCTCTATCTCAGGCTTCCTTCATGAGTATCACCCAATAAAAATGTATAGAATGTGCCCTAATCTACAGGTAGTTACAGTAACCACCAATGGTTTGACCAACAATAATTCAACCTGTCCTTTACCTCGATCTAGTTTAATTTGCCATACTTTTACCACTGTTATCCAATTTGGGTGCAAGAGTGGTGTCAACGTAAAAGTCAATCTATCCTATTTTGGATAATATAATTAGTGTAAAAGAAAAAAGTTACTTACCTTTGGTAGTGATCTTTATGGTGAATACTCTGTCTACATGACAACTCCTCACCTGTTGAATACTTCAGTCACCAGACAGGATCCAAAACGTTGTCCATAGCTCTCCTGCACCATTAGAGTGTGCGGGCTCCATTTGGGTGCAATTTAAGTCAGAAAAGTTTTTGGGTGAAATAAGACTATTATTCTGAATCGAAAGGTGGGTGGAATTGGTTAGAAATCTGCAAGTAGAAGCAGTTTCTACCCGAAATTGTAGAGGGATGTATATTCCTCACTTTTTAAATAGATTCCAAAGCGTGCATTTTTTATCCACTATACTATGCAACTTTTGTATTTTTATAGAAGTGTCTTTAAACTACAGATCATTTTTGTGGAGGGACAACAAGCAGGCATAATTACATTGAATCTGGCACCAGCTAGAAGGAGCTCAGATGCCACCAATTAATCTCCAAGCATGAAGGTGGAATCTCTGGAGGTTGAGTTGAAGGACCTGCCACTATGACTGGGAGACGAGGTCCGCCCTGAGAGGAAGACGGATTGAGGACCACAAAGAGAGATGTGGAGGGTCCTCAAACCACACCCTTCTTGGACAGTCTGAAACAATGAAAAGAAATTAGGCCCAGTCCTGGCAAATCTTTCTCAGAATGTAAGGAATCAAGGGTATGGGAGCAAATCCTTAGTGGAGTGGAAAGTTCCTCCTAAATCAAAACACGTTCCCTAATCTTCCTGCAGCAGATACTGCAGGAAGCAGAATTGTCAAAGGGCATTGTGTATGTGGCTGAGGGGTGCCTCACAGGGCGAGGATGTATTGTTCCACTTCTGGATGGTGAGTAGCCAAATTTCTGCTGGTGCGACCAAACACAGAGTCTCAGTGCTTCTTGACAGACAAGGTGAAACCCTACTCCTTTCCACTTGTTGCTATACCACAATATAGTCATATTGTCTGTCAAGATCTGGACAGACTCGCTGTATACGGAAGGTGGTAATCCAATGACCACTCAGCCAGATTCTCTGCAGTGTCCCAGAAAGATCACAACGGTTTGTGAGAGATATCTCCTGTGCTGGAACCACTGCCTGCAGAGGCACCACTGGAGAGCCCTTGTGTGACAGCAGGCATACATGGCCATGAGGATGCAGGAAGCCAGCAGACCTAGCAAGCAATTGACTGTCAGGACTGGAATCTGAGCTCCCTCCGACATTGGAATCATACCCTGAATGTCCCACATTTTTAGGTAGGAGGAAAAATCTCAAAAATGTAAATGTAAATGTATAGGCATTTATATAGCCTATTTATTATTTATATATATATTATTTATAAGGGATGTTATGTCCAGTACTGCTTCTATGAACAGAAGGTAGTGTGAGAGCTCAAGATGAGACGTTGGCATGTTGATGGAAAAACCCAATTCAAACAGCAGGGATGATATTGCTTGCAGGCATGCAATTGATGCTACACAGTCTGCAGCAATCTGGCTTTGAACGCCATTCATTTAGGTACAAGAATACTAAGATCTCTAACCTCAGGAGTTGGGCCCCAACCATTGGCCTCACCTTTGTAGAGACTCACTATAGGAGTCAATGTTAATTTGAACAGGAGGACCACAAACAGGAAGTGAGTGGACCCTACCATGAATCGCATTGATTGCTGGCCCAAAAATCAGGCTGTCACCCTATCTGCCTTGTGCCTCTCTACTGCAGTGTTCGCCTTATCATTAAAGGGTCTTGCTCCATCAAAAGGTGTAGGCCTCAAAGATATTTGAACATCTCCAGAGAAGCCAGTTAGGCTACAGAGTCGCTCATACCTCTGGCTAGTGATATGACAGTTTCCAGACAGCTCTAATTATTTTACTTGAAGTGTCTTGCCCATCCCGAACGACCTCTGCAAAGTGGACTCTAAGGTGTTTGGGCAAATTTGGGACTACCATTTGTACCATATCCCAGAGGGCATGCCTATACTTCCCCAAAAAACAAGCTGCATCAGTCAGCCTGGTGTAGTGGCAGGCTGACAGATGGGAAGATCTTTTTTCCAAGTGCTGCTAGCCTTTTTGACTCTCTATCTGTAAGGGCTATGAGGAAGGAGCCGGGGTTCTGTTTCATACGTGAGGAGGCTTGCACAATTAGGCTTTCTGGGAATTGATGGACAGACGAAGAAATCAAATTCTCTGAAACTGGTCTATAGTGCTTGAAAAATACCCAGTTTACTGACAAGGCAGACATGAGCTTCTCCATGCCAATATCACTAGGTACATGATGCGCCTCATTGAAAGGCAGCAAAGCTGCAGAAGTGCTGGACGAGAACTTAGGGACTTCAGTTACGATGTTAGACTTTGTTAACACTAATGGAAAGTGAAATCCAAGAACAACAGCAGCCTTTCTGAGCAGTATGTAGAAATACACCACTTGAGAGGAAGTCAATCTACTATCTGAACTTCTGTGGTGGCATCCAGTCTGCTACCCTGTTGCAATTTCAAGTAATCTGTCTTTCCAGAAGATAGAGGCGGAGGCAGATTGGCTGCCTCGAGGCTTTCATCAGTATCATGCTGGGTTGGGCCAGGTACTTTTAGTCGGTCAGAATCAGAATCTAATATATCAGGTATTACACTAGTTTGAATTGTCTCGCTGCTCCTCCCACTAATCTTTCTTTCTCCACAATCTACTGGGCTTCTTCCCTAGATTTCTGTAGTTTACACCCCAAGGTCAGCAGGGGGCAGTAGTGGTGCTGCAGAAATGGTGCTGTAGGTGAAGGCGTAGGGCACACCAGGGTAAAGTCAACTGGTGAAGGTTTCAGTGTCAGGAAACCTCTGGATGGCATTGGGCACATTCCATGTGGAACAAAGGTCACAAAAAGCACTGCAGTGGGACCCGCAGAAGGGAATCTGAACGGAGCCACTAAAGATCCATGAGGCGAGCAAACACTCCAACGGGGACCAATGCACGCCTAAATAGCTTCATCATAGCAAGCATGAAGAAAGCAGGATAGGCACTTGGAGTCAGGCACTGATGTGGCATCGGACATGGGTGGCTAAGGCACCAGGACGGGCGCTGGTGTCAGCACCAGTGCCAGCGACTCTGCTGCCAGACCTTCCCAGGAGGAGTTATCACCATCAGCTCTAGCTCGGATGACTCAGCAGGAGGCAGATATTGTCGAAGTGATTTACCATTTAAAGGGTAACACCTCTTAGGTGAGGAATCCTCGCGCCTCCTCTTCTTTTTGTGCTTCATGGATGTTTTCTTCAATGAGTGTTATGAAGGAAAAGGACTGGAAGGGGCCAGCAATGCCAAGCGCAGTGCTCATTGTAAGTGCTGCCCATGAAAATGGTTGCCTTGCTCCCCTTAATGGTCTTTGAGTGCAGAAGACCACACTTATCGCATGACCTCAAGTCATGCCTCGACCCCAAGCACCAAAGGCACACCTCATGTAAGTCCAAAATGGACACCTACCCATTATAGCCCGACAGGACTTAACCCGTTTACCGCAGCGGAATGTGCGGGCGTACTACTGAGTGGGCGGGGCAGCGTTGGTTAGCGGTCGTGCGCAGCACCCGGAAGGTAGTGCTTGCGCGAGCACTGGGCGGGTAAAAGTCGGACTTCCTTGGGAGAGAGTGTCCTAGCACCGCACTCAAATTTGAATGATAATTTGAAGGGAAAAAAATTCTGAAGAAAACGAAAAGCAAAGGAAAGACAAGCTCTAGATCTGCGTCAAAAGGCATGGAAAAAAAGGAAATGGACGGTAGTGCAACATTATTGGAGCAGTATGGCTCTGTTGTGCTTCCAGTCCCTAAATGGAGCCTAAACTCCCTACCGGCACAAGAAAGAAATGGAAACGTTTCCAGATCCAGTCTGCCATCAGGGGATACTGAACATGTGAGAAACTTTCGAATAGAAGTATCCGACAGAATAAAACATCTTTCCAGAGGGGCGGGAAAAATGGCCAGTTGGGGGACCTGTGTAAATGTAACCCTTCGCAAAGTAGACATAAAAGAAGTGTTTATGCAAATAAGGTCTCATCAATGTAATACACAGACACATAATACATTGCATCGCTACATACACATTTTACTTCTGCAACATGCACAATACTTTTTCAAGATTAGTGAATGGGTGTTAAGCTGTCATCACCGACTCTACGGTGTATATAGCATATCTGACCAGTGATAACACTGTGCCCATTCCTATCAACAGCATGACCAAAGGTTTTTCTTGCTGATCCCAGATGTTGGTTTGCAGCCTTTTCTCTAAGTGAGATAACAAACTTACAACAACCTTACTGCTTGCAGAATGTCAGGCATTCCCTCAGGACACACACAATAAAACATATTTTTTATACAAAGCATCTGGAAACAGTGGTGGAATGTTTGGCCTGATTTGTTGAGTAGATCGTGTGATGAATTTTGACTTTACCAATCAGGGTGAAGCAATACACATCTAATAATACATACATACATACAAGCATATATTGAACCACCAGATTCACACTGCTTTCGTGACCAGTGTTGCATGCTACCACGGTCCTCGCCTCACTCCGCTCCCCCATCCATTGCCACCAATTCCCTCCTTATGTTTTCCATTCCCATGCCCTCTCCTCCTTTGTTCCCCTTCTAATAACCCACCTCTTTTCTCTGGCCTTTCCTCCTTCTTCACTCTAAAATTGCAACAGACCGGCCTGCTTCTTTTTATTCATCCAACCATCAGCAGCTCCAAATTTGTACTGTTTTGTATTATTATTTTGAAACGCGCCCTGGATAAGGGTGCTATAGAAAACTAAACAAATGAATAAATTCAAAGAGTTACAAAACACTGATTTTCAAACTGTCAAATGAACAATAATGCATATGTATGTACTGTAAACACTCTACTGTACCTTTAGCAGCTGAATTGTTCTGTGAAGACACTGAGGGTCTCCTCTGCTGGAGAAACACTCCTGGTGCCAAGGGCTGAGAACCCCGGTTAACTTGCGCTACCCCAAACGTGCTTGCCCCAGCGGTGTATTCGTGATCTGCTACGGTTGTTGGACTGAGATCCAGCTTAGAGGGTTCAGGAGAACTGCTTTCCTGAGGGAGCTTAATTGTGTGGTTGGATGAGAGCTTCTTTTTGGTATTCTTTTTCTTCTTGATTTTTTGTTCCTCCTTAAATGGAAGCAAACGTGCAAACCCTCTTTAATACTTAAGCCATCTACAACAATCACCACATTGTAACTCCCAGTCTTTTTATGTAAAGATTTGTGCAAAATTGCACATGCAACTTCATTCAGCATAGATTAATAAGCATGCATTGGTAGTGATCACCTGTACATCTTATGACATATTCAATCTGGGAACATGGTGGCAATAAACACTTGTAACCCTTCATTAACATGAAACCATGCAGACGTGCAATTTGTATTTCATTCAGTCAGGATATGCTCCTACTGCCCAGCCTACATGTCCCTATGTTCGGATCCTAAGATTTTCACTCAAATGGCTACCCTCCAGTTGAGTATTACTAGGGTCTAATATTTGCAGCAATACAAAATCTCACAGATCTACAGTTGCAAACTCAACAAAAAGTCAATTTATCAACTCGTCTATGCTCAGTTCAGTTCTGGAACTTGCTAGTCACCTTTCTTTTCTGGGAAAAACAATTCTGCTAATCCATAACGTAAAATTAATTCGTAGAAACTATTTAATATATTGATCATAGATTGTTACCGTGCCTAGGGAAACAGCAGTTTTCATACAGAGGGCTCAACTCTAAAATGGATAATACCGTCTGCACAAAATCAGATTGGAAAAATGTGCATTTTGCATCGCGCGAGTTTGCGACGAGAACTTATGAACGTACAGAATATGCTGCATGTGATCATTTTTCACAAACATCTTTGTCCGGCACACATTTTGCACATATGGAAGCATGCTGTTGGTCTAGTAGGAGTCAATTACAGTACACACCTCATTCATGATCATGAGCATCTTCCGCAGGAGGAGACATTGCAGACCATAGGCACAAATGCCCCATCAGCAGGCACGTAAGTCCATAAGGCTCAAAGAGCTTCAGCGCCCCCTCCCCCTCCCCCCATTGTGTGTGTCAGCCCAGGCTGAGACAGCTTCCCAGGCACACACACAAACGGATTTTGAGCTGCTGTGGGCTGGCTGGTTTGGCATCCGTCTTATTGCAGCCGCACCCGAGTACTTCACAGGTGTTTAAAAGACCATTCACTTGTTAACGTGGCTTTGTTGTTTTTTCACCTCTTCTTAGAGCCCCTGCATCTCCACTCTGCCTATTGCTGAAAGAATTACCCCCCCGAAATGTTTATTAAACCCCCCCGAAATGTGCCTCCAGTTGCGCCTCTGCCCATCAACACTGTCGCTCTGTACTGCACCACTCATGATGACATACACACATACATGAGCGGACAAGCCCTAACACAGACGTGGAGAAGTACGCGAAATTTTTGACACATGGGGACTCTTTAATGCACATATATGCCAGTGCTACAGCAATGGGTGACGCTGCTATGAGGGCAGACGTCTACAGTGTGCCGTCACCAGGCGCACGTGGCTCATGGGAGCTAAGCATGAATACACGTTTGCATACTCTGACGCAATGTCAGATGCCACAGCCCAAAGAATGTAACCGCGCCTTTGCAATGGTTAAGTTGCCAGTCGCATTTATGTTTAATTTTTGTAAATCGTGATATTGAGTCTAATTCTAATACTGTTTTTGCCATTGTACTGTTTATCTTCCTTTGCTTCTTGGCCTTTTAGAAGAAATATCTAGTTTGCTAGAACTATTTATCTTTATTAAAAAATAAAGGCACACAGTACAATACAATTATACAGCACAATGCAGTAAACCTCCACTGGCACGAATAATGATACAATTGACTCGAATTGCCATCCCTTAAGAATTAGAAAAAGTAAAATGCCGACAGGAGCAGAGAAATACAGCTGCTGCAGCCTTTGTGCTCGTTTATTCATCACTCAAATGCATGCAAAAGGATGCCAGTCTCATGATAAAGGAACTAACTTTGCCTTAAACAAGAGAAAAATATTTTCTAACCGCTCATTACTGTCAAGAGCTGAATAAATGGAGGGGGGAGAGAAGGCGGCGACACAGGGCAGGTAAGGGGGAAGGCACAGGAGGAGGAGGGAAGGACAAGAAAGGGACTGGCCCTGAGTAGAGTCAGTGGAATAATACAACATGATGCGGCCCCGGCCCCTGCAGAATATACTGGCCTAGGGCTGCATGGGGCCCTCTGAAGGGATGTTGGGCCCCTGAAATGTTGGGCCCTTGAGATGTTGGGCCCTCCCTGCACAGGGGCTTGCTTTAAGCACCTGAGTGGAGTTGGTGCAGGGGCAAACGGGAGGAAGGGTTCGGCCTGCGTTTATGTTGTTATCCAAGACAGGTAACACGAGGACAACTGGGCTGGATAAAACCCCTATTACGCATGCGCCTCTAGACACGTCACCTCTCGGTCTGCGCCACATAAATCGTGTCTTTTCGGCGTTGAGCATGTAAGGCCTGCCCTCTGCATCTGGGAGATAATCTGAGGAGCGCAGTCCACGGCGCATCGCACACGCGTCAGCGCCCCTGCAGGAAGCAGATCTTGTCCGCCATCGCCCGGTTGCTGCCACCAGGCGCTCTCGCTGTAATGTGGTGACTGAGATCAGAATAACTAGAGCCAGGGGGGCCAGCTCGCCTAGCAGCGTCTAGATTATTCACGCCAATGATGCTATGAATAATAATGCTAGCACAGAGCAAGTCAGAATTGCAGATGTCTGAGGGTATTGAAAATAGTTTATTAATCATTATCCAAGTCAACCTCCTGCGTTGAATAAATGGAATGATTCACGGCATAATGAATGACTGCTTCAGCTCTCCTCTGACGTCACCACGTGCACTGCGTTTGCTGAGACGTGTCAGTGACTCGGGCATTTTACTGGTGTTTCTGCCTCACGTGGGCAGTGTGTGAGGGGTAGTGATAAGGCGAGCACAGGTGCCACTGATTTACAGACTTCTCCTGCCCCCACCTCCACAATCTAACCCCCCCAACCTAGCATCCTCTCCTCTGCCTCCTCTCAGAGGCTGGAGAGAAGGCCTCGCTTGCCTCGAAGCTGCTGCATTATTCACTCCAGTACTGGTCTTAAAATAATATAGTTCACGTAATTGTCTCCTGGCAATGAAAGTAATGGGTGTTAACATTATCCAACTCATTATTATGTGCAATAAAGGTTGAATGCCATGAAAGTCCATTTTCCTGCACAGCAATATCAGTTTAGTATTAAAGATGGGCTCCTCCGCTGCTACATTGCAATGAGGTTGTTCCAAGCTTTGCGAGCATCTGTTTGCTGCAAACTATAGAGCCGGAGCTGTCCAATCAAATGCTCCCATTGCACAAGAGCTGCAAAGTCAATGCACATGTTGATCAACTTCAAATAATTGGGCGTTTTTCCCTACGTAGTGTGGACCTTCGAAGCTAACAAGAAGGGTTTAGTGGAATCTTCCTTTCGACTATCCAAAAATACTGCAATGCACGGTTCTAGTTACCGGTGGGACAATATGGCCCTTTTAGCTCTATTTATTTTAACTGTTTTCAAATTTTTTAGATCAATTTACATCTGATGTAACATTTGAGGTTTTATTGTGTATTGTTGCTGCCATACATGGAGCTCTTTACTTTGTTTATCATAAAATCGAATAAAGTTTAATTAACTGAACTGGATTCTTCTGGGGGCGCGAAGAACTGAAAAATTTAGACCTGATGTTTCCTAGCCCAGACATACGCAAGCAACCAGACCTGTGCATCCTGGATCTGCGCCAAGAAATCTATGCATTCACCATTTTGGGGCACTACGAGGACGCCAGGATAAGGGTTGCAGTCAGGAATCTAGTGCATCCAATCAGTGTCTGTCCTATGGGGTCCTATGCACCCCTCCCCCCTTCCCCCCCTCCCCCAAACACTCGCTCAAGCTGCAACAGTAGGGTAAGTGTTGGATAGTGTAGGGGTAAAAGTTACGATTCTAACTCCAGGGGGTGCAACAGTAGGGTAAGTGTTGGATGGTGTAGGGGTAAAAATTACTATTCTAACTCCACGGGGTGCAACAGTAGGGTAAGTGTTGGATACTGTAGGGGTACTATGCGTTGTAATGGTATGCGTTGTCATGTCTGCGTTGTGGTAACATGCGATGTAGTGTCATGCGTTGTAATGGTATGCGTTGTAATGCCTGCGTTGTAGTGACATGGGTTGTAAAGGATGTTGCGATGTAATGACTGCGTTGTAAGTGTAGTGCGATGTAATGACTGCGTTGTAAAGGTTTTTTGCCCACTCATGAAGAGTAAAATAAGGCAATGCATGGAGCAGCGCATTTTAGTGGCCCGCGTCATTAGGGCAGCAGCGCCAGGGCCAAGGAGTGTGAGGCTAAGTGCATCCACTTACTGCTGCATTTTAACACAAAGCTGGGGGGGATTGGGGGTCACTTTTTCTTTCTTTCATTACGCCCCTTGCCACCTTTGGTCTGCCACTGGAACCTGACATGCTGCCAGTAAAGGGTCGATTTGATGGAAGTAAGGCCTTGTTTAAGCATCTAACAAGGCCTCTGTGAACATAGAATTCCAACATGACGCCCCACTCCCTAAAATCCTCTGTGCTGTATCCAGTGAGCTCTCTCTGCCTGGCTGTCACGGGTGGTCTGTCTCACAGGGGCAGCAAGAGGCGCTGACTAGCCACGTGTGCATCGCAGAGTTAGCGATTTTATGAAATGGGAACCTGGCCCTTTCTTTGACAACAAGAATTGCTAACGACATCAGAATCTAAGTGAACTTGGCACCGAAATTGACATAGCTAATGACTCATTATTGCAGCCATTTCCTTCTCTAATTGTTTTAATGAGACATCAGTCACATCCAGTTTTGAAGGTGAATTTAAGTTGTTACAATAAATTACTAGCAGTTTTCGCAAGTCTCTCTTCTCTCCCGGCCACCAACTGTTTGTCATTACATTATTGTGCTGATCGACAGCTGTTAGCATCACTCCAAGTTCAACAGCACCAGAGCTGAGGTTTATTCTTGCACTGTAGAAATAGGACCATTTTAGTAGCTTGAGTACGGAAAAACCAACATATTTTTCCCTTAAAGAGTAACTACAAATCTAGCATCGGTTGCTCCTTCAATTATGGTTATTAGGCCGATTCCAACTTTCTTTATCAAGGAGTTTGCGCCACATCAAATCAGGTTTAATTTGATTACATTGGTTTAAATTTATGCTTCCTACTGATCAATCAAGAAATATATAGAGTTCTTACCGCGCCACACTGAACTGAATTTATTATCCTAGTGAGTCATATAAGTTAATTGACATTAATGCTCCTAAATTAAATCAGCAGCGAATCTGATGAATATAGACTAATTATGAGGAGCAGAGACATAAATTGGTTCAGATGCAATGGTTGGTGCCTGGTGCACAATATTTAAAAAGTATATACATTTTACCCCTTAGACAGGAGGCGGTACATCGATTTAAATAATTCAATACAAAATCACCTGCCACATAATCTAACGCAATATATATATATATATATATATATATATATATATATATATATATATATCTATATATAAATAAATAAAGTTACTTTTACCGAAATGCATTCAACGTATTAAACTGCCTGGATGTAAGCGGAGTTTCTTTCGGAATGGCATTCTGGGGCATTTTTATAAGTTAATAGAAACTAAAATAGGGTAAGCTACATTCTGCTCTCCAAATGCATAATTTATGCTAGCACTGAAAGAATGCAAAAGCTGTGGGACTGTCCAAGTACACTGGCCACAGGTGCGGGGGTGCACAACTTTTAAAGGTGGCGCAGTGAACCCATGTGACAGAGAATGTGTTTCTCTCTGGCTGACAGGGCTGTAGTTGAGCAATATGACTTCTGTGGAAAATATGGCACACAATGACATGGATAAAGCAAGTGAAAACCTGGCGAATGTCTTTTTAAAATATTTATAGTTTTATATGAAAAGTAATGCATTTCTAATAGTTTGTTAGGTGATATTTTGATATGTAGTTTCCGAAGTCCCTTTTTATCTTTTGGCATTTTATTAAGATGAATACATGTAATGTGATGATAATTAGCTAAAGGGTGTGGTGTGGGTCCAGAAAAATACTGAGTGTACACAATATCGCGAGTAGAGTATTGAGGACGAAAATATCAACAGGGAAGAATATATACATTTTCTATACCTAACTCCGAATCTGTGTCCCTTGATGACACATATATCTTCAAGGTACGCAGTTGTGGAGTTAAAGAACAGCAAATCCATACCTTCCATATTTTGATCATGATATTGTGGGCACTCAATATTCCTTTCGCGATATTCTAGACTATAACCTAACTAGAGTAATGAGCAGTTTAAAAAGACATTCAATATGGAACTGAAGCTTAGACAATGTAGGCCATATTGACCCACGCAACAATCTTCCAAATTGACAAACTGCAAACAGAAGAAGAATTATACATTTTCTGATTGAATGCGGGACAGAGTATTGTGTAAACTTACCAAGCCGGGAGACAAACACAAAAAAAGAAAACAGATGCATAAATCCGAAATAGGATTTTTGGGGATAAGCATGCATCATGAGTAGCATTACCTGATGAGATAATTTTGCCGCAGCTGCGGCCAGCCCAGTTTCAATGGAGGCAACTCTGGTACCCTCTCGAACAGGTCTGTCTTGTCGCGGTACCGAAGGGCCAACTCTTGCTACATTTTTAAAAGAATGAATAGGAAGAGTGGTATTAAGAATAAATATTAAAGAAACAGCAATTGGTTAACATTTAACGCAACACAAAATACTGTTACTGATATCCTCAAGAAAAACAGAGAGTGTTTCAGAAATAATCTGTGTGGAGTGTGGAGACTGCTCTTGATTTTGAATCTATTGCAGAAGTCATCTCAAGAATGTTGTCAGTTGCACACCACTTTCTCTAAGATTACACCATCGCCTTAGATGCGAGACAGGTTCAAACTGGTGTGTATGATTTTAAAAAGAGATAAATATGCAAGAGTACCCTCAGTCATCCCTCAAGATCTCTGGTTTTAACAAATATGTGAGGCGTCTCTGTAACTCAAGACTAGAGAACAAAAAAATCAGAACTATAAAGTGTCAATACAATGCATTTCAGGAGCAGCCACTTCCGACTGAGATTGCCTACCTGGTGATCTGAGATGCCCAGAGCCTCAAAAGAAATTATGCAGAAAGCTGACTGTACATTTTTTAAAAGTACTCCTGAAGTAGCCCACACACCTCCTTGATTTTCCTTCCTTTTCCTACCTGTTTTGTAGTGCCTCTTTCTTCAGAGTACCTCACTGTTACTTCTACGATTTCTCACCTTCACCTTCCAATACTTGTAGTCCATCTGCATGCTGCTTAGGCTATGTGCTCTTCCCCCTGTTACTGTCTCTCCTTCCTGCACTGTTTGCTGCAATCTTTATCGTCTGAGCTACAGCAAACTTCCTTCTCTTTTTTCCTCATCTTTTTAGTATATCATCATAGATCTGTAGCTCTCTTTTCTCTATTTTTCCTCTTTCTTTCTACTAGGATTGTTACCGTCATTTGTTAAGCTCCTTGCTGAAGTAGATGTTAACCGGCCATGTTTAATGTTGATGTTAAAGTGGTTCCTTTGGAATGAATGCATGTACCCTCATCTGTTGTTGGTGTCTACAGTACATCTATACCCCTCAGTACTGTAGCGCTTATAAAAAATGCTAAAATACAAGATAAATTGAAAGAAGTGCATATTAGTTCATGACAAATGCACCATTCCGGAAGACTTTGCAGCTGACCTCATTTCTGCACAGGAGGAACCATGATCAGTGACAGCTTTACTATTGAAGGTTTGCATTTCCCACCTCCATTGTTCCACTCTGATATGTAAGCACTGAGCCACAAATATCAATGCAACTTCTATGTCTAGGTACGAGGTGCCATCAAATGTACATTTCATGTAGTCAGAATAGATCTCTTTCTACAAGCGTTCACACCTGAAAAGTAAATAATTTCCCACCCCAATAAAATTTCCCTTTAGTGTTAAAGAACAATGGCTCTTCTCTTTCAAATTCGGCTCGACAGGAGAACTTGAGAGTTGAAGATCACTTCCATCACAGCTATGCCATCCGTATCATTTAGTAGTCATGTACCTTAATAGCTACTTGACCACTTAAAAAAAACATAAATACAAAGATTTAGTTTTATATAGAATATATTAAACATTGCCCTGTCGGTTTAGAGCCTGGACTATAATTTACGGAATATTGTTATATCTTAATATCATACCCAAAATATCGAGAGTAGAAATACTGAATGGTGAGTTCATTTAGGGAAGCATAGATTTATTGTTTTTAACTCCACATCTGCATACCGTGGAAATATACATACGGGCAAGGTACATAGATGTGGAATTAGGAATAGAAAATCTACACATACTTACCGATCGATATTTTTGTCCTCGAGATTATGATTATGATATTAAGGTATAACGATATTCCCAACTCAAAATGTAGTACCCACACTTCCTGTCACACATTCAGACTACATGATTAATCTACAGGAAGAAATTGATCAGGAATTTGGGAACCAAGCAGCCCTGAACAACATGTGCTCTCTTTTAGCAATAGTTGTGTATGTGCACTTTTCTTATTAGGATCTTCATATCTTATTTTCTTTGTGGAAATTACCAACTATCAATTATCAACTCAGTTCAAGAATGCTTCAGTCAAGAAGATCGCTTGACATAATGCAGTCTAGCACAAAGGTTTGCAGCATGTTAATGATGTGTGGTCAAAGTTACTAAGAAGAAAACAATTCAGAAGACTGTTTTAAACTGCTAATTTACGAAAGTAATAACAATAACTATCAAGCACTTGAAAAGTGTCTGTCAGTAATTTCCATGTATCTGCAACTGTCTCTAAAAATCTTTTCCAATGAACATCACATAGTGGTGTGGAACCCTTACACAGCAAACAAGTAGTTAATTTTTGACTTAATGTTCTTAATCTGTTTCCTCCCTATTGAATTAATATTAAAACAAAACACCCACCAGTCGGGCTGTATGGAGCATCATCTGAGCTTTTTCTCTTCTTGGACCGGGATTTAAATACTGGATGGTCTTCATCTGATTCCAGTGAAGGATAAACTAAGGAAAATTACAACACATTAGTCAGTCAGATTTGCTCATTAAATCCGTTTTTTATAATACCAGGTAAATTGCAAGATAATCTGCATCACATTTGTGAAAAACAAAACTTGCTTCCATTGATGGCATCAACACAAAATAATAACAAGAGTGTTATGTGATGGAAAGTAAAGGTTGATGGGGCGATGGGAATGAGAAAGATGAAAAAATAAGAGTAGGGAAAAAGTGGTGTCAAAAAAGAGTGCGACTAAGTTCAGTATTCAGAAAGAGTGGTTGAGCAGATGAGGTTCTAGCTTTCTCTCTCATACTCTCCTTGTCTGATGAATGCAGATTATATATATATATATATATATATATATATATATATATATATATATATATATATATATATATATATATATCCCAGCAATCCCAGCTGGCGCAGCAATCCCAGCTGGCGCAGCAATCACAAAGCACGGACCAGAGTTACGGCTTTTCAATTCTTTATTCGCCTGTCGGTAACATGACGTTTCGGCATCCCTGTGCCTTGCTCACATGACAACGAAAGTGAGTAAGAGTGACTTATTTAAAGTGCAAGTGCTCAATTTTGATTGGATAATTCAAAAAAGTAAAAATGGAAATAGAAAACATTTTCTAAGGGGGACATCGACTGTAAAATACAGTGGCATAGCAAAACAGCCCATAATTCTAATATATTTACGTATTGACATAATCTATATACATAATACCTATCAAATATATACAATATATATACATGTAAAAATTAAAAAATGTAAAAATGAAAAAATGAAAAATATATATATACTTTTTATACTGTTGTGTCAAGAAGTTGTTACGTCCATCAAATAGTACCATATCAAGTTAAAATACATGTAATAAAATACCTCATTTGCAACTAATTAATGTATTGATAAATGGACCGGATTGAATAGTTCCTATGACTTTGTTACTACAGTATCATCTCTTTTAGTTAATTATGTATATCCTGCGTCCAACCCTGCTAATATTTCCATATTATT
The DNA here is from genome assembly GCF_964261635.1 of Lissotriton helveticus. NCBI lineage: Eukaryota > Metazoa > Chordata > Amphibia > Caudata > Salamandridae > Lissotriton > Lissotriton helveticus. Next base: position 1,161,937,498 of record NC_136070.1, on the reverse strand, counting down.
TAATGTTAATATCCAAAAGTGATATTACCTTATTTCCCCTAATAGCTTTACCAAATTAATAAAATAAATTTGACTTAATACAATTTATTCTGTCCACCTCTAATACCAAAGTGACTAGTGCACAATTGAAATTATTCTTATTTTTTATATAGTCTTTTTCTCAGAGATTTGTTTCTTTCCTATTTCTCCCTGTTTTTATTCAGTGTTGCTGATGCGATTGCAGACATTTCGTTACCTATACCTATTTAACTGGGCCCAGTTAATTAAAATTCTTTTATCTATACTTCACTCCTAAAGAGAACATCAGATCAATGCAGACTACGTCAGATACAAATCATATCAAAAAGACCTTGAAAATGTTCATACATTGTTACATTGGTTCTATGTAGATAATTCTACAAACTCCAATCATGTTCTGCTGACGCAAAAAACGATTCCGTTCCATGTTTAACCCATACTTCATGGCTGATTATAGCCGATTGATAGTTCGTATAATGGGAGTAAGTCCTTTATATATATATATATATATATATATATATATATATATATATATATGTGTGTGTGTGCGCGCGCATGTGTGCATGCGTGTGCGTGCATGTGTGAGTGTGTCTTTTCCATATATATTCCTATTTCTTTTTTTGAGGGAAAAAATATGGACTTCATCTTGGGAGTGCTTTGCAGGATTTCATCAATATATTCTATAAAAGTAGTGATATCTTTTAGCAATGAGCTCTTCAAATGTTGGCTGGATATAATGAAACTACACCTTTCCTATGGAGAAACGGAATTGATAATTTCCAAGACGAAGTTTGTTTTCTGCTACATTTGCACTGTCTAGTTAGCGTCAGAGTGTCAAAGAACAACTTGCAAACCTTTCATAAATATCCTTGACAACCTCAAAAGAGCGGCAAATGGCAGTGAGGTCGCAGCACTTCTCAGAACCTTCTGTAGCTTTTTACACTTCCAAGTATACCACTTTATTTAGAATCAAGTCCTGCTAAGCCGTATTATAAACGAGTGCATTGGTGCAGAGCAGACAGCTGTGTTTCTCTTGACAAAATTCTAGTGCACAAGTCAGTGCATGAGATGTAGACAATACAGCTCGGAAAGAGGAATCGGTAAGTGCTGCTCACCTTTTCTGAGCTGTGCTGCCTGCAGCTCCTGCACTAACTCAGACAGTTTCAGAGTTGAGTGGATACTCTTTTGACAATGCAATGGCTTAAGAAGAAGAGTGGCCGGATGTGCTCTGCGCCTGCACAGCCAATCATGATAAAGTCCCTGGAGAGGACTAGGAACCGTAACATGATCCCCTTTTCTGTTTTTTTCCATAATGAGCACATTCATTAACTCTTAAAATGTCAGCGTTAGTGCCTGTGTTGCAGACATCAGAGCTCATAAACAAAGGCTAGTAATTGCCTCTTTATGTTTCCGAGCTCTGCTGTCAGCAGTACATGCACTCAGACATTCTGAGTTAATGTATGCGCAGTGCATGGAAAACAGAAATGCACCGACCCCCCACCCCCACCCTCGTAGCGTTGGCACAACAGAAAGAGTGGCATCGTAATATGGCCCCTGATTTTTGTACAGGAAATAACAGGTATTTGGCACTGCCTCATTTTATGTCTCAACCACAGGTGATGTTTTCACCGCCTCTTCTTGCAGTCGAACAGAGCATGACTGACATTTTTTTTATTAACCAGAAGAGACATGCAATAAATTGGTAGGTCTGATGATTCCCTGCCCACTAGGCATTTATCAAATAGAGATGGGCTCGTCTCTTTAATCTGTGAAAGACTTGAAGAACATTTAAGTCATTACTGACCGTGCTCATGAAGTTGTGGCAGGTATCTGTGCAAGATATTCTTCTTTGGGATCAAAAAAAGTTGTGAAGTTCTGAACTTAGTAAGTCCAGATCAGGTGATCACATCAGCTGTGCTCCTGCGATGCCTTCTTGGGCATCTTTTACATTTCCGAAATACTGAATGCACAGTTTGCAGCAGCTTCAAACTTCTACGGTTGAAACCATTTTGGGGTTGTATCACGGCAGAATCACGTGCCTATACTTGGCACTTGCTACCAGTCAGGAGGATGGAGTTTGGGTCCTTCTATTTCATACAAGGATCGACTCACCAAGACGGCATTTTATTTCTGTATTAAACATTTGTTGTAGCTGCCATGATAATAGTCAGTGAATTTGTAGGTTCAGGCTCCCTTTTCACAAAACCAGGAATGTAAGTTGCATGTGCAACGTAAGGTGACGTAATTTCACGTGACAGGCCGATAAATGACAGGATATGACATAGCATGACACGAAGTAACACCACATCCTGAACCTATAGCCAGTGATGTAACATGTGGGGGGTGGCAGGAAAGGGCACAGGGGCAGTTGCCCCAGGCGCAAAATTCATAGGGGTTCCAAATTGGGGGCCCAAATTGCACCGCAGAATACTTGCCTTGCCCCGGGCACTGGCAACCCAAGCTATGCCGCTGCCTATAAACCATGGCTGACATACACCTATCTGGTCTTGTAATGTGAGGGCACAGAAGCCCACATCAAAGTAATTAAAGTGTAAACAGCAAATCTGCATCTCACAGGGATGTCCAGCAATGTAAAGAAAGAAAGTCTGTAGGTACATGGATATGTCTATCACTCTATTTACTGCCCCACTCTACAGGTCTCTACCTAAACACAGCACAGAAGTTGCCCTTATTCTGGAGGAACACATGCCAGATGCAGTTTTTTAACAGAAACCTGGCTTACGCCAGATTCCAAACCAGATATAGTACAAGCACTACCCCCGGGCTTTCAGATTATGCGGAAAGACCGTGCTTTAGGGAGAGGAGGGGGTGTGGCAATCATTTACAAAGAACAATATATATGCCGATGTACCCCTGACTTCGTCCCAGACTGTGAAAGCCTAGCCTTTTGTATTGAATTTTCCCCTAATAACTGCTTTTCTGGCACTCTTATATATCGTCCCCCAGGCCCCCTAAAGCAGTTTCATAAGGCTCTACCGCCGATTATGGCCGAGTTGGTAACAACCCCTGCCAACTTTACGCTGTTAGGCGACCTTAATATTCACTTTGATGCTGTCTCTGACCGCATTGCAATGGAGCTGTCGGATGACTTAGCTGCACTGCAATTGAAACAATTGGTCGATTCCCCCACTCACACTAAGGGCCATCTCTTGGACCCTGTTTTCAGTAACTGTACGGAGCTTAAGGTTGGGTCCACTATTTGTCTCCCCTGGACCGACCATCTACTTATCCCTATTACATGGTCTATATGGAAGGCACCCTCCTCGATTCCCACTCCAAGGAATTTCAGGAATTGGTCCAGACTTCCAGTGGAACAGTGGACCAGTAATCTTATGACTTCTAGACCCCTTCCTAATGGGGATCCTTCTGCAGCTAATACGGAATATGGCGAGTGGATTCTGAATTCCCTTGACGCCACACTTCCGCTTCGAAAAATTGCTATCAAACGGTCACGGAAGACAGCCCCCGGTACTCAGCTGAACTTAGGGGAAAAAAAACGACATTGTAGGAAATTAGAAAGAAGGTGGCGATTGGAATACTCCTCTTCTGATAAAAACATATACAGAGAGGCGATAAGATCCTACAAACAAGAGATAAAAAGTACTCAAACGACCTATTTCACAGGACAAATCATGTGGGCAAAATCGAAATCTAAAGAAATTTTTCAAATAATAAAGAGCCTCACCAAACCCCCTCTTCCCCCCGCGCCCACTGGTAAATCGACGGTCCATTGTAACGATTTGGCAGAATTCTTTTTTCAAAAAGTGCACCAAATCTATGAATCTTTTACCGCGTCTGACCTAGCTCCCTGTACCCAGGAACGGCCAATGCCGTCAGCAGCTTCCCCTCAGGCCCTAACAACCTTGGATCATTTCCCTTTACTAGAACAGGAGACCTTTGAATCACTAGCACGGCAAGTAAAGTCAGGCTCCCCTTGTGATCCAGCCCCCCCAGATGCATTGATTTCGGTAATTCATGTTGTTCTCCCCACTATTACGAACCTTCTTAATGCCTCCATATCTTCCGGCATAGTCCCTTCCACCTGGAAGCAAGCCATGGTGCGCGCACTTTTGAAAAAACGAACTTAGACCCTGGCAACCTCAATAACTATCGCCCCATTTTCCTGCTTCCTTGGGTGAGCAAAATTCTCGAGAAACATATTAACATACACCTCATGGATTTTCTCGAGAGCAACCAATTGCTTGACGCCACTCAGACGGGCTTTTGCCCTAGACATGGGACTGAGACTGCCTTACTGGCAGTCACTGAGGAAACCAGAAGGATTTTGGATCAAGGGGGATCAGTGGCAGTGGTCCTCCTTGATCTGAGCGCAGCATTTGACACGGTCAATCATGATACACTGCTGTGTCGTCTCTCTGATCTGGGAATATCAGGGAGGGCAATAACCTGGCTCAAATCCTTTCTGAGCAACAGGACCTTTCAGGTCTTTGAGGGAGATATTGTCTCCTCTAGTAAACCCCTGAGCTGTGGCGTACCGCAGGGCTCATCTTTGAGCCATGCGTTATTTAACGTCTACATGAGACCACTGGCCGAGGTCGTCCCCCCATTTGGTATTAAGATCGTTACATCTGCGGATGACACTCAGCTAGTGGTCTCCCTTGCCCAGGAAGACAGCCAATTGGCACAGAGTGGGCTAATGAAATGTCTGGAGGAAGTAAAAAGCTGGATGACGACATCCTGCCTTAAGCGTAACGGGGACAAAACTGAGTTGATGTTTCTGGGTCCCCCTACAGTAACTAACATCGACTCCCTATGGCCAGGCGACCAAGCTGTCTGCAACCTGTTTTGGCCTTCTTAGGATGTTGAAAAAAGTCCTTCCTCTTTTATCTATGGAAGCCAAGCAGATAACTATTCAAGGTCTGATCCAGTTTTGATTGGATTTTAGTAACGCTCTGTACCTGGGTGCGCCCGATTACACACTACGGAAATTGCAGATTATCCAAAACTGCACTGCCCGCACGTTGCTCCAGCTTCCGCGCAGAATGTCAGCAAAACCTGGACTCAGGAGCCTACATTGGCTCCCGGTGCAGGAGAGAATCTCCTTTAAAGCAATGTGTATCTCTCATCAAGCCTATTGGCAAAGGGGCCCGGCAATCAGCCGTGAGCTGATTATACCGTACCATCCTAGCAAACAACTCCGCTCAAGCCAGGCCTTTCTGGCCACAGTCCCCAGAATTAAGAGAACTAGTGCTGGTGGCAGGATCTTCTCATATAACGCCGCCAAGTTGTGGAACCTGCTCCCCCTTCAGCTTAGGGCTAATCCCAATCTGCTTGCTTTCCGCAAGCAACTAAAGACTTTTCTTTTTAATGCAAATAACTAGCTCTCTGAACTGACCGTTTTCAGCAGGTAGCACCACTCTTTTGTAGCGCTTGGACGCCCCAGGGCAGCAATCGCGCTGTATAAATCCCGTTTTCATTTCATTTCATTTCACTCCACTGATACCCATGCCTGGGAATGCCCTCTTTCATCACCACAGTTTATTTATTTATTTATTAAGGTGTTTTATATAGCGCTGGTCGGACCCGGGGGTATCGGAGCACTTTACAACAGTTTTAGTGCAAGAGTCATAGAATAGAGCAGTAGTATACATATTGTTTCGGAAGTCCAAGTGTGCTATGCAGCATTGAGGTGGTACGTGAGTCCTGAGATAACCTCATTGAGTGCATGTTGTCTTGGGTTAATCCTCTTTGAGGGGGGAGGGAACAGGTAGGGGTCAAAGAGCAAGGAGGAGGTAGGTCTTAGTGATACAATGTCGGGGAGGTACGGCGAGCAGGGATTTGCGTTTAGGCGGCGGCTATCTGTTTGGGAGGGAGCAGTTGAGGAAGAGGTCTTAAAGGTGTTTTTTAAATTTTGTGAAGGACGGGATAGTCCTGATATCTGCTGGGATGGAGCTCCAGATTTTAGGCACGTTTCCGGCAAAGGACCGTGCAGCGTTTTTTTGTTTGCATGTCTCATAGGGATGAGTAGTAAGGTATTGAAGCTCCTGAAGGCCCTTGTCTGACGGGCCCTCTTGAGTTTGGCGGCCAGGTAGTCAGGTTTTCCTGTGTGCAGGGCTTTGTGCGTGAGGCAGGCTGTTCTGAAGCTGGCACGCAATTCGACTGGGAGCCATTTTAGTTCTCCGAGTGCTGGTGAGATGTGATCATATTTCCCAACTCCAGTGACCATTCTGGCTGCTGGGTTGAGAGTTGTTTTGAGGGGAGAAAAAGGTGAGATTTTGTTGTACCAGTGAGGGTTGCATTCCCATAGTCGAGTCTGGGTAGCACCACTTATTGGGTGGCTTTTTTGAGGTCTTGTTGAGGTGGCCTTTGCAATGAGTGCCTAATAGGTACACCACCCACCTCCAAATCTGTGGAAAATGCTGCTTCCAGTTATAGAGGATGACAAAAGAGGAGTGGGTGTGCCAAAAGGAGAAGAATCCATCCTCCCACCTACCATTTATAACTGTCACTCATGCGGCTTGGGCACTGAAGGACCTACCTATTATCACCCATTAGATAACTGGTCCTGTTCCAAAACTAGCTAGTTCCAAAGAGAGTTAAGGGGTTCTCGAAGTTACTCTGATGCCCAATTAGCTCCAAGTATATATATATAGGTGAGCAAGGAGCGGACGCTCCGAAACACGTTGAGTGACTTTGCCTAATAAATCACGTTTGAAGGAGACAAGTTGGAGTGTTTTCTTTTGAATACATTAGAAAGCAGTTTGCTTGGATATAGGGGCTTGCAACCCTTCCACGGCCCGCCGTTGCAAACGGCTCGGGTACCGCGCTAAATATATATATATATATATATATATATATATATATATATATATATATATATATATATATATGCACGCTCCCTTTTACACCAAAAGAAAACGAGTCACTCTTACAGCGGGTGCTTTCAAACCGCGTTGGTGTCCGCGGTAACACATAACAGCTCCAAAATCCCACAAGATACCCAGCCAGGTTGATCGGGACAAATAGCACTCACAAGCACGACAGTTGCTTTCAGCAGGGGGTAGGTTGATTCAGATAGACGCGTTTCTGGAGAAAAACTCCCTTCGTCAGTATTTACATCTGTAGAACTGAATACTGTGCCCTTATCTATGTGTGTCGTGTATCATAAACACAAACGAGGGACTGCGCAAAGCGCCAAATAAGTGCCATCTTTAAATGTGCAAATACATTATTTACCAAACATTGCTTGCAAGAGTGTTACACCATCTATTAAGCCGTGTACCGGCGTGATCATCATCTTAGTAATTGCCCGCATCATTTACAATCAGAAAACTATCAATTTCCGAATTGCGTGGCTATGATGACTAAAAAACAACTTCAACCTGTGTGTCAAGTCATACATCGGACATGAAAACATCAGGAAAATCTCGCCGTGGATCGGCAATGGCAGCCCCTATGGACTGCCTACTTAAGGTGCAGCTAAATATGCAGCAATGTATTTTGCAAATATTGACAAAAAGTTAATAGAGCTGGCATCTTTCACCCCAAACCCCAGCTTATTTTCAAACATCACAATACAGTACATCTTAAAGTCAATGTTTCACACACAGTACAGATTCAATGTGCTTTTTGCCCCATCATATTCAACCCAAATGAGAGGCCAGTTCTTCTCCCATGTTCAATCCCTTAGGTGCTCTAGTCTCCAAATCTATGATATAACGAGACTCGAGTCTCCTTAGTGTGAGCAACCTGTTGCCTCCTCTTGGATTAACTTCCACTCTATCTAAACAGAAAAATCTCAAAAGGTTCCTGTCACTATTGTGTTTGATGGAGAAGTGGCGTGCCACGGGGTAAGTAAAATCCTTATTGGCTATGGCCCGCATATGCTCTAATATCCTTAGTTTGACAGGATTGATCGTACTACCCACATATCTCAGCATGCAAGGGCATACAAGACAGTAAACTGCATGGTCGGAATGACATGACATGAATTTACTGATCTTTTTCCCTCCAATATGCCCAGGAACCTCATAGCTTAAAGTTCTTTTGCTAGAGATGCAGGCCTTACACTTTCCGCAAGGGAAGAAGCCTTTGGCATCCTTTAGTGTACCCTGTCGCTTCTCAATGGGTCGTAAATAGCTATGAACTACTTGGTCGCGAAGTGATCTCGCCTTCCTGTATGTAATTAATGGCATGTTAGATATGTCAGAACCAATGATCGGGTCTGCTTTCAAAATATGCCAATGTTTTGACAGAACCGTTCGTAATTTGTGGGAGTCCGCAGAGTAAGAGGTAATCATGCGGAATTTGCCTTCTGTTGTGGGGGCTTGCTTTTTAGTGAAAAGACTAGAGCGAGGAACGCTTCTAACCTTATTCAAGGTCTCTCTTAAAAGATGGGGACTGTATCCTCTTATCACGAACCTCTCCATAGATTCCAAGGCTGCTTTTTCAAAACATTCATCCTGGCTGCAATTGCGTTTTAGCCGCAGAAATTCCCCGTATGGAATGTTGTTAATTAATTTACGGGGGTGACTACTGGACGCGTGTAAAACGCTGTTCCCAGCAGTAGGTTTGCGGTACAGATTGGTGCAAATGTGCCCATCCCTAATACTCACTTCCAGGTCTAAGTAATTAACTTTTTCCCTGTTTATATCTCCAGTGAATCTCAAATGAAATTCATTGTCATTGAGCATTGTAATATACTGATTTGCTTCCTCAATCGAACCATTCCATACTAGGAACAGGTCATCAATATGCCTGCTCCATAGTACCACCTTAGAGTTCCAGGTGGAAAGTCTGGGGGCCCAGGCTACCTGCTCCTCCCACCAGCCGACGAATAAATTCGCGTAGCTGGGGGCGAAGCAGGATCCCATGGCTGTGCCAGTCAGTTGGCGGTACAAGGTGTCCTGAAAGAGAAAAATGTTATTGCGTAAACAGAATGCAATTAATTCTAATAGCATCCTATTATGTACTGCATATTTAAGCTCTCTCTTGTTGAGGAAGTACTCTATGGCATGGAGGCCCTGGTCATGGTCTATGGAAGTGTATAAACTCGTTATGTCCAGGGTAATCAGTATGTAGGATGGTTGCCAGTTCAAAAGTTCCACCTTCTCTATAAAATCCGTGGTGTCTCGGATGTATGATTTCAAAGACAGCACGGAACTGAAAAGGTGGTGGTCTAAGAATTTGGAGAGGTTCTCCGTCAATCCTCCCATGGAAGAGATTATGGGTCTCCCAGGGGGGTCATTGATGTCTTTATGGACCTTGGGAAGATGGTAAAAACAAGGTAACACAGGGTTGGTAGTCTTGAGAAAAAGATATTCCTCCAGATCTAGCATCTGTTTGTCATGCCATTTCTTGAGTAAAACATAGAGATCATTCATGCTGGATAGATAATCTTGTTTCTTTATTATGGCATAGCAGGAAGCATCCTGCAGTTGACGCATAGCCTCAGCCACATATTTTGTCATGATGACAACGTTGCCTCCCTTGTCGGAGGGTTTGCACACAATATTTTCGTCATCCATGATGGTCTTGATGGCTAAATGTTGTTCCTTGGTGGTATTGAATTGTATTCTCCGGTTCTCTTGTGTGGTTCTCATGGCCATCAGATCCCTTGTGACTATTTCGGAAAAAATATCAATCGAATCCACCGCAGAGCTTAAATATGCAGTACATAATAGGATGCTATTAGAATTAATTGCATTCTGTTTACGCAATAACATTTTTCTCTTTCAGGACACCTTGTACCGCCAACTGACTGGCACAGCCATGGGATCCTGCTTCGCCCCCAGCTACGCGAATTTATTCGTCGGCTGGTGGGAGGAGCAGGTAGCCTGGGCCCCCAGACTTTCCACCTGGAACTCTAAGGTGGTACTATGGAGCAGGTATATTGATGACCTGTTCCTAGCATGGAATGGTTCGATTGAGGAAGCAAATCAGTATATTACAATGCTCAATGACAATGAATTTCATTTGAGATTCACTGGAGATATAAACAGGGAAAAAGTTAATTACTTAGACCTGGAAGTGAGTATTAGGGATGGGCACATTTGCACCAATCTGTACCGCAAACCTACTGCTGGGAACAGCGTTTTACACGCGTCCAGTAGTCACCCCCGTAAATTAATTAGCAACATTCCATACGGGGAATTTCTGCGGCTAAAACGCAATTGCAGCCAGGATGAATGTTTTGAAAAAGCAGCCTTGGAATGTATGGAGAGGTTCGTGATAAGAGGATACAGTCCCCATCTTTTAAGAGAGACCTTGAATAAGGTTAGAAGCGTTCCTCGCTCTAGTCTTTTCACTAAAAAGCAAGCCCCCACAACAGAAGGCAAATTCCGCATGATTACCTCTTACTCTGCGGACTCCCACAAATTACGAACGGTTCTGTCAAAACATTGGCATAATTTGAAAGCAGACCCGATCATTGGTTCTGACATATCTAACATGCCATTAATTACATACAGGAAGGCGAGATCACTTCGCGACCAAGTAGTTCATAGCTATTTACGACCCATTGAGAAGCGACAGGGTACACTAAAGGATGCCAAAGGCTTCTTCCCTTGTGGAAAGTGTAAGGCCTGCATCTCGAGCAAAAGAACTTTAAGCTATGAGGTCCCTGGGCATATTGGAGGGAAAAAGATCAGTAAATTCATGTCATGTCATTCCGACCATGCAGTTTACTGTCTTGTATGCCCTTGCATGCTGAGATATGTGGGTAGTACGATCAATCCTGTCAAACTAAGGATATTAGAGCATATACGGGCCATAGCCAATAAGGATTTTACTTACCCCGTGGCACGCCACTTCTCCATCAAACACAATAGTGACAGGAACCTTTTGAGATTTTTCTGTTTAGATAGAGTGGAAGTTAATCCAAGAGGAGGCAACAGGTTGCTCACACTAAGGAGACTCGAGTCTCGTTATATCATAGATTTGGAGACTAGAGCACCTAAGGGATTGAACATGGGAGAAGAACTGGCCTCTCATTTGGGTTGAATATGATGGGGCAAAAAGCACATTGAATCTGTACTGTGTGTGAAACATTGACTTTAAGATGTACTGTATTGTGATGTTTGAAAATAAGCTGGGGTTTGGGGTGAAAGATGCCAGCTCTATTAACTTTTTGTCAATATTTGCAAAATACATTGCTGCATATTTAGCTGCACCTTAAGTAGGCAGTCCATAGGGGCTGCCATTGCCGATCCACGGCGAGATTTTCCTGATGTTTTCATGTCCGATGTATGACTTGACACACAGGTTGAAGTTGTTTTTTAGTCATCATAGCCACGCAATTCGGAAATTGATAGTTTTCTGATTGTAAATGATGCGGGCAATTACTAAGATGATGATCACGCCGATACACGGCTTAATAGATGGTGTAACACTCTTGCAAGCAATGTTTGGTAAATAATGTATTTGCACATTTAAAGATGGCGCTTATTTGGCGCTTTGCGCAGTCCCTCGTTTGTGTTTATGATACATGACAAACATAGATAAGGGCACAGTATTCAGTTCTACAGATGTAAATACTGACGAAGGGAGTTTTTCTCCAGAAACGCGTCTATCTGAATAAACCTACCCCCTGCTGAAAGCAACTGTCGTGCTTGTGAGTGCTATTTGTCCCGATCAACCCGGCTGGGTATCTTGTGGGATTTTGGAGCTGTTATATATATATATATATATATATATATATATATATATATATATATATATATATTTATTTATTTTTATTTTTTCTTTAGAATCTTGGAGCTTTTGAGTACTAAACCTGCATGTTTTATCAGTGTGCAGCCATGTCCCAAAGCAGGGGCATAATGTTTTATGTTATGTTGTAATACATAACTGGTATTACTTTAGTTTACTGTCTGCCCTTAGTGTGGCCTTGTACCATTGATAATTCATGCTACCACTACCATTACACCCGAATATAAGCATTGTTGTCATTCAATTTAGGTGTCAGTCTGCATTTAAACACAGAGGCTTATTTAGCAGAGATATATGCACCATGTTAGTGGAAGTTTTGTCTGAGAAAAAATGTGTTTTTCTGAAAAAATAAGCATTTTTTGCCAGATTCAAAAATAGGTCTATGGCATGACAATGGGCATTTTTTCAATTCAACCAGAAAACCTGTTGATGCTGCGTCTGATGCAACACTAAACATACTGCAGATGTCTTACACATATGATTACATGGTTTCCTCTGCTGAACCGCCTGTACATGGCACCTGCTTTTGTTGTAGGTTGTCTGGCTCATACCATCTGTTCAGAAGTGCTACTTCAACTGACAAGGGTGACTGCTTGGGTATAACAACTATACTCACCAAAATCAGAATCCTTAAAACAGGCATCCATGTGGTCCTGGTCCTCATAGTCATCAATGTCGATGATGTGTTTTATTGTTTTCTTGATAACACGTTTGCTTACAGTCTTGTTGCTGGCAGATTTCTTGGAGTTTTGAGTTGAGAGGCTGTTATTTTTAGCTTGGTTTGCACTCCAAGGCGACTGTATACAGGAATCTGAAGAGGAGAGGTTTGCCATGGATAACATGCCTTGGATTGCTTCCTGTGTGCTGGGTGATGCAGGTGGTTGACTGAATCAGAACATTAAAAAATACAGAAATGTTAGTAATTGGAGCATTTCTGACCCTTAATCACAGAATTTAGATCCGATTCAGAAAGAACAGATAATGATAAAAGAGACTGCACAGGATAACTAAAAAGCAAAGAAGTCTGCAGCCAAATCCACAAATTCAACTGTGAATACATTTACGGTTTCAAGGATGATTACTGTGCCTTGTTTGACAAACTGACTAACATCAACACAATTAGGACAAAATATAAAAATAGAATATTATTTGACATTTTAGCAACTACTATCTACATTTTCTGACTGATATCCAGGCGAGGTGCTTGGTGAATCGCACTCTTATAAGACATTGTTTATTTCAAGAGCTGCATTAATGCTTTCCAAAAGTAAATAATTAACACATGCTCAATAAAGACTGCATATACATTTTTATAAACAATGTATTCACCAGCATGACAACAAGTGCAGAATTTTGTGCTATGACCAGGGTCACTGCAGAAAAAAAAACCTGAAAACGTGTATGCTTCCGGGGTTACTGGTAAAGCAAAAATATGAGAGACTCTCAGAACAGCAGGTTGTCCTATTGTTGCTCCTGTATTGCTGTGGCACGTTTTCCACCACCAATTTCAGGGCCACGCTGTTGCCAGCATCGTTCTTTAAAACTCCCAGATTTTTATGGTATGCCACAGCAACAGATAAATTGGTGAGAATTCATGTTTACCATTAGTAGTATGGAAAACACTGAAGCTTCGCGTCTGCAAATTTCATTAAAATACTGAAAAAAAACGTACCAAACTTTAGAAATTAAATGAAATGTAACATTTTTTCTAAAACAAAAATGTAAGAGAAACACATCATCAAAATTGTTTGTGGCGGGAGAAAAAAAACATGCATGTTTAGTTTTTGTGGCATTTTATTCAGAAAACAATGACTGGAATATCTTCATGATACTTTTTGGGAGTTACAGTGTTGAAAAAAGTCCAGAAAATTTACTTTTTACATGCAAATTTTCCCACGAAGTCAGGAGACATAGTTGTTCAAAACATTTTCATCAACAGCAAAATTTGTGGAGGCAGTGCATGAAAAATGCAGTAATTTCTCACACGTTTCAGTTTCTCAATAGCCACACATATTTTGTGGGAAGATTTCCAGTCTAGAAACCCAAATAAATGTACTCCTGTCACAGGGAGAAGTGCCTATCCAGGGTGAGAAAAGCAGACAATACCCTGTTTTATGTGAGGTTATAGTGTCAGGACTTCTGCGAAGAGAAACATGTTTTGCCTGCACAGAAAAAAAAGTATATGTGCAAATGTACATTTTTGCATGACTGACTAATGCAGATTTTCCACCGAGTACAAAATATGATTGAATGAAGCCTTTTGAGCAGCAGGAGCACCTACTCCAGTATATTTCCAAAAGTACTCATGGGAGTCTTTGTAAATCTTCAAAAAGTCAGATATCCTCTTCAAATGTAGGGGTAAACCTTTGGGAACAGACTTCTGACTTTCACCAACTTTACCTCACAATCAGCTTCTGCTTCTTACATGTACGCGAGGGATTCCTATTTACCAAAAACATCAACTATCTCATTTTAAGACACAAATAAAGGAAGGCTCTTGCTGAAGTTGTTTATTCCATGGATTGTGTGTCAATTATCAGGTTGGATTGACAACTTTTAAACAGCAATCTGCATTTGTGAGATCAGATGCATTAATTTATTATAACCATGACTCTCTTATTCTTTAGTTCATGTAAGGCTAACTCATCCTAATGATACTTTGCAGCTGGCAGTATTAAATTAAATCTATGCTTTTATATTGTTAATTTGTTTCCCTATTTCAAGAACCTGTTTCATTTATTCTGACAATCAAATGTAGAATAATGAGCTTGTTGTGTTTCTGTTGTTTGCATCTTCCACACTTATCACACCAAGAATGTTGGCGCCCAGACTATCTCCACCAGCACTCCTGCGCCTTCCATCAGAACTGCATGTTAGCCTATTGCCCACACAGATGAGGTAGAAGTTCCTGGCCATTCATGGTGCAGCACCAAATCTACCAGCAGTGACCCAGGCCCTACCAAAATCCGTAACTTGTGAACAATCACCACCAGGTGCTGATCAGGGCCAATTTCAAGCCTGCAATGAGGTCCAAGGGACATTGCTGAGAAATGATGGGCAACATGTAGTGGAAGCATTCGGCAAGCACTCCTAACATGAGAAATATAGTTGTGCTACTACTGTCAGTGTGACAGCTAATAAACTGGTCTTTGCTACCATACTCTAAATGCACATATATGTGGTTGTTGATTTATTAGTTAGTGATCAAGTGGAATGTTATATTTTTACATTAAAACTTGCAGAAGGCAGCCATTATCATTTCAGAAGTCACCAAAGGAAAGGAGTTATAAGAATAATGTGTAAAATAATTTTTTGTCCACTGTCAGGGAAGGCGTCTTTCTAACCAAAGACAATCCTCCCCTAGGATTGAACTGTTGTGCTTTCATGATATTGCAGCAAGGTAATGAGCAGGTTGTCATACATAGTCATACATAGTTAAGTATAGATTTACTATTCTTAGTGCCACATCTTCAGATTTTACACACACAAAACCACAGAAATCCTACAGTTATACTTATCTCAAGAAACTATAACTCTTGCCTTTAGGTAACTAACTATAACTTGTGCTACCACCATGAACAGTTTTTCATCATTAAATTCATTGCAAATGTTGCAGTTATATTATGAATGATGTCCTACAAGATGTCATTACTGATCTAATATATGGGGTAAAGTGGAAGTGCACGGCGAGGGCGCTAGTTATAGTACCTTAGGGCAAAAAGTTATTGTTTCTTGGGATTAGTAAAATCTGAACCTAACTATAACATCTGTCTAACCTTTCATTTTGTTTTGTGAATTTCTTTAATTATATTTTCAAATTATAACGTCCTTGTAACCTTTGTTTCTTTCAGTGGATTTCTAGGGTTTTTAAACGTTAGGAAATATTTAATTACCTTACATTAATTCAACCCCAGCCGCGCAAGGCTGAGGCCTAGCCTGTGGCCTGGCCCTGCAACCAAACTCTACAACCAACCTCCGTAGGCACCCAATCCTGCACCACACATGGCCTTTGGCCAGGCTCTGGGGTCAACCCCCCCCGTAGGCGCCCTACCCCACATTACCAAAAGGGGAGGGGAGGGTAGGCCCAGGACCGATTTTGGCCCTGGAGAACCCATCCCAAGAGACCAGGCAAATTTGTGAAAGGGAGGGGCCACATGGCCCCCCTTCCTGGGCTGAATATTGCCCCAGGGACCTTATTATCTGGGGCCCGGTCATTCCAAAATAGGAAAAGAGGAGGGGCACTTAGTGCACAATTTTGTGTACTGTGGGCAGAGCCTAAATTCCACTTCGAATCCCATTACTTTGGCATGCAGGGAGCAGCAAGAAATACGATTCCCTATGTGCAGTAACAATTGTTTCATCTGTTTTCCTGCCCGCTTGACAGCATCCAGGAAAACAGGTGAAATGCCTGCTCCAGGAGAGCAGAAGCTGTTTTTCTGATTCCACCCACAGAAAGCTAACTTACTGTTTGCTCTTGCTAGGTGGGAGCTGTCAAAGCTACCACTAAGTGACAGCAAACAACTGCGTCCCAAGGGTGGGCACCTCAGGGCATTGGGAGCTGCCCCTGGAGGGTGGCAGTCCCCAGGGTCATTATTGGCTCAGCCCAGCCTCCCCACTTTGTTTTTTTAGGGCCCCCTTCCCACTTACAAACCAGCCAAAGCCCGGGGAGGTGATGTCCTTAGAGTTGTATATGGCCTGGGAGGGAAACCATGTGGCTCCCTCTCCCTACTTAATTTTTCCATGGCCCTGGGAAGGGGATGGTCCCCGGTGCATAAATGATGCCCATGAGGGGGCCCGCACATTTAAAGGTTCAGCACGGGTAGGTAGCAGTCCCCAGGGCTGTAAGCGGCCTTGGGAGGGTGGCCCTCCTTCACCACATTTTTGTTGTGCCCTGGGGAGGTGGCAGTCCCCGGAACCAAGATTGGCCATGAGGAAGGGGACTGTGTGTGCACCCCTTCCCAAAATATTAATTATAAATTGCCCCCGGACCTGTCCCACCCAGGGGCCCAGTTTAAACAAGTGCAGGAGACCGCGCTTTAATTATTATTATTTTTTTTGCTGGAATTTGCGGATCTCTGCGCTTTTTCTCATAGACATCTTTAAAAAATGCTTATTGACATGACAGGGTTCTGGGAGACCACACCACCAGTCCTGGGGGGCCAGGGGTCAGGGTATTTCTTTCCTGCCCCCATCTCTTTATTTTAACTTTTCCTGGGGGGAGCTCATCTGAGTACCAACATGTCAGCATGAGATCTGTCGGTTCCGCAGAGGATTCGCATCCCGAGATATGTATATTTATTTTTTCTTAAGTAACTCAAAAACTGCTGAAAGGATTTACACAAATTCACAAAAGGGGCTCTTATAGACCAAGAGCTACCTTCCTGCCAAATTTATTGTAATTCCGTTCAGCAGTTCGGGCTGTAGCCGTCTCGAAAGTTTCCTACGGAAATGAACATGGGGAAAACGCATTTTGGAACCCCCTTCTTTTTCTCGGCCCGCTTGAAGGATCACCCCAAAACAGTCCATGGAGAACTAGACAAAGCAGTTTACTTTTTTGGAAAACTTTTGTGATGATTCGTCAAACGGCGCCAAAGGTACTAGAAAACAAAAAACGCTTTTCCTATGGAAACAAGGTCTTAACTATAACTACATATTGGCAACCGCAAGTGTGTGATTATATATACATAGACAACACATTTGCATTTGAAATGGATAAAAAAACTGTGGTCGATTTTGTGGGGGAATTAAATGAGAACAACTTGAATTTGTCCTTCACTAGCAATATAAACAAACAAGCAATGGCATAGCTGATAGGTCTCGCCTTTGGGACCTTCTAAGTGTTTAGTTATCCAGCACAAAATCCTTGGTGCAACAACATCAACTGTTGCATGTCTAAACACTTATAAGGTCCCAAAGACAAGACCTATTGGCTATGCCAATGCTTGTTCATGTTATAGTTACAATGTCTTCCATATTGCTGTGTAAAGTACTTCATTTTAGACCAATTAGATTTGCACAGCACTATTATAATGTCTACCTTGGTTACTTGCCTGCATTGGGTCAAATTGAGAGCACTTATTTGATTACGCTAAGATTTTAAATTTAATGAATGGTTGCGGGGAGGTGTTCTGCAAGTACAGTGCTGTCATGAACCACAAAAGCTGAAGTCATTCAATGCTAGTCAAGCCAGTGGCTATCCCTTCTTGAGGGCGTGGCAGGCCTAGGAAGCTGGCCCCACCCCCTTGCTGAGTTAGCGCCATTTTTAAAAATATGAATGTGTGTGTTTCTTACAATTGGCAGTACTGCATTGCAGCCTCAAGTCTTTCACACAAAATGGAGAACTGTCTATTAATTAGAGCAGACATGACTACAAGCCCCTCCTGTAAGTGTAGCTGCTCTAGAAAGAGTTCTGCGTCTCAGCCAAATCGAACCCCTGCTCAAATTAAGTACTGGGTGTTCAGCCAGACTTAAAGCAACCAGAAATGCAAATAAATATTCTACTTCAAAGCAAACACTCATCCCTACACAGAAGCCTGCATTGAGAACGTTTTTGTTATTTGCTCCGTCTTCCCAATGACCCCTTCTGTCATCTTGCTCAAGTCTCGTGTTACATTTTTATGAGCCTCCTAATTTGCAGGGTGCCTCACTGCAATCTCTTTGAAATCCTTCAGTCTCCTAAAATGGAATGCAAATTACCAAAAACTCATGGGATGCTTACGCAGAATTGAGTGATTAGGATGCATTCTAAATGCAGCCAGCTTGCTGCTGTTCCCCTGTGTGCCACTCCTGTGAATCGATGCTACCCCTGACTCTGGAGCCCCATCAAGCTCACTGGAGACACTGGACTAAGTATTCTGTAAGAAGTCCCTTGCTGCATCTTCCTTGCTACACATTTTTACCTCTGAGCCCGCAGCAGCAGAGGGAGGGAGAATAGAAGAATGTTCATTTCCATTGGTGCTTCAATTTTCTGGGGACCTTGGGCAATAGAAATCGGGATTCTAGAAAGACCCGCCCACTCAGAGTTCATTTGACTTAAGTGCAGGACTGGTCTGCCGGGACATTTTGAAATGGATTATTGCCTCTGCAAGAATGACCGATTGGTGCTGGGGCACAGTTGCGTGTTCCTGCCATGTAAAGAGACTGCCATATGCCTACGGTTTCTTTAGGAATTTCCATAGCCGGGTGATGGGTTAATTCAAAATGGCCACCAGCAGAGGCAAATGTGTCCAAGTAGATTGTAGAAACCAGTATATAGTGTGCTAATGGGGTTGTGGGCAGGATAGAATGGCACAATATAGCTGAATTGTTGCCGAAAGAGCAGATGTGTTTGTTCATTAAAAGTAACAACTTCTCTGCATTAGGTTGCCACCAGGGACTGGCTGGGAGTGGAGAAGTTTAGATTTATAAAGAATTTCCAATCTGAAGGTAAAAAGACTCTGATAAAACCTCTTGAAGCATGTTGTGCTCCCTGCAATTGTCTCAGTTAGAGCCCATATTCAAAGCAGGGGTCATATTTCTTTTTAATTCTGAGACAAGAGCCTGTCCAGTTGGGCCACTTAAAGTTCTGTTTGATCTAAAGTAGCTTTGAGTTAGCAGAACAGTTTGACTGATGTTTTGCTGTGTCTGCCTGCAGGTAATCTAAAACACGTGGACGCGAAAGTGAAAGCGCTCAGGCTGGAGAACTGTAACGTGATCCTGGAGTGCAGCCTGGAATTCAAGTGGTACACTGGCGCCCCTGCTCACTCCGCTCGCTCCGAGACATATACGGTAGGGGAGTAAACATTTAAAGAAAAGGCGGGACATACCCACGCCTTTGCCCATTTGCGTGCTTTTATTTGTGAAAGCCAGACGCAATGGCCAATCAAATGTGTGAGTGTAAACAAATCCACACAGAAAAGTTGAAAGGAAGTTGGGAGTGCTTACAAGAAGCCTCCCATAGAGCAACTCATGCGCACTGCGCTAGGCTCGACCTAAAAAGAAATAGAGTTTTTGAAATTACATCTAGAGGCATTTAAAAACAAACTGGAAACTAAATTATATCAGAAAAAGACTGCCCGAAACAGCCTATTACATGCCTCCAGTGACCATCTGCAAACTCGAATTCTCAGCATAACATATGGGAAATTCTTAAGAGCTAAACGAAACTCTAGCTAACAAGAACATTTTTACATGGAATCTAGATGTATGGCCAAAAGATTTCTGGAAAGAATATATTCCAAAAAGATCATAGAATTGGCTAGAAAGAAGGCAAATACAATCACAGGACAAGATCTACTCCTTAAAGTCAAATAAGTGACTGAAAGTCCCACTTTCAGATATATAACTCCTCACAGCACAGGCTCCCAGGGAATCAGACAGGTTTTTAAAAAACATTGGCATGTTCTAAAAACACATAACATTCTTAGCAAATATCTTGACAATCATCCTTAATTAACTTTTAGGAAGAGTAAATCCCTTAAGGATATGCTTTGTAGGAATATGCAGTCAGACAAATTATTGCCAAATCAGGTGAAGGGTTTAATGGGATGCATGAAGTGCAAAGCATGTAAATACACAGAGAATGCAAAAAATTTAAAATTGAACAGTGGATAATAGAGAATTTGAAATCCATCAACATCTAACATGTCATTCGGACTTCGGTGTATATTGTCTCAAATGTCCTTGCAACAAGTATTACATTGGTAGCACTATAAATAAGGCCAAGTTACGAGTATTAGAACATATGAGAGCCATCACTAATGTGAACAAACAATTTCAGGTAGCTAGACATTTTGAGACCAAACACTCTAGTGAGGCAAATCTACTCAAATTGTATGTACTTGACAGAGTACCTACAGATGCAAGGGGAGGCAATAGGGTTTTGGAACTGATACGCCTCAAATCGAGGTATATTATTGAGTTCCAAACCACGCATCCCATTGGCCCGAATCACGATGAGGAGCTAGCTGACCATTCAGGATAATCTGGCATTTTCTGTGAATGTTGAATCTGGCATTGTAATTAATGCATGTTGTCCCGTACAGGTATATATATATTTAAAGTATTTTAAGATTAAGTTTCAGGGATTAGTGTGGGCACATATTTTTAATAATGTTTAATTGTTTCTATTTGCTGCAGTTATGAATCGAGGTCTGACTAAAGTTCCGAAAACTGCAACAGAATGCAAAAATATCTGATTTGATTGCTATTATGGACTGTGAATTTGTTTAAATCTGTTTGTTTTTGAAGGGGAGATACCCTATTTGATTGGTCCATTGTATTTGGGTTTCAGAAAATGCCCATTAGGGCACAATTGTACATAAAGTGACAGGACCATAAAATTCAATATAACAAGTTGTAAACTGTGAATCAGGACAGTACGTCATGAGTGTATCTTTTTGAAAAGCTAAGGCAGCACATCATTAAGTTTGATGTGAGGCATATATTGCGTTTATGAAAATCAGTTTTGTTCAAATAATTTACATGGTGGTGTACTGTAACCATCACGCATCCTTGTTAGTGAACATTTTAATGTTTTGAAAACTAGTAGCTTTTACGTAACAAACTGGTGCCCAAACAAACACTGTTTTTAAGTAGATCTGGTCGGGCCAAAACAGTCCTCTTTCTACCTGTATAATTTTTCTTCTCTTTTCACCACGGAGTATATTAATTGGTTGAATTGGTATTTGACCCTTTCCTGTGATCAGGGAGACCCGGATCTCCGAAACTCATTGGGAAAGATGTGAATTTGTGTTGCATACTCTTGAATAAAAAAAAGTATTTCTAAATATAATATGAGGGGACCTGTGGATTATTTTGGAGTGTAACTGAGCACCAAAGTGTGTTTGGACTCTTTCGGCACCACAAGCCGAACCACAGGTAACCGGACTCAGTGGCTGGGGAAAGTGAGAAAATAGCAATTATATATATATATATATATATATATAACTATATATATATATATATATAATAATAAAACCATTTATTGAGTGCCTGGTTACACTGAACAGTGTGTCCCCGCACTATAGAACCCCATCATTAAATCATCAGACCAGCCAAACCAGTAGAATCTCTAACACGACACAGACCACTAATCTATAGGGAAGAGATGTGTCTTAAGTTTCATACGGAATCTCCTCTCGGAGGGTTCCATCCGTAATTCAAGGGGCAGTCTATTCCAATAGGAGGCCGCTAGGTAACAAAATGAACGCCCGCCCATTTTGGCTTTAAAAATGCGAGGAACAGCATGCTACCCAGTGACCTTAAGTGACGTTTTGGGTGGTGGATGTTGAGGAGCTTGTTCAGATAAGGAGGTCCTTTCCCTTGTGCAATTCGATGGGAAATGCACATGGCCTTGAAAAGTATACGTTTCTTTATAGGAAGCCAGTGCAATTTGGATAATGCATCTTTCCCTGAAGCTCTGCGTGGGAGGTTGAGAACTAGGCGGGCAGCCATATTCTGGACTCTTTGTAGTTGTCTCAAACCTTTTTGGCTCAGCCCTATAAGTAGGGCATTGCCATAGTCAAGATGGGGGTGACTAAGGCATGGACAAGGGATTTCCTTGAACTCATCGGTACTAGGTCCAGGACCTTACGCAGGATTTTGAGGACTGCGTAACATTTGCCAGTAACCTTTTCGATATGCTTCACATACGAAAGTTTGGTATCTAGTATCATTCCCAAATTCTTGGCTGAATCCGTAGGGACAGGGGTCTGACCAAGTTCTGCTGGCCACCAGTCTGATGACCATGCTGAAGGAGCCTTACCAATGAGCAACACCTCAGTCTTGTCTCCATTCAGACGCAGACAGTTGTTGTTCATCCAGCTCGCTACAGCTGAAAGACAGGCTGAAAAGTTGATAGCTGTCTCTTCACCATCTTGACTGAGTGTGATCATCAGTTGCGTATCATCGGCGTAAGTTATAATATTAACACCGAAGGACTCAACTATACGTGGAAGGGGTTCCATGTACAGGTTGAACAAGGTAGGGCTCAAACTTGAGCCCTGTGGAACCCCGTGCTTCAGCTGTCTGGGAGTAGACTTGAATGGCGGGCAGTGAATTTGGAAACTTCTATTTTCCAAAAATGACTTTAGCCACTCATATGCATCTCCTTCAACTCCGATCTCTGATAGACGTGACAGCAGCGTGGAGTGGACACAGTATCAAAAGCTGCGCTTAAGTCAAGTAACACAAGCGCTGCTGTCTGGCCTTTGTCAGCTATTTGCCTCAGCAGTTCTGTTGAATAAAGGACTGCCGATTCAGTAGAATATTGAGCTCTGAAGCCTGATTGGGTAGGGTGAAGGAATCGCCCTTGCTCCAGATATTCCATGAGCTGTATGTTCACAATTTTTTCTGCCACTTTCATACAGAAGGGCAACAGAGAGATTGGGCGAAGGTTCTGAAGTTGAGACACGTGCAAGTTAGCTTTCTTTTTTAAAGGAATAACCTGAGCTCTTTTCCAAGGTTCAGGTACCTGCTTTTCAAGGAAGGAGAGGGAGATGAGATGACTTATGTGATTTAATAAAACATCTGTGATGTCAGTGAAGCATTTAGGTGGAACAGCATCATTAGGTGAGCCTGATTTCACACTTTTAACAATGCGGAGCATTGACTGACAGTCTGGCATCACAAAACTGTTTAAGCGCATAGTTCTGTCCGGGCAGCTGTCTGTCATTTTCCCCTGTATAGGAATCGCAGGTATTTTAGTAAATGAAGCGTGTATTGTGTCCACTTTGTTTATGAAGTGATCTGCAATGGAGTTGCATAGTTCATTGGACAGCGTATCGTGGGCCAATAATCTGTTGGGGACCGTTATTTCTTTATATATGGCAAAGAGTTCTTTGGCAGGATTGTTCGCATTCGAAATTCTATCGTTGAAACATTTACTGTTTGCTGCTCTGATCATTTTTGAGTATTTGCTTAGTTCAGTTTTGTAAAGTTGTTTACTCCCTGTATTATATTCTCTTCTCCAGAGGCGTTCCAATCTTTTGCATGTGGCTTTGGCCCTTTTTAATTCGTCAGTGAACCAAGGAAACGTTTTATTACTTCTTACTGGGATTTTAGTAGTCCAGGGTGCGACTTTATCCAATGCCTTTTCCGTCCATTCTTCATAAGCCGCCCACCTTTTGGACAGGTTATCACTCAAGGGAGGGGGATTTTCCAATAAGGCCAGCCTGTAGGCTTCTTGCGTAAATCTCTTCCAATTCCTGCGCCTATGGGACAGGGATTTACGGAATTTCGTAGTGTTAGGGACGTGAGAGATTTCGAAGGCAATAAGTTTATGGTCTGACCAAGGAATTGTGAAGGGAGGGGCAGTCAGAATGGAATTCCAGTTAGCAAAGAGAGGGTCGAGTAGATGGCCTGATTGATGTGTAGGCGTAATAAATTGCAGTTCTAACATCCTGGATTTGAGTGCCCCTAGAAGAGTTTGTGCTTCTATGCACTCTGTATTCTCAAAATGAATATTTAAGTCCCCCATCAGAAGAAAGTGGTTGTATCTAACTGCTGGTTGAGTAATTGCGTCCAATAAGCTGTCACAAAAAGTTGTATATATATACATAAATGTGGTGTTCAGCATAATAAACATGTAATTATCTATATATACTCACCTTGTTGATATTTTGTCCACCTGCATTTCTGCTGCATGATTAAGGTAGCAGAACATTAAAATCTCACTATTCTGGTACCATACCATGACTTAGAACACCTCTTCTGTTATCATTTGTTTCTGTTAAGGTGGCAATGGAGATAAACTATAGTAAATAACATCAACACTGCTGTATTTTGGTGTCAACCCACCAATTTCCTAAGTGAATCTTTGCATTTTTTCTTTCACAGAAAATTAGAGTATGTCATTGCCATCCATTTACAACCAATGCTATGTTGCCTATTACAATGTTATTTAGCCGTTTTAACTCAGTTGTTTGCACCAATGATTTTGCTCCATCATGGGTCCTCATACCGTTCGTTACATTAGAAGACTAGCATCACCACCACTCTTCTTGATAAATAGGTGTGAAGGATATTCACCCGGGACATGGTCTGTAGGCCCAGTATTTCTTTATATATTCTGTTTGACTTGTATAGTGCTAACATGTCACCAAAGCCACTTCAAAGCTCAAGTTGGACTATGCTGGCACATACAGTCAATTCACAAGCTGAGAAGCACAGCTCTAAGGTTGTTAGTAAGGTAGCTATGATTGGGAGTTTGAGAAACACTTACACATTTTGACTCCTAGCTACAAAAATAGGCCTGGAGGCATTGGAGAATCTACTTCGAGTCATAGGTTAATTTGATGGCACTGGAATGACTGTGTCAGAATTCACAGGCATACCTATTTGAGTTGTACTCCAAACCTCCGACTTCCTGGCTCGCCTGCAAAAGATCCAATATTCCCCCTGAGGAACTCCCACTTTCCTTCTCGGCTTTGGAATTAGATGCAGGCTTGGCATCAGTGTCGATATGCAGAGAACCTTCGTCTGATGAGTTGTCACTCTACCAAAGAAAACAAATAAAATACACAAAAACTGAATACCAATCATTGTAAAATATTTTTAAGAATAAATCAGATGCATGAAACTGTAGGCCAGACATAGGCATTTGCTCAATAATGTACTGGTGACCCTTTGCTTTGGCAGTGGCTTATGCCATGCAGCACTTTGATTTTGGGAAGGTGTTTGGGGCTAAATTGGAAATCTCATCTCTGTTTCGAGAAATGGTATATGGTTGGGTATATGAAGAAAAGGATATTGCAGAACTAAAACAGCTGATGCTATGTATTACCTTATCTAGCCTGAAAAATACTAAGTGCTAACCCTTAATTCCTTGGTCCACTTCTAAATTAAATCCTTATGACAAGTGTGAGTAATGTTAAATGACACAACACCACTTTTTTGTAGTGTGCTTCCCAAGTCAAACATTATATAAGGTGAAGAAAGTAGAAACTGAGTATCTCTAACATATTTCCAAATAACAAAATTGTCATTCACCTCGTGTGTTAAATAAAACTGTTTTATACAAAATGATTTTCTTTAAACACATTACATTTATTTTTTATTATGCTTTGAACAATCACACTATTTTCTAATTTTGTGAGAAAAAAAATTAGAATATCAAGCTTTCCAAGACGTTATACTATTAGTTTCTAACCGGTTCAAATATCCTATGTGACACAGTTTTGACGGCATAATTTTTATACCAGTGACAACTCACTCCACAAACTCACTAGAATCAATGATACAGTTTAACTGTAATCCACCAAGATCAACTTGTTTATGTTACTGAAGTCTTGCATGCACCCAATCTCAATAGTAAAGGTTGCTTCCCAAGCCCTGGGCAACTAGTTGCCTGCAACCACTCTTCTAGTAATAAATCAGAGGTGTGCTGATTAACAAACGTGACACTGCACAGTCATCACTGACCACCAGCAGATAGACTACTCAGCCATTGTCTGTCATTCACGGGTGAAGAACAGAGGTCCAACCACGTTCGTTGAGGCATTTGGGTGAATGGGGCAAACTAACAGGAAAGGAGAGTGGCCTCCAAAAGTCTTCAATCTCAGGAACATACCATATGCATCAATATAGTACCTCCAATACTCACCAGCTTGGTGTTCAAACATAACAATTCTATTATCAGCTGAGAACACAATTAAAGGTCTTTTTATGCTCAGTGTCTTACGGGAAGGTCCCAATGGTCAACTAATGACCTTCAGCTAAATATGCTGCAGTGTCCAGCCATATCATCACCATATGTGTCCCACCACACATCAACCACTGCATTGCAAATCATGAAAATGGCCTAGGCATTCTTACTCATCTAGGATTATAAATCTACACTGTTATGGTAGACATGCTAAGCTGACTCTGGCTTTCTGACGCTTCTTCTAGTACTGCATCGCAGCAGTGTGTTTAGCCACAACAGTGATAAGAGCAGGGCATCCATTTTGAAAAATGCACTCTAGACCCCCAGTCACAGTGATAGTGCTGGTATAGAAGATTGCGACACCTGTAAGCCTAAACGTAACACAGATTCAGGCCATGGACAGCAGGTTGAATGGCCCTTGAAAAGTGCATTATATGTGATTATGGTTGTTATGTTGAAATGAACTGAACTCACAGGAATCAGAACGGCACGTTTCAGGCACCTCCTTGAAACACACCAAAACATTCCTAACAGATAGCTATTGTAGCTCTTGCAAAGCTGATTTAGATAGTACTGACATTACATATATTTGTAGTTGTAGATTAGTGAGTGTAAAAACTACAAAGACCAGACCATCTACAAAAAGCATGACCCTATTCAGCGCTTGCTTCAACTATGGTGGATTCCTTCTTCCTTTGCAAACCTCTCTGGAAGATCTTTCCTGTACATACTCATCAAGTGAGAAGAGCACTCTCCGTTTAAATTATTGTACAGATTTATGGAGGAAGTGTCCCAATGTTACTAGTTAACTTTGAAGGTGTCTTGACCTATGGCGTCATAATTCAATTTTATCATCCAACTGCTTCTGAGGTATATGGCCTTACATTTTGCTATTGCTTGCAGGAGTAACATTGGTGTTACTAATCAGAGATCTGGGTTGCCTTACAAAGAACTATGATGTGAAGCACAAACCTTTGAAACATGTTTGTACTTGCTCCTGTCTCTTTCAATAAGGATCGCCCTCTCTTGCCAAGTGTTTTTGATGAAACAATGATTATTTAACAGTTGAGAGTACTATTTACTTGGTGGAAGATAACTCAGTGGGGTAAAGGCTTTATCCAGGTTGATAAAAAGAGTATCAATGAAATAGGTTATAGTACCATATGTTATTTATAGAGCAAAGGAAAAGCAAAACTGCTCTAGCAAATGCTATATAATTATTGCTTTTTTTAATTGAATGCCTGTGGGATATTGTACTTTGATTTGGTTCCCTGAAGCTTGTATTGTTTTCTGCACTTTAAAGTGCCAATAAGCAGAATGCATAATAAACTCTGCTACCAAGGGGGATAAGTAGACTTTTTTTTCAAGATAAAAGGCTTTGAAGGAAAACTAGCACAGCATCTCAAAGAAGCCTAGTCGGAGAATCAAAACACTGTGACCTAAAAGTACAGGAAGACCAAACTTCTCTGGCACTTGCAAAGTGTTGAGATTTCGTTACTTGGTGGCTGAGCCCAAAGAAACCCCAAGTGTGAGAACTGTGACTTTTGTACTAATAATTACAAATTTCAAAGCCCACAGAAGTTCATGATTTCACCTCTCCAGAACCTGATCAGCGGAAGTGGCTGAGTAGATATGAAGAAGATGCATCTTCCCAGTAGTCCATCAGCTTCTGTTTACACTCTTCGCATACATTCTTCCCCTCCAGCTCCCAAAAATCCAATTGAAACCTACAGGACTACAGTCAAACATCATGTGTAACCACTGCCTTCTGAAGAGTTCTCAGGTCAATCAACTCGGTTACTCGATGAGCGACTTAGGTCAATTATAGCATTCATATATTGATAGCGTATTCTGCTTCAGCCATTGCAAATATCTTTTCAAAGTATTTAATCCCTGCAGAGAGTTTTCAGTCCAAGCCTGGGCTAAGATGATCTGACTATGTGGAACTGTTACTGGAAATGTAGAATTCTGAAATTTTTAATCATTGCACCTATGGAACCAACCAGTGTTATCCCCTGCCTTGATCCAGTGACCATATCTGGTGCTTTGTACACTAGTTGTGGTTTTCCTTTTTGCATTCTTATCCTCTTCGGAAACAGCTCATCATCAAGGGTACCCACTGAGACCGCCTGACAAGAACTTACTGTCAAAGGGCCATATTCCACCCAAAAAAAGTGAAACGTGGAATCTGAAGCATTAAATGCTGATTCTGCAAGTTATTTTTCATTTCCATGTTAAAAGCTCACACTGCAGTGGTATTTAATACACCCAATAAATACTATTCCCACAGGTATTATGAAGCATTCAACACCTGTTACTCCAATTTTCAACAAGAAAATGGGGCATAGGTATTTAACATATCAAATTTAATTTTTTTTCCAGAAGTACTACTGCATCTAGTATTGTACACATGTGTAAGACTTGAAACGATAATCCTTCATAGGACAGTGTTCTACTCAATGCTCAATGTTCGCAGTACCATTAAGTGGTTCTCTGCGCTTCCAAACCAAAAAAAAATCAAAAATAATGATAACCTTGAAAGAGTGAATGTATGTTATCTGAGAAAAGGTAAAGCTTCAAATGACAGGTAAGTTGATCCAACCTACACACTTCGCAAATTAGAAACCATGACACACATGCTCTGTACAGGTAGTCCCTAATATTCATATAGGAGAGCATAAATACATTTCCCTTCATAGTCCTTCCACACTGACCTATGTTAACATTCCTCCTTCATGTAGTTACAAAGAGGTTCAGAGTATTTAAAAAAATAACAAACCTTGTACAATGATGATGGGACCTTTGGTTTCTTAACTGGAGTGTGTTGCACAATTTCTTGTTTGTCCAATAAAACTATAAGAAACCAAAAAGACTAGTTAATTATTTTTCAGCATCACCCTAGACAAAATAAACAGAGGTAAAACAATATATTTGGTGCTATTTCGCACATCATATATGTGATCATTTTCTGCAGGAATACTTGATGAAGTATGTGTCTACTTTTTATTATAAGTGCTTTTTGCAATAATGCATTTAAAAATATTCAAAATCAATCTTAGATTCATAGTCTTTTCTTACAGGGTAGGTCTCTTTTCGTGGTATTTTTCTTTCTCCGGATTGGAAATTCATCAATTTTCAATTCTCCATCATCTGAAACATATTCGTACTCGTCACGCACAGGTTTCGTTTTATCATCTTTGAAATTCTGCAACGATCCAAACATACTCGGACTTGTGTGTGGTTTGAACGCCTTGGCACTGTTCAAAAAGATGATCAAAAATAAAAAGTGAGAAGTTTATTGAAGAGATGCATGAAATCGTAGACAATGGACACAATAATAAAGCATGCCTTCGTTGTAATGGGAAAGATATCACATCTGTCTAAAAATAAATCTAATAATAATGTTTATTTATTACATAATTCTGTGACATGTTAAAGAATACTTAAAGAAACATGAGAGCTCATTCCGTGGTCCCTTGTAACAGTGGGTCTCAAATGCAATGACTCTGAACCCCCCACTTTGATAATTTAATTGACCTGCTTATTCAAGCTAAGGCTAAGATTGTTGTTAAGGATCATGTGGTACAGCAATGAGTTTAAAGACATTATGATCTGATGGGACACAAAGGGACATTAAATAGTCCGTTAAAAAAAAACAATGGAAAGCTATCACATCAGAATGACTTATAAATTACTTCTGGCTTGAACCAATTAGGAACCTTTCACATGAAGGCATAAGCGGTATAACCCGATGACAGTCAGTGCAGTCATATTACCTTAATAATGCATTGGCCTTTAGCCAGTCCCTCTTCTGCAGCATGTTTCCTTAAACATTAAAGATTTTTTGAGGAGACATTAAGTCTAAATGCATCAACTCACATTACTTTGGCATTTATAAATGATGTGCTGGAAGCAGCATTCCAAGGTAGATGCCTTACAACTGTAAAGGTACTCTAAACAATTCGAAGGAATTGATGCTCCCCACACTCACACCATTCTCCCACTTTCCTCTACAGCCTTGCCAGCACTGTAATTAAACACAATAATTGAAACCTG
Organism: Lissotriton helveticus; assembly: GCF_964261635.1. Classification (NCBI taxonomy): domain Eukaryota; kingdom Metazoa; phylum Chordata; class Amphibia; order Caudata; family Salamandridae; genus Lissotriton; species Lissotriton helveticus. The sequence goes on along the minus strand of NC_136070.1, from coordinate 1,161,907,110 downwards.
CTCTAGTGGATCAATAGCAAGGTTGTGGCACACATTAGACCTGGGAAGAGGAAAGGCTTCCACCCATGTCTAAATGAGAGCCTGAGAACGTCTAATTTATAAACCCATATTATCATCTAGCAAAGTGTTGTACATGGAAACCTACCTGAGGGTAACAAGCAGTAGAAGAATGTGGGAGCAATTGTGTACTGCCTTGATATCACAGAAGTGTACAACCAGTCATAATGCATACGCTAACATGACATCGCAGCAGACGAAAACAACTTCAACTACCACTGCACATCCAGAAATAGAGGACTATTCAGCATCTTCATTAAAGGATATGTTCTTTCACCACAATCTCACCTCTGATTTTTTATAATCCAAGCTCAAAGGTAACAGTGCCTGCTCTTGTTGAAAATGGCACCTGTCACAGTACAGCAGCAACAAACTCTCAAACTTTCTCAGGAAAAGGATCACTGTTAATGGTTACAAGCTTACAGCAGCATATACATTCCCAAACACATTATAAAATTGCACAGGGGTCGGTTTCGATAAGAGTATATTTTCACCCAAGTTTACCAAATGACATCATATATGACTCAATCTTTGCCCTCCTTTCCTTGACGTTAATTAGGACATCTACGGAACTTTTCCAGTGCTTGATACCTAGGTATTTACTGTTCTACATCACAGCAGCTGGGTGATGATGCTTCTACAAGCAACTCAAATCTGCAGTCTGAAATTCTTTCATGGCACTCTATAACTCTGTTGACAATGGATGTGATACACTCCACTATTTTTGTCCCTCATAGTAAACAAACTTGTTTAGTCTCTGCATGGGCTCGCACCATCTTCTCCCTCTCAAGTGCTATCCTCATAATGTCATGCGCACACTGATGGGATTTCACACTATCCCTGTGGTAAATAATTCTATGAAGTTGGTGTCTCTCTTTATTCATTGTATCTCATTTGCTTTTTAGACCTTGTTTTAGTTGCAGTCTTTATCCACTTGCATGCAGACCCTAGTTTAATTTCTCATGCTGCCATGTTTGATGTTTTAAGGCTTCTGATGATGTGCTTTCTTCCTACCCTTAAGGTGGTGTATTTTCCCCTCACTGTTCAAATGATGCCACCCGAGCAGCTTGGACCTTAGTGCCTGGATACCCTCGAGGGTGATTAGCTGCGTTTTATACATCCTGCTTGATTAATTGAAAGACTGTCTTTGGTAAAGATTAGCACATTACCCTTTTCTACCCTATTTTACATCATGTATTCGGGAACGATGGCATCAGAAGACAACCCCCTTACTCGTGGACACCTCCAAAAGGAATAAGACAAGGGCTCTAGTCACTCCAGCTAGTGAAACAGATTGTTTAAAATGTCTTGCTCAGAGCTAAGCAGTTGATACTGAAAATATTTAATAAAACAAAGATATTTCTTTGGAGATCCCTTAATTGAACATGAGGAGTTCTTTGCTTGACATCAAATAAATCAACATTCCTTTAAATGTTATAAAATGCATCCATTTCTTCTAGAATTATGTGCATGGATTTTGTAGATTCTAAAGATGCATATTGGTTAGATTATTTTTCAATGCTTAAGGGTGTGCTTATTATCTTATCAATACCGCGAATATACTTGGTCTAAGATGTAGCATAATATCAAGGACAGAAAGGTGGATATATTGAATTGGTTGGCAATAGCTATGTAGTATATGAAACAATATCTTTGTTCCATGATTAAAAGGATCATACAAGTCGGATATTTAAAAACCATCTCAGGCCTGATTTAGAGTTTGGCAGTAAAGATATTCCATCACAGATGTGACGGACATCATGTCCAAAGTATTACAAGTGCCTTGGGATATCATGCACTTGTACTAAGGCAGACAGGATATCCGTGACATTTGTAACAGGCTAACGCACAAGTTACTACTTGTGTAACGATATATCTGTAAGAGACATTAGTTAGTATTAGATTCCTTACCTTAGAATATCCCCAGGTGTCAGACTGGATCCGGAAATTTTTGCGTAGCAGTACCCTTGCGCGTCGGTAGGCGTCGTCTGCGGCTCCGCGTCCGTCGTCGGCGTCGTGGGCGCCGTGATGACGTCGTCGGAGTACTTAGACGCCGCCTCCGCGTGCTGACGTCAGTTCTTAGACACAGCTTTTCCGCGCCAGAAACGCAGAGCCATGTTAAAAACCAACACTGGTGCCATTGAAACTAGGGCCCTGAAAGGGGACAACCCTAACCCTAGATATTGGTTCGCAGAACGGGGAGGATGGGTGGGTCGGTAAGGAATCTAATACTAACTAATGTCTCTTACAGATATATCGTTACACAAGTAGTAACTTGTGCATCTGAAAGAGACACGTTAGTATTAGATTCCTTACCTTAGAATAGATACCCCAGCAATACCAACCCCGGTGGTGGGTCTGCGAACCAATAATCACACCAGAAAGTCCTGGAGGACGGAACGGCCAAAGAAGCCATCCCTCTGGACTTGGCTGTCCAGGCAGTAGTGTCTTGCAAACGTGTGCAGCGATGCCCACGTAGCTGCCTGACAGATGTCTTGTAAGGGCACACCCCTGCCCAGGGCAGTGGTAGCCGCCGTCGCTCGGGTAGAATGAGCCCGCAGTCCAACCGGGGGCTCCCTCCTAGCCAAGGAGTAGCATGCCTGGATACACAGGATGATCCACCGGGAGATGGTCCTCTTGTGCACCGCTTTCCCCTTCTTCGCGCCCACGTAACCAACAAAGAGCTGGTCATCCACCCGGAACTGGCGTGTTCGATCCAAGTAGAATGAGAGCGCACGTTTTGGGACCAGACGGTGGAGCCGCTCTTCCTCTTTAGAGGGATGCGGTGGCGGGAAGAAGGTTGGCAAGGTGATAGACTGCCCGATGTGGAAGGCCGTGACAACCTTGGGCAGGAAAGAAGGTTTGGTACGCAGCACCACTTTGTCCGGATGGACAGAAAGGAAAGGTGGAGTACAAGAAAGGGCCTGGAGCTCACTCACTCTCCTGGCAGAGGTGATGACAACCAGGAAAGCAGTCTTCAGAGTTAGAAGGCGTAGAGGACAATTGTGAAGTGGCTCAAAGGGAGCGCACATCAGAAATGTAAGAACCAGGTTCAAGTCCCACTGAGGCATCACAAACAGAACAGGAGGAAACGTGTGTGTGATGCCCTTAAGAAATCTATTAACAATAGGGGACTTGAACAAAGAAGGTTGATCAGGCAGCCTGAGAAAGGCTGAAAGGGCAGAAAGGTAGCCCTTGATAGTGCCCAGAGCAGAGCCCTGCTGGGCAAGAGAAAGAAGGAAGAGAAGGACCTCAGAAAGAGGGGCATTGAGGGGATCCACAGCCTTTGCTGTGCACCATGCCACAAATCTGTTCCACCTGCAGGCGTATACCGACTTTGTGGAGGGACGCCTGGCTGCCAGAATGATGTTACAAACTTCAGGAGGCAAGTCAAATGGCCTCAACTGTCGCCGCTCAATCTCCAAGCATGGAGGTGGAGACTGGACAGGTTCAGGTGGAGGACCGCCCCCTGCTGCTGCAACAGAAGGTCCTCCTGAAGAGGCAGACGAACCGGGGGATCGACTGACATACTGAGTAGCTCTGGATACCAGTACCTTCTCGCCCAGTCCGGAGCCACAAGGATGACTTGGGCCCGGTCGCGCTTGATCTTCTTCAGCACTCTGGGCAGAAGTGGTATAGGCGGAAAGGCGTACAACAGACCGCAACTCCACTCGCGACGAAAAGGGTCTCCGAGCGAGTGCCGCCTTGGAAATTCCAACGCGCAGAACTGATGACATTGCGCGTTCTCTTCGGTGGCGAATAGATCTAACCAAGGCTCTCCCCATCACTGAAAGAGGCCTTGCGCCACGTCCGAGTTCAGACGCCATTCGTGATCCATCATGCACCGACGGCTGAGCTCGTCCGCCCTGGCGTTCAGAGAACCTGCCAGGTGTTGAGCCACCAGGGCCACGCCCTGGCGTTCCAGCCATTGCCAAAGGCGAAGAGCCTCTTGACAAAGGATCCACGACCCCACCCTGCCTTGTTTGTTGCAGTACCACATGTCGGTGGTGTTGTCCGTGAACACCTGCACTACACTCCCCCGGACAGAGGGGAGGAATGCCTTCAGTGCCAGACGAATCGCCCGGAGCTCCAACAGGTTGATGTGGAGCCGGGTCTCCGCCGGAGACCAGAGGCCTCTGATCTCCGCCTCTCCCATGTGGCCTCCCCAGCCCTGGAGGGACGCGTCCGTCACAACTACGTGCTCCGGTTGGGGAAGGGAGAGGGATCTGCCGCTGACCCAATCGCGGTCCGTAAGCCACCACTGCAGCTGTCTCGCAGTGCCCTCCGAGATCAGGACGTGGTCGGATAGGTTGCCCTGATGCTGGGCCCACTGAAACTTCAGGTCCCACTGCAGAGCCCGCATCCGCCACCTGGCGTGATGCACCAGTAGGATGCAGGAGGCCATCAGCCCCAGAAGCCGCAGCGTCAACCTGACCGAAACCCGGGATAACGGCTGAAAGATGGGAATCAGAGCCTGAATATCCCGGACCCGCTGTTCGGGTGGATAAACCCGAAACTGCGCCAAGCCCAGAACCGCTCCGATGAAGAGGAGCTTCTGAGAGGGGCACAGGTGTGACTTCGGCACATTGAGGGAGAACCCCAGCTGGTGCAGGAGGTCTGCCGTCGTCTGGAGGTGGCTGACGACTGTCTGGGGCGAGCCCGCCTTCAACAACCAGTCGTCGAGGTAGGAGAAGACTGAAACCCCTAACCTGCGCAGATGAGCTGCGACCACCGCCATCACCTTTGTGAACACCCGTGGGGCGCTGGTAAGGCCGAAGGGGAGCACGGTAAACTGAAAGTGCTCATGGCCAACCATGAACCGCAGGTAGCGCCGGTGGGCAGGCAGGACGGGGATATGAAAGTAAGCGTCCTGCAAGTCCAGCGCTACCATCCAGTCTCCTGGGTCCAGGGCAGCTAGGACCTGAGCCAGTGTCAGCATCTTGAACTTCTCCTTCCGGAGGAAGCCGTTGACGTTCCTTAGGTCCAAGATAGGGCGTAGGCCCCCTTTGCCCTTCTTGAGTACCAGAAAGTAGTGGGAGTAGCAACCACACCCTACTTCTGGCCCAGGAACGCGCTCGATGGCCCCCTTGGCCAAGAGGGCCGTAACTTCCTCCTGCAGAAGTCGCAAATGATCCCCTGATACACGGTGGTTCTGCGGTGGCATGGCTGGAGGAGTCGCCTCGAAGGGGAGGGAGTAGCCCCTTCGGACGATTTGCAGCACCCACCTGTCCGATGTGACAGTGCGCCAGTGGACGTGGTGATGGCGAACCCTGCCCCCCACTGGCGTCACATGGGCCTGAAAGCACGGACTAGGAGGGTTTTGAGGCGGATGCTGCGGGGGAAGGTGTGAACTGACCTCGCCGTTGCCCCCGACCGCCCGGAAGGCGGTTCCCACGGCCGCCACCGTATTGGGTATTGCCCTGCGGAGCGTGGCTAGCGGCGCGTGTGGGCGCACCCCTTCCATGGCCACGAAAGGAGTGAAAGGCAGCCGATTGCTGGCGCTGGCCCGAGAGGCCCAAGGACTTGGCCGTAGCCCTGGAGTCCTTAAAGCGCTCAAGCGCATGGTCTGCCTTGTCGCCAAAGAGGCGACAGCCATCGAACGGCATGTCCATGAGTGTGTTCTGGACATCTGCCGAAAAGTTGGCGGACCTCAGCCAGGCGTGGCGTCTGACCGCCACCGTCATTGCCATCGCTCTACCTAGCGAGTCGGTGGTATCCAGCCCACACCTGATGGAATACTTGGCTGCATCCCGGCCCTCCACAAGGGCTTGGCCGAGTTTGGCCCGTACCTCCAACGGACACTCTGGCAGCACCTCCGCGACCTTATCCCACACAGAGTGGGTGTAACGTCCCAAGAGGCAGGCGGTGTTGGAAGACCGCAGGCCCAGACTAAGGGATGAGAAGATCTTCTTCCCATACTGGTCATACCTCTTGGATTCCCTGTCCGGCGGGGCCGACGGGAATGCGGTCTGGGAATTGGAGGCCTGGATGACCAGGCTCTCGGGGGTAGGGTGGGAGGACAGGAAACATGGGTCGCCCGGGGCTGGGCGGTGGTGTCTGGCCACGTTCCTATCTACGGGCGAACCCGTAGCGGGCTTGGACCAAGTGCCCAGAAGAACGTCGGTCAAGGCCTCATTAAAGGGCAGCAGAGGCTCGGCCGAGCTTGACTGCGGTTTAAGGACCTCAGTGAGGAGGTTAGTCCTCACGGCCGCGACGGGGAGCTCAAGGCCCAAGGCCTTGGCAGCCCTCATCAGCACCACACTATGTGTAGCCCCCTCCTCCGAAGCCACGGTAGGAGGGGAGACAAAGCCAGTGTCCGGCGAAGTGTCCAGACCACTGGCATCCCCAAGGTCTCCTGTCCAGTCCTCATGAGACTGACATTCCCTGGTCAGAGGGTCCTCAGACCCCTCCCAGTCCTCTTCATCACCCATCTCCTGAAACTCAGGGTTCTCAACTAATGGGGCCTGTTCATAAAAGTGAAACTCACCAAACGACGTCTGGAGCGGCGCCCATCGGGGCCGTCCCGGCACCTGAACAGGAACGAAGGTGGAACCGGGGACGGCGCCGACACCGGAGGGTCTGAAGCCGGGGAGGTTGTAAGGTTCATCGGCGACGAACCAGATCCGGAAGGTGGTCCAGCGGCGTCCTGCGGCGCCAGGCCCGAAGGCGCCGGCGGCGCCGGAACAACTGAGCCCCTCGGCGCCGGCGCCGTCGGGATAACGGGAACCTGCGGCACCGGGCCCGAAGGCGTCGGCGGCGCCGGGGCCGAAGCACCCGACGGCATTGGGGCAGATCCCCCCGACCCGCTAGGGGTCCCAGATGGGTCCGCTGGGCCCGAAGGCGCCGCGGAGCCCGTCGGAGGAGAGAGTTTCCTCATGGCCATGAGGAAGCGCTCGATCTCCTCCTGCGACGCGTGAAGCCCAGGGACCGTAGGGTATGGGGCTGGACGCGGCGCCTGCGACTCCGTCGGAGCCGCGTGGGTGGTGTCACCCGAACCCCCGGCCGCATCGCGCGAGCGTCGGGGGGAGTCCGAAGAGCGATGACGCCGCTTGGACTTCTTGTACGGCCTACTCTCGGAACTGTGGTGGCTCCGAGCCCGCGACCTGTCCCTCGACCTCCCATGGGATCGGGACCTCTCGCGGCGCGGAACCGACTGCCGGAGTTCGAGCCGCCTGCGGGACCGCTCCCGCCTGGCTTTCGAAGAGAGGGCCCGGCAGTCGGAGCAGGCCTTGTCGTCGTGGTCGACGCCGAGACAAGATAAACACACGCGGTGAGGATCCGTGACCGACATCAGGCGGTCGCAATCATCGCAGTGCTTAAAGCCGGGCATCCCTACGGCACCGTCGGAGTCGAAAGACTTCGAGAACAATCAAAAGTTAGTCAAAAAATGACTAGGGTTACTGCTTTTTCCAGATCTGCGCTTGCTGGCACAGAAAAAAGAAGAACTGACGTCAGCACGCGGAGGCGGCGTCTAAGTACTCCGACAACGTCATCACGGCGCCGACGACGGACGCGGAGCCGCAGACGACGCCTACCGCGCGCAAGAGTACTGCTACGCAAAAATTTCCGGATCCAGTCTGACGCCTGGGGATATTCTAAGGTAAGGAATCTAATACTAACGTGTCTCTTTCAGATCAGTAAATTAGGCCCTTAGCCTTTGGCTTCCTACCTCCACGTAGTTACAAAACTCATTGGTGACATACACACCATTACAATCAATCATAAGTGGTACATTATTCGATAAATAACAACATAACCTAAATGAACTAATGAAGATGGTAAGTCCAACTCATAAATTTCAAAATTTGTAGACTATACAAAATGTGAAGAAGCAAAGTAAACAAATTTGACTCTTCCAATGTGTACAATACTGAGTCATTCTTTACTTTCTAAGGCCTTTACTTACAAGCTAGGCTTGTGCTATATAAACACCATTACATTGACACGTACAAACATGCATACAATGGATTATGCAAACACAGGCTAAAAGCTTGGCTAGAATCCTTTACGTCATTTTGGATGAATGGACTTGCAAGGTACACACTTCAGGACTGTTGTTCGCTGGTTCAGAAGCTTCAACACAAAGCTCAGATTACAGCTTAGATTAGAAGAGCCAGGTATCATATGTGGGTTTTTTATGGTTTGACATCCACTTTGGTAGGGGCCATCCAGCAATGTATGATACAACATCAGCACTATTTAGAATGGATAATGCAACATATACCTTTTCTTTTCAGGACCACTAGGGAAAGCCTAGCAGTCCTAAGCAGGAAATCAAAGAAGTTATCCCTATGCGCTGAGAGAACATTCCCATTGTCCAAGGGCCAATTGTTTTTTGTTTTTTAATCAAATCCCACTCTAACCGCTTCCGTGAGTCGGGCAGCCCCGGCCATCTGAGGTCACGGTAGGCATGTGCGTAGGACGGCCTGGGGCCGTCCGAACAGCGCACACGTGGAATTCTCCAGCACAGCGGGGGATTTCCGGCCACAGCGAAGCGGTTAAGAGTTCCAGGTACCTTAAACATGACGCTCTGCACAACTTCAGTTCTTTCAGTGGAGCTGCCAAGACTCCACTGAAAGCAGTCAAATCACTAACTGCCTCACGTTGATCCCTGAATACGGTGGTTGCATTTCTGATAAATAAGACCCTCTATTTATCATGACTGGAGAGCTGGTGATCTAGTCTGGGATATGAAAACTTAAGTGAAACAATATTTGAGAAAAAAGGCACTGCACTGCAGCCACTTCCATATCCCACTGGGATTGAAAACAATATGCTGTACTAATTGAAGTACAGACCAACCATAGGGGGCTCAAGACATGCATAGAAAATCTGTACAATCTTTCTTAGCCTACCCTCCACTGAGGGACATGAAAAATGATAGGCAGTAATGGTTCAAGTATGCTCACACAGCACTTGTGAGAATTGTAGGATAATTCTGGACCCCACACTCAGCCACACATATTTGTAGATTACCTAATTTTCCTCAAGGAATAGCAATTCAAAGCATCTGCTATCAAATCTTTCTGTACAATAATAATGTTTGTAATTTTGGATATGTCTTTTTCATAATGTCTCATCTGTACATTACCATACAATAATCCTTCAAGGATACATACAAATTGTCAATGCAGAATATTTTGGTATTTACTGTCATGCAGTGTTCTAGCTATTAAGTGCATTTTTCATACCCCAGAAGCTTCTTGTTAGAAAACGAGAAAGTGAATTTATTGTCCTTGTTTCCTGATATGGGTGCCTTTTCCAGCTTTTGTTCCTCTTCCATCTTTAGTAATGAATCGGGTTTACTATTCTGAAAATCAGAAAATATCAAAAATATAAAAGAGTAATAACATACATATGAAATCCCAAACTGTAGCCCTTCTGATTCTGCTGTTGATCCTACTTATATTCCAGTTATAATACTCTTGTTGTTATCAGGTGAGTTATGTCAATTGTTCTTTAAACATTTGAAGTGTATGTGAAAGCACTTGAATTGTTTCCACATTACTTTAGAAACAACCATACAATCTAGTAATTGTATTACAAATGAACATTGAAAATAATTATGTACACATATCTATTCTGTTGCAAAATACTAAAGCAATATCTCATTTGGCATATTCTCTATTAACAGGTTTTTAAAAAATGGACAAGAAAAGGGTATTTTACAAATCCAACGTTTTATACATCTCGGGGTATAAAACATTTGTGAGGATGATAATATTGAAATATATTTAATCTAAAAATTAGTTGTCAGAAAGGATGGGTTTTCCTGAGAATTTCCACATAACGTTGCCATTGTCTTTGTAAGTCAATTAGTAGAGTACACAGAAAATCCCATATTTCAAATAATGTCTAAAGGTACAATTGGTACATGTCTCACAATGGGGTTGGTTCAATGCAATACAGTAGGGCATTGCAACAACATAGTCCATCACACAATAGTTTATATGAGGGGGGGGGGGCATCATCTTTCAGCACTACTTCACTGCAAGTGTCTAAAATGGGGGTAGCCAGAACTTATAATGGAAGTGGTGTCCCATATACAGATTAGATTATATGAAAGTTTAATATTGTTTAACACAAAGTCTTTTAAAACTTAAGAATAATCATCATTAAACAAGGCACCTAATACAACATGATTAAACCAATCCACGGAAAATGTAAAATAATCTTTTCAAATGTACCCTAGAATACTTAACTTTAACCTTACTCAGTGCCTCAAAATCCTGTTTCTTACAATTTTAAGTTCCTTTAATACAGAACACAAACACTGATTTTTAAAAAATGTTTTTGCTGTTGCAAAACAGTACTTAACTGCTATTTAACATGGATCAAAATAGCACCCCCTTGGGGGCGTGGTCATCTGCCGAGGGAAATGACCGCACCGTAGCTTTGCTCCGTTGCACCACTCCCGAAATATCCGTATTAAATAGATTTGCCCCAAACCAAAAAGAATGAAAAGGAGCTCAACTGACCCCCGCAGCGTGTTCTACCGCTGTACCGACAACTGCCCTGATCGATTGTGTCCCGGAGAATGTCGCTGGGCGGACTTGGACTGCAGCGGCTGGGGATGTGGAGCGCGCCTCGTAGACCTCCGGCAGCTTAAAGACGAAGACACTCAGGCTGCAGCACACACCCTGGGCCTCGGTCCCTGCAGAGGGGACCGTACACTGCCAGGTCACTGCCTGCTTCAGCCTCCGGTGAGTTCTCTGCCCCCGCAACTCCTGCGACATGCGCCGGACCGGGAGCGCGTCCCGAGGGCCTGTGGCTGCCTGCGTCATGCGAATGGGAGCTCTGCCCATGGGGGCCTGCTGAGAGGTCCCCATAGTGACACTACCTGCCCTCATCCATCTCGTGGGCTTTCCAGCCTCCATGTTGTACGACCAGCAGGCCTCATATCACGTGGCAAATACTGTGGCTGCAGTGAACGGATTGCATTCCTGTGTATCGGGGACTGTTCCTGGCCCCCGCGAGGGTCAGGGTTGGACACATCGGCCCCTCCGTTGCTGTTGGCAGGTATTGTGTGTCTGGTGATTTGGGACATTATACTGTGATGCAGTTATGGAGCTTGCTTCGCCTGGCAGCCCCCACTCGGAGAGAAGACTGCAGGTATCAACCAGACATTTTGTTTTTTCTGGGGTGGGGGCGCGAGATGCGCTGGGGCCTTGTTGACCTACTGTGACACGTCTGCCGGGGTGGCAGATATAAAGAGAACTTGCAAAGGGGAAGGGAACTGCGTTCTCCCACCCACACTGAACTGGACCACAGCCCCTTAAGCATCCTGAGCTTGCTGAAGAGCGCCATTCTGATTGATCAACAGAGAAAACTATGCCGTTATAGTGTTCCCTCTCTCCCCCCTCTCTCCTTGGTGTGTGTATCTCCTAGAAGGTGTCTTCCATTGGTGTGGGTCTAACAGGCGAAACCTGACAGACCCGAAAGGGCGTTGTCCCTTACGTAGGTGGCGGTGGGTAGCCAGTGCGGCCCAATCCCTCATCTAGCACACCCTATACACCGGCTACAACATGGCGAGTGGCCGCAGCGGTTGGGGCGCGCTCCAAACGAAATTGGAAAAGTATGCATGGCGAAAAAGCCAAGAAGAGACACAAATGAACCCCACACCTGTTGGGAATCAGCCAGACCCCATGCTTCAAAACATTTTAACAGCCTTAACGACTGTGCGCACCTCTCTGGAGGGCCGAATAGATACCGTCGCCTCTGAGGTCTCCCTGATAAGGGCAGACACGTGGAACATGGCTGAGCGGATCACAGAGGTTGAAACCACAACCTTGGTGTAAAGGACTGTTACTGATCTTCTCAAATGTCAAGACGCTGAGCTCCAAACCAATCAAGTGCTGCTCGAACGACAACTCGACAATTACGAAGGTCGAATGCGCCGCAATAACATCTGAATTTTGGGAGTGCCGGAACGTGCTGAGGGACAAACGGCAGACCTGTTCGTTGAATCCCATATACTACAGCATCTCCAGCCAAAGGGTCTGTCCAAATACTTCTCCAGTGAAAGGGCGCACAAGGTGCCGGGCGGAATATCCAAACCTGGGGCACCACCTAGGCCGATCCTGGCACGGGTGTTTAACTTCCGAGACAGGGACGTAATACTCTAAACAGCGAGAGCTGTCCCACTGATTGCCATAGACAACAGCAAGGTTACATTCTTCCCAGATTTTACGCTGCGGCTACAGAAAGAACGCCATAGCTTCCTGGAGGTGAAACGCGCACTGCGCGACCAAGAAATCAAATACGCCATGCTGTTCTCGGCAAAACTGCGTTGAATCTGATGGGAAAGCATGGTTCTTCACAATGGTGTTGAGTGAAAAGTGAACTTTACTCATTTCGCGTAAAAAGGACAGAACATATTTTATGAGGAGAATATTACAAGTGATTTTATCATCACAATATAAACAAAAAATGGCAAACATCTTTATATTAGGACAACGAAAAAGGTCTCCTAACATGTTTCCCATCTGGAAGTGATACATCAACACTGTCAAATGGTCCAGTATGTATAATGTCATTGATATTATTTGTAACATTTATGAACACATGCCCAAGATATAAACAAGTCTACATATCCAAACAAATAAAAATAAGCCAAAGGCCTTTGAAAAAGAAAAAAAAGTTATGAATGTGAAAAGTGTTTCCAAATATAATTTTAAAAATCATTGCATGATTTTCCAAAGAAGATCACATACCAATCTGGGATGCAATGCAGATTTCAAACAATAAATAAAACACAAATGTAGACCATTCCTGGCTTGAGTGAGGCTATTGGGAACTAATTATTTACCTCTAAACATGCCTAAAATATTGCAGGGAATCATCACAAATCACACATTTATTGTTGTATACATAATATATTATACTTCACTAGAAGGTTACAGTATAATCCATTAATTCCCCATGAGCTCGACTTCCCATCAAAATGATGTTGAGTCATTGTAGTCACAAACCAATATACATCCTGAGCAGTTTTGTACTTGACAAGCCTGGTTGGCTCATTCTTCTAGTGGCTCTGTGTATGTAAATCCACATGTTTACTAGGTGGCCCACATTGTTTATGCATGTCAGAAATTTTACATGATGACAATTTATAATGTATGGGAGGTTAATACGGTCTTAGGATCAGAATGCAAAGTATTTTTACTGTACCTTATATTTCCATTTTGCTTCTGTTTTGATTTTATTCTGTTCTCGTATTTCAAACCTTTCGATGTCATTTTGCTTCACAACCTCTTTACTTGGAGTGCTTATCACAGTCTTCACCTCCTGTTAAAATACAGCTCATTAAGATTTCATAAAAGATACTCGAACAAGGTTTGCTGAATAGACACATGTTCCCTAAACACATTTGCTTTCATTTGCCTGAAAAGAAAACTGCTAACAACAATGTCCTATTTTCGCAGAGCTATGACTAGCTCAGTTTGTAATTGGGAAATCACAACTCCCTATTCAAGAGGCAGAGCACCGTTTTTGGCGCATCTAAATGTGTAACAAATACATAGTGCCATACCTATGCAACAAAACAACAAGTCCTTTATTATGAGTGGCTCAGCAATACTCACAGTACCCCAGGGGTACCGAGACACGGGTAGCGTTGAATTCGGAGTGTTGGATTTACTGGGGATTGTAGGTGGCACCCTGAGAGTTCTATTAGCAGGGCTTTAAGTGGTATGAAAAAACTGGAGGTGGGGGGGGGGGTCTCTCGAAGGGGCGTGGCCAATGTAATTAAGGGCGAAGCTTAAAACACGTAACTAAAAATCTGTGCTTTACATAGTGTGCCACCCGACTTGCATTTTGCTGTTTCTGTCATTGCATCCACATATATGATACAAGTAACATATCTACAACAAGTCAGGGCTATTGGCTTTGTCAATCGTTATTAGTTGCATAACTATAAATAAGCAGCAACTATGGCTTGTATATGATATTGAAAAAGCTTCGATTTAACGCCCTGGTGACAACACGACAATGTTGCTGCTCCTGAGTTTCAAAAAGAGAAGAGAAATCCTGAGAGAATGACTCTCTTTAAAGGATTTCCCTTTCCTATAACGCTAACCTGGCATGACGTCATGGAATAATTTCTCCACTAGTGAGAAGTGAGCAGTGTGAACACACGCACATCATGTACCTGCTGTCATTGCAGTCCGGAAAAAATGAACTGCCTGTGCCAGGGCACAAAACAGAGCCCGATAGAGACCCGTTTCGAGGCCTCGTTTAAAAAACTGCTGGTGCTTAGCATCGGTGAGACCCGGCCCACTTAAAGCCCTGCCTATTAGCAACCAGGAATTATTAGGGAAACAAGGAATGCCAGGTGGGCTTCCACTTGTAGTTCCTTTTTTCCCCCTTTATTTTTACAAGAACATTTAGACTGACTTCAGCAGCCGAAATCTCTGTGTGAAAATAAAGATAGTTTCTATCATAATTCCAGTGGGGCTGGTAATGAAAGCACAAGAGCTGAAATAAAATATTTCAGCAGAGGTGTTGTAGAGACACACATGGACCAACTGTAACAGTAAACAAATAGCACAAAGACAGGATTTCATCTCAATATCACGGAAATGCGCTAGTATTGAAAACACAATACATTTTCTGAAATGATCATATGCATTCTAATGTTATCTATAATCTGAATTGCTATACAAATGTTTCGCTTATCAGAGCATACATTTACCAATGCATAACAGAGAGGTGTGTGCCTGCTGGTCTGATAAGCATTGGCTTCCATGAGCTGAACGGTATGGTTACGGGAGGTTGGATAGTAAGGTTATGGAAGTCTGAATCCACACTACCTTTAGAGTGCTGTGTCATGGATGGACCTTAAGTGTTGCATGTAGGCTAATGCATAGACTGACGTCATCCCAAGGAGTGGGAATTTAACTTTGTACTCCACTACTCTCGCACTTCAAGAGCAGTGGAGTGTGAGTTTTGCAACGCAGGTGACAGGCATTTCTGTATTCCCTTCCGATAGCCCTACACTTACTCAAGAATGCACAGGAGAATTGGAAGTGCCATAGGTGAAAATGCAGTGGAGCCCTTTGTGGAAGTAGAATGTGCAGCTACCTGTTCACGACACACCAGAATACACACATTTTTTGCATGAGCAGATGTCTGTGCGTGTGCAATATAATCTGTGTAAAACAAACACAAGTAGATGATGGATGGAGCGCTGAAACTTTTAAGACACTCACCCACAGTCAGGATTCAGGGTTGAATCCATCATTGTTCTTTAGCTTACTTAGCCAGAACCGGTTCAGACACAACTATATGCAAATCAGTCTTGACCCTGTGCCTCATGGGAACAGTCCATCCCAAACTGCCAAGCCATGTCTTCCCTGGACCGGAAACAAGCATCCTGGGACCGGTTTCGGGCTAACAGCCCTCATCAGCCAGGCTAGCTTGAATCTAGTGGCAAAGTGAGCAAGGGACCCACATCTAGGCATACTCTGCACCCTTAGGGCAAACACAAGTAGATGATGGATGTTGCGCTGAAACTTTTCAGACACTCACCACCAGTCACAGATCTGGGTTGAATCCATCATCGTTCTTTAGCTCACTTAGCCACCCTAGTTCAGACACAGCTATATGCAAATCAGTCTTGATCCTGTACCTCATGGGAACAGTCCAGCCCGAAATGCCAAGCCATGTCTTCCCTGGACCGGTAACAAGCATCCCGGGACCGGTTTCAGGCTAACAGGCCTGGCAGTTCGGGCTGGACTGTTCCCATTGGGCACAGGATCAAGACTGATTTGCATATGGCTGGGTTCAAACTGGAATGGCATGGTAAGCAAGAAAACAATGGATTTAGGCCCAGATCTCTGTACTGGTGGTAAATGTATGACATTGTTCTGCATTCTGTCCATCAATTGTTGTATTTGCATTTGTTACCCCGAGTGGCACGGGTATGCCCAGACGTGGTTCCCGTGCTCCCCATGCCACTGGAGTCAAGCTATCCTCGCTGATGAGGGGTGAAACCCTGAAACCAGTCCTAGGATGATTGTTTACAATCCCGGGTGGAGCTGGCAGTTTGGGCTGGACTGTTCCCATTGGGCACAGGGTCAAGACTGATTTGCATATGGCTGGATTCAAACTGGAACGGCATGGTGAGCAAAAAAACGATGGATTTAGGCCCAGATCTTTGTACTGGGGTGAATGTGTGACAATGGTCTGCATTCTGTCCCTCAATTGTTGTTTTTGCACAAAATTGGTGCATGCACATCATTTGGAACATATGTAGGTTCGCTTTGTGAATATACTCATTTGCACAATGCACTGCCACAAATCAAAAAATATTTTTCTAAGCATCTAATGCTTAATCTTTCAAGTACAGTTTTTCAACGCACAACATTTCCCCTTGAATTTTCATATAATATTTTTTTTGCTAATTAAATCATTCCTTAGTTTGAAGGATGTGTCTCCATCGTTTTACTAGCACAAGCATTTTAATGATCTATTGAGAGTGCACATGTATTGTTGAAGCACGCTTGGGGGGTATTTGGACATTACATGGAAATAATCATAAGCAATTAATTCTGTAAAAACCCTTCGTTATGCTAAAAATACTATCATAATTTAGTGCAGGCATGCTGCTCTTTGTGATTGCATTTGTGAGGCCATATCCAGTTTTGCTTATTAGCAGGTAGTAACATGCATTATGGCCACCGCATCCCATACTGTGAACAGCGATTACATATTATATTATCACCAATTGCTATGCAGAATGCACACACTTCCCACAGTCTGCATCAAACTAGCACCCCTAAATGCAGCAAGGCTCACCTTCTTTGGCGTTTCGATGGGTGTCAGTGCCTCTTTTGTGCGTGCTTCCAGGAGGTCAAGGTCAGGCGTGACTGGTGGTGTGCTGATGATGTCCTTTGATTTCTTTCCTTTCTTCGATCCCTCTTCTTTGATCTTTGGGGGTTTGGGTTCTTTGGGAATTTTAGGGGGTTTTGGAAGTTTGGGAGGTTTAGGAATTTTAGGGGGTTTTGGAACTTTAGGAGGTTTAGGAGGTTTGGGTGGTTTCGGGGGTTTAGGAACCTTCATGGATTTGGAGGTCTTCTTCTTCATCGGCTTTTCGAAAGGAGGAGGCGTGTAGGACATTGGTGATGAATCAGTTTCCATCATCATTTCTTTTTCTTTCTCTCTCTCCAAATCTTTCTCCCTCTCTCTTTCTCTCTCTCTTTCTCTTTCTAATTCTTTCTCCCTCTCTCTTTCCTTCTCCCTCTCTCTCTCAATTTCCCTTTCCCGTTCCCTCTCTCTCTCCCTCTCTCTTTCTCTTTCCTTCTCCCTCTCCCTCTCCCGTTCCCTCTCCCGTTCCCGCTCCCTCTCTAATTCTAGTTGCCGCTCCCTTTCCTTCTCAAGTTCCCTCTGCCTTTCTATTTCTTTCTCCCTCTCTCTTATTAGTTCCCGCTCCCTTTCCTTTTCCTCCTTTTCTATTTTCTTTCTTTCCATTTCCTTCTCTTTTTCCTTTCTTTCCCTTTCTTTCTCCCTTTCTTTTCTTTCTCGTTCCTTCTCCTTTTTCTCCCGCTCCTTTTCCTTTCTCTCCCATTCTTTTTCCTTCTCCTTCTTTTCTCGCTCTCGCTCTCGCTCCTTTTCCTTCTCCTTTTTCTCCAGTTCTTTCCATTCTTTTTCCTTTTCTGCTGCACGGATTTCTTCGATATTAACATTGGCACTCGTTTCTGTTTTGTTGATTTTTCCTGCATTCTGTGTTTGAAAAGAGAATGAAAAATGCAATTAAGCCCAGCCAGATGCTATACGTTTAGCAACACATGTCAATTTGGCCAATTTATTATTCATCAATAGTCACGTTTGCATTGTGTCAATTCCATAATCACTTAACTCTATTTGTATTTTATCAATAAGGAAACCCCATTAAATCAGAGACACTGCCGAAAAAGATTACTTTTTAAACACAACGAGTCCTTTTGTTCATTATGAAAGAGCATGGCTTCACCGGTCAATAGTCACAATATTGGTATTTAAAATTAACATAAAAAATTAACAGAGTTAAAGCACCTAACTACTGCATGCAGACTGGCTATGTTAGGCCTGGCTATTAACAGTTTTAGGCATTGCCATAATAACATCATCAACACACAATATACACAAAAAGGGGCAATCGACAATCCTGTTCAAACTTAACTTGTGGCAGGGTCACTCACAAAAGTCCACACTAAAGACAAGTAATGTTGGGAGCGTCATTCATGTCTCTTGGAGTTTTGCCATTTAAAGTGCTAACTTAAATACGTCTGTACAGGGATGACTTTTTCTGTAAGGATTCTGAAGACACTAAACATAGAGTAAAGTACAATAATGCGTATGCAACTCATAAATAAATGCGAGTAAGGGCTTGAGTACAAGTTTGGCAGCCCTGGAGCGCGCCGCCACGCCACCACCTCGCTCCAGGACAGCCAAACCCATGTGCGCACTGACCCCCATATTATGACTTTTTTCATCACTAGCAGGCGGTTTATTGGCATTCCCATGGCGGTGCCTATGAAATATGCACCACAATGGGAATGTCAAAGGCAGCACTAGCCCAGCATGGACTGGTTCAGTCCATGCCATGCAGATACTGGGGTGCATGCACACAGGGGGTCACGTGCCCCCTGCATATACCCCATGGCCCAGAGGCAACAGGGGTTTTTCATGGAGGAGGAAATACCATGAAAACACTGGCATTGAGTAAAGTCCGCTGCAACATCACCAGGGATCTATGATCCCTGGCAGTTGCAGCAGTGCAATGGCAGTCCAACTGTCCAACTTGTAATGGGGCGGTCAGATTGCCACCCCTGCACCACCTGTGAGTCTGGCGGTCCTCGGGCCGCCAGACTGGTAATCAGGCCGTAAGTTCTTAAAGCAAGCACATTCTGGTATGACTTATAGTTGACATGCCATCAAAGGTTAACAGCAAATGTTTAACAAGGATGAACATGTAAGAATGCTCATTAAGTAAGCCCAGAAGTATCTGAGAAACACCTGTCACCTGGCATAGGAACCAGGAAAACTGGAATTATGAAGAATTTGCACCCAAAAGTATCAATCAATCAGTCAATTGATTGATTTGCATAGGAACCAGAAAAATTGGCTTCATGAAGAACTCCCATCCAAAAAGTATGTATTTGCCGTTGACTAATATGTCACTCAACTTAGGCAGTAATGCAGAATTTCCAACGTGGACATTTACAAGTTCAGTGGTTAGTGACACCTATAGTCAGAAATAACCACAGTCGGGCATTTAAAAACTCTATCAGTTGGAATGACAACTTCCTGGTGTGATGGAGGTATTGCCCATCTAGCCTGGCGTTTATGCAGTGGTTGATTTATCACCGAACTGGGAATTCAAAAAACAACTGCACATACACATGCCCATAAGGGACTACAAGACAACAACCTAACGATTCCCCTTCACAAAATGCATGATATGTGCAATAACAGCAATCCAGAAAGCAAACTGCCACACCCAGATGATGAACTGAAGCCTCTCACACATGCACATTTCCCTCAGCCACCAAAGGGAAAGGTTCATGCCATGCCATGTCATGTCATGTAAGCATCACGTGAAGGCGAGAAAGGTACACTTCAAGGAGAAGATCACAATAACTTGAAGATAACAAATAATTCCGTGCCAATGAGTTCTGCTTGCTGCGGTGCCTCTAGATTAAATACCAAATCGTTCACCCATGTGGAGAGGGGTAAGGTCTGGCACAGGATTTCCAAAAAGCTAAACTTTTTTGGCCACCGAATAATCCTTAATTGAAGATTCCAAAATGAACACAGCTCACACCATCGTTTGTTGTGTAAGTTTGCCTCCTCGCTTTGTACATGCCCATACCCTTTCTTGTCAACCCGGATGTAATGGAAATGCCCTCTACTGATATATAAGGCTATTAAATGAAATGCTGAAAGCAGTCAGTCCTAATGTGCTTTAAATGATAATTCTCATCATTATAAGTTACAGCGCTGCACATCAGTCCTCCCTCCAACCATTCCGTGCATATAGAGCATACCCACACATCAACCGCACCATTGTCGGTACAGAGCTGCAAGCTCATCTAATGTCTGTTAGGAAATCTAACTCTTACAGTGAAGATAGAAAGTTTGCTATGTTGTTCCTTTTAAACAAAAACAAAAAAGTGACACTCTACAGACATAAAAACTGATCCTTTTTCTTAACTTGCCACCAAACAAAAGCATGCTCTCTACTTCATTCTATCTAAGGGTAAAGTGCAGCACATTCCACAACCTACAGTTACTGTGCGGTTTACAAAGAGGCTGGGATGTTCCATTTGTCACAGCATTACATTGTCAAAAGGAGCACTGTAAGGTTTAGGTGGATTGCTAGCCCTATCTCTTGAGACCAGAGACGTTTCAAGGCATGAGCAAAGTGGGAAACTGCCCAGGGCTCCTACCTTCCAATGGTTGCCCAGGGAAAACGAAATGTTTCTCTCTCGCTCACCTCTGCCTATTTCAGTATATCAACATATCTCCTCTCTGCCTACAGCTGCCTCTGTCTCTCTCTATTCTCAGTGGAATCTAAAGGTTTTTTGGGTCCCTGGTAAGGCACAGTTCAACAGTTTTTGATTTACCTCATTTCTGAAAGTTGTTTTGACATCATACTGGGTTGAACTAGCCAAAAATAGGACAATAACATTCAAAGTTTTACCTAATAGGGTCCCCGATAATATGTCTCTCCAGTGCCCCAAAACATGCTTATGACAACTGTGCCTGAGACAGGCCAGAGTAGAGTCCTGACAGGGAAATGAAAGGCCCCAAAGCCAGTAGTAGCACTGGCAACATGATGTAATGAGAAGAAGAATATGCTCGAGGACTGATTTGAGGATCAATATTCACTATTTTGTTTTTAGGGAGCCCGGAATGCTCTAAGAATGCCATTGTCCCATCTCAAGAACTCTGCAAAAATTTGGCTAAATTCTTTAAGGAGAAAATTGAGCTGATTGTTGAGGACTTGAAGGGTGACAAGCCACCTACTGGTCACCCTAATGACACCACATCTGAGGCAATAGCAGATCGGGTAGACGACTAAGCCTGGGTGTTGGGGGAACCGCTATTTGAATTCCCTCTTCTCACAGACGATGTATTTCGTGGGCTGGCTAGGGGGATCTCCTCCGGGTCTCCTCTGGATCCTGTGCCATGCAAAATTTGGAAGGAGTATGAAGAGGAACTGTTTCCCACACTCCACCTAATTTGTAACCAGTCTATTGCTACTGGCACTGTCCCAGCTCAGTGGAAACAGGCTGTGATTTCCCCCTTGCTGAACAAGCCCTCCTTGGATCCGGACTGCTCCAAAAATTATAGGCCTATCTCTCTGCTGCCTTTTCCAGCTCAGGTGGTTGAGTGACTGGTCAGTGCAACCCTCTCTAAACATCTAGAACAGCATCATTTATTAGAGAGCGATCAATTTGGTTTTCGACCAGCTCACGGGACCGAAACAGCCCTGGTGACCGCCGTGGATGAGCTTCAGAGGCGTGCAGACAAGGGACAGACAGCATTTCTGATTCTGTTAGATATGTCTGCCGCCTTTGATACGGTTAACCATAAGATCTTGTTGAACCGTTTATTTGATGCTGGGGTGAGAGGCAGAGCTCAGGCATGGTTTCGATCTTTCTTGCAGGATAGGCAGCAGGCAGTGTCTTTGCCCCCTTTTCAGTCTGTGTTCAATCAGGTGCCTCATGGAGTCCCACAGGGCTCGGCAATCAGTCCCATACTTTTTAACCTATATCTAAAACCCTTGATCTCGCTTATTAAGACCCACAACATCAAGACTGTGAATTATGCTGACGATACGCAGATGATACTCTCCTTTGAGGGAGAGGAGTCAACATCGGTGGAAGTTTTCCACAACTGTCTGCGGGATACGTCACGGTGGCTAAAGGATAATTCTCTTCAGTTTAATGCTGCCAAAACGGAGGTGCTTTTTAGCGCTGGGAATAAGATCCCCGCCCGTTTCCAGAAAACCTTTGGCCTCCTGAAACAGTGACTAATGTACGACCTGTGGCTTCAGTTCGTAATCTAGGGGTCATGCTTGATCAAAAACTTAGTTTGGAGACTCATGTCAACAAAACGACCGCCTGCTGTTTTGCTATTCTCCGATCTCTGAGGAAAATCCTACCACTTTTACCATCCCACGCACGTGCTCAAGTGGCAAGGTGCACAATCCTCAGTAGATTGGACTATTGCAATGCTCTTTTATTGGGTTCCCCTGAGTTTCTCTTGGATAGGCTCCAAAGGGTGCAATCAGCAGCTGCCAGATTGGCTCTGGGGCTTCCCAGAAGAGCACATGGAGCGGCTGCCCTTGCGAAGCTGCACTGGTTACCTGTGCGACAGAGGATACAATTCAAAGCCCTCTGTCTGGTGTTCAGGGCTCTTCACGGAATCGGCCCTGCCTCCATGCAGCTGAAATTTTCCTGGCACACTCCAACTAGGCACCTTCGGTCCTCAGCGGCCAAGTTGGTGAAAGTACCTAGATTTAAGAAGGTTAGAGCAGGAGGCAGATCCTTTGAGGTAACAGCTGCTAAATTATGGAATCTGCTCCCACTCGAGATAAGATTAACCGCGGAGCTTCTCCCATTTAGGAGAAAGATTAAGACCTGGTTGTTTCCTGAGTAACTAGATGTGTGGTCCTTGCTCTGTCTGATACATGTTCTCTGTCCGCGAGTTAGCTAGCGCCAGGATGCCTGCAAGGTGACAGTGCGCTTTAGAAATAATAATAATAATAAGGATGATAGTAAAAAGTACTTGATCACGCCAATGAAAAAGATGAGAGTAATATACGGAAACATGATTCCTCTTTAATGAAGGGTGTTATTAGTTAGTTATTGCAATCAACTTGCTTGGACTGCTTCAATATTAGACCACACCAGCTATTAAAGTGAATCATAACCAATTACCGATATGGCTGTCATTCATGAAAGCGCAGTCTACCTGCTCAAAATATGTGTCCATTAGAATATAATCCTGTAGGATGAACTACCAACCAGGAGAGGATTGGGTGTGAATTCCCACTGCTATACCAGCTCCCTGAAATGGACATGGAAGTGCATATTTTCACTCACTACTGCAACCTAAATTAACACTTTTCTATTTTGTTTTTTGCTTCTTCTACAATGCGAAACATCTATACGTCACAAGAAGTGTATGCTGTGGGCTACGACCTCTGGGACAGGAGAAGACACTTTCCGAGCAGTCCATGAAAGATTTTGTGTAGTGAAGTCCGCCATCACAGTATTAGCGGGGATAAAAAGAAGATTTCTCACAAGTGAAAGGATTACTGTTTTGCAATATAAACTAACAACCTCTAATAAAACTACTGGTAATAATTGTCCTCATATCACTAAGGCCACCACTAGGATCCTAGCGAGAATCTTGATTTAAGAATAGGGAAAAGTTTGCACCCATGCCTCGAAATGAAGTAATCATGACATTCTTTTTTTCTGATGCACAATTCCCATCAGATTAAAACTGGAGTAGTTGGCGTAGGGAAGCATCTAATAAGTCAGTGTTTTTCATGACAGTGTAAAATATGTGGTAGGACCCTTTTAGGCTCCAATCAAAGGGCAGAACTCAGAATGATGTGGTAATACTGCACAAAAGAGAGGAGGACTCAGAGTGAGCCCTTAAATGTCATTTGTTTTCTGTTTAATAAAACCACAGAGAGAAGTGCTCCTTTTATGAACACTTGTGAGTTGCAAGCTCTTGCCTTTGAGAGTAACTGGAGGTTTAGCTCTACCTTCCACACCTACAACAGGTCACGAGCAATTTAGTCTCCTAAAACAAAACCTGCTTGGGGGACATCAAGATCGGACACCCAGAGATTTTTCAGATTGTTTAGAATTGTCTCTCCCTTAAGGTCTGCAGGTGACAATGGAAAACTCACAAGATCGGGGACAAGTTTTAAATGTTTCTCTTCAATAAAGTACAATCCAGAGCTTACTGAATACTTTAATAGGTTCTCTTCAACTTGACAAAACTGCAGCCCTCCATCTCTCGCCCTTCAAGAAATCACTAAGGATGTCTGGGTGGTCTGAAATCCCTGAAACTGAGGTACAGGCATTAAGATCCCTGTCTTCTGCAAATGGCTAAAGCTCATGCAGATATCCTGCAGCCTATTGGGGCCAGGAGGCTCAACAGGTCCAGATCTAACTGGGCTGCTTGAATCTGTTTTAAAGGTGTCAATAATGACCACTTGTAAAAGCTTTCTCGTGACCCCACTATGTATGACAACTTTCACAACATAGCCAGATGCTTTGGCTAGTTAGGATGCTGGAGAAAAAAAGTTGTCTATGTCCCTCTTCAGTCCCATCTCAAGGAACAGAACCCATCTGGCCTTTAAAAGTCAATTTTCCCCCTACAAACAGGACAAAGACTGGCCAGGTTGATCTCTTTGATGAGCTGTTGTTCAATGCATATCAGGGGAAATTCTCATTGCTGAATATGTTGGATTTACTAGTGGATTTCAACACCATCGGCCATGGACTCTTGTTAAGTGATTTTAAACCAGTCAGGAGCCTGAGACTTAAATGTGAAAATGTTCTGTTCTTTTCTTTAAGGTCACACACTGTGTGTGCATGTTTAGTTTATAAAGCTCCGTAGGTTACGGCTATCAGCCTCAGTCCATTGAGAGGGGAAGGTGAAGTGATGGAGTTTCTTTGTGAGAAGGATGGTTCTTGTCAACTAAGAACAGTCAGGACAACATTTTGTATGATCACTATCACAAACCTCTGCACAGCTGTCAGCTGTAGGAGATTCAAGGCACCCTGAGAATGACAGGAGCCACGTTTATCTTATACATATAACTGGCTGGATGCAGACCTCATGCTTGTAGTTTAGAGTTCTCATGATGATGCTTGAACATTGAATGTTTAAGAGGCAGGTTTTCATTATTCTAGGAAATCAGAGCCCTGTCTGCAGACAAAGGGTTAAGGATGTCTTGATTGAAAATGGGAAGGAGCACATGGCCGTCTTGTCTTAGATGTCAGTGGGACAGTCTGTAAATAAAAACGGCATGTGAGGGATGGAGGTGTTAAAAGAGAAGAATATGTTTTTGCTATTAATGAATAAATAGTAGGAAAACCTCACAAAGGAAAAGAAAGTTGCACATGAGGTGGCAGGAAGGTAATGGACATGAGCGTGAGACTTTGGGGACATTCACCTGAAAAGGGAGGCTATTGGAATTCACATTCATGGCCGGATGTCGAATTTAAAGAACAAGGAACTCTGTTACAAACATGATGAAGTAACCTGTTCATCAAGCCCTTTGCCTGCTACATTAGGAAAGCTTATGCCGATAGCTCATTGGAGGAGGGGACCGTGGGAGTAGGTCATCAGACCATTTGCCTTACTTTGAGTGAACATTCTGATGACCAAGTGGTCAATAACATTAAAAAAAAACAATAATCTCTCCAGACCCTGTGAGAAAACTGCCAGGATGAGGGGCCATTATTTTTTGTTTTTCTTTCAGGCTCTAAATTGGCCCTTCTGTTTCATTATGCAAATATACTTTCGTCTTTACAGGCAGACGACTGAAGAAGATCAACGTAGGAACTGACACGAGTAAAAAATAGGAGTAATTAAAGCAATACTGCGAGACAACGTGGCATAACTCACTTCTTCCATGTGTCCTTTGGTTCTAGATTTAGCTCATCAGTATCATTACAGATGCTGACCACTCATATACAAACCATTTTTACTTCTTCTTCTCCATCAGTTACTTCAGGATACCTTACTTTATTGTTTTTTGAATGGGGCCAAGATGTGATGAAAACAAAACATGGAATGATAGCAAGAAATTTTCAAATATGTTAAGACTGATTCGAATCTCTCCAAAATGTGAATGGGACTGAGATTGGCTGTGGATTCCAAGCTCGTTATGCTACAGGAAGTTAAGGTGCAAAACACAAATGAGGTCCAACAAACCTAAAATGCATAAAGGATTGTTTGTGTCAAGCACTAAATCCCACACTCTAAGCTCCTCTCCACACACTGCTGCTACTGCGGACGCATCAGAATTCGACTAAGCTTTGCAATTGGGGAGAGGAGCAAGATTCATTTTTATATGGTTGGTTCCTACTATGATGAAATATAAGAGCCATGTCACAAAGGCATGAATGCTGCCCATGGACACTTGTGATTGGGATTAATTGTAGCAATTCCATGCACCACTTGCTGCTTACTGAAATGGATCCTACGGTTATTGAAAGAGAACTTACTTGTACCTGAACTAATCTTAGATTGGGTCTAAAACAGTACTAACAATGTAGCTTTTAAGGTGGGAACATGAGCTGGGACTAGAATTATGATGATGCTAAGTAATTTAATAAGAATATTCTGATATGTCTCAAATTATCCAAAGGAAACAAGTGCATTACAGACTAATTGAATAAACTCTGGGGGAAACATCCTTTACAACAAAACTTTTACCACGCAGTACCTTTCCAACGCAGGTATTACAACGCAAGTCGTTACAACGACTTGCGCTGGAGGGCGCTGTAGGATAGGGAATAGTTTAATTTACTAACCAAAACCTTCCCTACTATCCACGGGGACTGGAGTTGGAATAGTAAATTAAACTATTCACTATCCAGCACCCCAATGCAAGACGTTGTAACGACTTGCGTTCTAATACCTGCGTTGTAAAGGCATGTGTGGAAAAAGCATGCGTTGTAACGACATACATCCAACTCTGGCGTATCGATTGCAAAAGATGTCAGTGACTACATGAGTAAGTTAATAATTAAAGGCTTGCACACACCTCCGTTAATCGTATTTCTTTGGCAAGGTCCTTTATAAGCTGGGTTGGCTTAAAATGCTCAGGGAGCTCATCTTCATGATCGTACAAAGCCTAAAAAAGAAAAGAAAAAACATTTATACAAGTTCAATGAATTATGAGCTGCACCAATTGAAATAGAGAAAAATATAGAACATGTGGCTTCTGCTGTGATGTTAGTCGGAAGACTAATGAGGGATCCATTTTCATTTATTACAAGACAACTGCAAAGCCCAATGATTGTAAAATCATTAATGCAAAAAATAAACTCACATTTAACTTTAACAATTAATGTAAGATCAGTAGAATTGAATGGTTTTAATCATATGCGAACCTAGAGAGACATTTTAGCACGGTACTCTCCAGACTAAAGGGAAAAAAACAATTCTGCATTGGTTAAGCACATCTTTCTTTTTACAATACTTTGCACCCTCTTTAATCATCTTGATTCAAGGGATATGAGTGGAAGTATTCTTAACCTACAAGGGTCATGCTCAGTTTGCCTAAAAGCTGTATAAAGGCATTTGCAAGTATAACTGTTAAACCATAAACAGGGCCTCTTTAAAAGAGCATGTCCCATAATTTCGTACAATGATATGCCCTTCTCGGTCCAAGATCAGTAACAGGCTAGAAGAAAGAGCTCCTTCTCCTATTTTACACAGGAACCATCATCACATACAAGTTCATTTACTCATTAATTGTTTAACAAATGAAAAAGTAGTGTTATCAGCTGACTGCCTGACAAGGCATCTAGTTTTCATTCTTACAGGACATAATCAAGACTCTCTGAGGCAGATTCAAAAATCAATTATGTGTACAGGAACTAGTCCTACAGGAGTACTCTTTTACATACATGCCTTTGTAAATCAACCCTGAAACTCCCTATTAGTAAAAATGCAAAGAAGGCAGTTTCCTTTGTATTTTTACTATATGAGTGTATGAATACGATACTTTTCTATGTTATGGGGGTAATTCACAAGGGATGCAAGAGAACATTAAAGAGTACTAAACGTATATTTGTGAATAGGCACCCTTGAGTGTCAAACTGTTTAATGGAAGAATCAACCTCAAACTTAAAAAATTAAAATCAGTATAAGGTAATAAGAATTCAATAGTGCTAGTGATATGCGGATATCTTCTAAAATCAGTAAAGGTTGAGTACTCAAGGCCTGATATACCTAGTTCAATTCAAAATTATTGTAAGATGTTACATACAAGGGCATAATAAGCATGCCTTTGGTCCTAAAGAAATAAGAAAAAAGTACATGGGCGAAAGACAGCAACAAGCTGAGCAGAATAAGTATAGAAGTCGGCAAATCGAAGAAATAATAAAGAGGCTGGGAGGGACCCACACAAGCATGGGCAAAAAAGCAAAATACGAAGCAACCAAATGAAATTAACAGGAAAGCCTACCAATGGTAAACAAAAGGCAATTTCCAAGCCCTTGTATGTTCTTGGTAGGCCCACAATATGCCTTTAGCAACCAGATAAAGTGACCAAAAAACAGACCTCATCAAACAGGACTTTCTGAACCAGGGGGGTGATCTGCAGTGGTGCTATTTTACATCGGTACTTCCTTGTGGGGTGCTATCGGAGGAGCTTGCAATGCAGTACATCTGGCCCTGTTCTGTTTATATCTGGGTGTGTCCTGTACAGAATCTTGAGGAGATATATTTACTTTAATATATTTAAATGTATTCAATATTTAATTCAAAATGATGGTAGGAGTAATCTAGCATATTTACTTTTCTTCCTATATTTAAAATAAATATTTTACACTGGCATTTAAAAAAAAACTGTTTTGCTACTTTTTTTGTGTTCAATAAACTTTTTTACCTTTCCCTACACTTTATCATAGAGAGATCATCAACTTGACTGTGGAGTCTCCATATAATAGAGTATAAGAAAGAGTAAACAAAACTTCACTTAACAAAATCAGTAGTAAAGATATTTTCATGTTAAATATTAATGCATATTAACTTTATATATTTAGTTTGAATGTAGACCACAATAAAAAAATGCTACAACACTATTAACATAATTATTGAATTAAGTATATTAAGTAATACATATTTTTCTAAAGTTTACATAAAAAAGAAATCCCCACCTAAAGTTTAAAAAAGATAAATGCACTAATAATTATTAAAAGTGATTTACACAATTAATTACAATGAAATGATACTTTAATGAGAATGAATGTTACATTAATTTAGAAAAATTCATAAAAGTTTGTTAAAATATTTTTAAGATTGAATAATAAATATGTACTATTACTATTTTTAGGGAGGGGACAGGGCGGTTTGCTGCTGTAGAGGATGCTGATATCGGGGAGACACCTCTTTCACTCTCAAGCTTTTTCTCTCTCTCTCTGCTCCCTATTTCTCTGCCTCACCCCCCCATCCTCTCTCTCCCTTGACTTTCCTCTCTCCCCAATCCCCCGTCTTTTCTGCATTCCTCTAACTACTTCCCTCTGTCTTTCTCCGTCGTTCTTTCCTCCTCTTTCTCTCACTCGCTCTCTCTTCATTTCTCTATCTCTGCCACCTCTTCCTCCCTCTCTCCCCTCTCTCTCCCTTCTATGTCCCTCTCTATCCCCCTCTTACTCTCCCCTACCCTATTTCCATCTTGGCCAGAGACTGGTAAGCAGGTCACTTGGAGAGCTCTCTAGAGGGATATTTCCTAAAGGAGTAGGTGAGAGGTTTCTCTAGATAAGTTGCCCACACAGATGATCCAGACGAAAGGTGGCGCTGCTCAGTGGGATTCCCCAGCCACTGTGAGGTGGGGCAGGGGTGGTACTGTCAATGAGGTGTGAACCGCCAAGTGGCAATGATCTCTCTAGATGGGCCCCCTAGCGGCAGCTAGGTGGGGGTGGATGAGATCTTTCTAGATATTTATTCCACCAGGGACTGGATATATTTAGAAAGGGGGAGCGAATGCATGGCTGCAAGGACAGAATCCATGAATGTACTTCCAGATACATGAGCTCAAATGAGATTAATTATATTCTATCCCTCCACTATCATTCTCAATCCAAATAACTGACTAACATATCCACCAAACAAATTACTTTCATATTTCACTATAGTAAATCACCACTGATCCTTTATGTGTGCCGGAGTAGCGTGCTACTCACCGAAAAAAGGACTTTGATGACTCGTCACAGGTAGTAAGCGCTATATCAATGCAATTACAATGCAATTACAATATGTACTATTTTTAGATATGTATCTATCATTTCAATATTGGAATATAATTCCTTATATTTTCAACTGTAGTAAATAATGTAATTTAATTTAACATTATTTCCTATGGGGTTTTATTTTAAGTCCCTACCTCAATTATGTTCTATTGGAGAGTATTGGAGTGTTAGTGGTTGGCCATGTGGGATACTGGACTTACTAAAGTTTCATTTTTTGCCAGTATTAACTCACACTCATACATTTGGCTCCAACCCCTTTTTCAGGGGTGGATACATGCAAGTTTACACTTTTGAGAAACTTTACACTCAGATTTTGAGAATAGCCAAAAGTAGTAAAGTTCCTCTTAAGTGTAGAAGTAAATTACACCTGTAAATTACTCACAAGTGTAGGTTACCTGTATGAATAGCTCTGCCAATTCTTTGACTCCAACAACAGGGGAAGAAGGAGAGGAACAGAAGAACCAAGTTGAATCAAGTATTTATGCTGTGTGGAGAAAGATTAGAGTGAAACTTGGAGGAAAAATGGAAATTCAAGGCTGAGGATTTGAAGCCTAGGGGCCTGATTATGAGTGAGTTGTTATTTTCTGACCCCGAGTATACCCTGTTTGCGCAGGGGTGAGAATCATACGTTGAGTTTGTTTTAACACACCTGACAATTATTGGATGCGTTAAATACCTCAACCTTTGTTACATTTTGATATAATTTAACAGGGGAAAACATACTGTGTGTACTATATCATGTGAATGTTGGTGCATTAAACGCCAAAATCTACATGTTATTCCCTCAAAACTCCTAAGAGGTGCTATGTAACACACATGGTAAATAAAGCACTCTGGGGTATCGATATTTATCAAGTGTGATAAATAGCACCTATACTTATAATCAGGCCCATAGTGTTTTCTATCAAGTCACAAAGGTCTTCATAATGATAGACTTGTAGAGGTGTAGTCTATGTTACTACATTCAGCATGTATTTTGTGAGGCTCACTTGAAGAGCAATCGAAAGCATAGATCAATGTCGTAACATTTCTTTCCTCACCTGATAGTGGTTTTGTAGATTGCGCTGTTATATTAAGAAAATTCAGAAGGAGCTAACACAGAAAGGCTGCAGTGCACATTTCTTTTGGGGAGAGATTTTAAGGAATAGAACACAATAGAGTAAAACAACACTTTCTAAAAAGTATGGAACTATTGGTGGGTGGTAGACCTTTATGGCTGCTGGGCAAACTCCAGGAAATACAGTTTGTCCGCAGTAAGACAATTCTCTTCTGCTTGCCTCATACCAAATGTGTCTACTAGATGAATACAAAAAATATGTTTCAACAGATTTTAAGTCATAAGAGAGGTTTGAAAAATGCAAAACAAGTTAGTGATTTTTAGCAATTGGTGAATTGCTATTATGGGGCTCAACCACTTTTAGGCAAATATATAAATCAACTGTAGTAACAGAGATAAATATG
This sequence comes from Lissotriton helveticus, assembly GCF_964261635.1. Lineage (NCBI taxonomy): Eukaryota > Metazoa > Chordata > Amphibia > Caudata > Salamandridae > Lissotriton > Lissotriton helveticus. Next base: position 1,161,875,593 of record NC_136070.1, on the reverse strand, counting down.
TTGAAACCACCTATTTTATAAATATTGGCAAAGTGAGAGACTATATTGTGTGGTGTAAGACCTCTCTCCTTCTAAACAATGGCCAGAGTATGTTTAATCTTATGGAGATTATCAGAATATTAATACAATTTTCCAAAAGTGGATTTTTCTTCTGCCTTCTTTGAGGTGGAAGATGTTTTTGGAAATGTGGGCCCACTTATATATTAAATTGGGTTTCTGAGTGTGTGTAATACCAGACATGTACAGTTAGATACCCAGGACTGGAGAAACATGGAAACTGGCTCATTCATATTCATGCATAGTTTGAAGGCTTCTGCGGTTGATGACAGATTTCACTAACTGCCCACCCATTCACTGGCTGACTGCTTAGGACACCTCACAAATATGATAGCTTGCACAATATGTCCCTGAAGAGGCAATTTCTGTTTGTTTACTTCACACATGAAAATGTCTGGAGGGACGTTGAATCCATGAGTTGGTTTCCCTTTTTCCCATCAACACAAGAATAAGTCTTGTCCATAATAGTTTTTGGCTTTGACAACATGGCTTTGCTATGTTGTGCACCAGTGTGTGGCTGCTGCTCAGCATGGCTACCAGTTGGTGGTCTGGGGTGTTCTAGAGTGGAGTGGGGGGGAGTAGAGTGATGTAGACTGAATTTATTGGAGTAGAGTGTCAGAGAGGAGTAGGGGAGTAAAGTAGAGTGGGTAGGAATATAGTTGAGTGGGGTGGAATAGAGTTCAGTGGGGTGGGATAGAGTTCAGTGGGGTGGGATAGAGTGGAGTGGGGTGGTATAGAGTGGAGTAGGTTGGAGTGAATTGAGGTAGTGGGTTGGGTTGGACTGGAGTAGATTGGGGTGAATTGTTTGGAGTAGAGTGGGTTGGATTGGGTGGCTTGGGTGTGGACTGGAATGGGTGGTCTGGAAGGGGGGATTTGATTGGAGTGAGGTGGATTGGAATGTGGTTGATTGGAGTGGGAGGATTAGATTGGTTTGGGTGGAGTGAAGTGGACTGGGGTGGGGTGGATTGTTTTAGAGTAGGGTGGGTTGAAGTGGGGTGGGTTGGACTGAATAGGTGGATGGATTGGAGTGTGGTGGGCTGGATGGATTGTATTGAGTGGGGTGGCTTGAATTGGGGTAGAGTGTGATGGAGTGGGTGGGGTGGGTTGGACTGCAGGGGAGTGGGTTAGCAGAGCCGGACTGGCCGTAGCGGGCACCGGGCATTTCCCCGGTGAGCCGCCAGGGTTGGGGTCCGGTTTTGGGCCCATCTGGGACGATTTTGTTACATGGCCATTTTTGCAGTATAGCTGCAATATCGTCCGCTCTTACGAAATCGTCCGAAAGCGGCCGTGGCAAACAGCTCAGCTCGGACGCTCCTCCTACCCCCTGGGGGCGGCTGAGCACTTTGCCAGCGCCAGTTTTGGTTGCCAGTCTGGCCCTGCTGGATAGGGTGGATTAGATTGGCGTGGGTGGAATGAAATGGGGGTGGAGTGCGGTGGATTGGATTGGGTGGACTGGAGTGGGAGAGTGGAGTGGATTGGACTGGAGTGGGTGGAGTGGATTGGATTGGATTGAATTGAATTGGCATGGACTGGAGGGGGTTAGAGTGGAGTGGATTGGACTGGAGAGCGGTTGAATGTAGTGGGCCACACTGTTAAGTTCATGTGCTGTGCCTCTTTTGATAGGGAAGTATAATCCTATATTATCAGATATTTTCATTCAAATACAACAATCAAGAAATCAATACTTCTGTGGCAAAACCTCCGTTCCTCTTGATCATCAGAAGAGTCAACCTCAAAACAAATGTCAGTTTTTTGAATTTCTTAAATTTCCCTATGTTACCTTCCTCACACAGAGAAAGTTCTACAGGGATGTGCAAATGACATGTATGTTATTGTGACTCTGCAATATATGAATACCAACGATGCAAAGGGGCTAGCATAGCGGTTCTGCTTTTTCAGGTCACCGTCAGTTCACTGACATGTTTCTAGATTGTCCTTTAGATATTATGCAAACTTGAGTACACACGTTCTACATAATACAATTGTAGGACTGACTGCAAACAACACCATTACAGTTTTTGGCCAAGCACACCCTAAGGTACATGTAAGTTGGATGTTGAGCACAACGCTGCTAAATTGCTGGGCAGGGGAACATGCTGAAAATGTGGAACTTCTGCTTTTATAAGGACCGTCACACAAAGCTGATAGCTGCTAGCTGTACTGGGAGCCTGAATATTTATTTCTCCAACTCTCTAGTGCTAGAGAGATCTGACATGCACAGGAGCTTCAACCACCACATGCATATAAACGCTCTAATATCCTTTTGGATATATACAAAACAAGTCCCATGAATATTTCCTTCGAAAGCAAACATATGGTCTATCCAATCTATCCTTCTCTTACCATTACAGCATAATTACATCAAAAACATGAATGCAATGAAAGGCATTTACTCTCCTGGCACAAAATGAACTGCAAGTTTGTTTGTCTCTCTAGAAGAACTTTGCTTTTTCTCTGTTATAATTCAGATTGGAAGTTACTCCCTGAGCTATTACCTTTCTTCTTGGTCATTGAACCAGACCTTTAAACATACACACATTTATTTTCTTTGCTCACTCTGAGAGAAGGTATTATTGCACTTATGAACAGCTTGAACTAGGAGTCTGTTTCTGCTATTCCTCAGTCAGTATATCTTGAGCCTTGCCATTGGAGCTAGTGCAGCTGAACAATGTGTGGTTTTCTTAGATTATGCGTACTTCATAGAAATTTGTAAAGAACATATGTCTACTTCATCTGTGAATATTAGCAAAAAATAAAAAACAAATACATGGATTATGAATATCAACAAAGAGTGAACTACAAAAGTAATACCTGTCCATAGCACTGTGCGACACTCTCAGAACAAATGGGAAAGATGTACTCAGCTGTTTTTATCTGTTTCAGAGTTTGTCATTGCAAAAATCCTTTTTATAAATTAACTAATCCCATTATAGGAATCAGAAAACATTTACCAACTACTAAAATGAAACTGAAACCCCATCCCGATTCTGTTTGTAAGGAGCATGTTGTAGGTGTCCCTTCCAAATACTGAATCGTTATGAAATGTATCAATGTTTTGTGATCGAAATCCAGTCACAAAACATTGACAAGTTACCAACTTTTAAATTACTTTTTAAAATGTTAATTTAATTTTAAATTAATTTTAATTTAATTTAATTTTAAAATTACTTTATTGAAAAGTGGCCAGGTAGGAGACAACTGCTCATTACCCTGTCACTCTTGGGGGGCACTTTGGGATTGTTTACAGTAGGGCACATATGATCTGCTGCAAAAGTGGGAAGGGTTACCCATCAGAACCCCAAGTGCTGTTCCTGAGGCTCTGGGACCCTTGGGTGGGTCAACGTGTACTTCTGGTAACATCCTAAAAAACATGTGACTTAAAAACATTTTGGCTCCAAAGACCTCTGGAGGACCGGGACAAAACTCCCAAGTCAATCTGACCAAGATGCATAGCTAAAGATTCAGGTGTCTCCTGCTCTGAGCTTTTCCATAGCAGCAAATCTGTTTCAACTGGGCCTCACGGAAAAGGTATCCGGCCTTATGGAGTCCTCTTTGACTACAGTGTTCAGTCTTACCCCACTGAAGGAATATGAGCGCCAAAAAGTGATTATGTCAACATAGAAAACATGACCAAGCAAGGGCGCCAAAAGTATTTGGCCTGTAAGAGAAATTCCCTGGGCCTAAATTTTGAACTAATGACTTTACTAGGACCTTCTCCAACACCTATTTGATGTTGTGGAGCTCTTCTCAGATACAGCCTATTGCCTTGTTCCTGTGAAGGATTTTTATTTGCTGAAAAAAACTACTGGTCTTTTTTATATTTTCGCAGTAAACTTACTCCATCGCAATGGCAGCAAAGTATGCTCACCTACAAGATAATGGTCTGCCCACCTGAACGGACCATAGGTTTGGCTATGGGGGTGAATAATCTGTCACTGCCATAGTCAGACCTCTCCGATGGCCAGACAGAGTAAGGGTCATCAGAAAAATGACTATATGTCCGCCTTACCAAATTAGGATGGGCAGACATAGCCATTTTTTTACTGTCCATCACTGACAAGCAAACTATTGCTGTACAATCTGTAAAAAAAGGAATAATGCCCCCATTGGAGAAGATTCCTATTGTGAGGGGGGGATTTTTTTTTTTTTAAAAACATCAGTTTTAAGGATTTTCTTTTTGAAAATAAAAAGAAACCTGAGCTTTGTAAGTGACAGCCAGCTTTGTGGTCATTTATTAAATTATCCGGTGGTTCCTCCAACAGGGGTACATAGTAATCTACTCCATCCTCCTGGAACCAATACTGGATGTCCACTAAAATATAAATCAGGCTCTAAGTCCCAAGGTAATTTCTCTGACTGGCCCGAACCTTGTCCTGTCCCATGCTCCATCGTGGTTGGCCTCAAATCGCACCTAAGTCTGATCTACTGTGACTCACACTGGCATTTAACACTTATTGGAGTTCTTTTTATTAAAATCATATCTCCGGTTACCATCATTAAATTTCTGTAGTTTTGGTGTCCTTTTGTTAATTACACTATTGTCTATATTCATAAATTGGAGTGTGATTTCGATCGTGTTGTGTTTTTGTCTTTTTTAAATGATTTGATACTTCTAAATGCTGACACTTTTTCTTAAATTTAGCCTGTCTGCTCTGTGCCATAGGTACCAGTTTTTGAGCTCAGATTTAAATTACTGAAATCTTTACTCTACCTAGCAACTCCCATCCACCCCAACTAATAAATAACTTTCTTACAGTGAGTGGACTTTTAATTGAATTTCAGATATTTACTTTAACACCTTGGCTGCTAAGGCTTTTCCCGCTGGGTGCTGACAAGTCAGATTTACCATTGTTCATGACAAGGTCAGCTCGTCATAAGCACAGCTCCAGTGTACTGCATGACGAGCTGACCTTGTCATGAGCATGGAACAGGTTAAACATATGTATCGCTGCTATGGAGAAAAATATATTGGTTTTTGATGCTATTCTACATCCGAATTCTAGGAACACAACCCCTACTACCCCACGACTTGGCCTTCGGCCAGGCACTGTACTCGTACTGATGGCAATGTTCAAGCCCACCTATTGCCAAAGCCTGAATCAACTCCTTGGTCCAAACTGCATACTGTAGATGGCCATGCATATTTGTAGTGTTAATTGTTTAGTTTTTGAAAATTCAACTTCAAGATTTGCAAAACAGAGATATAGAAATTAAGGAATAATGTGAATTTGCGAATCAACAGACTGAAATTTGAATCTTCTGATTCCAGAAGTAAAAAAATTGTTTTTTTTGTCTTTCTGAGAGCAGTATCTGCACCACATGGATGCTCCAGTACCACCTGGGTCAGAGAGTGATCCCACAGTCCCCTTACCCCTTTACTGTCACTTATTTTCAGTTGCTGACAATTAGAATATTGAGGCCCTCAAATCCTCCATGGATCAGTAAATCCCACATGGACAAAAACAAAAATACTCCATAGGATTTATTTATTTTTCAAATGTATTAACCCTAGAGGATCTGAGAACCAGAGACCTCAAATGATATGAAAATTAATGGTGACAATGTCTCTGAAATAAGCCATTTGAAGCACACTACAACCTCTTTCAAATACCTAAGTTCTCAAAAAATCCCTGAAAGGATTTTCAACAATCCCAGCTAAAACAAAGAGAGAAAGAGGAGAGAAACAGTAAAAGGGAGAGAGGGAGAGAAAAATTAAACATTGTATTTGCCCTTTTGAAAGGTGAACAATTAAAAACTGGGGGGAAAAAGTAGCACAAATTGCTGATATATTTTTTTAAACAGTGTGTCTGTAGACGTCTTTGTCTCTCCATCCATTCCTTAAGTTTTGACACTTTAGCCGACAGTACAGTGACCTCTTTTTTCATTACAAGCCTAGTATGTAAATATGCCAGATCAATAATTTTCGTACCTGTTTTTTTGTCCACGATCGAAATGCGGCATTAAGAACTTTTGCTCCTTGAAGCAGATGAGGTGCAGGTTGCTTACCAGATTTGTGCAAAGCTACATAAAGAAAAGAGCCAGTTAAATGGACAACTCTTCAGCAACAACAATTCTTTCCTTGCAGAAGAAGATACTAAATATATTGAGTTAAAATACTTTCAAATGAGCTTAACAAGTTGAGCAATACAATAAGAGAGGACATCCATACGTAGAATGTTTCCCTGTTTATCACAGTAGAAGCTTCTTAGCTGTAGTTTAAGGTACTTCTTTTCCATTTGCTTGGATACAATTTAGTAAGGGGTAGCTCTGGCTTTCAAAAACATAAAAGAATCCGATTATCGTAGTCTAAAAGAGGGTACTGAATTGCCAGGATGTCTTTCAAGCATTAAGAGTACATTAGGAGCCCCCTGCAAGCTTCTGAGGTGCATGTCTAGCTAAGTGTTGTTGTCCTATTTTGATTAGTCAATAGTGAGTTAGCACTGGTTTGATTTTTTACACACCATGATACATTTGATGTAAAATGTACTAGTGACAACTGTTAAAGCATGCAAATCTCTAATGCAGATTACACTGAAAGAGACACAACACTGTATGCTCAACTTTGTCACGCGGCATACAGCCTCATCACAAACAAGGATAGGTAACAATGGAATGGCCCTCTACCTTTGAATGTCTCAAGCAGATGTCTTCCCACATACCAACATGCAGTTTCAACGTTTGGAAACTGAGTCAGGCTGACAATTTTCAATCGCCTTTCCACTTCATATGCTCTGTTATACAAAGTAAAACACAATTTAGTGTAATGATCTACATGCAACATAAAGGAGACAATGGTAGTGGCGTTACATGAGAAATAGTCCTTGTTAAGAACCCTGGAAAAAAGCAATGTAAAAATACTAATTTCTAGTATCTGAGATTTTGATATTTAGCTCCACGACTAATTGTGGGATGAATGCATTTTCAAATAACATTAACAGGAAATTGGTGTATAACTCCATCCATCATCTTTTAAGCAGGGTAGCAGTATAGGGCCCTGCTCAGTAAAGCTTCCAGTTTTAAAAACAGATTTTCTTTTTTAGTGATATGCATTTAAATGCAGAAGAAGAAAATATTTATCGTAAAAATGCCAAAATCAGAACTCACATTGTATTTTCAGTGCTTGTTTATTTAGTTTTTTTTAACGAAAGGTAGAACTCCAAAGATGAAATATACCAAAATGCGCTGGGCATGGTTACTTACAGGAGGAGACCAGCTGGAAATTCAACTCACTAAAGCATAACATTTAGAAAGTCAAATACTATGCATCCTGTGCACTACTTTTTAAACATTAGCATTACAAAGACATTTGTTACTGCAGAACAGAAAACCCACCTCATTTGCAATTCAACACTTAGGTGATGTAAAAAATGTCCCGAAAAAGCAAGGCAGTCTACAGGAGTGAGTGTTGCATATATCCAACCTACAATAAAAGAAATATACATTCTAATAAAAAATTACGGTGATGCGATAAATGCAAAATTCAAAAGTTAACTATTCTATAAAAACTTTTAATGGAAATCAAACATTATAAAATAATAATTTTACAGGCGATGACAAACATAGCACATTGGCAGAGAAATTAGTTCACTGATAACACTGTAAAATTATTTGCATATTGAGTACAAATATATATGCCGGAAACAAACAGATATTATTTGTTTTATTGTTTAAATGGTCATTGTCACTTTCTCCAAAGCATCCTTTAACTGCTGATTCTTAAAATGCGTGATAGCCGACAATTAGGTGCTTTAATAAAGTTGTATATTACAGTAAGCTGTAAGAACCTAATAATGCAATAAAATGTATCCATCAACATGCATATAATTGACAAGTGACAAATCAAGTGTATATGGTGTTGTTCAAATGCACTATTTGGGGCAGGCTCTAAAAGTGTGATTTTTGCAAAAAACACAGTTGATGGACAGAATGTAGAACAATGTCATACATTCACCCATATATATATATATGTGTATATATACCATATAGCCAGTGTCTAACCCAGGGTGGTGTGGAGTGCAAAAAAACGATGGATTTAGGCCCAGATCTCTGTACTGGGGTGAATGTATGACATTGTTCTACATTCTGTCCATCAACTGTGTTTTTTGCAAAAATCTAAAAGTGTGATTCCACAGTAGGGCCCCAATTTATAAAACTATTAACCACCTGAGAGACTGGTACTTGAAACATCTGTCAAGGAGAGAGTATTTATATCGCTGCTATAGAGGTAGTCTTGAATGTTTCGACAAAATCAAAATTTAGCATTTATCAACCCCTCAACTTCCACAGAAAGATTTACTCTACCCCCTTCTCCTTCACAGTGGTTGTTCCAAATCCAGATAATAATCCAAAGAAATGTTCCTCACAACATTCACTGTCAATGCAAAATAAGGACACAAAAATACAATGCCAGCTACTTAAGGTCATTCCCACTCTGGTCCACCTTGATCATATCTGACAGGGCTACAATGATGTACCAGAGGTGCTTCGCTGCTGTGTACAAATGTTTGCAATTTTCATTTATAGCCCTGAAGCACTATAGCTTTGGCCTGACTTTGATGGCATGGATGCTCCTATACATAGTGACAATATGTAAGAAAATAAGTCATAGTCTCTGAACAATGAACCTTGAAAAGGGGGAACAAGACAAAGATGCCTGCTTCCACCATTCCAGTTTGGGAGGACTGGAAATGGTGACACCGCCAATGTGGGATCGCAACATGTGAATGATGCAGCTGAGGAATCTTACTGAAGCAACAAAATATATTTTTCCAGCCATATTTGACTTTGTAGAACTCTCTGATTTGACAGCTAGCCTGTTTAATTCACAGATGATCCCTCTTGAGAAAATAGTAAATCTGCTCTCTAGCTCTCCATCCAAGGTAGGCTTGAAAAGGCAAAATGACTTGCATTAGATCTGGGCTCATGGATTATACAACTTTTCCCTGCCCCCTAGAAAGAAAACACAGCTGAAGTCAAGAAGGTACTCCTTGGGAAGAGTGCATTTGGTCAAAATGATCATGCTAACCAGATGTTGGTATATGCTACAAGGACTGTAGTCCCAAGTAAAATCTTTAAAGAACTGGACAGAGTCTTGACAGGGATATGTGTACTAACAGAGAATCTAGAGTTAAGCAGCACACATTAAACATCCATATAATGGATATAATCGATAAAAAGTAAACCCCTCCCTCCAGCGCCTTGAGACCATCTGGGTGAGTAGTGCGCTTTATAAATACATAAACTTGAACTTAAACTATATGACCAGGATGGATTTACCATCTCTAACCTGTAAATGTATTACCTCACAACTCAGTTACAATATCTAGAAAAATTGTGGAAAGAAGGACCCAATTATGACAAAGGTCCTGTATGAGATGGGAGAAAAGCTAGAGCTGCAAGATATTTGTCTTGGGCAGCGACTGGACCCCCTTGCCTTTATGCACTAAGCCTGGAGGCCCTGTTGATGAGGTATGGGTGGGGAAATGCCATATCACTCTGGGTCACTTCTGTAGGAACATCCACACGTTCATGAATAGGGAGGGGTAGAAGTTGGTGACTCAGGAAGGGTGTTCCAAATGGGACTTTTATAGTCAAGGGGAGGTTGCTTTGAGTTTAGAGGGGCTCAAGTGCAATATGGGGCGCAGAAAGGACACCACCTGGCTTATTTCAAAGTGGCAAGGTTGCCAGGGGAACATGGATAGGATTTCCTCAGCAACCTGAAACAGCAATGATATTAGATTGATTGTAAAGTTGACATGCAGCAGATATGCAATGACTGATCTATACAGAGCATTGAAGGCTGACAGTATAAACACCAAGTCCTTTCAAACATGAAGAATGAAGTAGATCAATGTCGAGCTCAGAATAGGACTAAGTTGTTGACTATTAATTGTTGCCAATTATTCACTGGACTTGATAACAATTACCACTGCAAAAAAACTAACTTTGGGGTTCTGAGCAGCGTGCTGACCTGTGTAGAGGGCTTCAGTGCATCTACAGGGGCAGTACACATGACATGAATTAAAATACAGCTCTAATACCTAGCTGCTGTATTAATAAAAAACATTTTTCATGTTCGTGAAATGCACCCCCAGTAGATGGCTCTCATGACACAGATTATATTTGCTGCGTAGCCTGTGGCATTCCTGACACCCACCCCTGTCAGCTACCTCTCTGGAAACCTTTGCCGGCTGTTAGGGGTACCAACCAAATTAAAGGTGTACACCAAACAAAAAGATGCTTGACTGGCACCAATTCCCCAGAATGGAGCATGTTTGGCGCCAGGCTCCCACAACATATGTCACCTCTTCACAATAAGTAGCACTAGTGACTCCAATCCAAGAATAGGCAGCAGCTCTGGAACGTGTTCCCCATAAGTGATATTCTGTAACTGATACGTGCTGAACATACCAATCCTTTTTGGATAGCCCCCAAAGCTTCTATAGCATTAGGACAATCTTTACATCTTATGTGTTCGTGATACCTAACCCACAAAAAAATGGCACTCTTGCACTCAAGGTAAGTGCCACCCTATTTAACCACACCATGGTAAGACGAGCCTCTCTTCTGAGCCCTGCGATAAGTCACCTTGTGCCCTAAACCCTTAGCCAATAGCTCTGGCTAAACATCTCCCAAAGGCGAGATCTTCGGCCTATGCCAATGCTTGTTCCGTTTTAAACATCTCGTTTTCATTTAACCCATTAAGTGTGCCCGTCGGCCAACGGCCGTCGGAAGCATTACCTCGGTAGTGCTGCACACGTCCGTTGACCGAAGCAGCCCCGCCCACATAATAGCACACCCTGCACTGCAGCGAAATTATTGCTGCGGTAAACGGGTTAAGGAAAACGGGCCACATTTACAATCAAACGCTGCTTTATTTACAAGCAAACACAGACATGTTGGTCTGCAGTCCCCAGCAGGCCACATCCCTGTGTTGATAGTGATTCCCAATAGTTCGCAAATTGCAACCAACCTCATGAATATTAATGAGGTAGGTCAATTTGCGACTCACTGGGCATCGCAAATTAAACTCAATAGAGTTTTGTGAATTTAAAATCGCGATTTCCTAATTGTGATTTGTATGGAATCGCATTTAGGAATTCACAATTTCTAGTGTACGTACATGTGGCCCTAAGTCCCCATTGTTGGGTCCATAGCATAAAGTTCTTCAAAGGTACATATCCTGAACTCTGTCAAATGGGAACGGGTCACAACTCGGAAAGTTCATCCACGGCATGTGGAGCAGACCCAGGCTGAGGGAAATAGCCAGTCACCCCAAAGAGTTCCACTAGGGCCTCCCGGCACCAGCCTGGTTCTGTCAAGCACAGGGAGGTCACGCAGTCTCTTGACCCGCTTCCGATCGTTTTCCGTCACACTGTGCACCCAGTTGGGATCCAGCAGACAATGCAGGCAAACAAAAGGGTACCGCCCTCAAGGTGTCACAAGTAGGTGGCGAGGATCTCTCACAGGAGATCTTTGATGTCCCTGAGACCTCGAAAGAGCAAAGGGGGCAAACCAACAAGCCCTTGGAGAGCACACTTCGGGGTGCCACTGCAGCATGAAATGAGCCCAGGCTAGCCACTATTCAGGAAGGGAATGCTGTCTCTTCAATGGCAGTAATCCTCCTTGTGCACTAAAGATTCCTCTGGTAGTGTGCAACACGCAGTTCCAGGTTGTCTAGTCTCACGTCCCCACAAGTGTATCTCTACCCTGCTGTAGTCTGGCACCAGTAGTTCAACTGTAGTGTACCTTTGAAGTTGAAGGTGGCTCAAAGGTTCTCCCTTTGTATCCCAGATGTCTCCCCTAAATTGCAGTCCTGTTTGCTATGAGCCAGTGAATACAGATCTTTAATCTTTAGTGGGGCCATGATCTTGTTCCAGAGGCCAAGTGTCAAAACCTCTTTCTCTAATCAATCTAGACAGGCCTGCAAATGGAAGAGTCTGTTGTTTCAATTGCATGCCCAAAGTTTAATAGCTTTTGCTGGGGAATGCCCAGATGTCCTCCCCATCCTTCAGTGTGGACTTGAGCCAAGTACAAAGGCACACAAAGATTTTTGGAGCATAGAATTGCCCATTGTCTAGTAGTGGCATTTCTACGCTAATCATGATAAAATCTCCTTTACCAATGGAAAGGGTTTGTCACTGCGAATCCAAAAATATGAAACACTATGAGACTGCTCCACTTCAATCCACTATTGCAACTTAAAATGTAATTTGAACCCTTCCCCATGTTAGCCTAGGGGAAGAGCAAGCCTCATAGGTAGTGGAAACACACGTGGGTTTTCCTCATTACCTGGGCAGGGAACACACGTGTGTCTTCCATGCCTTTAGCCTACCACTCGCTCACCCCTTAAGACGTACCCTCGGGGCACTACAGTGGTAGTGAAAGGTCCTGTCAGGATGGTTAGTGATTTAAAAAGACCAGCCTGAGCCAAAGCACAATTGCACATGCGCAGACATGAAATGGCAGGCTGTTCACATGTTTAGAAACATCATCGGTGCAAGCGTACACACCGGCCTGCAATGGCACGCTGACCATGTGTAAAACATCCTATGTGCAACTGCGTACACCAGCCCGCAATAGCAGGCGGGACCCATAGTTAAGCACCATTGGTGCAAGTGTGCACACAGAGGCCTGCAGTGGCAGGCCTCATCTATGTTTAGAAACATTAGTGGTACATGTGTGCAGACCAGCCTGCAATGGCAGGTGGCCCACAAGTTTTAACCCTCATAGCTGCAGGTGCGAACACTGGCCTGCAATGGCAGGCTGGACACTGATTTACAACCACCATAGGTGCGAGTGCGCGCACACAGGCCTGCAATGGAAGGCCTGACCTGTGTTTAGAAACTCCTTATCAGTGTCACTTCCTAATGTTTGTAGGAAGAGCGCATGCACTCCAATACTGCATTTACAATGGGAGAGTGTCCAGAGCCTTAAGACCACAAAAATAGAATCTGCCACATCCAAGTGGTGTCCGATGGGGGAGCCGACCCCCTAGGTAAGGAAAACCCACATGTGGGTTCATCCCTACCCAGGCAGCAAACAAGCGGTTATAACTTCCTGGCCACTCACCTACGCTGAGACCCACCCCTCAGGATTTACCCTAGGTCTGCTCTGGCGGTAGGGAAAAGTCTCCCTCTGGGTTGGCTGCCGAGTGAGAAAGGCCAACCTGATTAAGAGACCTGTTTGATAAGGCTATTCAATGGCTGGCACAATCAGTGGCGTCCCACTACTTCCCAGGGCAAAAGTTTGCGAGAAGATCGCTTTTAAACAGCTGGACAATTTTGTCGAAACATCTCAGGCACTGCATCCAGCGCAGTCAGGATTCAGGGCTGCTTACAGCACTGAAACAGCTCTTGTCGAAATGTCAGAGGCTATCCGGGAGTGCCTGGATGGAGGTGGCAGAGCGGTTCTGATTTTATTAGACCTCTCTGCCGCCTTCGACACGGTACCCCACTCTCTTCTACTCACTAGACTCGCCACCATTGGCATCACTGGCCAGGCACTTGACTGGCTGACGTCTTTTTTAGATAATAGGACGCAACAAGTCTGGATGCCTCCTTTTGCTTCCTCACCTAAGACACTTGCTACTGGGGTTCCACAAGGCTCTACTCTGAGCCCCTTGCTTTTTAATGTTTACCTTACCCCCCTGATCTATTTAGCCGAACAGCTAGGGGCTAAAAGTATGGCCTATGCCGACCATACCCAACTTTTGTTCACTTGGCCCAAGAACAATTTGGAGACGTCGGCGGTCCAACTTTGCCTCTCATCAGTTTTCCGATGGTTAGCTCTTGCCCAGCTCAAATGTAACGAAGGCAAGTCTGAGGTTCTTTTCTATGGCTCTTTCCCTGACAACTTTAGTGATCTCCTATGGCCCAGCGATCTGCCCTGCCCTAAATCTATTGGCGGCCCAGCAAAAAACCTGGGAGTCTGGTTCGGGAATGACCTCAAGTTTGAGGACCACATTAAAAAACTCACGGGGATTTGCTTTTCGACTCTGAAAACCCTACGTAGGTTTTTTCCCCTCCTCCCGAGAGAGGCTAAAGAGACTGTCGCGCGTGCTCTTATACTCTCCAGGTTGGATTACGCGAACGGCTTGTTCTGCGGCCTACCGGCCTATTTGATTCAACGTCTCCAGACCATACAAAATGCGGCCGCAAGACTTGTGTTTAATGTACCCAAGAGATTCAGTGTCCGCCCTCTCCTCCGCAGCCTCCATTGGCTTCCTGGTGCCAACAGGATTCTGTTTAAAACTCTTGTCCTCTCCTATCGGGCTGTCCATCAGATTGGCCCTGCTTATCTGAGAAAAAGGTTTACTCTGTACATCCCTAATCGTTCCCTTCGGTCGGCCAATCAGTGTCAAATGACCGTGCCTAAATATAAGTACTCTCGCTTAGGTGGCCAGTCCATCTCGGTCAGAGCCGCAAGGGCCTGGAACACCCTTCCCCTCCACATCAAGATCGCTCCAACCATCATGTCTTTTAAGAAAGGACTGAAAACCCATTTGTTTAACATGACTCTGTAACTTACCACTTTTCCGCCTTCTCTTCTTCTTCCCTGTGAATTGCTCGGACCTTCTCGCGCCAGGATACTATTTTTAGTAATAGAGCGCGCTATAAAAGACTTTATATCATATCATATGTGGTGTACCATTTTGACAGGCTATTCTGGTGGGCGGCACAATCATTGCAGCATCCCACAACTGCCCAGTGCAGTACCCGCCCTGGGTATGTGGTTGTGAGAAGGACCCGGGAGTGGGTGTGAGACTTACCGGACTCCCGCCGGGTGGGACACCAACAGCACAAGTGCCGTTTCGAGACAGGGTCACCAGACTACAAAAGCCATACTCATCTGCTGTCTCTTCGCAGGCAAATATTGTCGACAGGAATGACCCGGAAGTGACTCATACGGAAGCCGGAAGTAGGAAGGACGACCCAGTGAAAAGCCGGTGCGTTCAAAGGGCAAGGGAGAGTGGCGCGAAAGAGGAAGAAGGACGCGGGATTACTGGAGTACTGAAAGAAGACGCGGGACCCGAGGAGGAAGGCGTGGGACCCGAGGAGGAAGACGCGGGACCCGAGGAGGAAGACGCGGGACCCAAGACCCAGGACGCACGACCCCCAGTGAACCAGGAAGAAGAAAGCTGGTGCGAGGACTGGTGGCGTCCGGAGGAGGCTGGGGAGCGGCCGTAACTCAGGAGATTTACGGCGGAGGCCGTGAGTAATAGCTGCTTAAAGGGTAGAGGGTATTGAGAAAGCGGGAGGGAGCACCGGGTGGGACTAGGGAACAGGGAGGCTGTTATAGGTCTTCGTGACACACTGTCATAGCCATTAGCCTGTCATATAGGTCAATAGGTCTATTGTTTCCCTCCTCTCGCCGTCGTTAACGTTTCCAACCCGAATGTGCACTGCTTATATCCTTTCCTAGGCACTAAACCAGAATATCGCTTACTTTTGACTACTCTTGGCAACTGTGTGCTATTCTTCGGCCGGTATATTTCTTTTGACTACTCTTGGCAATTGGGTGCTATTCTTCGGCCAGTGTTGTTCTTTTGTTTCCTTTGCTGCCTGACACAACCGACTTAATTGCCTTAGATACACAAAAGGTGTGGTGAAGGGAGATAAAACCCTAATCTTCTTAAGAACCTCGGTCTCACGATTCCCTCCTTTGTGTTTCCCTTCTCCTATGAGCCTCCGGGGAGACCGCCTCGGTCCTTAAGAGGAGAGCAAGACAACACCTCTGCCCACCTCATCTCCCAACAGCTCATCACCAGAGTCATCTGAAGAGGAAGAACTCGGGGGACCTTCACCTGTTCTGTTTACCCCTCCTTCTGTTACCAATAAATCACCTTCTTTGAAACCACTTCTCAAGCCTCCTCGCCTGTATATCAAACCCGCCCTCCCACAGTGGTGTACCTTTTTACAGGGCACTTACAGGTATGACATCTAAACCAATCAAGTCAATGTTTTAGGGAAATCCTCCTAAGAAGGGCCCTGCCCAACATGTAGCTTCAGTTTGTGACAGATACGTTTCTGGTAACCTGCACAACATTACCCGAGATCACTGGCGGACACAGTAAAGTAAGAACATATTCCATGCTAACAAACCCAAACCCACTTCAGACTTTACTGAAAATGCCAATTATTCAGTTTAATACCCCTAGCCAGAAGATGAGATTTTAGATGATTCTCTGAACATTCAAATCAGGAGATGGAATTTAAAACAGAAGGCATTCATCTACCTAATTCAAAAAGTAATATGCACAATCGTAGAGGCAAACAAAACCTGTAATCTACTGCAGTATATAATCAACAGTGTACTGACCTAGAATCAATAATCAATAATTCAAAGAAAAGGTTGTGTCCAAGAAATGGACCCAAATCAGTGAGATTGGCTCAGCGTCTCCTAGCAGGAAGGACTTGAAACTGGTGGAGACTAACACAGAACTACTGCTTAGATATGTGTTTGAAATTAATAGATTAATTGTCGTTCTCCAATTTGAGGTAGCTGTGAAAAGGTTTGCAATTACTATGAATTAGAATTCAGACTGCTTCACATAACATATGTTGTCCACCATTAGCTGTGCTTTGCCTTTTTCAACTAAATACCTTCACCCTGCCAAACACATCAATGCAGCCAATAAGGCATACAGTACATACCCTGGGACATGTTGAAGATACTCTCACTACAGAAACTAAAATATATGTCACATTACAGAAATATTTTGGATGACTTACAAAAGAAGTAGTCTTATATATGTTGGCAAAGTAGTTTATCTGAAGAGAACCCAGAAGAGGTTGTAAATCTTTCATGTAGAGAGAAAAATTAAGTGTAAAGAAGTGTCACCTGACATACAAAGGTATATTTAGCACTAACAGAGACAGAGGAGAACATATTAGTTGAAGGGCTAAATATGCTGTAAAACGTTGTTTTATTATTTCCTTGTTTACACTGAATATTTTACATTTATTTACATTAACTTTATATATTATATTATCTGTTTTCCATCCAAAATAAACTTTATTCAATCTCCATGTATTTTCCCATATCAATTTCTCCATCTCCATGACTGTTGTCTCTGTCGTAGAAAAGGATATGTCCAGCAACTATGTGTAACATAAAATATGTTTGTAAATTTACATGTAGTAACTTTAAGATTGTAAATACAATTACAGAAGGCTCCATCCCCTCTTTGATAGGGGTGGAAACATACAAGTCTACACATAGGTGTAAATCTCAAGTCACAAATTGTGAACAGGATAAAAGTGAAGAGTTATACCTATCTATAAGAGTAAATATACGCATGAGTAAATACATGAATATATTATCTTTGTGAATTGGGCTCATAAAAAGCAGATCCAAGGAGAATATGAAGGTGTAAAAGTAGAGATTCTCTGAATGGATTCTAGTTAGATTGAGTAAGTTCTAATTCATGCAGAAAGACAGTATTAGAAACTTTTCTGAGATGCCTCGAGAGAAATACCAGGTTACGGTGGTGCTGCGGTGCATGGTGATCCACTTCATTGCTAGGGAAAGAGACAATCTTCTAAAAGTAGCAGTGTTTCTGTTAGAAATCGAGGTTCTGATTGGCTAGGGTATACACCTAAGCCAGGCAGAACCTACCACTCTAGTCAGGGTTATACACCTAATATAACCCCTGCTCATCCCCTTGGTAGCTTGGCACAGAGAAGTCAGGCTTAACCCAGAGGCAATGTGTAAAGTATTTATATACACACATACACACAGTATCACAGGGAAAAACACTACAAAAGGACTCTACACCAGTTGAGAAAAATAGCCAATATTTGTCTGAATAAAACAAGACCAAAACAACAAAACTCCAGCATACACATATCAAGATCTCGCTTTTCAAAGACTGAATGAAGTACAGCTTTTAGAAATCAAAAATAGCTCCAACCAGGGCTATTTGGTCACAGTCAACATCAACAACCCCACAAAGACAGTCCGAACTCGATGGAGCGAGGACTGGTTACGGAGTCGGGCAGACCCCATTCCAGCACCTTGGAGGTGACGGGAAAAACAAAGACAATGCAAGAAACAGGGGCGGTAAGGCTTCGCAGAGACCAGAGTGGCATCGGTTCCTCACTGTTTCAGAGGGAGTGAGGAGTTGGTCCAGTTATGTCTGGCAGGGGAGATGATGCATTGGTTCCTAACTGCTGCAGGGGAGGTGAGGCTGCCGTGGCAGGTCTGGATGCTGTGGTTCCTTACTGTGGAGCGAAGTAGATGCAGCGTCGAAATCAGGCCGCAAGGCTTTGGCTCCGTGGTGGCGCTGCAGAAGCACTGGTGTCGGCTGGACCGGGGCTGCGGTGTAAGTCGGGGTGGTGCATCATGCCATTCATGAGGGGTGCCTTTGGCTCCGGTTAAGGCAGCGACGTGGCATAGATGCTGGAGCGTTGTCATTGGTGAAGTCGAGGCTGCAGTGTAGGTCTGGGTCCCTCGTGGCCTTCACGAGCTGTGCCCTCAGCTCTGGCGCAGACAGGGGCCTCAATGGCGACATTGGCAGATACACTACAGGGGCATCAACTTATTTGTGTGAGTACAAGTGCTGCCCTATTCAGGTGTCAGTGTTAACCCCTCCCACTACTCTACCTGTGGAAGACCCATCAGCTTGGTGATGGGCCATCAGGATATGCAGGGCGCACCGCAGCTCCCCTTTGTGTGACTGTGTAGAGAGAATGCACAAACAGCCCAACTGTCATCCTAACTCAGACGTGTATTCCACAGGCAGGTAGAGGCTCAGGATGGTTAAAGTAAGGAAATGCCAACTTTTTAAAAGTGCCGTTTAAAAAACTCCAGCTCCACTAAAAGATGTGTTCTTAAATTGCGAGTCCAGAGACACCAAACTCCAATTTTCTATCAGCTCCCAATTGGCAGATACACCTTTAAGTTGTTACAAGGTAGCTCCATGCTAACCTATGGGAGAGATAGGCATTGCTGTAGTGATAAACGAAATTAGCAGTATTTCACTACCAGAGCACGTAAAACACAACCGTGCATGTCCTACCTTTTAAATACACTGCACCCTACCAGGGAGCTACATTGGGCCTACCTTAGGGGTGCCTTGCATGTAATAAATGTGAAGGTTTGGGCCTGGCAAGTGAGTGCACTTACCAGGTCAAAACAGCAGTTGAAAACTGTACATGCAGACACTGCAGTGGCAGGTTTGAGGCATATTTGCAGAACTACTCTTGTGGGTGGCACAATCATTGCTGCAGGCCAACTTGAAGCATTTGACTTACAGGCCCTGGGCACACACAGTGCACTGTAGTAGGAACTTACTAGTATATCAAATATGCCAATTACGGAGAAACCAATTACCATTACGTTTTAGATAGAGCACTTGCCAGCAGTCCAGCAGTGGTAAAGTGGCCAGAGTTCTAAAACCAGCAAAAACTAAATGCAGTACATAGTTAAAAACAGGAGGACAGAGGCAAAAAGACAAGGGGACCCACACCAAAAAATGCCAGGTCTAACAGTTTCCAAAACAATAGTTTTTTTAAGCAAAAATATAAATGTTCTCTATTATTGTCACAAAACAAATTCGGGAGGAAAGAAGGCCTGTAGTTTAGAAGGCAACTGAGAATCTAAGAATTACTGACTGGATTAAATGGCCATTTTAAATAGCAAGGAGGCAAAGTTTATTTAGTTATGGGCTGCTTTTAGAGAGCCCAGACTTGACAGTGACGCACAAATTCCCCCATAGCCCAATTCTAGCCGAGGCCTCCTGTATTTTGGGACTGGTTTGAAAAAATTGTCATGGGTTGGTTTTGATTTCTTGTCCAGCCCTGGATGTTACCACTTTCGTTTTTATTACATTTTGTGCATAGCCAGAGTGGGTGCAAGGAAAAGCAGGTCCTTTTGAGAATGAAGGGTAAATACAAATACAAGTCCTAGATATGTCCATATATCTCCGACAGCCACATAAGGGCCCCTCCAGAAGAGTGACTTCATGTTTCGTTTTCCGAAAATCTTAACCATTACAGATTTTGTTGTTCTAATCCCACAACACCTTTATACAGTTTAATAAATAGTCTGCTCCAGCGGTTTAAGAGCTTTTGCCTTCTTTGGCACCTCACTCACTACTGGAAGCTTCCCCACTCCACTCCCCACATGTGACAAGGTTTGTTTTATTTGCATAGTAAATAAAAACCGTTGCAATACAAAGAACATTAAGTTAAAATAATTCTGCCTTTGATATTAAAAAATATTTCATAATTTAAATGTTTTTTTAAAACCAATATTTCGACTGAGAAGAAGTTCTCCTGACCAAGCTGTTTTTGATTCAGCAGATGCTGTTAAGGGTCAAGTGTACTTCGTTCTAGTCCAATGCTTCCCGTCACTTCTTATACCAGAATTCAAAAAGGTGTTTCTACAAACAAAAAGTGCTTAAGACTTTAATAAAGTGCTATGGTACCAGGACTGGTGTGACTAAGAGGAAAATACCCTCTTTGAGGCCCCATGATAGGATTGCAATTGTTCACGGGTACTATCCTAAGATTGGTTCATGACTATTGTGCTGCCATTTTCTTTTCCACTATCCTCAGGAACTTCACTAGACAGCAGTTGAACAGTGGGTCATTCGGAGCAAAACAGGCCAGAGCTGCTTAGCTCCTAGTGCATATCCCTCGCTGATTGAAGTGTTGTTTTAGCAGTTGTTTTCGTTCTTCCAACAGTTCTCTACATGTACATAGTAGGTGCAGCAGATCTTCTGGTGCTGAGCCACATAACGAGCAGGTAGAGCCCACTTTTTAGGTCTCGCTAGACGTAAGCAAAAGCGAAGCTTTTGCTGTCTATGCGAGACAACTTATGTAGTTACTTTTCGGGGAATGAGGACAGCAAAGTGCCATGCGCATTTGCAGGCCGAGATTCGACCTCGTGAGCGCGCACGTCGTCACTCACGCATGCGCACAAAGAAAGCCATACACACACTGCATATACACACACGCACCCCCCCTTAAACATACACACGCGCACACAGACAGACAGACGCACGCACAAACACACTCAAACAGAGACACACACACGCGTCCACCCCACCCCCACTCACCCCTCCTCTCACTCAACACACTCACCTGTTCTGGCGGTGCTCGGCGGCGGATCTGCATCTCGGGCGGCGGTAGCGCTTTGCGGGGGTCGCTCACCACATGAGAGCCCCGCCTTCCCCATGCGCCCGCCCGCTCTTCACCCGGTCCCCCATCTCGGGACCGGGACTCAATGCGGAGCCTTCGTGGCAGCTCTCTCTGTCTCTCGCCGCGATGGGGCGGGACTTCCGGTTGGGGCCGCGCTGGGATTGGCCGGCTTCCCAACCGCTTCCGTGTCGTCGCGGGCAGCGCAGCGGCCCGGCGGGGACTTGTTACTGCTAGTCGTTGCTTGCCTATCAGCAGGGCATCCACTTCAGGACTGCGCGTTTCATGCTTGTGCACCCCTTGAGGATGACAGCACCGTGGAAAGACATAATTGGTAGCTTTATTAGGACATGGATCGTGTTCTGGGAATGACAGGGTGTGGTCAGACTCAGGGCGCTGCCCCTGAAATATTTGTGAGTTCAAATATGTTCATATTTTGAAGGGCGGCGCACACAGCAATGAAGCTATATTTGTTTTCGCTCTTTCTTATTTATGTGGGGCATTTTGCAGAGCTAACGACCAGCACAGCAGTAGCAGGATGTGGAGGCAATCAGTGGCACAGGAAACATGCTGCATGACAGCAGCGACAGCATGCATGTCGCTGAGCTGCCCTAGGGCCACGGTAGAGTGACCAACAGCACAGCTATATGGTAGGCCTTACATGGATGGTAAACAGGACTGCGGTGTTATGGGCCACAAAGCTCACCACCCGCAGGCGTGCTGTAGCACAGCCCGACAGGCCAGCATGGATGCTATGGGGTGATTAACAGTAAAGCTGAAGTGAGCAGGACGAACACAGCTGCATGATGCAGGCCCTAGTCCTGTTTCTCCAATCTTGGGCTTTGTTTCCCAGGTCAGTAACCTTGCAGCTCTGCCAGCAGAGGTGTGCACATTCACTTCCGGCTGTTAGTGGCCGGGTTCACTCTTCGGAACACCGTGCATCTCACGTTTTGAGACTATATCAACCTGTTACCAAGTAAGTGCACCCTGGCTACCTGACCGTTTGCAATATGTCCTTTACTCAACAGGGATTGTATTTAACACCCTGCTCGTTTTCTTTACAGTCACTCGGGCAACTGAATCATTTACGCTTGTCATGTAAGTTTTGTTACCGTCATGCTTTTCATGCATGCACCCGGCACTTTTTTACGATCACGGTCTTGATTTAGCTAAGTTCATCATTACGTTTGGCACACCGCCGCACTTACCACAGAACGGTTCACGCTCATCACATTACTTATGACTTCAAAAGACGGCAGTGTAATGCATGCACTTGATTTTCTACACCATAAACACATCTTGTGTTTCATCATGTTTTCGGCTTGATCTATGTCCCCTTTTACGCCATAACCACATTAACATCAAATTTTCTATGTCGTATGAACTGTCATTTAGTTTTATTAATAGATTTGGAAATAGTTTGGATGACAACTGTGTGTGCATGGGTTAACGGTGATCTATATTAAGTCATTTTTAATAATACTGCAGGCCTTTATTGGATCAATCGTTCCCCGTCATAATATTGTTTGTAACCCATTAGCGCTCTGAAATTACAGCCCATCCTACGTTGTTACGGTGAGTGAGGCTTTATTACCATATTCTCTAAATGCTCATCTGCCATAAAGCTAAATAGGCAACCGGCTACTGAAGGAAGGTCATATACTTTCTGTTGCTGATAATGAAAAGTTGCACTGGTGTGAGGCACAACTTCGGAGACAAACAGCATTGTCAGCGATAGGGCATTTGTGAATGTGGGCCGGATCTTGTGCAGATGTAGCACAGCAGCGAAGGATGCACTTGAATTTTTAAAAATGTATTTGAGGTTTACAGCACACCATGCACAAGTTACACTATTGGGTGATAGGTTTTGCACCCTGACTAAAAGTGCTCCCCCGGCCTCTGCCATACACCCCGGTATACCAACAAACAATAGTCCAGATGATCCCAAGGACTAGTTGTGCCAAACTTTTTGACTTTCTAGCATTCTCTACATCACCAATTGATTACTGTTAGTTAATGCACAGTTGCAGTGGATGCATTGTATGGTGGCAGTTCTGTACACTTTGCATTTGGCTTAATTACACAGGCGGCGCTCTACTTTTAATTTTTTTTCTTGTTATTGTTTTTGGATAGAAGTGAAAAGAAAACAAAGTAAACAAGCATTTGCAATGCAATAGGTCTTGTATTTTTTTAACTTACGTATGCTACTGCTGTTTTTTTATATATCGGCTCTGTTTTGAGCGCTCGCTCTCTCTCCTTCTCCCCACCTCAATTTCTCGTCTCACTGTCTCGTTCTCACTCGTCCTCCTACACCCTTATTTGCTCCCTTTGTATATCAACTTCCCCTGCTCTTTTGTCTTGCCCAATGTCTATCGAAACTTTCTAATTTGTATTTTTCTGTTCTTTTTCCACATTTACTGTTAAGCCCCCTCTCCAGTCTGGCTTTCCCCTCCTCTCTAATATATTTATTCTGCGATTTGCTCTTTTTCTGCCCTTCCCTAAATTAGTTATGGTTTGTCCTTCTCTCTTGTATTTTTAGCTCTGTCGCCTTTGCCCTTCTCTGGGCTCCACTTTCTCTCTCTCTCTTATATTGCCTCTTCCCATTCCTATCACTCTGTCCTTGTCATCTCCTCTTCAATACATTTTCTTCTGTCCACTCTATATCATCCGATGTCATTTTGTTCCTGCAGTATTGCTTATTGGCCCCTCTCTATCTGTTGCATTTTTTCTCTTTCTCTATCTCGCCTCCAGACTAATTCTTGTTCTGAAGCTCTCACCACTATATTTTGTTCTGGTACCTCTCACCATGTCTGTCTGTCTGTCTGTGTGTCTGATATTTCTTGGTTTGACCGCCCCACCACTCTTTCCGCTGTTGCTCCCTCCACTTATTTCTGTATTTCTTACCCCTCTCCCGCCAAATTCCAGATGGATGTTTCCCTACACATATTTTTGGCCTTGCCTCATTTCTATCCTTCCTTCTCTCTCTCGCTCTACTCATTTTACTGCAGCTGTCTCACTACAATTTCGTTTTCGAGCCTCCTCTCAACTGCCATTCGCTCTCTCTTGACCTTGCACAATGCTTTTTTTCTGTATCCCCTCTCCCTCGTCACTAATGCCTTCTATTCTCTCTTCTCCCTCTCTCCTCGCCAGTGTTTCAGCTAATTTTTAGGTTGAGCGTGTAGTAGCGCGCATGTAAAAATGGAATGCAATAGCTATTGCTGTTGGTGTTGCATTATTATTAGCAGTGACAATATCTCAAACTTTAATAATGCGAGACCTATTGCATTGCAAATGCTTGTTCCTTTAGCCAGTGTGGGAAGTGCTTATACAGGGTAGCAGACCAAGTCTGTGCTACAAGAATTTGATTTTAGTGGCTTTGGCATAACCCAGGTAAAAATAATTTTGAGCTGCTGGAGCTGAATAGGTGTTCAGAGTCATCCATCCATGAGACCTTTTCAAGAGAGATGCCTTGTCCTCAATCCACGAGAGATGTTTGACTGTCTTATAGACCAATTTTTTAAATGTGATGTTATTTGTAGGAGTGTTCGAGAGCTGGTTTAGCCCCATATTGGCCAGGCTACTTTTGAGGTATTTGCCAGCTGGTGAGGCGGCTTGTTGTTGTAGCTCCTTCCACAGATATTCATTCAGGGTTCCTTGATCCGATTTCCGCACTTTGTCCCAGGTGATAATGTACGCCCACTGTCTTGCCAAAGACTGTTCCTGTGTACCAAACTCTAGCCTGGTTTGTGCTAGTGAGGTATATTTGGGCAGACCAAGAATAACTCTATATGAAGCCGAAACTGTGTTGTCAGGTGTTTTTACATCTTTTCCTCTCTGTGCTTCGCTGCCAAAGGCCATTGTTTGCAGAAGTTTTGCACGTACCACTAGTGCCAAGGACAGGATCAACGGGCCATTTAGTTTGCTGTTTAGTGCTTTTAAAGAGATTGCCATGGCAAGGCCTTTACGTCTGAAGCTGTTTTTCTGTGCAGTGAAGAGGCCGCCTTTGTCTATCTTCACGCCAAGATATTCATATTCAGAAGCGTCCTCAATATGGGTTGTGCCCCAGAACCAAGCTGCAGGTTTTTTACTGTTTTTGCTTACCGTCATGGTCCTTGTTTTCTCGAGGTTTATGGTTAGTCCGTTTGCTGTGGAATAGTCCTGCGTGATGTTCAAAAGGTGTTGTAACCTACTTGTGTATGGCTGATCAGGACTATGTTGTCCGCATAGAGGAGACATGGTAGTGTTAAACCTCCTAATCTTGGGGCGTGTGAATTCCCAGCCTGTGCAGTTTCTATGATTTGAACCTCAAAACAATATTCAAAAATACAGGAAAAAATATATATCAAATAAATAGCCTTTGTCGCTATCTGCCAGCCGATGTTTTGTGTATGTATTTATATTTTAGCCATGATGTGTGAATTTTATCCTTTACTTTAATATGTTATTAATTAATGTATTCATATATTTCCTTTTACTGTCAACTATTTACTGTTCTGTGTCTGTCCTTAGCTTAAGCTACCACTTATATTATGATATGCATGAACCCTACTTTTAGGCATGGCGGACCATTTAGGTTTTTGTCTATGGGTGGTGCTTGTGGATCATCTTTTGTGCAATTAGGCCTATAATGGAATATTTGTATGCAATGCTTAAATGCTATTTGTTGCATTTTATATGAAAATACTGGATTGTAATTTTAATTACTTTATTGTGCAACCTTAATTGACTACGGCTGAATAAAGTACTTTACTACTACACAAATCATGAACTAGTTTATATACAAAAAATATGCAACTGTCACCTTTTCAAAATTTAGGGCCTGATTCCAATGCCAGTTGGACCGGCTTCCACGGTCCTGTCGGACAAGGTCAGATCTCTGTAGCCCTAGCGTCAGCGGTCGGACTGACTGCTGGTATACGATTCATGCTGAATGGAGTCCAACCGAGAAGGCGGTTAGAAAAAGCAGCAGCCATAGAGCTCTCAGGGAATTTTGACCGCTGTACGAAATATTATGTGCAAGTCCGACCAGCTACCTTGAGTCGTCAAAAATTAAGGAAAAGGGGTGACTACTCATCCGATTCCCCTTCTCTCCAGTGGACTCAGGCGTGTATCCCTTCCTCCAGGTCCCCCAGACACCGCAGCAGCTGCACTCCGAAGTGGATGGCCCTGTGGGCAGCGGAATCCAGGTAAATCCTCATGTGGCATGTATCCCCATTGACTGTACCATGCACTTATCAACACACTCCAGCAATGTGGTACATGGTACAGAAGGCATGTCCGTACATGTGTCATGCATGTGTGTAAAATGACGTTTCCTGTGCACTTGCAGCAACATGTCAGTGTCCTAATACAGCAGGCAAAGCATTCCATGCCTCGCGGTTGGAATCGAACCGGGGTCGCAGCAGTCGGACACCTCGTCCGTCCAACACCTCAATCAGGCCCTTGGTTTTATTTCTAAAAGCCAACATGGAATGAAGGGTTATGCTAGACTCTAGCTCATCACTTTGTCTCTTTTGCACCAAATGCATTCTCTGCTTTTGTCGGCACACACCAGACCTTCAACTGAACTGATTAGTGGTCCATACTAGATTCCGTTTGCTGCACTTTTGTGCAGCTACCATGAATTAAAATAAGAATGCCAATTTAATTGTCACTATCCAATTTCTAAATCCTTCACTTTTACAACGCTTTTTTAAAATGTATGTATACCATTAAACTGTTAACATTAACAGTTATAGGCATCCAGGGGTCTGCAGGCCCCAGGTTAAGAACCACTGGTCTACTCAACCAGAAATCAATTATGACATCATTCACAAACAACAACCTCAGGTGTCTGCATCAAATATTGAGTACAAATTTCTGTTTTGTTAACTTCTCACCTGTTGGAATAAAGAGAGTCTGCCCTTGTTTCACCGAGCACTTGTAACACCGATCCACTTGATCTGCAAAGAACATCTCGCCATGATTTGATGCTGATTGCCAACGTTCGTACAGTGAAATGTTTGCGGAAGCGGGTTTAATCAGATAGAATATTGTTTCACCCTAAATTAGAAAGTTTGCAATTAGGAGAAAGAAAATCAAAATCAAGCACAAACACAAGCGAAGGGTTTTAAATTGCAAGATAAATGGATAATTGATTAAACTTCTTTTGTGCTGCGCGAAACAACTCACTGCTAGCTATTATTACCCAACTAACATGGCATTTTGCATTAATCAAACATTTTTATCTCTCCAAAAAAATAAAGCATCATTTTAATAATAATCAATGAAGCAAAAACATGAAATCCACAAATGCTTTAAAACAATGCCATTACATTATACATAGTAATGTGGGTTTCAGGATGCAACTCAAAATTGCATGTTCTGCTCGTGAATTAGTTCAAAGTTGCAACATAAACCCAGTAGGTGCATACATATTTAGCAGTTAATGTTCCGACTTAACATTTACTCCAACAGAAAGCACAATAACGAGATTAAGAAATAACAAAACCTGCAGTACAAAATATAACAAAGTAGTACAATAGGTAATACTGTGGTGTCAATCATTAGTGGTGTATAAGTCTTCTATTCGTGTTCAGGGTCCTAGTGAATCCGTTGACTCCTATGTGGATGCGTTAAAAGGTTTAGCAGGGTACTGTGAGTTTGAAGGCTTTACTTCACAATTGATTTGGGATCAAATTGTTTGCAGATTTAATTCCCAAAAAATACAACAAAGATTGTTATCATGCAAGAACCCATAATTGGATGAAACAATCGTTATAGCAAGAGTATAGAATCTCCACAAAAGGATGCTAAGCAATTTGAAGTCAAAAACCTAAACATTTCTGTTGTGAAAGTTATGTCTCAAATAGGCCATTGTCAGCTGGTTCCCAGTGAAACGCGTGGAAAAAAGAGTAGAGGTGGTTTGAAGAGCCATGGTAGGGGTGATTTTGAGAATCACAGTAGAGGGTGAACAGTTTTAGCTGGTCGTCCTAGACTTGTATTGTTTTAGGTGTAGTTCAACCACACATGTCAAATTATATAAATTGCCCAGCTATTGCAAATGAGTGCTGGAAATGTAGGAAAATAGGACATCTGGGTAAGCTTTGCGGAGGAAGTAGGCAAGTACATGTGAGGAGTGTTCCAGACAAGGAGGGATGTGATGATGATGAAGGGGAAAATGAGAAACAAATGGAAGAGTTAGTACTGTCTGTGAATTGTGCTGAAATAAATATTGTCCAGAATGAGAAAGAAAAATCCATTAGTGACTAATTGGTATCTGTAAACATCGATGACGTTACCATGCCCCTCCTTATTGATCCAGGTGCAAGGATTACCATAATTTCCAATGACAAATACAAGAAGGGTTGGTCACACAAAGTTTTGTTACCCCTGGATGTTGTGACTACAGCTTTTGAGGACAGCAAGATAGATTTAGCAGGGATGTTTGGAGCAATACTACTTTTGAAAGTAAGACTATACAAAGGAAGGTCTACGTAGCCTACAACGGCATAAATGTATTAAAATGGGGGCATCAAGCAGAATTTGGAATAGTGTTAAAACCTGGGCAAAACTGCCCTTTGTCTTCGATAAATTCTGTAACATTTTAAGGATTATGGATAGACAGTTATAAAAATGTGGCTCAAGAAAAAGTGGGGGTAATAAAGGATTCAATTCACACTATTAAGGTCAAGAAGGGAATCAGCCCAGTGAAGCACAGATTACGCAATGTTCCGCACAGCCTAAGAAATGAATTGTCAAAAATTCTGAAATCTATGCAGGAGGATTGTATCATAGAAAAAGTTGATGCCACAATATGTTTGTCTCCAATCATGTTAGCTAAAAAGAAAACTGGTTATTTACATTTATGTGCGGACTCATGATTTCTCCTGCTGTGCACTATGAGAGTAGGATAGTAAATCAGGGTGGCTTCCCTATAAGGGTGGTGGTGGAGGGGGTTTGTGGGTGTTTGAGGTGAGAGGGATTAAGGAGTGTGGCTCTGAAGCTCTGCAGCAGGTCGGTGCAATTGCTCCAGCGCTCAAAATATCTACTGTAACACAGTGTGGAGTTGTGTGCCATTATGCATTGGGAGCAACAATTATGCAATGTGCCTTTCACATTATTCTGTAGAGAACCACTTTATACAATGCAGCTCAAAAGCCATAATTTTTGATCGTTTTAAAATGTATGCATTACATGAGATGCATCAGCGACCTGGTGAAAAACAGCTTCCTTGGGTACTAAACAATCCATACAGACCACTCTATGGAAGTCAAGAAAGTGCTCTCCACTAGGGAATGCCCTTGACAGATATCCCTCCCGCCGCAACGTCTCAGAGCAGGAATTTCATGGAAATGGTGAATCAAAAGTGGGTCAAGTAAGCATAAAGAACATGTGTTACTGCCTAGCGTACTACTCACAATGCAGAAAATACTTCGTTTTACATACTCATTTACAAACATATTAATCCCTCAATGGTATATTTAGTTTGGGTGTGTAATAAAGGAGGTTTCAGACACTTACTTTCAAAACATGGTGCCAGGCAGATGCCCCTCCAGATTCTATGTGGAAGTCTGTATAGCTATCCTTCACACAGATCAGGCAATACTTAGTTACTTTTGGCTTTGCAAGAAGTGCATCATCTGGCCAATGGTTTTCCGCCCATGATAACTTTTTCACAATGTCCGGTGATTCAACGAAACTGGACATTCTTTATTTTTTGCATGGAAGGAGAGCAAAATAGTTACATAAACCATCAATATTCACAATTTAAATACATTTTATTTAAAAGGTCAATGATTCTGCAGTAGTGATCAAATGTTTCACAATAAATGCCTGTCTCTATTCCAGCAGTACATGAAAGTGGCACATTAGCACAATCCAGAAAGAGAAGGTGTTTCGAGAAACTGACACGTTTTCTGACATTATAAAAGACAAGATAATTCATGAAATGGCAAAATCCATTTAAAAAGTAAAAAGGTAAATTAAAATAATGTGTAAATAAAAATATTAATACTACAAACACAATGCACTGTAAAGGTTGATACTGATTGCTGTACCAGCTATTGGAACACTGGAATGTCGAAAACTGTACTGCAGTGGTTCAGGACCAATGATGTCTGCTATGGGGCTTCTTCGTTAACATTCCAATGTTTGTCTTTGTTTCTCCCTTTCTAATTTAGAAATCTTCTAACCTTGGTGGGTGGAATGTTCTAATAGCTTTATCACCCTTCTGCCTCAGGCTATACCGGTTCTTTAAGGCCCTCTATGTTGTTACAGACCCCTGTCACACTTAGATTCAGGGTCCTTAACCAGTATAGCCCTCGCTAGTGGGCTCCAATGCTATATTATTAGCCCCAAACCCATGTGTTGTCTGCAATAGAGCTCAACATTCCAATACTCTCTTTTGGCTTACTTTCTCTTCCTTGCTTTATGCATTGTTTGTTTTGCCTATGTTCATTGCTTGTAACACACATTATTGATATGCATATTCTGCAGCGCCTTCCAAGTAACCACTCCAAATTCCCTGCCAAATTAATGTACCACATTTCAATGTCTAGCACTCTGATGCCTGCCAAGACATGGCACATTATACACATTATTCCTGTCATGAGAGATTGAGGGGAACACGGTATCACAATAACTCAAGCGGGCTCTCAAAACCAAAAAGAAGTTCTATTTCATAAAAAAGATGCATCAGAAGGATTGCAAACTTATCCCTCCAAAGCTGAACCACCACAACCAATCTCTAAAGGGAAGTCTGCCTACTAGTTAGAATGGCAAGCCAGATGATATCAGGTTTGCTAAAACAATATGAATCATCTGTTTAACAACTAGAAAGCATAGCTGAAATGTGTGAAGTGGTCAACAAACACTGATTGTGATTAGACCTGAAGCAAATGGATGCTGCCTCAGAGAGAAGAATGCCTTTTTAAAATTGTGGTACGTATGTGTAGGATTGAGCATATAAAATACTACTCAGACATCACAGATTAGATCAGATACTAAGACCTGGTCTTTCTTCCTTTGACATGAATAACTTTCTGGTTCTGTGAGAGGTAGCATTACTGGTTCCAAAAGTATGTACCATCATGAAGTTATGAAGAAAATGTCTGAGACTAAGTGTATCTTTCAAATATCCATAAGGCAATGCTTGCAATTCCAGAGGCCTGAGGCCTAAACCGGTTCCAAGGGTACTATGCCAAGAAGCATTTACTTGTATAGGGCTTTATTTTTCCAGTGAGGAATAAAACAACATATAATGGGTATACATTTAGGATGAATGGAGTGAAGTAGGAAAAAGTAAAAATCGTTGGGTGTTCTTTTCTCATCAAGGGGCATAAATTCTGCGCAATTCTTGGGAAGAGCAATTATAGGACATAAAGGGTTAATGGACAATAGGTTAATGTCCATAGTGCCTTACTTTATGCAGGTATGTCAAGAAACAACGGTTCTTGTGGCAAAAATAATTTATAATAGTGATATTTATACAGCTCAATGGCATAAAAAATGGATCAGCGCTGCTAACTGTAGACAGTGTCTAGATACATTATGATTATCTATAAAGGACCGTTTCTCGTATAATGGAAACCAAGTTGTAAATATCACCGTTGTCACTAATTTTGCCTTTTTGTTTTTTGGTTCCCATGCACACTGGGGACACTAAGCACTATTTGTTGTATATATGTGCAAACTTTGTGAAGAACTGATAAAAATTGCAAATAACCAATCAAAGTGTATTCGGTTCCTCTTTGCCTGACATACAAATGATCCATTTTTTATGCCATTGAGCAGTATAAATATCACTATTATAAATTATTTTTTCCACAAGAACCGTTGTTTCTTGACATACAGTAATTACCCTGGTTTGTTGTGTGTGGGGTTCCCTTGTTGTTTTTTGGTACTTTATGCAGTAGCATATGGAGTATGGCATCCGTACCCCCTTGCAAAAGTGCTACGGAGATCGTTAAGGAACTGGCCATAAGGTGCTTCAAGGAGGCACCAGCTCTACAATCATCTTTGTGTGAGATAAAAGAAAAAGCACATTTTTGATGCCCATCGATGTTTCCAAGATGTTAAGAATGATCCACTAGGATAGCAAAGGGATCAGACTATTCCCTTGGGCCAAATAAGTTAAAAGCGCAACAAATGCAGTACAATCAGCATTACAATTTGATACACCTCATAGGTTCTATAATCCACAAGATTCTGCACTCGCTGTATAAAAACCTGTATCTAATTTCTTTTTAAAAGGTAACTTGTGATGTTCCCAGTCACCTATTATAAAGAAATTACTCCAGGGCTCAACTGTGATAAATTATTACATTTGAGTTCTGTTGTTACAATGCATGTGCAAGCAGGCAAAGAGAAAAGTCAGGTCAGGTCACGAGGTATAATTAAAGGAGCAGTTTAAGGAACAAAACAAAACTTTGCTTTTCTTTCTTCTGCCCTGTTTTTCTAGCTGTATAGTGACAAACACAAAAGAGATACTTATGGCAATATGTTTATTTTGTGTACTCCTTAGGTAATTACAGAAAAGTTAAAATCTTTCTGCATGCTTCTGCACATTCCGAGCTACTGCTTCATTTTCTTTATTTTTTAAACAGACTTGTATTAACCTGATTCTCATGTCTTTTTGCAACAAACATCTAATAGCTTTTTTGACGTGTTTAATTTTGAACTAGGGATTCTTTTTTATTCTTCATGATTGCAAACAAGC
Source organism: Lissotriton helveticus (assembly GCF_964261635.1). NCBI lineage: Eukaryota > Metazoa > Chordata > Amphibia > Caudata > Salamandridae > Lissotriton > Lissotriton helveticus. Next base: position 1,161,842,695 of record NC_136070.1, on the reverse strand, counting down.
TTTCTCTTTCATATGAATGACCTACGCAACAAGGATTAAATGATTTGTGGGAAAGGTGACAAAGTCACCTTGGAGTTTCATGAAGCTATAATGAAGATACTTGGCCTTTGGCCTCGTACCTCTATGTGGCCATGGAACTCCTCAGTAACTGGCAATATCTGTGTAATGTTTGGCAGGGGATACATTGCCCCACATACTATGAAGAAGTAAGGCAAAGTGTGCAAAAGGTAATTGAGATACATCTTAAAGAAGCATTATTCTAATTGGAGGATAAAATACAGATGCACAATGCATCATGTTATGTTATATAAATGTATAAAGCGCGCGGCTACTCATGAGTGTCCTGACACCATTCCCAACACAAACGTTTATTTTGACGGTTTAGTTTGTATTTTCTGCCTCTTCAGTCTGTTGGATACAATTGTAGGAAATGATGGTAAGCCTTTTTTTATCAGAATGTTTAAATGGAGATTTATTTTCAATCAGTATGGGTGTGATATAAATAGTTTAGAGCACAATGGTTTACACCTCCCTTGAAAGAGAAGGTTAATACAGCAATTGTTTAGCAGTTTTGTCAATTATCCAAAACTTTAAAATCTAATATGCTGTTATGCAGATGATGTGCTGATTTTGTCCAATGATACAGTTACTGCAATTCCTGCTATTTCCGAGACTATTAATTTATTCTCTAGTGTCTCAGGATATACTCTTAACAAAGATAAAACGAAAACGTATTAAGTATTTGGGGATTTGGTTTTGTAGTACTCTAACAGACACAGTCTCTTATAATGAAGCTCAAACTTTACTTAAGGTTCGCCAACTTCTGGATAGTTGGTCACCTAAGTATATTTCATGGTGGGGACATCTTCAAACTCTAAAGATGATGATAACACCTATTATTAACTGTGTGTCCTCAATGCTTCCTATTAAGTTGTCGTCATCTTTTTTTCGGGAAATTGATTCTCTTACTTCAAAATTCCTCTGGAGTGATAAGAGAGCCAGAATAGCCTATAAACATTTGCGGAAACCTTATGACATGGGAGGTTGCAATTTTCCTGACTGGGATCGTTATCAAGTGGCTTTTTTAGCCTCCCTAGGGGCTCTTTGGTTTTCTACAGATCCTTGGCATACTCCACCGTGGGTGTTTATCAAGCGAGAATTATCTTTTCCTCTACCTACTTCTTCTTTTTAACTGCGTCCACATTGTCTATTCCTTTTTCTCGTGCTATTATTTTAGGTACCATTGCTGCAGTCAAAGCGATTGATAAGAAAGTATCTAAGCCAATCCATAAGTCTAGATGGTCTTCTTTGTGGCACAATCCTAAAATTAAGGTTGATATTGACTCGTCTTTGGTGGCCTACTGGGCTAATAAAGGTATCGCCCTTGTTCAACATCTTTATGCCTCCAATCATGATGCATTACCTTTCTCGTCCTTAGCTCGGCAGTTTTCTCTCACTAATTTAGATTTCTATACTGCCTTTGCTAAGGTTCATTTTGATCCGGTTTCTCATACAGTTTCTCTCCTATCTATGTGGTTTAAATCAGGTCATATGGCTTCTAAGATTTATAAATTTCTATCTTCCATACCGCCTCTGTTGACGACTGTTACACAACAGAAATGGTTACACCATTTTGAACGGTAGGGAGACAAAATATCTAAATTAAAATATCGATATACAATAATATCGATGTTTTAATTTCGATGGTATAGAATATCGATGTGCAATAATATCGATGGACAGAATATCGATTTTAAGGTATGTATGTTACTAATATCGAAATTTTGTTTAATGTTATGTATTTTATTATGTATTTTATATGTTTGTTAAACATGTTTTTAGTGTATGTTTAGAAATTAGTAATTTTGTTTACATTTTGCGTTTTAGTATCAGAGCGGGTTGAGGGTTTATAGGGGAATAGGGTGGGAAGTAATTTAATTATAATTAATTAATTATGTTTTTGTAATGTTTTTGATTAATAATTAATTGTTAATTAATAATTAATTGTTAATTAATTATTATTAATTAGTTAATTAAATTAATTAGAGTTAATGTAGTAATATTTTTTTTGTTATTGTTAATTAATAATTAATTGGTAATTAATTATTACTAAGTGATTAAAAGATAATTACATTTTTATGTGATTTATTTATGTGTAGTGGGTTGTGTGTTTATAGGGGAATATGGTGTGAAATAATTAAATTAAATTAATTAAAGAGATTGTATTTATTTATTGGTATTTATTATGAATTAATTGTTAATTAATGAATTGGTAATTCGTTTTTTAAGATTATTTTATAATATTAATTATAAATAATTTATTAATAAATTTCGTTTATTCTTGTAAATATCTTGTTAATTATTAATTGGTAATTATGTATTAATTGGTCATTAATATTTGTCAATTAGTTAATTTATAATTACATCAATGTAATAATATTAATTGATTAATTGATATTTATATTAATTGTGTTTTTTGTATGTGTAGTGTGTTGTCTGTTAAAGGGGGAGTAGCGTGGGAAGTATTTTTTTGTTATTTAAGTAAATATTAATTATAAATATTAGTAATATATTTTTGTAAATAAAATATTATATTTTTTTTGTTAAAAAAATATCTAATTGATAAGTATGGTAATATAACGCTTACGCTATTCTGCGCTTTTGCTACTATTGCACCCTCTGGAGTGGGAATAGTAATTTTTACCCCTACGCTATCCAACGCTTTCCCTACAGTTGCACCCTTTGGAGTGGGAATAGTAATTTTTACCCCTACGCTATCCAACGCTTTCACTACTGTTGCACCCTCTGGAGTGGGAATAGTAATTTTTACCCTTACGCTACCCAACGCTTTCCCTACTGTTGCACCCTTTGGAGTGGGAATAGTAATTTGTACCCCTACACTATCCAACACTTTCCCTACTGTTGCACCCTCATTAGTGGGAATAGTAATTTTTACCCCTACGCTATCCAACGCTTTCCCTACTGTTGCACTCACTGGAGTGGGAATAGTAATTTTTACCCCTACGCTATCCAGCGCTTTCTCTACTGTTGCACCCTCTGGAGTGGGAATAGTCATTTTTACCCCTACGCTATCCAACGCTTTCCCTACTGTTGCACCCTTTGGAGTGGGAATAGTCATTTTTCCCCTACGCTATCCAACGCTTTCCCTAGTGTTGCACCCTCTGGAGTGGGAATATCCAACGCTTTCACTACTGATGCAATATGTAGAGTAAGTATATATATTAATTTATATGTAGAGTTTTTAATTTATTTTAACTGTATATGTATTAGTTATTATTTTTTAAATATGTTTTAATGTTTATATCTATAATTTGTTACATTATATGTATTTTTTAATTTTTACATTATTAATACATTTTAAAAAACGATATTTTTTTCCGATATTTTTGTACTTACCTTTATGTAGATAGAACTTCGATATTTTTGATGTCGATATTTTTGCTTCGATATTTTTGTATGTCTATATTCTGTCTGTCGATATTATGTCATAGATTCTTTTGAACATGATCTTCTCAAACATATCGACCCAGAAACTTGGCAACTAATTGGGAGTCTTTCTCTTCGTACTAAGATTGACCCCTCTCTAATTCAGTCCAAATTCTTTTCTCTTAATTTGTTACATTGGACACCGGTTCGATTGCACTCTCTCAATCTTAAAGATAATGACCTTTGTTGGAGTTGCAACTTAGCCGCTGGTACCCATCAGCATATATTTTTTTAATGTTCCTTACTCCAACCTTTTTGGGAATTGGTTCATAAACATCTTATGATAATCTTTAATATTCAGTTTCAACTTTCATTACCTCTAATTTTGCTGGGTCCATGGGCTGCACTATTACCACTACTGTTGGATTCTTTAGATATGCAATTATTAGATTTATTGTTGACGATTGCAGTAGTTATTCTTACAGAGTGGAAATCATTTGGAGCCATATCCTCTCATACATAGTGGGCTTGGGTCTCTTTTCTCCGTGGGGCTCATATCTCTGTGGAGGAGAATCATCTCTCTCCCTCTATTTCTAGTGGGGTATGGAAAACATTGGATAGTTATGTGGACTTGGCTTTGAAAGGGTTGGTAGAGCAATTTCCCTTTGTGTCGTCTCCTTAATTTCTTTTTCTCGTCCTTTTTGTAGCAGGAGACTCTCTTTCTCTCTTCATTCTCTCTCTTCATTCTTCACCATTCTCTCTACTCAATTTTCTTTCTCTTTCCTCTTCTATCCTTCCTTTCTTTTTCTTCTTTCTCCTTTCTTTCCTTTTCCTTCTTCTGATCAGTATTTATCAAGTGATACATCTGACTTTACAATATGGCTCCTCTAGGTTCCTGTTTCTGAACCATAATCTTTTTCATTGTTATGTCGGAGCTATATATGACAGTATTGACATTGAGTCTTGAATTCCTCTATTGTCAGTGTATTGCTTTTTATTGTATTTAACTATTTATATGTCCTTTCTAATTTAATAAAATATTAAAACAAAAAAAATCTAATATGTTGCGCCTACGTTGTTAATGTTGGCATTGAGTAAATTGAAGAAAGAAGTAACTAGAATGTGTTATTGAAATCTATTTACAAAACAAATAGTACTCCTGCCAAGTGATGTAGTAAGATCTTCATCTAAACAGCTATTGAACTGCTAAATAGATAGGTCATTTTCCACAAACTTTCATTAAGCTGCATCAATGCATTTTAGAAAACATTGAATTGCTTCTATTTAAGTGATGGGATTATGGTTAAAGAGGAAATTCGCGAAAAGTTGCAATCCTATTTTATCCTTTTTTTGATATAATTTTATAGTTGGTTTTAATAACATGTGCAATGAATGGTGATACTGCTGTTTTTATGCATGTTATATTGGTTTAGCGTGAAATGAAAACTATGATCAAAAATGAACTTAGATAGCAATGCAGCATGAAGAGATGGGGTCAACCGACTAGACTAAACCTCAGACAGAGGCATTCTGTGATAGAATGGACTTTAATTCTATGTGGATGCCTATGTGTGGGATTGGACAAAACCAATCAAAGTAACACAAAGTAACACCACACAGATAAGATCAGATTTTAGGACCCAGTCTGCGTTCTCTCAATTGGACCTATCAAATGGAATATTAATGATTTCAGGCTTAGCGATTGGGCCTAATTTTTAAATGTGCTGTAGCTAATCCTTTGGGCAATATTTGCAAGTGGGGAGAGCAGTGCATGCCCATCGATGAGCTGAAAGTTCTTTCCAGTTTCTTTGTTGTTTGAATGATGACCCCCACAGTATTTCACTACCCGTAAAGAGCCTTAGACTATGTGCAATCTTGCTTCTACTCTACTGCATTGCTGAGCAGAGTAGAAGCAAGGGTAGACAGCATGACAACAGAGATTTGTCACACTAAGCGGCTCTCTTCCGCAGCTCTCTGTAGAACCGCAGGAGGCAGGATACAGGCTTTTCCGTCTACCCTGTGGAGAAAGCCCAAAGAGAAGGCAAAGGCCGGAAAAATGGTCGTCCATCATCAACTTTTCTGCTCCTTTCTTTCTTTAAGATTCTGGATAGTCCAGGGGAAGGGGCATGACAGTGCCCATCCTCCCACTGCATCCTTCATACCTTTGGAGTACTGGGTAAGATGGCGAAAGAAGAGGAGGCAGAAGCTTCTGGTTCTGAACGACATCACTGCAGTGAATAGCCCGATTAGATTCTCCAATTAATAATGATGGTTTTCGAATGTAGTAGCCTTAAACAACTTGAAACATGGCGAACTCGTGCAATAGTTTATTTCTTTTAAAAAAAGCGTAGGAAATATTTAAATGCCATATATCCATTATCTACTTTACGCTCTGAAAGGGGCAGATGTGACATTCCAAACCAATTTTAGTGGACTTGAAAACTAAGTACCAAAAACATGTCTAAAATGAATAAAGCTTTAAAAATCAAAAAATATTTGAGGCCTCGTTATAGTGCAAATTAAAGGATCGTGGAAACATACAGCAATATAGCCAATCGCACATTTTATTTTTTAATTGCAAGCCCTAATAACCACGTAGTTAGTTCAAGCAGCAAGAGCTGTACATTACAAAATTGTTCTAATTTTCTGAGGAAGTTAAGAGAACTCCGATCAAGTTAAGTAATGGCCTTGAGTGCATCACCACTTAGAAATTAACAATTTATGAATGACTTCATTTTCGTGTAATCGGTTCTCGCTTCTGTATAGTGTCGATGCTGGGATTTTATTCATTCTGCGCCTAAAGGAAGGTTTTTGAGGTCACTGAAAAAAAGTTCTTGTCTAATCAGGGGGAAATGTCAAGAGAGCATTTGAAAGCAGGACACCTAGCTCAAACTTCACAATTTCTAAAACCTCAAAAGGCCCAATCGTGAAAACAGATTTTGAAAAAACACGTAAAGAAAGTGGCTAAGACTTACCTCGTGTCTGAAAATTCTAAGTTGATAACATTGAGAACGCGCTTCCTATTTGTGCTGTAGTAGTAATCAACAAATTCTTTTAACTTCATCTTGCATTCTTTCTGTTTGGTGACGTCGGTGACATCAACAACACGTTCTGGACCTGTCAAAAGAGGTGGAAATAAGGGTATGTATTGGTATTTATATAGCGCCAACCGAGGTATGAAGCAACTCAGCGCTATACATGGTGTGAGGGTTTGGAAAAGACCTACAAGATTATGTTCATCAAAAGGGGATTGCACAAATACATTTTACACATATTACATTATACATTATTTGGCAGGGGGAGATTAAGTGATTTGCCTAGAATAACACTGACATTAAGTCCGGAAGCGAGGCCAGGATTCGAATCTGACTCCATATAATTAAGTTACAAGGGTGCTATAGGTCCCTAGTCAATCATTCAAAATGGCTCCCCTGACCACTGTTTGGGTAGTAAATGACAGCAATTATTTTAGTTATGTTACCACCACCTGAAAATTGGGCCCTGGTGCCGCTGCACCTGTTGCACATTGACAGGTATGTCCCTGCCGGTTCCAAAGGCGTCTGCTGTAGCCTATAGGTCACATCTCATGACTTGATTTCATTTAGCGGTGTTTATTAAAGCGATTGAATAATTTGCATGAAATTTTACACTGGTCAGAGAGCAGAACAAAGTCCAGTAAAGCGCTTATTTCCTTCCCAGGACATTGTTTAGTAAAAAAAAAGCATAATTTAAGCTTCCCATCTTTCTCATAAGTGCAACTTCTGTGCAGCTCCCGCATTTGCTTTTATAGTCGAATCGTTTAGATATCATTATAAATAGTCAATCAGAACTAAAGGGCACAATTAAATAATTCAATACGCACTTAATTTTATAGTCAACATCAGTACTGATGAACAGACTGCCATGAATAAATTAGTGATTTAAAGAGAAGAATCCTGTATAACTCAATCGGTATTGAGCACGCTGTGCAAATGGACACATTTTGTCATTAAATGCTGCTGCAGAGCTTGCGTCTATGGGCAATTAATTTAAAGGCTGCTACCAAATTGCAAGATTGCACATAGTCTAAGGCTCTTTAACATAAATCCGTATTATTCAACTTAAATTAGGGATACTTAAAGGTGTTCAGTTTCACACTCTCAAAAAGAGGTATGTAAGTTTCCGAGTGGTATGTATATACCATGGCATGGGGAGTCACAAGCTAAATATTTCACTAACAAATTCAGTAAGGGGAATGGCCATGGCAGAAGACACCAGCTCTGTGTGCCATCTGAACTGCTATTCAAAACCACTTTTCAAAAACTGGTCTGAGCCTATTGCACCCCAAACATTAGATGAGAAAAGTGCTTAAGGTCTAAAAAGTGCCAGGGTATTTCACACGAGTCCACAGCATCTGGCACAACCTACATGTCAATTTAAACCAGAGGTTTAAGCCCGAGGTTTATAAGTTTATAAAGATATATTACATTGTTAAATGCTACACTAATTAGCTTTGCTTAAAATTACCCATATACAATATGACTATGTGGTGGATTATCATAAATACATGCCGGTGCCGAGCACCGAAAAACACAAGAACAAATTCAGCAATGGATGATAGACAAGCGTGCTGGTCTAGAAGTTTACCACCGAGAGCAATAGAAAAACTGATAATATTATACAAGAATAAATTAGGAAGGAATTCTCTGATGAGGACAAGTCACAATGACGTGCAGTAGGTAAGTCTAAACTGTAAGTGCCAGAATTCACTTGTACAAGAGATCATGGTGTGACTCCTTTTGATTGTAGGGAAAGGAAGGATGCGCTTAAAGACAGTTTCGAATTCGAAAAGGCCGGCAAGCAACAGATACAGCACAGAACTGAAGTCCATTTCATCAGCATGGTTGTTTCTGTAAAGTTTCAACAATTAGGCATGTCAGTAGGAAATAACAAGCATTGGCAAAGCCAAAGGGTTCTATTTTTCAAGAAGCAATGGCATTCACATGTTCAGGCAATTCAAAAGCTGCAATCAGCACTTATTTGCTGCAGTCTGCAGTAACTTACGCCATTGCAGGTGGTCCCTTGAGTTAGACAATAGTGATTTTATTAGTCGCCATCAGTTCATTAAGCCCTGAAAGGGCAATTACTTGTCCCTTAGTCACAAAAGTGCGACCTCAGGGCAGGCAGAAGATTTACTCACTGCACAGATGGCGGTAGTTTAGGTATGGTAGGTTAGGTATGGTAAGTTAGGCATGGTAGGTTAGTTGTAGTAGTTTATTTATAGTATATATGGTAGGTTAGGTATGGTAGGTTAGGCATGGTAGGTTAGTTGCAGTAGATTAATTTTAGTATATATGGTAGGGTAGGTAGGGTAGACTAGCTATGGCAGATTAGGTGGACATTATAGGTAAGGTATGGTAGGTAGTTAGGTAAGTTATGCTAGGATAGTTACTGTAGGTAGGTATAGTACTTGTGGTAGGTTATGCACAGTAAGTATGGGTGGTGGGTAGGTCTGATAGTTATGGTAGGGAGTAGGGAGGTATGTATGCTATGCTACACTAGCTATGGTATGTTAACTTTGGTAAGTAAGACTAGGTAAAGAATGATAAATTAGGTAGGTATTGCAGGTAGGTTATGTTGGTAAAGTAGATAACATATGAAGATGGAGGCAGGTGGATAGGTAGGTATGGTAGATAGGCTAAGTATGCTATGTGTATGGTTGTTGTGGCAGGCTGGTATGGCAGCTTACTATGGTAAATTGGGTCAATTATGTTTGGTAGGTAGGAAAGTATACTAGGTTATGCATGGTAAGTAGGTATGATAGGTCGGCAAGTCTAGTAAGGTAGGAAGGGTAGTTAGGCTTGGTAGGAATGGTAGGTAGACATGGTATGGCATAAAACATTGTCTTATATTTAAAAGTCTGTGTCATCAATAAATTTTCTAGCTTTCTTCCTTATAAATCATACCACTGTTACAACTCTTTTTAGAGAACCCCAATTCTGGTTCTAGGTAAGTGGTTTATAGACTTGTTGGGACTTTTCAATAATAATAATAATAATAATAATAATAATATCTGTTCAATCTGTTTCTCTAAGTAATTTTACATCTGAACCCTATTCTTCACCTTGCGGGGATCCACAGGGCTCGTCATTAAGCTTTTCAACCTGTATGTCACATCTTTGGCATCCCCAGTGAAATCTATTGGGTTATCATTAGTGGCATACGCTGATGACACTCAGATCGTGGTGCCTCTTTCTAGCAAATATTAGCAGGTATGTGTGCCTACAAGGGATTTGCAAGACCGTATATTCACATTAATTTCTGCATTTAATGTTGGCAAACTCTATCAAGTAGTTTGCAATTCAGTTCCTTCTGATACAATTCTGATTATTTACGTATGTACAAATCTTCAAAGAAATTTTAACACGGGTATATGTATTCAAGGAATACATTTAAATTAGCCAAAAATTGCAAAAGGGACACAAAGCTTAAAAACAATTATTCCATAGTAAACACAACGCAACAAGAAGTTACAATGATTTGATGTTACAAATACTTCTTTGTTACAATTGTGATCACCTTTTCCAAATAATCATAGGGAAATGTGACCGAGTAAACAGACAACATTGCCTTCAATCCAATAATACAAAAATAGGTGTGATTGTTGAAGTTTCGGTCTAATGTTGTATATATCCGCTAGACCATCTTCAGGACATTTGGTATAAAGATGATGACCCTTCAGAAATGATGTGAATAAAGTTTAGGGTTTGTTCTATAATCCACAATCAAAGGGTGTGGTGGATAAACGACCTCCCACATTTACCAGTAATAAATGCCAGTGGTGGGGCGCCTTTCCGAGCTCCTGCTCGCCGTCCGCCAAATCAGCTTCAACCAGCATTCCCCAGAGCCCCAGAGTGTCCCTAATGCGTTCTGGGCATGTTCGGATCCCCCTGGTGCCACATTGCGGTGACAGGCTGGTCTGGGAGATGAGCACTGGCACCGACGAGAAGAGGCCTAACGCCCGGGTGACACGCCGCAGCCGTGGCCTCAATTTAGGGGCAGCCCTGCCGGAGGCTGTCGAGGCAAGCACCAACAGCGGAGGCCTGCGGGGCGTGTTCTTACGGGCTTCCGAGGCGCAAGCTGCCAGCTGTAAAGGACCGTGCCGGGCACAGACCCTTGACCGGCGGTGGCCCCGGATCTCGGGCCGGAGCTGGAGAGAGACAGCAGGAAGCACCACGGCGAAGCAGGACGAGACCGCCGAGACCGCAACGGAGCGCGGGAGACGCCCTCGCCTCCGGCCGCAGACATAGACCCCCAGGGTGGGGTTGGCCGCGGCACACTGCCCTTGGGTCCCGGTCACTGGGTCGGGAGCAGCCGTCCGAGTGACTGGCTATCGGAGGAGCAGTGGCGGCCCCATGGAGGCGGCGAGACCCAGCAGCGCGAGGTGCTTCGGCTGTCGATTCCGGAGGCACATGTAGAGCTACGGGAGGAGCTGGGACACAGCGCTACAACAGTTAAGTGTGGCCCCCCTGCGTTCCCCACCCTGCTGGCCCCCGCACGGCTGGTGCGACAGACGGCCGCCATTTTGAAGCGCGAAGACCAGCGCCATAGGCCCCTCAGAAGAGGCACGCAAAAGATAGGAGTGCTGGGGAGGCAGCCGGGACAAGCGGCATATTGGGACACTCATGGGACTGTGACACAGCGGGGACGGGACTCGCATTGGCACTGGGCACGCGGAGCGGTGCAACCCCATCGGATGGCGTCCGGCTACTAGCCCGGAGCTGAGACAAGGCCTTGTGGAGGGTGAGACGAGACACATTGGCGGGCCCCAGTCGCCGGGACAACCGCGCCCTGCGAGTGCGGGGGGAGGCTCCAACACATCGGCGCGGAGCGCTGGTCGGTGGTCCCCGCGCACTGCTACGCTGCTGAGCATGTCATCATCTAGGTCACGGAAAACAAAGGCTCAAACAGACATCTTTGGCAGAGCACTCCCTGGTGCGACGGTGATCGCTCCCAAGATGGCGTCCCCGCAAACAGCCCCGGACGTGAGCAGTGAGCCCCTCAATAAGGCTTTTATGGAGTCCATCTTCAACACCCTTCGGGCGGACATCCAGACTGTCAAAATGGAATTAAAGGCCGAGCTCAAGGAGATACGCAGAGATGTTGACAGTGTGGGGGAAAGAGTAGCCACATTAGAGGAACGGTGCGATGCGACTACGACCGACGTCAACATGTTGCAACAAGAGATCCTCCGTCTCCAGGATCAGCACCTGGACACTCAGGTGCCCCTTGAGGACCTTGAGAACAGGTGACGTAGACACAACATCAGAATCCGAGGAGTTAAGCCTACGGAGGACAATGCAGAACTCTTTGCATTCACGGAGGGCCTCATTCACCATATCTTAGCGGCTCCAGAGGACATGGCTATTGTGTTGGATAGGGCGCACCGCATTAGCCCCCCACGTGCGCCTAATGCCCCTCCGGCGGACATTTTGGTGTGCCTCCAGGATTTCAAGATCAAAGAGACTATCCTCTCCAAAGCGAGTTCCCTCCATCCTATCTCCTACAAGGGGCACAACCCTGTACTCTATCACGACCTAGCTTCGATTACTTTACAGCGTTGGTGACAATTCCGCCCGTGACGGAACACCTAAGACAGCAGGGCATCCAATACTCCTGGAGACACCCATTTAGACTCATATTTTGCCTCCATGGCAAATTGCACCAGAAGCACTCCCTTGTTGATTCCGGTCGCCTTCTGGGCCTGACACTTCCGAGTGAGGAAGACGACACCCAGAGCGGCACCTCAGGGCCAGAGGTCACACCCTCGGGGTGGCAACGCCAGAGACAATCTCTCTCCTGAGGCGGAAAGCCGGGAGCCGCATCCTGCACACACTTGCTTTTTAAAACTTTGAGTGTCACTATAACTTGTGTTCCTACCTTTTAAATCTGTGTGAAGCACTTGTCAAACTTGCTGAGGCGCACAGCGGATTTTAGCGCTGACGCGCTGCCCCACAGAACCGCCATTCCCGGCCACGAGACAGGCCACGCCCCTTTCTAGGCCACGCCCACCTCGCCGCGCTTAAAAGCACTCGCTGATCACGAGCGATGTGCTAGACAATCTCTCTCCTGAGGCGGAAAGCCGGGAGCCGCATCCTGCACACACTTGCTTTTTTAAACCTTGAGTGTCACTATAACTTGTGTTCCTACCTTTTAAATCTGTGTGAAGCACTTGTCAAACTTGCTGAGGCGCACAGCATATTTTAGCGCTGATGCGCTGCCCCACAGAACCGCCATTCCCGGCCACGAGACAGGCCACGCCCCTTTCTAGGCCACGCCCACCTCGCCGCGCTTAAAAGCACTCGCTGATCACGAGCGATGTGCTAGACAATCTCTCTCATGAGGCGGAAAGCCGGGAGCCGCATCCTGCACACACTTGCCTTTTAAAACTTTGAGTGTCACTATAACTTGTGTTCCTACCTTTTAAATCTGTGTGAAGCACTTGTCAAACTTGCTGAGGCGCACAGCGGATTTTAGCGCTGACGCGCTGCCCCACAGAACCGCCATTCCCGGCCACGCCCCTTTCTAGGCCACGCCCACCTCGCCGCGCTTAAAAGCACTCGCTGATCACGAGCGATGTGCTAGACAATCTCTCTCCTGAGGCGGAAAGCCGGGAGCCGCATCCTGCACACACTTGCTTTTTAAAACTTTGAGTGTCACTATAACTTGTGTTCCTACCTCTTAAATCTGTGTGAAGCACTTGTCAAACTTGCTGAGGCGCACAGCGGATTTTAGCGCTGACGCGCTGCCCCACAGGACCGCCATTCCCGGCCACGAGACAGGCCACGCCCCTTTCTAGGCCACGCCCACCTCGCCGCGCTTAAAAGCACTCGCTGATCACGAGCGATGTGCTAGACAATCTCTCTCCTGAGGCGGAAAGCCGGGAGCCGCATGCTGCACACACTTGCTTTTTAAAACTTTGAGTGTCACTATAACTTGTGTTCCTACCTCTTAAATCTGTGTGAAGCACTTGCCAAACTTGCTGAGGCGCACAGCGGATTTTAGCGCTGACGCGCTGCCCCACAGAACCGTCATTCCCGGCCACGAGACAGGCCACGCCCCTTTCTAGGCCACGCCCACCTCGCCGCGCTTAAAAGCACTCGCTGATCACGAGCGATGTGCTAGACAATCTCTCTCCTGAGGCGGAAAGCCGGGAGCCGCATCCTGCACACACTTGCTTTTTAAAACTTTGAGTGTCACTATAACTTGTGTTCCTACCTCTTAAATCTGTGTGAAGCACTTGTCAAACTTGCTGAGGCGCACAGCGGATTTTAGCGCTGACGCGCTGCCCCACAGAACCGCCATTCCCGGCCACGAGACAGGCCACGCCCCTTTGTAGGCCACGCCCATAGAAACCTCCCATCCAATATAAATATGTGTATACACCGGAAGCGCAGCGGACGAGCGCAGCGGGAGCGCAGCGGGAGCGCCGTTTGCACGCCGAAGGCGCGCCTAAGGCAAGCCCGTCTGCGCCCGTCCGCGCCAGACCGGGCCATGGGGCATGGCACTCCGTTCTGCCTACCACCTATTCAGCCCAAGCCCTTAGGGATCTTCAATATCCCGCATTCTCGGCTCCCCCTACCACCATCCGCCGTACAACTGCCCTCGGCATTTCACGCCATAACCAACTCTGCTTAGATGGACATCTACCATCAAGCATGCCTAGCAAGAGTTCCACTTCGATCAGGGTACTCTACCTAAATACCCGCTTGCTAGTGAAACACTCAGAGGACATCTTCGTTCTCCTCTCTAATTCCAACCCCGATCTGCTCCTGCTTACGTAGACCTGGCTAACCTCCGAGGCTCTCCCTGATATCTTGGCTGCCCTCCCCCCTGACTACTACATTCTCCATACCGACCGCCCTGACGACCGGCCCGGGGGAGGGGTGGCAGCCATTATATCAAAACGCTTTATCTCTGTGTCCTTTGATTCCCTTGCCTTACCGGGGGTTGAGAATTTACTTTTTAGTGTACAAACCAACTCTGGCGCCCTCACCTTTCTCCTATTATACCGCCCTCCTCACTCTATGCCCTCCTTCCCTTCCATCCTGAGTGAACAACTCTCCGCGTTATTAACAACACACTCTGATTTCGCCATTTTTGGTGATCTAAATTACTGGTTTAACAACCCCAACGCTGGCCCTCACGCCATCGAGCTCTTCGAGACTCTTGCGAATCTGAACCTCACTCAGCATGTCTCTCATCCTACCCATATTAAGGGCCATATTTTAGATCAGATATGGTCCTGTAATCTGGCCCTGTCCTCACCAGTCATCTTCCCTTGTACCTGGTCTGACCACCATCTGGTGGATACTACCATCACAGTCACCGGCCAGACTCTCACTCCCATAATGGCCGGGGGACAGTCACGAAAATGGAATACCTATGATGCCCAGGGCTTTCTTTCCGCCCTCGCCGAATCCTGTCCCAACTTTCTCCCTTCCAGCAACATCGATCACCTAGAACAGGAAATAGGTTCCTGGCTGGAGGCGGCCAGCGACCAGTTTGCCCCCCTGGTCACTTTCCCCTGTACTAGGCATCGGTACTCTCACAGGTGGTTCTCTGATGATCTTAAGGCTTTGAAATTAAAAACACGTCAGTCAGAACGCACTTGGAGGCGCGACTATTCTGACTTAGCCAGACAGGCCTACTTGGCCACACGTAATAACTACAAATCCGCTATCAGGTCAGCAAAAATGGAACACTTCTCCAACAGGATTGCTTCAGCCACTAATAAATCCAAGGAAGTGTTCAGAGTTCTAAACAAGCTAACCACTGATGAAAGATCACTCCCAGCTCAGACCCCTACCCAGGCTACCTGTGATACTTTGAACTCCTTTTTTTTGGAAAAAGTCATCAAAATAAAAAATTCTATCCCCCCCTTGTCCAGCTCCCCTCTCTTGACCCTTCCATCAATAATACCTTGACCCTCACTACCTTTCCTGTCTTAGACACGACCTCCTTAGTGGAACTTGCTACCCGTGTGAAATCGGGCTCCCCTAATGATTGCTGCCCTCCTTCTGTTCTGCGCAGCATCTGCCTTAATTTGCCAGATAACATTCTACATTTACTCAATAGTTCGCTCACCAGTGGCAGTGTCCCTACCTCCTTCAAGGAGGCTATCTTGGTGCCCCTTCTCAAGAAGCCGGGTGCCGACCCGGCCGAGCCATCAAACTATCGTCCCATCTCCCTCCTTCCCTATTTTTCTAAAATCTTGGAGGCTCATGCCACCCGCTGCCTATCAAACTTTGTCGAATCCTCCCAGTACCTCGAGCCTAACCAGGCGGGCTTCCGACCTGCCCACTCGACCGAGGCGGTCATCCTGGCAGTTCTCGACACACTCAGGAACAACGCCGACATCGGGAATCCCCAAGCCCTCGTCCTTTTGGATCTGTCCGCCGCGTTCGACACGGTGGACCACAACATCCTTCTTCACCGTGTCGAGCAGGCCGGCATTCGAGGCCTTGCTCTCGAATGGGTCAGATCCTTCCTTACGCGAAGAACACAGGCAGTTCGCCTGGGTCCTTTTACGGCCAAAAAATCTCCTACGTTCTGCGGAGTCCCCCAGGGCTCCTCTCTCTCCCCGCTTCTATTTAATTTGTATCTCCGGCCACTGATCCAATCCCTCCTCAAATGGGACATCACAACCTTTAATTATGCTGATGATTTGCAGCTCGTTTTTTCACTTAACTCCCCACTAGCTATCAATACATTCCATGCAGTAATGACTCACATACAACTCTGGATGGACCAGAACCAATTAAAACTGAACCCGGGAAAAATTGAGCTCCTTCTCCCCGGCCTCAGCCACACCCATTGGGGCCCTCAGTTCTGGCCGCTGGAGCTTGGCCCCTCCCCTACCCCGGCTAAAACAATAAAAAGTCTGGGTGTAATCATCGACGCCGAACTTTCCCTCAAAGCCCAAGTTGGAGCGGTAATTTCACCATGCATGTTCCAACTTCGGAGGATTCGGAAAGTCCGTCACCTTCTCCCCCCTGCGGCACTCACCCAATCTGTCACCTCACTGGTACTCTCCCGTCTTGATTTCTCCAACTCCATTTACCACGGTCTCCCACTTTATCTGCTAAACCGCCTCCAGGTCGTCCAAAATCAGGCAGCTCGCCTGATCCACGGACTACCTCGATGGCAATCCGCTAAACCTCTGCTTCACAGCCTCCATTGGCTCCCAATGCATCAAAGGGTCGCCTTTAAGGTGGCATGTCTCACTTTCAAATGTCTTCACTGCCCCAGTCCAGGGTTTCTCAACTCCCTCATCCGACCCTACCGCCCCTCACGCAATCTCCGTTCCGCCCGCAAGGACCTACTAATTACCCCAAAAAATAAAACCAAGAAATTCGGCGGTCGCCGCTTCTCTCACTTAGCCCCCACTCTTTGGAATTCTCTTCCTCTGTCTATCAAAACTTCCCTCTCTCTTCTCTCATTCAGAAAACACTTAAAGACCCATCTCTTCCCATCCTTATATTAGGCTGCTTTGTATTCTGTTTTTTCTCTTACTCTGTCTAGCAGCGCCAGGAAGCTTCGGCGTTTGTGCGCTTTATAAATAATCACTTAACATAACATAACGTCGCAGGCGGTTTCGGAAGCCAGACAAAGCGGACATTGCCAAGAATCAGTGAGATGCCCTGGCTTTGGCTACGGAGGCCCTGACGGGAGAGGAACAGGCGGCTGAAGGTTGAGGGGTCACTCAGCGGTCTCGGCTCTGGCCTTTCGAACAGCGGCGGACGGCGGGAGGAGACATGATCCCCTCTGTTGGTCGCAACTCGAGCCCACAATGACGACCTCCTGGCCTATCCGGGATGGCGGACAATTTTCCTGGACATATCCTTTTCTCCTGTTCCCCTTCCCTTGCTGTTGTTTATATTTTCAATGAGTCAATGCTTCCTTTGGGTTTATGGTTCGGGGTATGGGTTCCCTCGTCCACCTTTTTTTTTAGCTTTTGGCTCTGCTCTTCCTCGGCACCGAGGTACTGTGGGCACCCAGCTGACATTCGTTCACCCTATCAGGTCGCACTCTACTCAGCGTTCCGTCTAGCACACCATCTTGGGATGACATGCGCTCCACTTAATATCCTCACGCTCAATGCAAGAGGCCTAAACAACCCAATTAAGTGACGGTCGGTCCTCAACTACCTCGAGCATTCCAAAGTGGACATATGCCTGTTACAAGAGACGCATCTCCTTTCTAAAGACCACCACAGGCTAAAATCCCGAGCTTTCCCGATACATTTATTCTTCTCCAATACCTCTAAAACAGCTGGGGGTGGCTATATTGGTCTCCCGCCTCTTCCAGGGGAGGGTCCTTCAGAAGGATGCCGAGATAAATGGCTGTCTACTTACATATCAATTCTCCCTGGGCGGGATGACATTCGTGGTAGGGTCCCTCTATGCACCCAATGATGGGCAGCTCAAGTTCCTCCTTCAGGCTCTCAGTGAGGCAGCTGCCACAACAGACCACCACATGTTACTGGGGGGGACCTCAATATTGTCTTTGATAATGACCTAGACCGATCCTGTCAAAGAACCCATCAGGCAGAGGTACTCACAACCTAGGAGCAGACCCACCTTGGGGAGCTAGGGTTAATCGATCTTTGGCGCCCCCTACATCCCCACACTCATAGCTATACATTCTACTCCGGGGCACACAAAACATATGCACGACTAGTCTATTTCCTTTGCTCCTCCTCACTCAGGGCCCATGTCTCAGACACTGATATCCTCACAGCTTCTTTATCGGATCACTCCCCGGTTCTG
This sequence comes from Lissotriton helveticus, assembly GCF_964261635.1. Lineage (NCBI taxonomy): Eukaryota > Metazoa > Chordata > Amphibia > Caudata > Salamandridae > Lissotriton > Lissotriton helveticus. Next base: position 1,161,824,438 of record NC_136070.1, on the reverse strand, counting down.
GCTTCCTTCCTGCTGCCAGCTTCGACCCGCCCTTAGCGACACTGGCGCCTGCGAGATACGCTGCTACATCGCACCCCTGTGGTGGAACAAGTCCAGAAAGCCATCTTAGACTTTTTAGAGCTCAACGCCAACATTGACACTGCACCAGCCACACAGTAAGGAGCACTGAAAGCAGTCTTCCTGTAGCGGTCACAATGCTTTTGCACAGACGCAGGGGATTAGGACCACATTACTTTCAGGGGAGGAGGTGTAGTATGAATGGGCATGCCTATTGTATAAGTCGGAAACCACCAGGGGGAGCATGGCACACCATGAACTACCATCCCCAGAGGCCTTGTGGTTTCCGAACCGGAAGAGGAAAGACCGTTTCGTTCTACAAAGCCCCTCCGTTTCAGAGGAACAGGGCTTGTCAATCCTTATCCTTATCCTTATCCTTATGGAGAAGTGTGGCTCAGGGGTTAGAGGCGGCAGACCCGGAATCTGAGATCGGTCCTGGACCAGGGTTCAATTCCCCGCCCCGGCGGGTCTTGGGCTAAAAATTCCACGGACTCGATAATTCTTGTCCCGGTGCCTCCTCGACTCACGGGTTCACACTCTGCGACTCTGGGCAATAGATTGCTTAATCTCCACAACGGCCCCTCGCGGCGGGATGCCTGACTTTCACCCTGTGGACACCCTGTCGGGGCTTCTCACAGGGGAATACCAGGACGGGTTCCCTAGGCAAGCGCCAGGATGCCCTTGTGGTGACAGGTTGCGCTATAAAAGTATACCTACATTTACATTTACATTTATCCGGAGTATCGTGTTTGGAATAACCGGCTGTCCATGAGGAGCGGGACCTTGAGCTCTCTGAACCCGCACCGCTTCTACGAACAGGTATTTCGACTCGAGAAACGGAGAGCCGCGCTGGAGTGCGTTTGCAATTCTCGGTCTCAAGAGCTTTTCCTTGAAATCTCGGGAGCGGGACCTTTGAGCTCTTTTGACCCCGCATTGCTGCCAGTGAAAAAGGCAGGTATTTCAGGCTTGAGACGTGGAGAATCGTGCTGGAGCGCGTTTGCCGTTCTCCGTCTCAAGAGCCTTCCTGTATTCAAACTATTAATCCTGATATCAGAGGGTGTACCTTTCACGAGTTCAGAAGGGCACCCATGACTGATTTCGAGTTTCCTTTGGCACATATCGGAGCTCTGAAAACTCGTTTATTTTGCTGCCTTGCTGAATCTGCTCAGTGATTTCCTTTTTGTAGTGTGGGCAGGAGCGCATGTGTGTTATCAACAATGCCTTGCTGATTTTGATCCTTGCTGATTTATAACCATGCTGATTTTGATTCTTGCAGATTTCATAACCATGCTGATTTTGATCCTTTCTTATTTATTTTTCGTGCGCAGGAGCGCTTCTTCCTAGTTTTCCTATCCTCGCTGGACTTTGCTGACAGCGCAGGAGCGCTTGTGTTTATTTGAACTCAGCTGTTTGAGATAACTATCCTCTGAGTAAGAAGGTTTCTTGCTTTCCCAGGATTTACTGCGGTGTTATGATTGTGAGTTGTGCGAGACTTCCAGCAATTGATTATGGTATACTTGTTATCATTAGTTCCTAACCTATGGTTTCTTTTTTCCTCCTTACCTGCGGTTTCCCTTTTGTAGACGACTCCTTGTGCTTCTGTGAGGGTCTAGACTAGATGACAACAGAATCAGGACAAGAGGAGACGTCTCTCTGGCAGAAGTTTATTATTTTATCCACTTCCCTTTTCCCTGGGGTGCATGGACACATAGTGGTGTTAACTTCACTCTGTGTGTGGGTGCGTCCTGGAGAAGAAGGGGGGATTACTGCATTCCATCGTTCCTGCTGACATCTTTCCGAGGTTGGTGGTTACATTTAGTGAAGCCGCTGACACAGTGACACTTGCAAGGAGTATTTATAGCTATATTGGCTGCTGATAATGCAGAGAGGGAGCACAAGCACGCTGAACTCACAAGAAGAGTTTCTGAATTGGAACAGATGCACCAATGCACAGGGGCTTCTCGAGCCTGGCGTCAATTATGCACGGAACGTAAACACTTGGCTGCTCTAGACCAGGACAAGGCTGCATACGCTGCCCTTAGACTTCGCCATTCCTACTATGTGGGAGGGGACGGATGTGGTCGCCTCTCAGCAAATAAATTAAGAGAGGTTAGGCAGCGACAAGGGATCCAAGCGATCCGGACGTCAGGGTGAGAGCTAGCAACCGAGGATGCAACCATAGCAGAGACGTTTCGGGGTTACTACGCTGGTCTCTATGCTGGGGACACTTTAGATAATCAGGATAGCGCCGAATACATAGCTCAGGCTCACATGCCCTCTCTGACGCAGCCCCAAGCTGAGCATCTGGAGAGGGGGATTCAGAAGCAAGAAGTTATCTCTGCGATCTCCAGGCTTAAACTAGGCAAATCGCCAGGCCCAGACCGATATTCGGCTGCCTCTTATAAGACCTTTTGTGCTCAGTTGGCGCTGATCCTGGCAACCCTGTACAATACCTTCGACCGGGAGGGAGCCATTCCCAGGGACATGCTTGAGGCGGCAATAGTGGTTATCCCCAAACCAGGGAAGGATGCAACGACATGTGGGGCATACCGACCCATTCCTCTCTTAAATATAGACCTTAAGTTATACACTAGTATTATAGCGGCTCACCTCGCTCCGTACATGACCCAGCTGGTCGACCCTGACCAAGCAGGCTTTATCCCGCAAAGGCAGACCAGTGACAACACCAAACGCATCCTTCACCAGATTGAGCAGGCGCCTCGCACTCAGAGGGAATGTATGCTTCTGACCATCGATGCCGAAAAGGCCTTCGATAGGGTGCACTGGCTTTATCTGGAAATGATCTTGTTGGCAGCCAGCTTTGGGGAGAAGCTACGGACTAGGATCTTGAATTGCTACCACTCCCCCTGGGCAATAGTTTGTGTGAATGGCCACACATCCTCTTGGTTCCCTATAAGGAGGAGCACAAGGCAGGGGTGTCCATTGTCACCCCTCCTCTTTGCGCTATATATGGAACCACTAGCACTTAGAATTCGGAAACATCCTCTTGTCACAGGTATGAAGTGTGGGGGTGAAACCCATACTATTAGCCTGTATGCAGACGATATACTCCTCTCCCTTTCCAATCCAATTGTGGCTATGCGCACCCTCTCTGTTGAACGACACAGTTTTGCTCTGGGGTCAGGGTTTAAGATATACATGGATAAATCCATAGCCCAAGGTGGCTCCCTATCGCCGGATACTCTCACCCATTTACAGGAGGAACACCAGGTGGTATCTGCATCGACAGTGGTCCCGTATTTGGGGATACAATTGGGCCCTACCATCCCCGTCACGGCTGAAATGAACTATTCTACCCTACGCAAACGAATTTGCACAGTTCTCAAAGGCTGGCTACGATGCACTCTGTCCTGGCTGGGTCGGATCGCAGCTGTAAAGATGACTGTCCTTCCCCAAATTCTGTACTTTTTTCAGACTCTTCCTTTCCGACCCCCACAGGGTTGGATCCAACGAACACAGGCCTATTGCGCTTTATATGGCACGGTCGTGAGCCACATTTCCGCCATCAAGTGGCGGTACTGCAGCCAGAGAGGGGGGTGGGAATTCCTGACATTCAGCTTTATTTCCATGCGTCCCAACTTAGATACGTAGTGGAGTGGCAACGCCTTGAATCCGGCAAACATTGGCTGTTCCAGGATCAGGCGGTAGCAGGTAGGCCTCTTCAAGGTGTGCCCTTTCTAAATCAACAACATAGACCCTCGAACCTATACGCTTCTTATATCACAAGCACTATTCTGGACTCCTGGGACCGCACAAACATTTCCAAACAACTCACCACCTTCCCGTCGCCCTTTACCACCCCGTTATTTGACAACCTTGAGTTCCACCCTGGCATGGCGGTCTCTGCCTTTAGTACGTGGCGCTCCTCCCCTGTAGATCGTTGGGTCATCTTTTTGACCTGGAGGGCATCATCCCCTTTCCACAGTTTAGGGAGCATTATGGCCTCTCAGAGCAGGAGCTCCTGCCTTATCTACAGGTTAGACACTGGGCATTGCAACCCACAATCAGACCAAACGTGCAGCGTCTGTTGACAGCATACGAGAAGTGGTTAATAACACGCACCTCAGACAAGAAGCTGATTTCTGATATTTACAAGATGCTGCTGACTACCACCACGCACACATACAACGCAGGCCGCGGCAGATGGGAAAGAGATCTGGGAAGAACCCTGAGCCACAAAGAATGGGAGGGAATCTATCATAGGGCTAGACACTCAGCGTACCATATGGGTCTCACGGAGACGCTCACTAAGGTCACCACATATTGGTACTACACCTCTGAACGCATTCACCAATTCGACAAAAGTAGAAGCGACCAAGTTGGAGGGGATGCGGGGAGGTGGGCACACTAGAACACATTCTCTGGAGCTGCCAGGTCATACAAGCTTATTGGACTCAAGTCCTAGATGAGGTGGACACACACCTCAACACGCAGATCCTACGGTTTCCATCATATGTCCTCTTGGGCCTCCCGAATACACTGACATATCTCCTTAAATCACGTAGAGGCCAATTGATCGCTATTGCTCTGGGAGCAGCGACCCAGAATATCCTGGCCCACTGGCGTTCCACTCAACCCCCGACGCACACCGGGTGGCTCCACAGACTATGGTCGGTGCTGGGCATGGAGAAGCTTACACTGACAATGGCGGGTAGGGGATCTGAATTTCCAGAGTTCTGGCGACCATTTCTCACACTGTTAACATCAGAATTCCGGGAGTTAACCTGTCCCAGGTACCTACATCTCCTTTGTCTTCCGGACACGCCAATTCCGGATGCTACACCCCAAAAGCCACGCAAAACCAGGCGTTGAGAGCAGTACTTTGTTTCCTGGGTTTTCCCCTTTTTCCCTTTTAATTTATGGTGGACGAGGGGGGAGGGGGGATGTTTTTTTTTTTTTACCTTGGACGGTTCTGACCGTCTTCTGTTTGAAGGCCCGCTCCATGCTGTTTGCCATTGGTAATACAATTCATCGCGCCCTGATGGGCTTACATGTACTATTAACGGAGCAGAGTGCCTATGTTTCTTTCTTCTGCTTGTTGAAACGAATAAAAAGATTTAAACCATTTATGCCAGTGGTTAGAGAGCGGTGACCATATTGTGGTCATTAATCAGCCATCTGATCCAAAATACGCGCAAATCTGTATTTCAACAGGGTTTTTCACGCGTATTTTGGATCAGAGGACCACATTAATGGTCACCGCTCTCTAACCACTGGCATTTATTGCTGGTAAAAGTGGGAGGTTGTTTAGCCACCATGCCCTTTGATTGTGGATTATTGAACAAAGCCTAAACTTTATTCCCATCATTTCTGAAGGGTCATTCATCTTTATACCAAATGTCTTGAAAATGGTCTAGCGGATATATACAACATTAGACCGAAACGTCGACAATCACACCTATATTTGTATTATTGGATTGAGAAATGTTGTCAGTTTAGTCGGTCATATTTCCCTATGAATATTTGGAAAAGGTGTTCACATTTGTAACAATGAAGTATTTGTAGCATCAAATCATTGTAACTTCTGGTTGCATTGTGTTTTCTATGGAATATTTTTTTTATCTTGCCGTGCCCTTTGCAATTTTTGGCTAATATAAACTTATTCTTTGAATACATATACCTGTGTTAAAATTTCTTTGCGGATTACGCAAATAATCAGATTTGTATCCGAACGAACTGAATTGCAAACTACTTGATAGAGTTTGCCAACATTAAATGCAGAAATTTATGTGAATATATGGTCTAGCAAATACCTTGTAGGCACACATACCTGCTAATATTTGAATTACCCAAGCCGTCAAGGGTATATTGGGTTTCCCACGTTTTCTTAATATTTTCTTTCTAACAAAGGCACTGATTCAAGGAACATCTTTTGTAACTGTATGAGTGCTGTGAGCAAATCGATGAATAACAACTGTCTTAAATTTAATTTGTTAAAACTAGAAGCCATCCTATTAGGCAACTACACCTATTTTTGGTCCACTGCCTGGTGGCCAGATAAACTAGGCTCTATTCTGATCCCGGTTAAAAAAGTAAAACATCTTGATGTTTTGATTGGCGACAGACTTACCTGAAGAGAACAAGTCAATAAAGTGATATCCACTTCCTTTTACACATTGGGCATCATTAGGAAAATCAAGCAGTTTCTACCTTTGACCTACTGAAAGCAGTTGTTATAGACCTTGTGCAATCCAGAGTGGATTACTGTAATGATTTATATCAAAATCTTCCTAAAAGCTTGCTGCATAAATTACAGATCCTTCCAAACTCGGCTGCTTGGATGTTTTTGAAGGTCCCCAGGTTTCCCTCTGCCTCACAAGGTGTCAACAGCATACACTGGTTGCCTGTGGGGAAGCGCATCAACTTCAAGGCCCTATGCAATACATACAAGGATCTTCATGGCTCAGATTCAGAGCACCCGAGGGAAAACTTTAGATGGTATGTACCAAACAGGACTCTTAATTCAAGCTCAGACAGTAGTGTGGCTGTTCCCTCATTCAAGCTTTCCTGCTGGGGAGGCAGAATATTTGTTATATGCACTGTGCGTGACTGGAACATGCTCCCTTTAGAACTGAAAACATCTCCATCTCTGCTCTTGTTCCGAAAGCCTTTAAAAACCAGGCCCTTTAGCCAATAGAATTTCAGCTTGTTCTGAGAAGCATTAAATGCTTTGCTCTTTAGTCAATAGAATCTGCAGCTTATCACTAACACTGTCCCTTAGAGACAAGATGCCTCCATGTATTTGCTTGCGCTTTTGAAAAATATAAATCAAATCAAAGAATAAGAATATTAAATAATAGGGAGCTTTTCTGAACAGATTACATTGGCATAGGAATATTGTACACTAAAGAAGAGTATTTTGAAATTGAGATGGAAGAAAAAACTTGCATTTTAAGTGATGAACTTAAAAGATATATAAGCTTAAATTCTAGATAGTAGATACAAAGCACTAGTATTTTAGTTGTTCTTTAAGAAAGCCTGTGTGCCCAATTAGCAAATGGCTCTGTAACTTTAGTTTGACAGGCGTAGGCAACCAAACACAAACACTAACCTATAAATCAGCAACTAGAATGTTATTGTGACAGCAAAGTAAATACAAAACAAACGTGGTCTCAGTATCAAGATACAAACCATGTTGCCTCTGCAGTTTTAACAAAAAGACTGCTTGATACCATCACCAACATCTAATTGAAACCCAAATGGTACAAATGTAATCATCCTAAAATGTGATCGCTTTAACTGATAGACCATCAATGTGATAACAAACCATGAAACCACTTGAAAGCCACTGGTTGAGGAGAGCTGATCCAATCCCCAGTCCTCTATCTAGGCGTCTTTATACTTCGTTTTAATATATTGATGACAAGAGCTGTTGTGACAGACAACAATCTGCTGTGGAGCCTAAAAAGGGGGAGTGGTCTGGAAATCCAACAGAAGGTGATCTTAATTGATAATTTGAAGTGATAAATTAAAATCTTAGCTATAAACAAGACTAGTTTAGCAGGTCTACATCACAACACCCAGAACAACTTGCAAACTTGACTTTGGGCATTCACTAGTGCTTATTTTGCAGTTTTTCCTAGGATATCCATTAGTGTGTTTTTTTTTAATCACAAGTTTGTCAAACTGCAGTCTCTCAGATGTTGTTCTAAAGCCAACACGCAAAAGCTTCAGATTTAAGATTTGGGTCCAGATCACTACTTCTTGAGAATTTTGCAGAGGTAGTGGGCAAGTCTACAGCAACATATGCACCCATGCCCAAAATTGAAATGTTGTAGCTGCCGATTGATATAAAAGTTGCCTAAGAAGAATGGAGCAAAATAGCCCAAGGATTCAAATTTTGGTGCTTGGCCATTGTGAAAATAATGTGATGTATTCGAATAAATAATGAAAAAGAAAGCAATGGTGAGTATGCAAATTCTAATTATATTCACAATAGTAAAATGATGGCCTGGTACAGCTAACACAATATATCAATGTTGGTGTAGTATTTATAAACACTGTTGATCAGATCCTTATACGCACTTTGCTAGACAGTCTGTGTTAAAACTTAAATTAAGGCTGCAAATATGATATAAATTGAGTTAAATGTGTCCATAAAAATGAGAAACTGTACCGCATGAACTAACAGAACAAATAGCTAAGCCACAGAAACAAGTTGCCCACCATGAGCCAAAGCAGATGAAACAATGCATATTCCAGCAGATATAGAGGCAACAAAGGGTTCTTTAGGCTTGTGATTTTGCACCAATAAAATAAAATCAATACTGGTTGGTGCATACTTCAGATCTAAATTCAACGCCTCAATCCTAACAAATTTTATTTGGGCTTTCATAGGCCAATAATGTAAATATGTGTGATACTCAGAAACCACGGTTCATAGACTACATAACCTCAGGCATGAACAAAATGAAAATACTGTAAAGTGAGAAACAACCAAACACAAGACCCTTACATCAATATACAAATGTATTTGAGGCACAGAACCGAAAACAAAATAGTTTCTTAAGAAACAGGCTCACCAAGGAGGCAGTCAGCTAGAGTGCTATATTTAAAGATAAGCATCCAGCCCACAAGTGGCATAGAACATTTCCCAATTGTTCATACTGTCGCATGAAAGTCCTTGTTAGGTACTTCTAGGAAGAAAGTCAATGTGTATTTGCTTTTTCAGAGAGTGGAAGATAATACTAAGCTCAGTCAAACTTTAGAATTTGTCCCACACTGTATGTGTGCTGTACAGTGCAGCACACAAGAAATGTGTGAAAAGGTAGGAGAAATAAAAGCAACTCTTCTTGTTAGCGTCTGCTTCAAGGAAGAGTATTTTTTGGGTACAAAGTACTGTTTACCACTGTTAGAAGATATGTACCACCCATGGCTTCCCCTGCTTAACACAAAGTACTGCAAAACGCTATTTATTTTACTTTCAGGCCTACTCTCCAAACACTGTTTTCCACTTGAAAGTACAGACTTTATCAACACTTTGCGCCAATTTGCAGCACTTTTTTGCAACGGCGCAAAGTACTGATAAGCCTAACTCTAGCTTCTAACAATGCACATTCTGTGATAAATGACTTTAAAATGTGTCCCACACTGCATCTGTGCTGTACAGTGCAGCACACAAGAAATGTGTGAAAAGGTAGGAGAAATAAAAGCAATTCTTCTTGCTAGTGCCTACTTCAAGGAAGCGTAATTTTTGGGTACAAAGTACTTTTACCACTGTTCGTAGATATGTACCACCCATGGCGTTCCCTGCTTAACACAAAGTAGTGCAAAGTGCTATTTATTTTACTTTCAGGGCTACTAGCCAAACAATGTTTTCCACTGGAAAGTATAGACTTTATCAACACTTTGCACTAATTTGCATCACTTTTTGCACCGGTGCAAAGTACTGATAAGTCTAACCCCAGTTTCTAACAATCCACCTTCTGTGATAAATGACTTGACAAATGCAATGAAAACCAATATTTGGAGTGGTGGAATACAAAGAGGAGCTGTAACTCAACTCACAGTATGAAACAACTTGAAATCTCTGCCAACTACTGTTCATCACCGACACAAAAAAACGTGTAGCACACAATCACCATTATAGTCAGTTTCACTTCTGTTATGCATTATTACTGCTTTAATAATAATATAAGAAGAATTACAACGTCAATAACAATAGGGATTCTTCTTCTTAATATTATTTTGAACTATCAAACATAGGCATTGGTGGTATATTTTCTTATTTATTCAACATAGAAAAAAATATAAGTTGTTATGGAATACATACCAACATAGTTTTCTACATCACTAACATAAAAGGTAGGTGCTGGTACAGAGATGCCCAATCCATCCTTCTTTGGAACTAGAATAGGTTCTGTGAATCCAGTTTCCTCCAAGTAATCAAGAGTTAGCTGGTTTCCGTTGAGCTTTAATACCACCTCTTCAGCACTAAAAAGGAAAACAAATGTTTACAGTTCGATCTTATTATCTTCATGTGTCTAGAGCTGGCACTTAAAATGAGTTACTTTGTGTTATACACGTAAATCAGGTTCATTTTATGCAATGCAAGCTGATACAATATACAGTATATCAAGGAATTCTGACATCCACCTCATCCATAGGTGAAACAAGCAGTACCAGCTATGACACTTCAGAAGACAGTAGTAGATTCAACCCTCAATAACAATAAACCTTTCAATTTACAAATTGATATTTCCAACTTAAACCATTTTGCTCACAACTGAAGCAATGCCTCAGTATTGCACTGTAGCAAGACAGCCTTTGCTGCACACAAGTTGCATTTGGAAAATGAGGTATTTACATTTTAACTTAATCAAGTGCTGTGTTTGCAATCGTCAGTATGTGCAAGCACGCCCCTGTGTCTACCATTAACTTCCCAACGTAAAGACGATGCGTTAAATTTAACTTGTTTAATTTAGTGCAGAAAAACTGCTGTACGTGGTAGCATACAGTTTCGGTCTAATGAATATATCCAGCATCCTGGGGTTTTTTAATGATTTGATTTAGCTGAGGCCATGATGAGAGAACGCTGAAAGATAAAGTTTATAATTGTTTCCTAAATAGCAGGAGGAAGCAAATACTTCCCTGGTCCTCTTGTAAAACTTTCCCAAGTTGTCTACAATCAGCTGTCCTATGGAGAAACCAAACCTTCCCAACAGATGTCAACTAATTCGCTGGGGTTTCAGAAGCAGTTGCACTCTTGGGCTTCATATAGGTGTTGATTTATACTATGGGTGTATGATGTTCATGCAATTGCTTTCAGGTAATTAAGTGAAAATTAAATACAATGATGCCTTTTTACATTAATAAACATGGCATTTAGCACTATATTTCGGCATGAAATGTGTTCTTTTGTGCATGTTGGATGCGAGGATGCAATTTGCAGGAAAAAACATAGGGCCCCATTACGATGGCTGACGGACACCGTAACGGAAAACGGGACAAACTGCCAGAGGTGTAGCGGTCCCGTAGGCCAATTAGGATGCAACCGCCACCCTGGTGGCCGCACCCCGCATCTTTTACATTGCGGCGGGCGGTGCGGTAAGCAGCACCCGCCGAAATGTAAAAGTTGCATGTTGTGCAGTAGCATGCACGACGTGAAAGGCACCGCGCGGTGCACGCCACCTTGTGCATGCCAATGAAGGGGTTACCCCCCAAGTGCAGCCACCCCCTCCCCCTGGGGGCACGCAACGGGCCCCCAAAGACATTTACCGTATGCCTTTCCATGGCGGAGTCTCTTCCATGGAAAGGCATACGCACTGCATACATCATAATATGGATGGCGATGCCTGCAAGGTACCGCCACCATATTGTGTGCCTTTTCTACCCGTCCGGCAATCCGACCGGCGGAAAAGCGGCGAACGGACTTGCCGTCCGCCGCAGTACCCCCGCCATAGTAATATGGCGGGAGGGAAATTGTGGTGTGATGTTGTGCGGATCGCCACCGCCCGCCACCGCTCGCCGGGCGGTGGTGATCCGCACAACATCCTAATGACCCCCTTAGTGTTTAAAACTTAAGTAAAGCGAACAACAGTAGTTCACTTTCTGGCCATTCATGTTGTTTTTGCACTATAAATTTGCTGTGAATGCTGCGTAAATACGCAATGTGGCATCATTTCATTCATTTTGGTTAATAGACATAACACAAAAATCCCCAAATTGCACACATTTTGCCAGTGTAATTGAGATATCACCCCCAGCCTACTTTATAACATTTCAATATGTCTTTGAGATGTTACAGTGATAAACCATTCAGAACGTAGTTAACTATAATGAATGTTTGAAATTTGACTACAGACTACACAAAAGCCAGAGTAGCCTTTGCTGTGGGCATGACGTGCATATGTTTGGAGATAGATATACTGGTTCAAGCTGGAGAATTCTTCACTATCTTTGAAATCTAGTGCTTCCTTTTGGTGGCATCCATCATCAATGCAATTTTCTTTTTAGCCCCCCTTTCAATAGTAGCTTTTTACCTTTCGCCAAGGCGAAAATCCATCTACATAATTTCAAGTAGTAATTTAAATTGGCCATAATGCAATTTTCTTTATTCGCGGCTTATCAAGATCAAACAGGACTGCCAGTACCTTATCTTTATTTAGAGGTACAATGAAGATACATCTGAAATGTATTGAAACAGTGCTTCTCTTTTTTACAGATTTGGACTGAGGGGTTTATTTAGACTTTGATGGAACAGAAGCACTTTCATAAATTGATAATGCTCCAATCCAGCGAGCTAGCAGGTGGAACTGCTGTCCTTCTGCTGACAAAGAATCAGCTGATCCATGGTGGGAAACCTTGACTTGATGGCCTGTCATCTACTGGGCTGCCTGTTCCTAGGGATGGTTACACCAACCTACGTAGGGTGGGTAAAAGTAAAAGTAAAGTCCACATTTGTAAAGCGCACAATCACCCGTAAGGGTCTCTAGGCGCTGGGGGGCCGTCGGGAAGATTAAGCGAGCTATTGCCCAGAGTCACATGGTGCTGGGCTAACCTGCCGCCGGAGCCGGGGATCGTAGGAGTTAGGGGACTGTTATTCGTTCTCCCTTTCAAGGCCCACCAGGCAAAGAACAAAGGCTAAGCAGGACAAAACACAGGGTGGTCTGCTGGACATTAACATTGATAAAGGGCACTTTCAGCACTAAGAGAAGAAAAGAAGCGTATGGCCCCATGCTGGTCAGCTTACCCAATGATGTACTGAAATGTCAGGGTTATGGGGTTCTTAGACAGGGGTTCAGCCATTTGGCAATGGCCAAGCATCTAACTACACCTGCTCCTGGTGGGGTTACTTATGTATCCATTTAGCTTCCCAATGCTAAAACACAACATGTACTTCCGTGGAATAAACAGGTGGGTTGAAACATATCTTCTGCGAAAGAACTAGATGCCCTTACAAGGGATGAGTGTGGGGTGAAAGATGTGTGGGGTGAAAGATTCTCATTACTAAAAGAAAAGACCTTTCATGGGATGATTTGGGGGAGGGGGGTGAAATATACTCATTATGGGTGACATTATGTGAATATTGAAAAATACCTGTGCCTATGTTTCAGCTTCCTTGGTTGTGTGAGTGGTTGTGTGAGTGGTCGTGTCAGTGTTTGTTGGTGTGTTGTGGAACTTGATTTTAGTTATTCTGTGCTCTAACACTGATTTATGTTCGTCTGGCCAATTGGTGTGGTTTGGTGGTGGTTATAATAGCACCATTCTTTGGTTCTCCTTTATACATGCTCCATATGACGATGACATATTTATGGGGTCATTTATGTATCTTTTTGCTTAAAATATACCTTCTCCAAATCTACTGGTGTTGCCTGCATATTTTTACAGGTCAACTTGCTTCACAACAAAAGGGTGTCTAAATGTGGCATGCAGTCTTTTAACAGGGAAGCGCTGGAACTAACATCAACAGAAGTATAAATACCCCCTGAGATGCTAACAGTAGAAACCTGGTAGAACAGCTTTAGTTCTATTATGGCTGAGCTAACTGTCAGTGATCTAGGTTGATATTTTATAGGTAAAGTGTTGTATGCTCCTGAGATTTTGAACAGATTGAAGGTAACTAAGTTGTGGTCAGCATAATTATGGACTTGGCCACACATCACCTAGCGATAGCTAGCGGAAGAGAGTACTGATGCTAAATATAGATGCTGAATAACAAAGGCAATAAATAGGATCCCTGGGGACTTAGTTGGATCAAAAACTGATTGTGTGTATGCAAATATATGCATGTATGTGATATTTGTGTAGCAGGTCTTTAACTTAAGGGTATTGTGACACTGTCCGCAGCTTAAAAATAGGAGTTTAGTTTTCTTTTCTATCATTTTTAGTGCAAGCGGCGTGTTTGAGGTCATAGAAGTAGGGAAGTCTGCCAGCCTCTCACCTTTAAATCAGAACAAGATTCTTAACAAAGTGAGGGAGTTGCAGATATCTGACTGCGGTAACAAGTATACCATATCCTACATTTTCTAACCCCTATTATAGTAGCATTTTGCACTCCTTTTCTACAAGGTTATCACTAATATTAACACACATGTTACATATTGCCTTCGTTTCATCAATAATTTAGATCCACAGTGCTGATTCTAACTGTACTCTTCATAGTTCAATTGCTTCAATATTTTGCCTGAGCTCTTGTGTGATACTGCAAAATGTATCTAATCCAAAAAGTTTGTACGGGATGGTAAATCAAGAGAGTTGTATGGAAAAGTGTACTGTGATTGACCAATCCAATATAATGGATAGAATAGGAAATTAGAGGTATTTGGCCCTGTAAACAGGCACTTTTTTGTGGGAATTCACTCGAAAGTGGAGTACATGACACAATTTCCTTTCAAGAGTGGGCTACTACAAACAATAAGAAGGAATCCAAGGACCTTCCTAGAAGGACATAAGCATCTTTGCTACTCTTCTCCTTTAAATCTGCAGTAACCTTAGAATGAGGTCTCCAACATGTTCTGTAATAACAGATACTTATGTTTAATGAAAATAATCCCAAGCTGCTAATAATATTAGTGCTGTAATCGTGAATGTGTCAGACAAGATTACATTAGTGGCCACCAAATGAACGTTTATTAGCAGTGGTCACGAAATTCACCAGGCAGGGCTGCCAGCAGCAAAGTAAAAAAGGTTTGACAATTCAGAATGCCTCTGCATGGGTAATACATAACAGCAATAGTTGCAATGCACCTGGCAAAAAGAAAATGATAGTAGTTTTACCAGTCTCCTGTGATGTTTCACTCAAATATCAGCTTTAAATAGACACATGCTCGTCTAGAATACACACTGTTCAATTTTATTAAACATATATTGTATTGTAAGCACATTTATAAAGCGCGCTGTAACCCTAAGGGCATCCTGGCGCTGTGATACACGTATGTTACCAACGGCGCCTACTATATTAATCCAACCAAGTAAAATCTTTTAATTTAGTAGGCTTGGCTACATAGGAGAGCTACTTACAGGTAGCAGGAGAAACTTTCTCTAGAGCAAGCATCTCCTTATGGCACAGGTCGCTTGATAGAGTGTGGAAGTGTCTGGTGGTGGGATTCCCTCTGCTCACAAGACTAGCTTAATTTGAAGCATTTCCCTACTAATTTTCAGAAAGGACTTTCTGAATCTCTTTTCAATTTTTTTCAATATTTGAAGAAAAGATGTCAGACAGTAAGCCAGTTGCAAATGTTGCCAGACCACTGTGACCTCTTTAAGGTACACACAAATGCTTGGTTAGAGGTTGTGCTCCCATTCATTTGAACACGAGGCCCTACTTTATGACTGGATGGTTATGCCAACGTCCTCTGTGGGCAAAGCCAAGGTGAGATGTTAAACGCTGTGTTTTGTTGCTTCATGTGAAGAGCCCAGCTCTTGGTCCACTTGTCTACCTGGGCTTATATGTCACTCTCCAAGCCCCCTGGGAGAATGGAGGCCCACTGCACGTGGCTCAGTCTGAATGGCAGATGTTTTGAGTTGCAATGTTTTGCAGAACTCTTGTTCTTGAAGCAAGGGGTTAACATTGCAATAACCCCGTCTATTTACACTTATTCTGAGCCACTTGTATCCCTTTGCTCCATGGATTGGCAAAGTCTTGTTACAAATCCTCAAGAAGCAGGCTCATCTTCAGCGAGGACCCTGCTCCGCTGTCTACTACACCAGACTCCTTTTCAGCGCTAACCTCATTCCATTCCTGAAAAGATATATTTTATTAGTTGCTCTGAGATCTGGGGTGAACACAATTCTGATCATTCGCTCAAGTTCTATGGCCAGCACCAGATTGAAACATGTTGTGCAGGATGGATGAAAGAAATTTGTTAGGTTGTTTCTGCTGAACACAGCAACTAGTATTCGGGCATGCTAGTCCTCTCTGGCCTAATCACTTCAGTCAAAAGGCTCCCCTCATCTTAAGAAGAGCAGGACCGCCAGCGTCCACTTGTACCAGATGCACACGAGGCTCGTTGAAGGGCCATCAAAATGTATAATCTTCACAGGAGTCCACTTGCAGCTTAAGCATGCACTGTCTCGGATTAGCTTTTCCATTTATATAGAACCCGAATGTAGATGCTTTACAGAGTTGTGAGGGACTGCTGGAAGCTCTTTTACTTTCTGCATTAAAATTGTGAGAGCCACAGATACAACTTCAACAAAGCATTTCAGATAACTGTGATGATGACTCAGTGGTCATATTTATTTTCCAAATAAAGTGTATCATTACATATGCATGATTCTTCAATTATATCCTTGTAAACATTTTGTTGATTTGTTTTTCATCCAAGTTTTGCTGCGTTTTGTTCTCATCCAGAAATGGATCACCAATATTCTTTTTTTGCAAACAAATTGATTCTTTGGGTGCTTTCTTAAAGAGGACATCCACATGTAAAGTGCCTAGAAGCAACAGTGGCATACGGGTGATAGGAGTGAAAGTTTACTTCAGCCCCTCAAACTGTGAAAGAGTGAAACCAAAAATACTGTATTTTATTTTCTACAATTTTAACTCGGTTGGAGCTCTTCGTCTCATTTTAAAAGTAACACGATTTAAAAAAATGTTTTTTTACCGTTTTTGTGCAAAGTTACAAAAAAAGGTTTAAATATTATGGTATCCAGTATGGAGCTTTGTGCAGCTCAGCTGGGCTTCCCCCTTTCCAGTTGTCTACTAACACCATGAACCAGCACGTTTTGTATTTTGTTGCTCAAAAAATTCCTAATCCATGTCACTACCATAAATCTGAAACCGGAAATACTTACTTTGCTCTCGAATCTTCTCTATGCAACTTTGCCAAATAATTGATCAGTAACTTAAGAAAACAACAACATTACACATATTGAGTCTGCCTGGAAGGGCCCTCTCCAGAGCAGAGAATACATAATGCACATTCCTGGCGTCACAACATTTCTTTCACCTGTTAGTTGGATTGCCATTACATTGAGAAATACCAAGACCTTTTTTTTTTTACAGCGCCTTGGTGTGGCAGACGCGTGCTATTTCGCGCTTAATAATAGCTGCCATTATGATTCTTATCACTAGCCTTTATATAACTTGTGTTACCTTTTCCTTCTATGTTTCTCTGCCACAAGGCCCATAGCAGCCAACCCAGTTTCTATTTCCACCCATCACGCCAAACGCTCCCCTGAATCTTTCAGGCCACGGGAAGCCAGCAAACCACAACTCTAGGCAGCATGTAATTCCATTCTCTCATAGTGTTCAGCACTCCGAAAAGTGCATTTGTGCACCTTAAAGCTGAGCTAACATGCAGGATAAATATACATTTACTCTCAGTGTGTTAGAAATGGTGTCTCTAGTTGGCAGTGGTTTGCAATCTGTCCAAGTAGGGACCCCCACTCTAGTCAGGGTAAGGGAGACACACAGCTAATATAACCCCGGCTCACCCCGCTTGGTAGCTTGGCATGAGCAGTCAGGCTTATCTCAGAGGCAATGTGTAAAACATTTGTACCCACACACAGTAACACCAGTTTAGAGAAATAGCCAATATTTATCTGAATAAAACAAGAACAGAACTGCAAAATTCCACCATACTCAAGTCAAAATATCACTTTTAAAGCAAGTTTAGACCATAGAAATCAATATAGGCGTTTGTTTAAACATAAAGTACCTTAGATGTGTAAAAAATCTAAGACGTGCCAGGCCCAGGGGAGGTGAGGCGCTGGAAAAAAGCAAAGCATTGTGTCAGTTCCTTACTACACAGGGGTAGTGATGCGTTGGTTCCTTACTGGCAGAGGAGGTGATCTGTTGGTTCCTTACTGCTAGGCAAGGGAGGTAATTCATCGTTTCCCTACTGACAGGGAAGGTGATACATCAGTTCCTCACTGGCAGGGGGCGTCAGCTGCTGGACATGCAACCTCGGTTCTTTATTGCGATGCAGTGTTGATGAGGAGTCGGCGTTGAGGGAAGATGAGTTGAAAATCAAGAAGAATTGCATCGATGCAGCATCGGCGATGCAGGCGACGCCTTGATTTTGTAGCCACAAGGCAGGTCCTGCGTCGGAGTTGGAGATGGGGTGCCACTGACGTCGGTGACACAGCGCTCCGCACTCATACTGCGGTGATTTTTCTGATGTGCTACGACTGCGAACTGGGGCTTGCGGTGAAAGCCGTGGTCGATGCTTCCAGCAGGAGCCACGCTTCGTTGCAGGCAGCTGCGATGCATCGATCTTGTGCATCGAGAAAACATGCACTGGGAGTCGATGCATGGATGTTCTCTTTAGATCACCAGGTTACACTTCCAAGGGCCCAGGAACTGGATTTGGCACCACTTGGCAAGTCAGGGCTCTCAGCAGAAGAGCCCAGGCACTGGTAAGTGAAGTCTTTGATAGCCCTGAGACTTCCTGGTAGGCGGCAAGCACGCGCAAGCCCTTGGAGAACCTTGGATGCAGGATACAGAAAGCAAAGTCCAGTCTTTTCACTCCGAGGACAGAAGTAGCAAGCAGCAGGTCAGCACAACAACGCAGCAGGCAGAGTGGCAGTCCCTCCTACAGCATCAAGCTCTTCTTTCTGGCAGAACATCCTCAGTCCAGAAGGGTTCTGATTCTGGGGTGTCAAATCCAATACTCCTACCTCTTTCTGCCTTTGAAGTAGGCAAACTTCAAAGGAAAGTCTTTGTAGTGCACAACACCCTGCCTTTCCCTGACCTTGCTCCAGATACACTACGGGGGGTGGTGGAGACAGCTTTGTGTGAGAACAGGTACAGCCCTATTAAGGTGTCAGTGGCAACTCCTCCCACCACTCTAGCTCAGGAAGGCCCATCAGGATATGCAAGGCACACCTCAGCTCCCTTTGTGTTACTGTGTATATTGAATGCACAAGAGCCCAACTGTCAGCTAACCCAGACGTGTATTCTACAGACAGGCAGAGGCACAGAATGGTTTAGCAACTAAATGGCCACTTTCTAAAAGTAGCATTTTCAAACATGCAATTTAAAAACCAACTTCACCAAAATATGTGTTTTTAAATTGTGAGTTCAGAGGTCCCAACCTCTAAATCTATATATACTCCCAATGAGAAATTACACTATTACACTATGTCAAGGTAATCCCCATGTTACCCAATGGGAGAGATAGTCAAGTACATGTCCTACCTTTTAAATACACTGCACCCTGCCCTTGGGGCTGTCTTGGGCCTATCTTAGGGGTGACGTAGAAGTGGTAAAAGGGGAGGTTGATGGTTTGGGCCTAGCAAGTGAGTGCACTTGCCAGGTCGAATTGGCAGTTTAAAACTGCACTCACAGACAATCCAGTGGCAGGTCTGAGACATGTTTGCAGGACTACTCATGTGGGGGGCACAATCAGTGATGCAGGCCCACTAGTAGCATTTGTATTTACAGGCCCTGGGCACACCTAGAACACTTTACTAGGGACTTACTAGTGACTCAAATATGCCAATCATGGATAAACTAATCATCCATTCCATTTTAAACAGTGAGTACTTGCACTTTAGCACTGGTCAGCAGTGGTAAAGTGTCAAGAGTTCTTAAACCAGTAAAAACTAAATGCAGCACACAGTCGAAAACAGGAGGACAGAAGCAAAAAGGCAGGAGAAAGCATGCCAAAAAATGACAGGTCTAACAAGACAAGTTTGTGCCTCTTATTACAGAAACATTCTGACATCAGAAAATGACGCATCCATTTGTGTATAACAAGTCATGAAAGCAACTTGTGACATCCTAGTCAGGGCTCGAAAATTCCACTCGACCGCTCGCATAGTCGAGCTAAATTTAACAAGGTCAAGCTGTTTTTAGGTCCTACTCGCCCTTTCTGCTCGAGTAGGAAAATTCTGGGTCTGTGAAAACGGAGCAAACGTGACAAGATAACAAGATCTAAAGGCATTTTTATTGCTTACAAAGTTAATGAGCAATAAAGATGCATTTAAATCTTGTTATCTTGTCACATTTGCTCCACTTTCAGATACAGAGGTCAAGTAGGTTGCAGTTAGGTCGAGGACTTTTTTTTAAGGTAGTAGTCCTGCAGGACTAGTAAAAAACAAATGGGATTTTTCGAGCCCTGCTAGTGCTTAATGGGCACATTCGCCTTCACACAGTGTGAAAGAAGGTGTTTAGGAGCTCAAGCCTTGTTTGTGTATAGCAGTAGTTTTTAAAATACAAAATCACTGCACAGACACAGTACTTAGTCAAGTTAAGTCAAGTCAGAATTTATATAGCGCACTACATACCCAGAGGGTCTCAAGGCGCTTGAGGAAGGGGGGGAGGTTTACTTATCGAATATCCAGGTTTTAAGCTGTTTTCTGAAGGCTAGGTGGTTTTGAGTAAGGCGGAGGTGGATGGGAAGGGAATTCCAGGTTTTGGCCGCTAAGTAGGAGAAGGATCTTCCCCCCATGGTGGCTTTTTGGATGCGCAGAACAGCGGCGAGGGCTTGGTTGGACGAACGCAGCTGGCGGGTGGGGGTGTAAAAGGAAAGGTGCGTGTTGAGACAATCAGGTCCAAGTTCGTATAGGGCTTTGTGTGCGTGGGTGAGGAGACGGAACGTTATTCTCTTGTTGACGGGGAGCCAGTGAAGGTCTTTCAGGTGAACGGAAATGTGGTCTGTGCGGGGGATGTCTAGTATGAGTCTGGCTGAAGCATTTTGGATGTGTTGGAGTTTTTTCTGCAGTTTTGCGGTGGTACCGGCGTAAAGGGTGTTTCCGTAGTCCAGACGGCTTGTAACCAGTGCGTGGGTGACCGTTTTTCTTGTTTCGGTGGGGATCCAGCGAAATGTTTTTTTGAGCATGCGTAGGATGTTGAAGCATGATGATGAGACGGCGTTGACTTGTCTGGTCATCGAGAGTGAGGAGTCCAGGATGATGCCCAGTTTCCGTGCGTGGTCCGTCGGTATGGGGGCTTTTCCTAGGGCCGTTGGCCACCAAGAGTCGTCCCAGGCGGAAGGGGATGAACCTAAGATGAGGACTTCCGTTTTGTCCGAGTTCAGTTTCAGACGGCTGTGCTTCATCCACTCGGCTACTTCTTCCATCCCTTCATGTAGGTTGGTTTTGGCGGTGGTTGGGTCTTTGGTGAGTGAGAGGATCATCTGAGTGTCATCAGCGTAGGAGATGATGTTGAGGTTGTGTTGACGTGCGATGGTTGCGAGGGGGCTCATGTAGACGTTGAAGAGGGTGGGGCTGAGTGATGATCCTTGCGGGATGCCGCAGATGACTTCGGTGGCCTCTGACTTAAAAAGGGGGAGGCGGACTCTCTGAGTTCTTCCAGCGAGGAACGAGATGATCCAGTCCAATGCTTTTCCTTGAATTCCGATGTTTCTGAGGCGTTGTATCAGGGTGCTATGGCAGACTGTGTCGAAGGCTGCGGAGAGGTCAAGGAGGATGAGGGCAGCTGTTTCTCCGTTGTCCAGTAGTGTTCGAATGTCGTCTGTTGCTGCGATGAGGGCGGTCTCGGTGCTGTGTTTGGCTCGGAAGCCAGACTGTGAGGAGTCGAGTGATTTGTTGGTTTCGAGGAAGGCGGCGAGCTAATTGTTGATGGCTTTCTCAATGACTTTGGCAGGGAATGGGAGGAGCGAGATGGGGCGGTAGTTTTTGAGTTCGGTGGGGTCAGCTGTGGGTTTCTTCAGAAGGGCGCTGAGTTCGGAGTGTTTCCAGCTTTCTGGGAATGTGGCGGAGTTGAGGGAGCAGTTGATGACGTCTCGGAGATGGGGTGCGATAATGGAGTCTGCTTTGTTGAAGATGTGATGGGGGCATGGGTCTGTAGGGGATCCTGAGTGGATGGAGTTCATCAGTCGAATGGTATCTTCTGTGGTGATTGGGTTCCAGTCGAAAAGGTTATTCGGAGGAGGTACAGGTTCGGAGGTGAGTGGGGAGGACTGGTTTACGGGTTGGTTGTCAAAGCTGTTATGAATGTCGGCGATTTTGTCGTGGAAGAATGAGGCGAGGGAGTCGCAGAGGACTTGAGAGGGGGTGATGTCGTTAGAGCTGGCGGTGGGGTTGGTGAATTCTTTGATGATGTTGAAAAGTTCCTTGTTGTTGTGGGCGTTGTTGTCTAGTCGGTCTTTGAGTGCTGATTTCTTGGCTGTCCGGATTAGTTGGTGGTGTTTGCGGGTGGCGATTTTGAAGGCGGCTTGGGTGATAGTGTTTGGGTCTTTTTTCCAAGTTTTCTCAAGGGAACGACAGAGCTTCTTGGATTTCTTAAGGTCATCGTTGAACCAGGGGGCGTTCTTGCTTCCTTGCTTGATTTGATGTTTTTTCAAGGGTGCTAGTTTGTCGCCGGTTTGGGTTAGCCATTGTGTGAGGTTGATGGCGGCTTGGTTAGGGTTCGTTGAATAGGCAGGGGGAATTTGAAGAAGCGATGTGGAGATCTGGTCGATGGTGATTTTGTTCCAATTTCTTCGCAGAGTTGGTTGAGGGTGGTTGTGGATCGTGGTCTTATTGTAAATGAAGTGGATGCAACTGTGGTCCGTCCAGTGGAGGGGTGTGGTGTGAGTGAAGGAGATATGCTTGCTGGAAGTAAAGATAGGGTCGAGTGTGTGTCCTGCATAGTGTGTGGGGGTGTTAACAAGTTGTTTGAGTCCGAGATTGGCGAGATTGTCCAGAAGGGTGGTAGTGTTACTATCGTTGCTCTTTTCTAGATGGAAATTGAGGTCTCCCAGTAGAATGTATTCTTCCGAGGGGAGGGCGTGTGGGGTGATGAAGTCAGTGATGTCTTCGCTGAATTTTGTACGGGGTCCTGGTAGCCTGTAGAGGAGGGTGCCTCCGAGTGTGGTCTTGGGGTCGGTGTGGATCTGGAAGTGAAGGTGTTCGGCGATAGCTAGATTGTCTTCTGAGCTGGTTGAGACGCGGATGGTGTTCTTGTGGATGATGGCGATGCCTCCTCCTGTTTGAATGGTGCGGTCCTTACGGATGATCTTGTAGCCGTCCGGGATGGCTATGATGATGTCTGGATGTCTTACAGGTAGCAGGAGAAACTTGCTCTAGAGCAAGCATCTCCTTATGGCACAGGTCGCTTGATAGAGTGTGGAAGTGTCTGGTGGTGGGATTCCCTCTGATCACAAGACTAGCTTAATTTGAAGCATTTCCCTACTAATTTTCAGAAAGGACTTTCTGAATCTCTTTTCAATTTTTTTCAATATTTGAAGAAAAGATGTCAGACAGTAAGCCAGTTGCAAATGTTGCCAGACCACTGTGACCTCTTTAAGGTACACACAAATGCTTGGTTAGAGGTTGTGCTCCCATTCATTTGAACATGAGGCCCTACTTTATGACTGGATGGTTATGCCAACGTCCTCTGTGGGCAAAGCCAAGGTGAGATGTTAAACACTGTGTTTTGTTGCTTCATGTGAAGAGCCCAGCTCTTGGTCCACTTGTCTACCTGGGCTTATATGTCACTCTCCAAGCCCCCTGGGAGAATGGAGGCCCACTGCACGTGGCTCAGTCTGAATGGCAGATGTTTTGAGTTGCAATGTTTTGCAGAACTCTTGTTCTTGAAGCAAGGGGTTAACATTGCAATAACCCCGTCTATTTACACTTATTCTGAGCCACTTGTATCCCTTTGCTCCATGGATTGGCAAAGTCTTGTTACAAATCCTCAAGAAGCAGGCTCATCTTCAGCGAGGACCCTGCTCCGCTGTCTACTACACCAGACTCCTTTTCAGCGCTAACCTCATTCCATTCCTGAAAAGATATATTTTATTAGTTGCTCTGAGATCTGGGGTGAACACAATTCTGATCATTCGCTCAAGTTCTATGGCCAGCACCAGATTGAAACATGTTGTGCAGGATGGATGAAAGAAATTTGTTAGGTTGTTTCTGCTGAACACAGCAACTAGTATTCGGGCATGCTAGTCCTCTCTGGCCTAATCACTTCAGTCAAAAGGCTCCCCTCATCTTAAGAAGAGCAGGACCGCCAGCGTCCACTTGTACCAGATGCACACGAGGCTCGTTGAAAGGCTTTTCAAAACTTATAATCTTCACATGAGTCCACTAATCATGCACTGTCTCTGATTAGCTTTTTCATTTATACAGAAACCGAATGTAGATGCTTTACAGAGTTGTGAGGAACTGCTGGAAGCTCTTTTACTTTCTGCATTAAAATTGTGAGGGCCACTGATACAATTTCAACAAAGCATTTCAGATAACTGTGATGATGACTCAGTTGTCCTATTTATTTTCCAACTAAAGTGTATCATTACATATGCATGCATTCTTCAATGATATCCTTGTAAACATTTTGTTTATTTGTTTTTCATCCAAGTTTTGCTGCGTTTTGTTCTCATCCAGAAATGGATCACTAATAACCTTGTTTGCAAACAAATTGACTCTTTGGGTGCTTTCTTAAAGAGGACATCCACATGTAAAGTGCCTAGAAGCAACAGTGGGATGCGGGTGATAGGAGTGATAAAGTTTACTTCAGCCCCTCAAACTGTGAAAGAGTGAAACCAAAAATACTGTATTTTATTTTCTACAATTTTCACTCGGTTGCAGCTCTTCGTCTCATTTTAAAAGTAACACGATTTAAAAAATGTTTTTTTACCGTTTTTGTGCAAAGTTACAAACAAAGGCTTAAATATTATGGTATCCAGTATGGAGCCTTGTGCAGCTCAGTTGGGCTTCCCCCTTTCCAGTTGTCTACTAACACCATGAACCAGCACGTTTTGTATTTTGTTGCTCAAAAAAATCCTAATCCATGTCACTACCATAAATCTGAAACCGGAAATACTTACTTTGCTATCGAATCTTCTCTATGCAACTTTGCCAAATAATTGATCACTAACTTAAGAAAACAACAATATTACACATATTGAGTCTGTCTGGAAGGGCCCTCTCCAGAGCAGAGAATACATTCTGCACATTCCTGGCGTCACATCATTTCTTTCACCTGTTAGTTTGAGTGCCATTACATTGAGAAATACCAACACTTTTTTTTTTTACAGCGCCTTGGTATGGCAGACGCGTGCTATTTCGCGCTTTATAATAGCTGCTATTATGATTCTTATCACTAGCCTTTATATAACTTGTGTGACCTTTTCCTTCTATGTTTCTCTGCCACAAAGCCCATAGCAGCCAACCCAGTTTCTATTTCCACCCATCACGCCAAAACCTCCACTGAATCTTTCAAGCCACGGGAAGCCAGCAAACCACAACTCTAGGCAGCATGTAATTCCATTCTCTCATAGTGTTCAGCACTCCAGAAAGTGCATTTATGCACCTTAAAGCTGAGCTAACATGCAGGATAAATATACATTTACTCTCAGTGTGTTAGAAATGGTGTCTCTAGTTGGCAGTGGTATGCAATGTGTCCAAGTAGGGACCCCCACTTAGACAGGGTAAGGGAGTCACACAGCTAAGATAACCCCTGCTCACCCCGCTTGGTAGCTTGGCATGAGCAGTCAGGCTTATCTCAGAGGCAATGTGTAAAACATTTGTACCCACACCGAGTAACACCAGTTTAGAGAAAGAGCCAATATTTATCTGAATAAAACAAGAAAGGAACTGCAAAATTCCACCATACACAAGTCAAAATATCACTTTTAAAGCAAGTTTAGACCATAGAAATCAATATAGGCGTTCGTTTAAGCATAAAGTTCCTTAGATGTGTAATAAATCTAAGACGTGCCAGGCGCAGGGGAGGTGAGGCGCTGGAAAAAAGCAAAGCATTGTGTCAGTTCCTTACTGCACAGGGGTAGTGATGCGTTGGTTCCTTACTGGCAGAGGAGGTGATCTGTTGGTTCCTTACTGCTAGGCAAGGGAGGTAATGCATCGGTTCCCTACTGACAGGGGAGGTGATGCATCAGTTCCTCACTGGCAGGGGGAGGTGATGCGTCAGTTTCTGGACATGCAACCTCGGTTCTTTATTGCGATGCAGTGTTGATGAGGAGTCGGCGTTGAGGGAAGATGCGTTGAAAATCAAGAAGAATTGCATCGATGCGGCAGCGGCGATACAGGCGACGCCTTGATTTTGTAGCCACAAGGCAGGTGCTGCGACGATTCTTCAGCCGCGAGCAGGTCCTGCGTCGGAGTTGGAGATGGGGTGCCACTGGCGTCAGTGACACAGCGCTCCACACTCAAACTGCAGCAATTTTTCTGATGCGCTACGACTGCGAACTGGGGCCTGCGGTGAAAGCCGTGGTCGATGCTTCCAGCAGGACCCACGCTTCGGTGCAGGCAGCTGCGATGCATCGATTTTGTGCATCGAGAAAACATGCACTGGGCGTCGATGCATGGATGTTCTCTTTAGATCACCAGGTTACACTTCCAAGGGCCCAGGAACTGGATTTGGCACCACTTTGCAAGTCAGGGCTCTCAGCAGAAGAGCCCAGGCACTGGTAAGTGAAGTCTTTGATAGCCCTGAGACTTCCTGATCGGCAGCAAACGCGCTCAAGCCCTTGGAGAACCTTGGATGCAGGATACAGAAAGCAAAGTCCAGTCCTTTCACTCCTAGGACAGAAGTAGCAAGCAGCAGGTCAGCACAGCAATGCAGCAGGCAGAGTGGCAGTCCCTCCTACAGCATCAAGCTCTTCTTCCTGGCAGAACGTCCTCAGTCCAGAAGGGTTCTGATTCTGGGGTGTCAGATCCAATACTCATACCCCTTTCTGCCTTTGAAGTAGGCAAACTTCAAAGGAAAATCTTTGTAGTGCACAACACCCTGCCTTTCCCTGCCTTGCTCCAGATACACTACAGGGGATAGTGGAGACAGCTTTGTGTGAGAACAGGTACAGCCCTATTAAGGTGTCAGTGGCAACTCCTCCCACCACTCTAGCTCAGGAAGGCCCATCAGGATATGCAAGGCAGACCTCAGCTCCCTTTGTGTGACTGTGTAGATTGAATGCACAAGAGCCCAACTGTCAGCCAAAGCAGACGTGTATTCTACAGACAGGCAGAGGCACAGAATGGTTCAGCAACTAAATGGCCACTTTCTAAAAGTAGCATTTCCAAACATGCAATTTAAAAACCAACTTCACCAAAATATGTGTTTTTAAATTGTGAGTTCAGAGACCCCAACCTCTAAATCTATATATACTCCCAATGAGAAATTACACTATTACACTATTTCAAGGTAATCCCCATGTTACCCAATGGGAGAGATAGTCCTTGCAATACTGAAAAACAAAATTAACAGTATTTCACTATTAGGACAAGTAAAACACACAAGTACATGTCCTACCTTTTAAATACACTGCACCCGGCCCATGGGGCGGTCTTGGGCCTATCTTAGGGGTGACGTAGATGTGGTAGAAGGGAAGATTGATGGTTTGGGCATAGCAAGTGAGTGCACTTGCCAGGTCGAATTGGCAGTTTAAAACTGCACTCACAGACAATGCAGCGGCAGGTCTGAGACATGTTTGCAGGACTACTCATGTGGGGGGCACAATCAGTGCTGCAGGCCCACTAGTAGCATTTGTATTTACAGGCCCTGGGCACACCTAGAACACTTTACTAGGGACTTACTAGTGACTCAAATATGCCAATCATGGATAAACTAATCATCCATTCCATTTTAAACAGTGAGTACTTGCACTTGAGCACTGGTCAGCAGTGGCAAAGTGCCAAGAGTTCTTAAACCAGTAAAAACTAAATGCAGCACATAGTCAAAAACAGGAGGACAGAAGCAAAAAGGCAGGAGAAATCATGCCAAAAAATGACATGTCTAACAAGACATGTTTGTGCCTCTTATTACAGAAACATTCTGACATCAGAATGTGTCTATAATAAGAAAATGACGCACCCATTTGTGTATAACAAGTCATTAAAGCAACATGTGACATCCTAGTGCTTAATGGGCACATTCGCCTTCACACAGTGTGAAAGAAGTTTTTAAAATACAAAATCACTGCACAGACACAGTACTTATGCCTGTGTTCCAACTTCCCACATTATTAGGAGTGCAAAGATTAATGAACTTGTTTGTTAGCTCATCTACCTTTAGGGCTGCTATATCCTGGAGCCTGCCTAAGCATCAATCAATCAATCTGTTGACTTGTAGAGCACTTATCACTAGTGAGGGTATCCAGGCGGTGGCAGGGTCCAGGGTCTCAGTTTAAGTCAGCATCCTAGGAATTCCTCTAGAGTAGGGAAGATCCTGAGGTGGAGTGAGAAGGCAGTTCAAGGCTTTTGCAGGGAAGTAGGGGAGAAGGGGAGAAGGAGCATCCTCCTGCTCTGCAGAGGGTATGGACCAGCGAGAGGAAGGTGGAGTGGAGGTGTCTAGAAAGTTGGTGGAATCTCAGGCGGTGGTTGATGTGAGCAGGTCCAGAGTCGTGCAGGGCCTCAAAAGTGCGGTGAGGAGCTTGAACTGGCATCTCTTCTGAACACAGAGCTGGTGGAGTTCTTTGAGGTGGGGGTGACGTGGGTGTGACAAGGGTGATCCAAGATTAGTCTTACTGTGGCATTCTGGATGGTCTGTGGTATTTGAACTAGATGAGTCACGATTCCCAAGCAGAGGGCATTTCTGTAGTCCAGATGACTGGTGATGAGGGCTTGGGCAATGGTGCGTCTCCTGTTTTGGCATAGCTACACCATCCCTGCCTTTGTAGCCTGCAGCAAGTCGCATTGTGAGCTATGTAGTTGTGTTCCAAAATTTAAAATGTCAACAGGCAAAGTGCTGTGGACTAAAAAGGGAGAACCAGAAGAAGGTGTCACACATAGCACATGCCACTTGTTGGGCATGTAATTCATTTTAAGCAGGAGGGAGCCAAAGCCCACACATTATATGGGATAAAATACCCCCCTTACCTTATATTATGAAGGGTACTGCAATTCACCTTAGTGTTCACTGACCAATAAAAGCACTTTTCTTGCAGAACTCAGAGCTCCTGGGTCACTTGCAATATTCATATAACGAATAGAAGGGTGTGCTTTATTCCATTTACAATACATGGAGTTCTGATGTCATAATTCCTGCTGCCAGAGCGAGCAGCCGGGGTGAAAGGCAGGTCATAGAGAATAATTACAGCTGCAGTTTTTGCAAGGAAAACAGCAAGTGTCTTTCCTCCTTCTGATATATTACTCAAAAACAAACTGTGATAAGCAGAAGGGAGATATGTATGTCACTATGTTTATTTTTTGCAAAGTTAGGTGGTTATCAGAAAACTAGAACCTCCAAGACTTTTTTACACACTTGGAGTCTCAGCATTATTTTAATCTGACTAACAATAGACTGATAACTTTTGTAAACAAATACTAACCGCTTTTTACTGTGTTTAATTTTGCTCCAAATACTTTACTTATTTTTCATGTATGCAACGATACTATCACTTCCATATATAGAGCATGTCACTAAGGATTCAAATGGTTTGTGAGAAAGGTGATATTATGACCATGTATTACGAGGAATAAAATACTACCTAGCGTACATTATAAGGATATGGCAAGTCACCTCGGAGTTCTATGACATTATAAAGAAACTTGACCTTCTGTTGTGTTCTTCTATATCCGGGTTCTCTAGCTCTTTCTGTAGTGAGAACTACTTCTGATCAGTAAAAATCATGAGCTACTGAAGGCTAAACAGTTGGTCAATTGTTACAAGACACCCCCACGCTAAGCTTCATTGACTTTAAACCTAATGTCCATAGAACCAGATACTATGGCTTGAACAAAGTAATTTGACTAGGGGCCCTATGACAGGGCTGCCATGTGTGTCAATGAGAACATGGTCTTTGAAGATGTTTGAAAATGTGTGCGTATGAATTCGGTATATGTGTACGGGTGACTGAGAGTCTGTGTCGTATGTACTTTTGGCACAAGACATACATTTCACTAAATTTGGCACTGTTATATGTATAATAGAAAAATACAATCATTTCTTTACATGAGAGAAATTTCAAGAGCCGAAAAATGTTCTTCAAAAATGTTCGGAATAAGGAACCTTTTTCTGCACTTTCAGTGTCTCCCATTTGAAAAAAATCTAGACTTATTTGTTATACAGATGGCACAGTGTCTACTGGCCACTGGCAGCCAGAGGCATGATGTAATGAAACATTTTGAAATGGGAGAAAATTAAAATCATTTAGGTAACTTTTCATTTTAATGTTCTCTCATCTAAGAGTATACAGAAACATATTTTTATACTCACGCTTTAACCCCTTTCATGCTGATGACGGCTCCCATCCGTCATGCATCACGGTGCTTGTGTGCTGATGACGGCTGGGGGCCGTCATAAACCCGCCCACTCTTTAAAAGTGCCGCACAGCAGCAAAATCGGCCCAGCATGCAAGGGGTTAATATTGAGTTGAAAAGGACTTTTATTTAAGAATTAAATACCTCAGTGATTCAGGTCTTCACCTCTGTGACCCAGCAATAGCCTAGGTCATAAATCGAACTGAACACAGCTTGTTGTCAGGCCCTGCTTTCTGTAGCCTGATGATAATAATGTAAAATAAACACAGTCTTTCCTTAACTTTAAAAGGAAAATGTGACTGTGTGCTTATTTAGAAATGAACTCAAGGCTGCAAGCTACTCTAAAGGTATCTGCGAGCTACTGACAAAGCTGGTAACCTGCACACCTATAAGTGTTTCACTTTTTATCAAATGTTCCAGATTAACAATGTAAACAGTGGTGCAGCCCTCAACTCCTGACTAGCCCCTGTCAGGTATGAACAATACTACAAACAACAAATGGAACCTGTTAGCATGTGGGGACGCACTTTTCACATGCCCTTACGGTGCTAAGTTTTTTATGTACATGATAAATTCAAAATAATCACCATTCATCCATAGTATTTATCAACATTCAAATTCATTATACAAACGCATGGTTACAAATCCATACCAGGTTTTCAATGTGAATTGTTCAAGAACAAAATTTAAAAAAACTTTTTTTTGCAAATAATTAACACAAAATTAGAAATCGAATAACAATCAGTATTTTCTTGTTTATTTTCTTGATCATTTCTTCATTGCTCGAAGCAAGGTATTTACATTTCCCAATGCATTTCGGTGCAACACCTTCATCAGGTGAATACTGCAAATAATACAATTCAGTGTTTTAGAAAACAAATTCTCTTCTATTTTTTAACACAATATTGTTAATATAATACAACAGAGGGATTATCGGACATTACCAAAATGTATGTGCATATTAAACCAACTCATTACTCATTGTGATCCAAATCAAGCACAATGAACACTACAGAGACACCCTATAAAAGTGAAAGTATATACACTGCTATCACCCAGTGTCAATATGTACATGTCCTGTGAAAATAGTATCAAAGCAAAACTAGTGAGCCAAACTAAAAATGTACACCTTATGACCCGTGCTACCTTCAATCACTCACTAGTGAAGGACGCTCACCTTTGCTTAAACTGTACTGCTTATATTATCACATTATAAAAAACAGGTGAATTCAATGTTGTCATCCAGTCCACATGGCGTCAATGTTTTCAGAAAACGTATCCAGAAAGTTTCTCTTTGTGCCAAATTTCTCCGTTACGCGATGTTGGTTACATCTACACATACATGTCATTCTATTTCAGATTAGCCTTTTTTCTATTTACCCATTGCATACTTTTGAGGTGCACCAATAGTTAGATTTTATCACTGCGATATCCCCTAGGAAGCTCATGGGGTTAAGCAGCTGTTTAGGCGGAAATACCGGGTTGCAGCTTTTCACTCGAATAAATATGCTCCGCTATTCAGGTAGCGAGGAGTCTGTCCTTTATTTCTTTTGTTGCTGTATACGTTCGACGTAGACGCAGGATTAAAGTTGACCATATAAGCAGTATAGCTTACGCAAAAGTGAGCGTCCTTCACTAGTAAGTGATTAAAGGTAGCACGGGTCATAAGGTGTAAATTTGTAGTTTGGCTCACTAGTTTTGCTATGGTACTATTTTCACAGGACATGTACATCTTTACACTGGGTGATAGCAGCGTATATACTTTCACTTTTATAGGGTGTCTCTGTAGTGTTCATTGGGCGTGATTTGGATCACAATGAATAATGAGTTGGATTAATATGCACATACATTTTTGTCTTGATGGGACCTTTGGTGATGCTCAATAATCCCTCTGTTGTATTACATTAACACTATTGTGTTGAAAAATAGAAGAGAATTTGTTCTCTAAAACACTGAATTGTATTATTTGCAGTATTCCCCTTATGAAGATGTTGCACCGAAATGCATTGGGAAATGTAAATACTTTACTTTGAGCAATGAAGAAATGATCAAGAAAATAAACAAGAAAATACTGATTGATATTTGATTGCTAATTTTGTGTTAATTATTTGCAAAAAACCTTAATTTGAAATGTTGTTCTTGAACAATTCCCATTGAAAACCTGGTATGGATTTGTAACCATGCGTTTGTATAATGAATGTGAATGTTGATAAATACTATAGATGAATGGTGATTATTTTGAATTTATCATGTACATAAAAAACATAGCACCGTAAGGGCATGTGAGAATGATGTCCCCACATGCAAACAGGTTCTGTTTGTTGTTTGTAGTGGGTACTTTATCCCATATGCAATGCAAATCCAACTTAATGTGGTGTTATCTCTGTAAAACATAAGAAATAATATCCCCAGTCTCCATTTTTTTCTGGTAAAATTCCTAAAGGACCTTGTTGCAGTGAATGGAAAGATAACAACATCCAACTATTAACAAGACATTGGTTGCAGGAGCAATCGTGAATTGGTCAATAACCTGATGTAATTAAGTTTCCTTTTTCCATTTCCTGTCCCCATATCATATTATCTTCTCAGGTTTCCTATACTTTTTACCTGGATCATTAGAATAGTTTCCACCAGCCTATTTCCTCAGGATGAAACAAAGCATCAAACGAAGCCCAATACTGTCAAAATAAGGGTTCCTTTAGTTAAAGCCTACGTGCCAGTATTTCGATGTCTCGAATCATTCTCTGGTTGGTCCTTCATAGGTTCAATGTGGAGACAATCTTTGCCTTCCATCAACAAGTCATATATTTATTTAACACTACTGCCAGGATATAGAAGACATACGCCATAACCTTTCTGATGGCACCTGCTTGCCAGTTTCTAAACAGGAAAGGTTCAGCAGCAACATCAGCCCGCAAAAGTCTATAAAACTCATAATGTAATTTGGTTTTAAATTGTATCACTTTATGACATGTACAAAACATATGACCCTACGTGCCTATTTGGCCATTTATCCTCCAGCATGATTCATCTCCGGCATCCCAATTAGAGGTCTAGAAGGCAACCGAAAAGTACCTAAACACTACAGTCCACTGATACTCCCCCACAATAGGTAAGACACTGTTTAGTGGGTTAGTTGGAATAACAAATCCCATGTCTACATGTCATATGCTTGGCAACAGTCATTCTCCAAAGCTTGACAGATGCGGCCAGCACATTTTGTGAGGACATTTTCTGGAAAGTGTCATAATATCTAGAAGCAAGGTATCTAGTAATTCGTCTTATTTAGTTTGCTTAAGCAAAGCAACCAAAGGTAAGCAGTTGTGGATATTTGCCTC
This sequence comes from Lissotriton helveticus, assembly GCF_964261635.1. Lineage (NCBI taxonomy): Eukaryota > Metazoa > Chordata > Amphibia > Caudata > Salamandridae > Lissotriton > Lissotriton helveticus. Next base: position 1,161,790,968 of record NC_136070.1, on the reverse strand, counting down.
TCGGATTCTACAGGAACATGTCAGAAAGTAATGTTGAATTTGCAAGTATTCATTAAAGTGCATATTCAGCACTTTTACTTGTTCATTAAGGTCTTAAAACATCATTACAGATTAACCTTTCATTCATTTTGAGAAGTGTGTTGAGCTTTCCATTTTCCATGGTGGTAAACTTTGGTCGCTAACCCCTGGGGCAAAGACACGTTGCCTTAGATCGGAGAAATTCCTTTCATCTCATTGCTTAGAAGATTTTGTGTTTTGAGGGATCTCATAGGATCACGCAGTCATACACCAAGGGATGGGATACACCCCTTTCATCATCATGGAGAAATATGTTTCTCACCAGATACCTGTCAAGCTCTTCCAACCCAAATACTAATTAAGCTCTCTCACCCCGACATTACTCATGTTGTTTATTGACCATAAGACTGTGGCTTTATGGGGAGCTGAGAAAAATTGTACAGTTACACTATACAACATCATTTTCTGATTGATTGTTGAAATGTAATATATGCTCTCCGTTTCCCTTTGTAAACAGATAGATTTGTAAGCTGGCTTGACGTAAAATTCTAGGACTGATGTTATAAGGGAATTTTCAATGTGCAACAAATTGCATAGCACATAGCCTATTGACATGTTATTCAATTTCAATTATTACAAAATGTCCTTGTGATGCCAAACAACAAGGTAATATGACTATATTATTAGTTGGCTAAAATGTACCTTGTGTTATGTAGTGTAGGTGTAACGTAGCTGTATGGCACAGCATGATGTTTAATCAGACTGTACCTCAAACAAAGGAAATCTGCTCATATTGCCCTGGCTCTCAAAGACCTAGTCTAGTTTCTAGAGGCACCAAAAATAATGTGCAAGCAGTGTCCAATAAACACATGACTCATGACCTAAAATACTACAGGCACGGTTTCCAAACTAGATACCCCATAAAGCTTGAGGTCCAGCAATTTCGATCTGATTGCATGTGCCAAATTTTATCACAAGATCCATGCTATGGAGGCTGCTTGATCCGGGTTATGTGTGCCCAGCTCTAGAACTTACAATACCAAGACCTTAGAACTCAACCAAACCTATCACCTTCCACACAAAACTAATACCAAACATCTTCAAAGAGGTCTTCTACAGCCAACACTATTCATTCAGAAGTGTCCCACAATGATCCGGAATGGTATAGGATAAATCTTAGAACAATTCAATGCATTCTGAAGTCTGGATCTGCAAGTCCACAGGTGGCTTGGCTTCCACAAATCATACAGCAAAGGGGTTTATTACAATAGGAACAGCTTACATTTAGCTTCAGTGTTACCATGTGGCTTCTTTTCGCAAGCGAAGACTTTAAAATACAATTTGTAAATTACATGGATAAATATGTATGTGCCGCCATCTTTGCTTGCTATGCTAAAATGGTTTCATTAGCTATGGAATGCTTCATCCATTGAATTGTTTTTGTGTCCATTTTTTCTGTGTAACAGCCACACATATGAGGATATTTTGTTTTTAAAATGATTAAATGATCACATAATATGATACTCGAAACTGAGATAGGATATAGCTTTTTTGTATTTAGTACAACTTATGTTTAGTGAGTTCTAGAACTCCCTATGTTTCAGGTACAATAGGAAATTCATGCCATCTTTCCAAAATCAGTTTGCTCCAGTTCCATATACCCCTTTTTTGCACAATTGTATCTGATGCAACACTCAGTAGGTTTGGAGAGTTGCCTTAAACTACTAACTTTATGTGTGCTGAAATATGTCAAATTATTCCAGTCATGGACTAAAATCTTAGATATGTCAGAGTCTCAATTATCACATTCAGGATCATAGCAACATCAAGCAGATCTTAACTATCCCAGCTGCTGTCAGCAAGTACCTTGATCGGAATCACAAACTCTTGTGAGTGGGAAGCTAATCTCAGTAAAAACTAGTCATTATCTTAATTATGTCAACCAGGATCTTAGTTAGGAGTGGTCAAGAGAAATACAATTGTCGGCCTGTGCTAAGGGGACTTGAGGTTTCCTCTTTAGTGTTTTAGGTACGAGCATAAATAAACTATTGTTGGATAAAAAGACAGGACCAACTAAAGCCAGAGAGACTGATACCTGGCATCTCCCTTTGCTTGTTACATATACGTCTGCTGGGAAGGATTGGGAAATGCTGGAACTAGGCTTACGAGTCTTAGCATTGGGCAGCTAGGTGAAACTGAGGGCTTTTCACTGGTACAACATGCTCAAAATTTCGCCACTTTTATCTTGTTTCAGATGCATTAGTCGGAGTATATGAATTGGCACTTTGTGTTAAACAGTATGCCTAATTTAAACTTGTATCCAATTCAACTGCATCCAAATGCAATAATGTGGCCCTTGTGGTGTTCTTTGCTTTTTGGGGCTCTTTCTACAGGTCATGTCTGAACTTTTGTTTCCAAAGCAGCCATGGACAGTTCGGCCCAGTAAGCCATTTGTACCATATAGCCAATTAAAGTAAAATGTATATTAAATGTATTTAGCATACCATTTATAAGAGCCCATTTCAGAGCTTTGTATATAAAGCCCAGGTCAAGAGCATCATTTTGTCCAAAAGTGCAGTATATATTTAAACTTAGCTTTAAAAAATTATATTTACACCTTCACTTGTATTCCTTTCTGGACAACTATAGTCCCGCACCCCCCAGCTGCCAAACCATGCCGTTGAGAAATGAAAATGAGAACGTGCTTATTAATGAAACAAATTAAAACTTGATCTGAATGAGGAGATTCAAGCATCCACCAAGCTTTATTTCCACCAACCCGCCACACGGTTAAATCTTTGTAGGGGAAAAACAAGCCTTCAGGGTCTGTTCCTGGTTAATTTCATAGATTTCATTTTGCTTTGCATACCAGCACATGTAACACATAAAATAACACTTGAAATGTGTATATTATTTGTAAACGGTAAACCCATTGTCATGAACATGCATCAATTATTTTCTAATATTACCGCCATTCAGAATTTAACAAAAAATTTAAAAATCTTACTTTGGGAAAGTTCGACTTCTGAGTTCTTTTATGAAGATCTGACTTCCGTTCTGCACAGGTTTGACCTCCGGTATCTGCCCAGTGTCATGCTTATGCCAATTTCTTTTCTTTTTCACTAAGTAGATATAATTTCAAAATGTCAACCATTAAAAAACTTACCACCAAAAAAATCATTATGTACTGGGATCACAACATAATTCTGATATATTTCATAACGCTGACACATAATTATAGATTTCCTTTAAACACGTCACCTGAAGGAACGTTACGGTTTGGAAAATATAACTCCAAATGATAAACTCACACATGATTTTAACTGATATTACATACACCAGTCACAGCTATGACATCCTGGATGACATCCTTCCTTGGAATTATCTTCTAAGATTGAAATAATAGTAATGGACCAGTTTAGTTATTACTGTTGATTTCTCTATTAAAAAAATATGGCCTGCAGCGAACTCCAAACCATGCTTTGCAAAGTACGTTTATAGCTTATCTTTACAAGTTCAAAACTATCAAAATTTGCAAACATGGATCATGTATATTTTTAGCTTTCTAATTCACTAATAGGGCAACTTTTATTTTGGTGCCTGGAGTCTATTTTCAGTCCCAGATCGACCCTGCATACAATCGTAGTGGTAAGGCTGGAGTACCATTGTCAATATGTAGATGTTTTTTTGAAGGAAAGTTTTCAAATTTCAGAAAATATTTTAGTAAATGAGCAATTTTTGAGGATCTCAGTAACTGAGGTCATAAATAATTCTGCAATCTATATAGATTATTATCAGGGCCTCTGGAATTATGCAGGAAGTTGACTAAATTATGCATCAAGAAAAGGCATGTTATGCTGCGCAATGCAGCACATTATCTGATAATATTCCTTCATCATTTTGTCATTTTTGCACTTGTTAACTCTGTCTCGACATAAGTAGCGCCTCATTGTTAGGAGCTTATTAACCCTCAAACAAAGCAATAAGTAACAGCAAGGTTACCAGTCAACCTTTGCAAAATCCTTGCACTGTGCAGCAATATGCTTTGCTGAGTTTTTAGCAACTATTGAACCGTTTGAGCTAGAAGCATAGCGAAGAATTCTCTGAGTGCGATGGCATTTACATTTCTAATAAAGAAAGAGAAGTTCAAACTGATATATGGCCTTGTTAGGCAAAGGGACTTGTACTCTCTTAGGTATAGGCAACCAATTCAAGGAGTCAAGAGCGGCCACAGAGGAAGAATGGCATAGAAGGGACAATGCCACTATAGTAGCTGCAGACTGGATAAGGAACACGCACTTTACGAGACAGTTCGAATACATAATATAATAAATGGATAAAAAAGCTTGGTGAAGTTACATTCACAAGCAATAATCTATTCAGAGACTTAGGGCCAGATGTAGGTAATTCTATTTTACCACTTCTCAAATACCGAATTTTACCGATTCCGTATTTAAGAAGTGGTAAAATAGAGGGGGGGGATGTAGGTATTTCAGAATCGGTAAATACCGAATCATTAAGATTCGGTATTTACCGATTCTGTAAATACCGATTCGGTAATGCCCATTGATTCCTATGGGCATTGAAGCCCATAGGAATCAATGGGCATTACCGAATTGGTATTTACAGATTCGGTAAATACCGTTTCCAGCAAGGGTGCAGGGGGTGTCACTTTGACACCCTCTAGCACCCCAAATACAGGCATGTGTGCCATGTGGCACACAGACATGCCCTAAGGGCATGTCTGTCTGTCACATGGCATAGGTGTGCATGCACACATGTGCATGCACACCTGGATTCGGTATTTTACCACCCAATTGGATTGGGTGGTAAAATACCGAATCTGTAAGGCCTTTGGGACTCAGAAGAGTCCCACCTACATCTGGCAGTTACCGAATCGGTAAAAATACCGATTCTGTATTCTACCGAATCAGTAAATTTACCGAATCGGTAAAATTGGCCCCCTACATCACTAATACTCATTTACCGGTCGGTAACGGCCGAAATCGGCAACGGCCGAAATCGGCCGATACCGGTCGGTAGATGGCCTCCTACATCTGGCCCAATATCTGTTGTTAGGAGACCCACAGGTCATAGCAATGAATTTAACTCGAAAGCCAAGTGTGGAAAACACCAACCAGTTGCGGCTTAATGTTCTCCCATCTGTGGTGTAAATGATGACGCATGATTTCACATTTGTGTGAAATATAGGATGTCATCTGTGACATCATATCTGAGGTCATCCAGAAGGATTCATGACTGCCTACGTCACAATAAACAACGGATGTCCTTTCATTTTCAGTTTCGGTTCTCTTCATCTGAAGTTTAAGGCAATAATTATTTTCATAAATGTCATTATGCACTATAGTTACTGATCTTAAACCATAACCTTTGAGAACTAAAGTTTGGTTATTAGAATTTCTTTATATAAATAAGTTCGAGTTATTTGCCTGTATTGCTGCCTCCAAGCCTTCAGCCTTGTCGGGAGGCTCAAAGCAGAAAGCATTATTTTTATTTTCCATTCACTACACCTAGTCCCCTGTACTCAGATCACTCTAGAACCGCACTCATGTATAGGACCTTACTGTATGAACATAACATTCCTTAAAAAAGGCTTTTAAGTGAACATGTTCCCCATTGGGCGCTGGCAATCTTAAGATCACCCTGAAGTCTAGCCCTACTGTATTTACATGTCAAACATATTTGGATGTAAAAGGGGCTTTGTGCATAAATCTCACAGTGAACCAAAGCAGTCCACTGGGCAGCACAAAAAATTACAAATGAAATAAAATTAAAATAAGATAATATATATATAAAGAGTTTAAAAGAAACTTTAAAAGAAAAAGTAGAACTCAGTATTTTGGACCTAGGTCTCAAATTTTATTGTACATCTAGGATTAAATGAGGACATACATTCCACTTCCTGATTCACAGAGTCGGTATCAACTGAATTTTAGGATTGTACTGTGAATTGATGGTTGAGGGAAATATATCAATTTTACATATGCTGATAAAACAAGTTTAGGCTTGGGCATTGGAAAGAAGTAATATCATGAGGGGGGTAGGCAAAATGTACAGAACGGTCACAAACGCATAGCTTTGTGGGTGCTCATTAACAATGTAACTAAATGTATGGTGGAAATGGAATGAAAAAACCCCAAATTTCATGGAAGAGGTGGTTGTATCAAAGAAAAAAGCTAATAAGCGCCAGAAGAAACATGGTACTGCACATTTCAACCTGATTTACTCATGCAGGTTTTCAACCCAAAGGAATGTTGAGGTTGCTTTTTGGTGTCATCCAGAACTCAACTAGGAATATTTAGTCTGGGTTGAGACTGGCGATTAATTTACAAAACACGTAGCATGGAGGAAAGCATAACACTGCAGAAAATTGGTCAACTTTGGGAGATGGCCAGGAGCCCGGAGGTGGGGGATATTGAGGGTCAGCAAACAAGATGAGGAAAAGAAGGAGGTCTACAGTTCTTATATTGGTTGGTGGAGAGTTTGCTTGTTAGGAAGCCAAAGATGTGGCCTGTTTGGTTACTGATATGTTTTGAAACAGGTCCTGCTAATGATCGAGATATTGGAGTAATTGACAGCCGCACAAGGGTAGGTGGGGAAAGGAGTGAGTGAATGTGTTTGTATGTGCATTTTACATGTTTTATAACAATATTGCTATGGTAGAGTTTTTAAAAAAATATGAAGATGCTTTGCAAATCACTTCATTAACCAATGCCAATATTGTAAATAGTTATAATGTAAATATCCACTATATAAAATATAAAAACTATCTAACTCTTTGGGTATGGTATACAGTACTCCACAAATTACAAATTCATAACCTCTCAGCCCTTCACACGCTGCGTTCAACTTTCTGCAATTTAGCATCAAGTGGTTCACTACAACACTATTGTTCTACATGGATCGCATTAGATAAAAGTTGTTCCTCCTAATATAAAAATTAACTCTATAGATCCTTGAAGCTAGGCATAGGCTAAGTCAAACACCTTAAATAAAATTATTAACACCTAAAATGTACAACATAATACAGCATTACCCTGATAACTGTATGTAAATCAGTAGAGCATTCATGTGACAGCAAGAAACTTTATATCTTAAAGTTGTGCATGTTGTTACCAATATTGAAAGAAGAGACCCTGAAAGTGTGGAGTTACCCAATAAAGGTCCTTATCACAAAAGTAAACGTACACATTTGTGTAAGTTTACTCTTTTTTGGGATTCACAACCAAACAATTTAATAGTAACTTTATGGCTGTGGAGACTCCGTAGTTATGACAGAGAACTCTGCACATAAAAAGATAGGTCTGTCATATCTTTATATGTGCGGGGTTCTCCTACCCGACTGCTGAGTCTCCACAGTCGTAAAGTTATTATTAAATCTCAGATTTGTGAATATTGAAAAAAAGTGAACTTACACAAATATGTACACTTACCAAATATCTGTCATTTAATATGTCACAAGTATTGTAATATGTGGGGTCATAAACCAGACGCAGTTCATGGCGGGGGGATTGTCAACATCAAATGTGTAGGTTTGCTTCAATTTTTCAATAGTCTAAAGGAAGTGATTGGTATCCTTAACAAATGATGGTAGTTCCTGGGCAATGGGCTACATGTGTAGGTCAAAAAAACAATAGCTGCATCACTGCCAGAGGTGATGGGAAGGCCAGGATTGCACATTTTTTTGATTTGTTGGAAGCATATAATATCTCCCAAGTCTTCGTTTAGGATGAACAAGTACATGTACTGTAATTGATAAGAAAGTTGGCCCGCCTCTTGCTAATCATTTTGATCTTGTGGACCATTTGCTATTTGATTTGAAGATTTTCCCTGTGGAGCATGCCTAAAAGAAAAACTACTGCACCCCAGATAAAACCTCTGGATGTACCCTTTAAAATCATTGCATCCAGATGGACTGAATATCACTGATAATACTACCTCAGGCTGCATTTTTTGTTTACTTTCTTAATAACTGGTGATGTTTGATGATTCTGCATGAACATTTTGCAAAAATGTATCTAATTTGGGTTTATGCCAAGTTTAATGAAGACCCATCAAGCGGTGGACCAAAAAAATGGGGAGTCGAGAAAGAGAATTTTTCCATTTTCACTCCCATAGAACTTTTTGCTTTTTGATACCGAAAAAAATTGTGGTCAGAATTGTACCAAACTTGGCCTAAAAGAAGACGATGTGACTGCTTTTTTGTAAACTTTCTGAGTGATTGTTGAGAAATTAGGTTTGCAAAAGTGATTTTGTAGGCATCAAATTAAGCCAGGTTGTCAATGAAGATAGAGACATTTGGACCGCTAATTAGCAAATGGTTGAAAACCTGAATTCACAGACCATTCACGGACCAAATTTGTTTGTTTAAAATACATACATCCTTCTGGACGAGGGAGTTTTTTCTTTCTTCATCTATTTCTGAATTGCAAACCAAACGTTGGGACCAGGAACCTCAAGTGTTTTGAGAAAAGTTTAGCTTGCAGCTGCTATTACAGAACACATCAAAAGAATAACAGTTGCTCCTTTCTGGAAAGATTTTAAGCCTATTTCTATCCTAGGCAAAGTATTATAATTATAAAGGAAAAAAAATGATTATACAGTTAATTTTATTCACTGTATCAAGTTCTTTTTAGTAAATCATGTCACATTGCAAGTGCTCCAAAAAAGACGCCATAAAGGTGAATAGTGACTTTTGTGAAAAGTTGTGCATTGGTGCGCTACACAAATTATATATACAACATATGCACATACATATGTCAGTAGGCGCTGATAAAGCTACAGATTCACAGCAAGATTCAAAATCAGAGTACAATGTGAACGTCAAAATAGATCATATCAGTCCACTAGTCAAACTGTCGATGTTTCGACCCTATAGAAAGTGATTTATCCAAGGTCATCATCATGACAAAATTAGAAGTAGCAACCAGAGCATAGGAAATAAATCACCTTATTGAATTTGACATAATTGTTGAATCAATTAATGTAGCATACAGATCCCACCGAGAGGTTGAGCTACTGCACCAATCAACTTACAGTCAAATAACTTTATACAGTGAATAAAATTAACTGTTTATTAATCACAACTAATTGCTTTATGATTATAATACCTTGTCTAGGAGATTTAGGCTTAAAATAAGGAACAATTGTCTTTCTTTTGTATTGATCAGCCCAGGGTTGCCCAATCATAGTTGTTTCATTACAGAGCACAGTCCCACACATCCTAAACAACAAATGTGAGGAAGCCAGCAGTGGAAGCATCCCCTGACACCCTGCTTAGTTGAGTGGAGGGCTAGGGGGCCAAAGGGGTTCCTCAGTTTAGAATATAAACAAGCATTTGCAATGCAATAGTTCTCGCATTTGCACAACTTAAAGCTATAGCCGTTATAAACATGGAAGCGGGTGCCTTGCTGAAAGACGTGTACATAAAACTTATGCGCATGGCGACCCATGAAGCGGTTGCCATGGTAATAAACAAAAACATAAAAGCGGGCGCCATTCTAAACATAAAGCGCGGTGCCAATGTACATAAAAGTTATGAGCGTGCAAAGAAACATGAAAGCACAGCACCTGTGTTCATACAAGTTATGCGTGCAGGGTGCCATGGTGATAAAATAAACAGCGCAAGGTACTAGGAACAGGAATTCACACAACACAGTAACACTAGCAGGAAATAAAATTAAACAAGTAGTCCCCAAGACACAAACACCTACAATTGTAAGGAAACTGTAGTTGGGCGGTGCTCCTCTGCTTAAACCGGAAGTGATATATCTGGAGCATCAACCAATAAGGAGCCAGGAAGTAAAAGCTAGGCAGGAGTGAACCAATTGCAAGCAGCAGGCGGGATTACTCTTCATATAGCGATTACAGCAGGTCTTGCAGACAGTGCATGCGCGCTACCTAGGTTCAACCAAAAAATTACAAACTGGCTACAGAATTTATGGCTTCTGAGTCTGTGTTCATGTCTCCCAGCTGCACATGAACATAGGTCAAGGGTCTACAAATGAATGGCAAGGAGTCCTGGACTCATGAGACCAGAATCAGAACCGTATGCCAGGCTCTATGGCCAACCCTGCAGTGAGCACCTGTAGTAGGCTGCCCATAGCAAGTTGGAGATGACAGGTTGGATGCAGGGTATGGCCAATGTCTGTAGGGTGTGGCTGAATTCCTGAGCAGGGCAAGTTACTTCTTCAGTATCCTGGCATTTCCATCTAATTTCAAACCACCAGTTGGATGTTAATAGGTTTTGCACCCAATGTTTTTAACCCACACAATTTCCTCTAGGTAATATCTGAAGGAATCTGTCAAGACAAACAATTCAGAGATGGGGGTACAATGGGTAAAAGTCGTTTGAATATTATTCCCAACTGTTCCAAATTTTAGCAGGAAAAGATGGAATCAGGCATAAAGAACACATGGGAAATACTACTACCTGGTGAACACCATATATCAAGTGAGCAGATTTGCACCCAGAAATGAAATGTTAATTTAGAGTGCAGATAATGGACCAATCTAGGCCTTAGCAGTGAAACAAACACGAAGGGCCAGATGTACGACTATATTTTGCGGTCGCAAATGCAAGATTGGCCCATTTGCTTTGGCAAACAAGGGTCTTGGCATATACAAACGCTATTTTGTGAATCACTGACTCGCAAAATAGCGTTAGCGACTCTCGCTATTAGGAAGGGGCGTCCCTTTCTAATAGCGAGTTTCAATGCAATGTACTACTGTTTTGCGACCGCATTTGCAGCGGCAAAACACTCGCAGTTTACCACCTACTTTAAGCAGGTGGTAAACCACTTGCAAACGGGAAGGGGTCCCCAGGTGACCCCTTCCTTTTTGTGAATGTGTGCGAATGTTAAATTTGTTAAGAGCAGGCACTGCCTGCTCTTAACAAATTTAACAAACGTTTCATTTTTTCTTTTTAAAATGCAGTCCGTTTTCCATTAAGGAAAACGAGCTGCATTTAAAAAAACTGCTTTATTAAAAAAGCAGTCACAGACATGGTGGTCTACTGCCCCTCCGATCCTGTGAGTGCTGGCCATTCCTAATGGGTTGCACATAGCACCTGGCTCATGAATATTCATAAGGCAGGCAATTTGAGACCCCATTGGGAATCACTAACAGTATTGCGAGTCGCAAAGTGATGCAATTTGTGAGTCACAAAATGTTTGGGTCGTACATCTGGCCCGAAGTGTAGTTTTACACATGTTTATCTCTTCATCATTAGAAAACAATCCTGGCACACAGCTTCCCGGGACAGAATTGTCAATCTGATGGATAGAACTGCTAGCATCATGGAATCATCTGCCATCACATTACTCACTTTCAATGGAATTAGCTACAAGAAGGGTATTTGACATTGTGAATACTGGAACAAGGATTGTGGTGGCATAGAGCCGAACACTACAAAGCGCCTGCTGTGTGCTCTTGCACTTATGTTCATATGCCCCACACAGTATATTTGGTATCATTTAGGGAGGCTCTTGGTTTTAATTTATTATGTCTGGAAAAAACTGATTCTGCTGAAGAGTATGAGTTGCTTAAATAAGGTCTCTAAAAATGATTTAATGAATAAAACATTTCATTCATACTAGAGTAAAGTCTCATTATATTAAATAAATGCATGCTTCTGCTTCAGAGAAAGCAGAATCTCTGCCAAGGTATTACCCTGAAGATCATTCCTCCCGTTCTATATTTTTTTTTAATTAATCACACAGTAGTGTTGAACATGCGCCCAGCATTCCTAAGAATACACTTTAAAAACTACGTCTGAATAATCTAGGGTCATTCATCATACGGAGGAGTTTCTGATTTATGATTTTAAATCATATTGTCACAGAAGAACTTTTATACTGCAGCAGAGGGAATAGGATGGAATTATTTTAAAAATTGTACATTTTGTAGTCTCATTGAAATGTACATACTACATTCACTGAGTATTCTGCCACTTGAATCCAATTCATTCAATAGACGCGAACCAAAAACTACAATTCCTAGAATGCATGACCTGCATGTGCTGTTGAATGAGAGCCAAAGAGGAGAAATATTTAGACAATGGGGCACTAAGTGAACTGGTAAATGTAATCTTACTGACGACGATTAGGATGCTATTATTTAAAAGTTGCAAACATTGAGCCAAAACGCCTTAGGCAACTTTATTTGGAAAGGTTCAACTATATCAAAAGAGTTATCTTAAAAACACTTGCTCTGGTGCACTTGAACACCTCTCCCTTACAACATTTCATTGGGCAGGTAGGTCTTTGTCAGGGTCTCTCCTACAGGTAAAGGTGTTCAAGGGCATCAGGGCAACCTACCCTAAGCAGACATGAGGGACAGAAAAATGTGTTAGCATAAACATGTATCGAAAATAAGTGTTTTTTTTGTTGTTTTTTTTTAGAGTTTTATATAGCGCAAACTAGACCCGAAGAAATCAGGTATCCGATCGCTTTACATGAGCAGTTTCGTTACAGATGGACACATTCATATTTGTTAGCCACGGGGAGATTAAGTGATTTGCCCAGAATCACAGGATGTTGAGCATGGATGCCGAGACTCAAACCTGATTCCCCAGCTTCGAGGTCTACCGCTCTAGCCATAAGGCTACATCCTCTTCCCTGTGTCCTCATTAGGATAGGGAATATGTTCCCATCAAAGTATGGAGATAATTATAAACATCACCCAACTACAAGAAACATTAGTGCTTGCAAATCAACTTTGAGATTAATCAATGTGGCTGCTTTTTCCACTGTCATTAATACCCATGGCCAAGGTTTTGTTTTGTATATTTACCAGGTTATAGGAACACATCCTTCACTAGATGCCCACAATACTGTCCCCATGAATAACACCAGTGTTCTATCTCAATAGAAAATATGTTATTCCGAACCCTTACATTGCTGCCTGCAGGACAGGCTCAATAGATTTTCTAAATTGATTATACTGAGGACATGTGTAGATCTAAACAAGAATAGTAATTAATTGAGCTTTTCCGTGTATTCGAAAACAGGCATGCATAGAGAGCACTGGCCTCCACATCAAAGTCTATCTAAGAAAATGTGCTCCCTTGTGTATAGTGATAACATTAAACTAATTCAATGACACAGCTCTAGCCTTGATCACTGTATGCACCATAGTGATTGGGGTTAACACAGTGGGAGCACTCCTCTGGCAGCTTATCTAGAGGCCAGCACAAGACCACTTACTATAGCGTTATCTTATCACCAGCGTAGTTGTATGAAAGCTTACCAGAGGACAAGGGTGTAGTAGCAAAGTAGGAGTCACTGAATCAGTGAGGAAGTGTGGCTCACTGGTTAGAGGCGGCAGACCCGAGAGCAGAGGACGGCCCGGGACCAGGGTTCGATTCCCGGCGCGGCAGGTTTCTGGACCAGGGTCAGCGGACTCGATAATTCTCTCGCCTCGGTGCCCACTCTGATCAGCGTTCACACTCGGCAACTCTGGGCATTAGCTTGCCTCATCTTCACTAACGGCCCCACCAGACCGCCGGGGATGCCTGGTCTCACCCTGGAGATACCCATTAAGGGACCATCTCTCAGGGAAGCCAGGAAGGGTTTCGCAGCGGTCGAAGCGCCTTGGGACCCTACGGGTAAGTAGTGCGCTATATAAATGCCTATACATTTACATACATACATACATTTACATACAGGAAAGGTTTTATTGTTGTTTCTTATACGTCACCACTTTTTTGCATTACAGTCGCTACAGCAAGTCAGTTCAAGCAGCATCACTTCCCTCTGAACACTCATTACAGTCATAGATTCTAGGTTCATAGGTTTCTTCTGTTTTGGTCCTTGATCGTGAACTAATCTGTCATAAGGGGGATGAAATGTCAAATTGTTTGCTTTTCCTCTTTACTTCGCTGACTCTACACAGACCATATTTTTTAACACACTTTGCAACCCCGTTCCTTAATATTTAAGAAAGATACTCAAACCTGGAGTAAAATTTCTAGTGTCCTCAAATGGAGCCCTTTGTAACCTCGAAGACCTCATATTAGCTCTTTTAGAACAAAATATTCAACCAATTACCTCAGGCCCAAAGGGTTTTGTATTTGGGGAGAATAGCAGTCCTGTAAGTCCATCACCAGAATCATAAGTCTGCTGACAGTTATTAGAATTACATTTCACCAAGGAGATTTAAAAAACTACAACGCCAAAAAGATTACCAGTCAGGTCCCACCTATCTGTCCCAAAGGTTTGGAAGATACACCCCCTCTCGATCGCTCAGGTCCTCCAACCTGAACCTACTGGTGGTCCCCAGATTCAGACTCTCAACCAAAGGTGGAAAATCTTTAGGTTTCTTGGGAGCCAGAGCCTGGAACAAGCTCCCCACCCAGATGCGCCTGATCCCTTCAGAAAACCTGTTTCGTAAGGCTCTCAAAACCTGGATTTTTAATGCATCTGACACCTTCGTCCTAACACTTATTTAACTTAACATTATTTAGTTCAGCCCCCTCTCCTCCCTCCCCTCACTAGTCGCCCGTACATTTCCCTTCTCCCCTCCTCTGTCACACTTTTACCACTAGCGCCAAGATGCTCCTTTGGAGTGTAAGTCGCGCTCTATAAAAAACCAGTGCAAACTACCAACAACAGGAACAATGGTATCAACCACAGGAATACCCACAAGAACATCAATCCCCTTTTTTAGAGGGCAGCCAGTGGAGACCACCCAGAGGAAGAGGCCGAGGGTCATGGAACAACCGCCCCAATCGAGGCAACCAACAACAGAATTGGGACAACGGGAGACAGCAGGGCAACACCCCCAAGCAAGTACGTTTCCAGCAAGAAGACCACGGGGAGAGGAGCACGAGGAGGAAGACGTACAGGTGGTAACCAGGGCACCTGAGAGAAGTGATCCCATCATAAATTTATCTAAATACACACTCACTGAAGATGAAAGAAAGATACTCTGCAAAGGCCTTTCCTTTGTTCCTACCTCCTATCCAAATACATTCAACATACAAACTGAACTCACCAGGTTCTTCAGGAAACTGAGGCTGAAATTCTTCTTTAAAAACAAACCTACTCCAGCTATGACTGCCTTCACCAATCTGCGACCACCGTCCACTTTTATGCCTTCAATGGCTTCAGTCGCCCATGAGATACTAACTTATGAAAGTGTGGTCATGAGAGATGTCTTCAAAACCATCAACAAAAAACAATACGTGAAACAGAACATCAGTGGTGGTGAGAGGAACGCCCTCCAATCATTGAAAAACAATAAATCTGTGGTAATCAAGCCGGCGGACAAGGGGGGCTCTATAGTCATACTGGATGTGGACGACTACAAAACTGAGATCCAATCCCAACTCACTGACGGGGTCAGCTATAGACCGGTGGCAAGGGACCCTACCAGGGAAGTACGTAAAGACATTGTGACTATCACATCACAAGCATTAGAAATGGGATTTCTGTCGAAGAAAGAGTTCGAGTACCTTAATGTGAATCACCCCAGGACACCTACTATATACGTACTACCTAAGGTACACAAGAGCCTCAGCAAGCCACCTGGACGACCCATCATATCAGGATGTGGATCACTGATTGAACCACTTTGCAAGTATGTTGATGTTTTCTTAAAGCCCCTAGCGGAAGCCACCCCGACTTATTTAAGAGACACCATGCAAGTCATCAACCTTTTCGACCAGAAACCATTCAGTAAACAGAACCAGATTCTTGTGACCATGGACATCGTCTCGCTGTATACCAGCATTCCGCAGAGACCGGCCCTAGACTGCATGAGGAGAATACTTAATAGACAGGAACAACCTACACCAGTCCCTACCGAGTTCCTGATCGAATTACTTGAAATTGCAATGACCAAAAACTTTTTCATCTTCCAAAACACCTACTACATACAGAGTAAAGGAGTAGCCATGGGCGCTGCCTTTGCACCGGACCTAGCTATTCTCTATATGTCTGAATTTGAGCAAGACTGCATCCTATCACCAGGCAACCCACACAGGGAGATGATAACAACTTGGCACCGTTACATCGACGATGTGATAATGATATGGACTGGTGATGAAGACATCCTCCGAGCTTTCTTAATTTGGCTTAATAACCAATCCTTGGACATCAAATTCACGATGCATATGGATAAAGAGTCGATTGATTTCCTCGACATAAGCATCAAGGAGAAAGATGGATATTTATACACCACTCTCTTCCGCAAACCATCAGAGAGAAATTCTCTCCTACGCTACTCCAGCCACCACACGAGGGGTTTGAGAGACAACCTACCCTTTGGGCAGTTTTTGCGCCTTCGAAGGAATTGCTCACAAAAAGAAGATTTCTTTAAGGAATCAGATGAACTCATCAACCGTCTGATTGACAGAGGCTATCCAAAACGCCTAGTGAAGCGATCCCGCAAGAGAGCCTGGTTTCAGGATCGATCAACTCTACTTGAAACCAAGAAACGAGCATCGTCATTTGAACGCATGATATGCGTAACAACATTCTGCACCCAGAGTAACACTATAAGAAAAAGTGTCAACAAACATTGGGGCCTGGTGGCAGACATCCTTGAGGTGCCGGAACCTCCAATGCACGCCTTTAAAAAAGCGAGAAACGTCAGAGACATGGTGGTACGATCCTTGCTTGAAACCCCACAGGCACCCACGATCCAGAGCTTATGGAAGTTACCTGAAATTGTTGGACACTTCAAATGCACCTCCTGCAAAGCATGCCCTATGTGCTGGGAGACCAAACAAATTCAATACAATAACTTCACTATCAATCTCAAGTCGCTGACCAACTGCAACACCAGTGGAGTGATCTACGCAATTCTGTGCCCCTGTGACCTCATGTATATAGGCCAAACTATACAAAAGGTTAAAAACCGCATTTTTCAGCACTGCAGCAGAATCCGGTGCTCCACAACCGGGGCCCCCTTGGTGGAACATTTCAAAGAAAGGAATCATACACCTGAATCTCTATGCTGGCTAGTGATAGAGAAAGTCTGCTTGGGACCACGGGGAGGCAACTTGACCTCCATCCTTAACACCAGAGAGTGCAAGTGGATGCAAAAATTTCAAACCATAAGGAGAGGACTGAATGAACTCGAGGCGAACTTTTCTCAGATGGCCAGTTTATGTCCAGAATGAACACTCTGTGTCATCATAGACTCTTAATTCCTTTCACACAGCCATCTCCTCATCTCCTCAATATAGATTACTCTCCATTGCTTTAGCTGAAAAGTGGGCACTTTTACATAAATCCTACAACAATTTATGGCCCTTTTAAATTGCTCTGGGTTTTTTGCAACGACCTCTCACACGTTACTTGTATATTCATGAATGACCACTTAATTCTGTTGTGGAGGCCATGCTCCATCCACCACCGCCCGCTCAATGTACCAAAACTATGCATATTTGAATGTGTTCTGATTCTAGACATATGCGATTTTATAAGATACATTGTGTGAAGTTGCACACTTTTTTAACGTACGTAATGACAATGAGGGTCCATATGCGTATGTTGAAACCTTGCCTTGTTTAACTCTCGATATGGTATGAGGTCATAAGCATAAATCATTTGAATACATGTGCCTTGTAATACATTACATATTGATGAGTGTAATTATGACTGCTCGCCGAATCCTATTCTGTGTCAAAGCATCTGCCATTAATTGATTTACACGGGGCTGCCGTGAGGCTTTCTACTGTGACAACCGTTCTGGGTGTTTACAGTTCCTCCCTTGCAGTCTTCATTACCAACTTGTTTCAGAGTAGACGCTCCCTTGACTTTCAGTATGGTTCCGCCCTACCTCCGCGCTGATTGGCTGTCTGAGACGAGCCTTTTTTCATCTTACCGACATCCAGCGGCTGCACCGCGAGTCTTCACTCGGATACAGCGCGCAGCTGGAACGGGAATCTAGCCATTGCGGTCCCGTCCTAAGGTGAGAATCTAACCCCTCCTGACCACATAACTAACTCTTCTCGCGAACTGTGCCAATCTATGCCCTTGTCCGGCATGTTTCAATGCGCTACCTTTCTTTTCTCACAGCTAAGGAGCACTTGTGATCCCCGTGAATGAGGGATGTGCCCACAGCGTTTTCCGAGTACAACGTTTAAGTAAGTCCCGGTCTGTTCGACCACTCACCCTCTGGCAGTTGGTTATTCACTAGCACCTTGACGCCGATTTATAATTTATTATTGTTTCAGATAAACTGTGGGAGCTGTACCATGGCCCCTTTTTAGACGGCACAGACGTCGACCGTTTATTGATGTAGGTAATACCACATCCCTGATCTCGCATATTCCTTTGTAAATAAACGCACAATCATTGTTATATATTAAATTAAGTGTTTACCTTGCCCCCTAGGCTCTCCCCCCCCCCTATCCTGATGAAGACCCCAACATGAGGCTGAAAGCAACCCTTTAGCGTATTCCAGGGGTCGAAACGTAGAACTACGCTTTGCTTACTTCACACCATAGGACTGAAATAAGAGATGGTGCCTCGCCCTCTATGTGTGATGATTATTTGGAACCTTTGCTAATTGATTTGAGTGTAAAGGCTTCTTAATTGCGAAATGATGCCACTAAAATGTCACCACACCTTTACCGTGTCCCACTCACTTCACTCACCCCTTCCCCTCTCACTGAGAGCACTGTTTTGAACTTTCGAATGTAATGAATTTACAATTACATGTTTACTATGTCGTTATAATGAATTTTTGGCAGCAATTGGATTGAAACTTTGCTAAAATAAATGCCAAAATATTTTGAATTGAACTGTCTGAATCAAATATTCTTCAGTTAAATTCACAACGAAGCTATTGATTGTGTGAACATTGATTATTTGAATAATTGGCTTTCTATAAGCCCAATTGGAATTTTTCAACTCTGACCAACCCCATTTTCTGTAATGCTTCACTGACCCAGGTCTGGAGTTCGTAAGGGCTAACCCCTTTTTGTACTCACACTATAAAAAACCCTATCATATCATATCATATCATTGCCAGAGTGGCGCAATGATTAAAGATGTGAATCACATCAGCTTGGCACTACTCACATTTCACACTTTCTGCTAGTTGAATATGTAGGTATGTATACTTATTATTAGTATTATCATCACGATCATCATAATAACTTCATTGATTGATTGTTCATTGAAAACCTACATCAAATCATAGAGTTTCTTTCTTCTCCAACTAACAGTCAACACTGTACAAAAAGACGGACTATACATTCGAGAAAAAACAAGATTTGATTTTCTTTCTAATTTTCTAAAGATTCAGTTCTACATGAAAAAAATATGGGTGGACATTTCAGATAATGGCTCTCCTCTCACACTTCTTTTGTTTTCTTACCTTTAATTTGTGCTGAAACGCGAAAAATACTGCAGTTAATATTGCACAACTTTTTGTGCTTACAATTGGTCCACTACCTACACAAATCGTATAGGTTATGCATGCAGCTTTGAAAGTTATTCTCTTCTGGAAGAAGAGCTGCTGAAGGTGATTGAATACATATTCAAAGTTTTTATTTTGAACAACGTTATCACTACTGCTTTCTGAATACTATGTAGAAGATTAAATGTAACAATGAACTGTGAAACACAGAGTTATTGAAAATACTGTTTTTCAAATGTATTGATCCCCCAATTCTTTTGGCTAAATAGAGGCAGCAAACTTAGCAGTCAGATCTTCTTACCCATATCTATAATAATTCACCCAGCACAGCTCTGAATGATCATTTTGGTTTAACATGCATTGCAAATAGTTTCCTGCATGACTTTTCCATGTATTTTGTTCAAAAGGTGTATTTACTAGTATTTCGGACACCTTCTCCATATCTCAAACGGTAGATCAGAACTTAGACCTACAGTCTAGTATCCTACAATCTCAGGTAGCTTTCTCTTTTAAACTTGTTGCAGAATTGCCAATCGCACACATTTTCTAGATCAATTTATATGGGTATGATTATTTAAAGAAAAGGAGTATAGGAGAATAAACATTTGACCACTTCCTAAACATACCTACCACTGAAAAGTAGAGAAAATTAGAAAAAAATCTGGATATTTAGAACTTTCAGTATAATACACAAAATTGGAATGGACTTCTTCTCTAATGATATTGTCTAATAATATTTGGAATACATCTGGCAGATCAAAATTACAACAGAGTAGAATGTTTTATGACAAAACAGGAATATTGTTGTGTCAGATACTCCTAGATCATACAAAGACCCAGACAAAAGGTTTTCTTTAAAATATTGGGGGTGTCTAAATTTTACTAACAAACCACTCAGAAATTCTTATAAGAAAATGATCACGGGTCATGTTATTCCTCTTGCCTAATACAACATTTTAATATGATTCATCATTGCTGCCCAGATCCTCCTCATCTTGGGTGGAAATTTCAAATTTGATATTACAACCTGATGAGCTGCAGTGTGTATAGGCAGAGCCTAAACTCTAATATTTTTTTATGTCATGTTAATAAAGAAAATAATTAAAATAAGAAAACTTGAAATACCTTTCAGATTTTAGCATAACCTTTCATACCTCACTCACCATGTTTTAACTATCATTGTTCAAACATTTCTCCAAACTATTTATCAGAATACCAACTTCAGGAGGTTAAAGGAAAGCCAATGGAGATCACTGAGTTATGAGAGCACTAAGGTTGCGTAACATTGCTACAGATAGTAACCAGGTTGCAGCATGTGACTGAGATTATAAGACTGCCCGAGAACACTTGTATAGTCCTGAGATATTATATAAAGTGCTCATCTGAGAGGGAATTAGAGTTTTAACTACTATTTCAACAGCTTCCCAGGGTATAAAAGTGTGCACTCTTGAGAAGATAGAAAGTATTCCGTTTTTCATTTCCTTCAAAGGTGTTTTGATCTGTTTGTTCATGCTCAGGTATGGATCTATTGTCAAAGTGAGATATTGTGTGAAATAGCCAATGTTGCTTATTCCACATCAAAGCAGAGGAGCTGTATCTACAGAAGAAATGTTTTGGTGCAATCCTTGTCAAGTAGGAGCAGCTGCTGAAAGTATCTGAAATTCTGGTATTTTAAGCATATCTGGATGCGTTTCAGAATGCAGGTTATCTCCATAGTGCCAACTGTCAGACATATGTATTGGTTCAGAGATGCCTATCTGATTCCTTGTAATATCTTTCATCTTTGTGCACAGATGTAACATTGTGGCGTATAGAATAGAAACCTTCTAGACTCAGAAAGGCATTGACTAATTGTTAGCTTTGTTCTCTGTGTACCTGCTGGAACTGACTGGGAGAGAGGAGGTGAACACATGCAAAATCCTTCCAGCTAAAGCCTTTGCCTACTACAACTTTGAGTTGGGGCCCATGTAATCAACAACATCAAAGGCAATTAAATGGTTGAAAAAGTCCTGCAGGCAGGTGCACTCATTGGCCACAAAGGGTGCAGGTACTGTCAACTGATAGTCTAGGATAATCACAATCTGGTAGTGCATTCAACCAAGTAGTGAAAAGGAAACACTCATCCTTCACTCACCACAGATCTTGTGCTTCAAAAGAATTTTGTAACTTAGGTTATAAATGTTATGGGTGTCAGCTGAGAGATATAAAAAAAATATTTTACTTTTTAAGTGCATTAATTTGTAGTTCATTATTACAGAGATGCAGATCAATGTATTTATATTATTGAAGACTTCATCATGAATTGTGCTTTATTTTAAATTAATGCAGGTGGTGGGTGATGTTTACTATTAAGAACATATATCAATGCTCTATTTAAACTTTCTAAAAAATAATGAATCCGGTATTTGTTAAGCACAAACTAATCACTCCTAAGGGTCTCAAGACACTTGGGGCCATCCGGGAAATTAAGTGAACTATTGCCCTGAGTCACATGGTGAGCCCCCTTCTCCGGAGTCAGCAGCTCTGGCATCTGCACCACACCTCTCCCAAAATAAACTAGCAGAATGACTAAGGGGACTTGATGTTATAAATGGCAGCTCTTCCTGAATTAAATAAATGGAAACATGTCCATGGAATAAGGACTAGTTTATATCAGCAAATGATTGTCTTTTTAACAGATAAAAATAGTAAAGCCAAATATGATCTCATATCGGTCTGTAAAGAATCAAGAATGGGGATTAAATCATTGCAGCGCTCAATTTATTCCAGTTGAACTGAGCATCATTGTTTAATAAAAACGAACAGCCCAAGATTAAGGCTAACTCAGTGTCACTTAATATGGATGAAATGAATTGAAAAAATAAATGTCTAAAGGATATTCAATTTTTTGGGTAAATCTAGACACTATTTCATTAGGAAATCCATACAAGGCGCATTGAATCTCAGCTTTAATTGTATCACTGCATAGCGCTGTTTCACCAGCGATAATTTCAAAGCGGTCTGAAGCCAAGAAATGCATTTAAAATGAGGGATTCTCTGGAAGAAATGTTCATCAATTATTTGAATCAATTCCTCATTTTACAGCCAGGAAACCAAAAAGCAAATGTGATCTTTCGGAACTCGCTAGTAATTAACCTAAATGCTTTTTTTTTAACAGAGGCAGCATGGCTTTGCAATTAAAAGAGGAACTAATAAAAAAAACTAGTGAACTGTGTAGATGAACATCTGGAAAAGAGCTATACAGAAAATGTGGTGCCTCAATAAACCATTTAACTAATCTGATGCAGTTGTTACTATTAAATCACAACAGAACTGCAAATATGTGGAGCGTGCAATTCAAAGATTTCCAAATTACTTCTTGATAATGTCGCATACGAATCCAGATTTGTTTATGTTTGTTAAGTATTTTGGAATGTGGACCACAGCCTAAATGTGACATATCAAAAATAGACATTCATCAGGACTCCTGTGTGTACAAAAGACTAAATACATCTGGAGCACTGAGACTCGGAGGAGGCCACATGCGTATTAGGAGGAACCAGACACGCACTGTCCTCAAGCTCCTCTTCCTTAAAGAGCGGGCCAAGGAAACAGGGGAGTTTGTTCCATCCCAGTACCCAGGTTGGTTTGTTTGACACAACTTTTCATATTTATTTATTTTTACAGTTTTTGCCAGCACTCACCATACCCTTGGGTTAGAACACTCTACATGAGGTGTGTGCAAAACAGCAGCAGCTACAGCAGAAATTACAATCGTAAATATTAGTTAGACACCAAAGAAGCGCAGGAAATATGAAGGTTAGTTAGGAATCACTTTCTCATGCAGGTTAAAACAAAACAGGTCAACAGATTCTGTTTCTGTTCTGTGCGATGCAATGGATAATAGGGTTACCATGAAAGATAACACTGGCACATTAGTTGTTTCATATCCCATTTAAGGCCCTCAAACAATGAGGTAAAGTGGATCACAGGTGGACTTGAGTTCTATTTTTTGGGGTGTTATCTTAATCTCAGCAGGAGATATTTCTTTAATTCTTGAACCTTTGAGGATGTAGGAGCAGGGAGCCTTTTGGAAGTAGCACCTACCTCTGATGGCTGACTTGCGGAATGAGGTATCTTCAGGAGCCGCAATGTACAAGTTTATAAATTATGCAGGTGTTTTGAATGTCAAGGCTGGTGTGGTGTGGTGTGCTAAAGAATTGGACCAAGGCATTGTACATGAGTAGGAAATTGAAGGCAGATGAGTAATCTGCTCCTTCCATTGTAGTCAGAAATCTTCTAAAAAGATATTGTTTGAGGATAACAGTTTTTTGCCAGTTAATAATTCTAATAATTGATCAAAGAATGTTCTGGTCACCTAGTCAGTGATAGATGGTATATGATATGGTAGGGTATGCATTGTCTGTGCTGATGTCTACACCAAGGCATTGGAAGGCATGAAGAAGTCATCTACTAAAAGATATTTAATAGGTCTAGACTGTTTCTGAATAACTGCAATATGCCATCCAGTTCTTTCTTCTCTGTCAGGTTGGAGAATCAGGAGGTTCAGAAGAAAAGGCAGATTTATGGATTGTTGTGATTTGACATCTTAGTCAAGAAATAAGATCAAGATCGAGGTCTCTGAGACTGCCGGAGATTTCAATGTTGTATTTTGCCTATGATCTGCGGCTATACAGGAGGACGTTCCATCTTTTTTGTTACGAATGCTGTGAAGGGAATGTCTAAGATTGTTATAATTCAGTCTTTGATTAGTGGGATGTAGCACTGGTTTTCTGTTTCCCACAAAAAAAAAGAAATGTTCATTGTGTTTGTTGTACGCCTGGGTTCACAAAGGGTCTTGTAGTCAATAACATGTCAATATTAGATTGGGAGAGAGTGTTAAAAGCTCAATTAGTATATGGGACTTTGTTATTTCTTGGAGTGGCTAGCAGGTACAGATAGTCGGCCATTAAGCAGCTATTTGAAGACACTGGAGTGGACAGCACAGCCTTGACCTTCCTGTCTATAGGACTTGTGGTTTTTATATCCGAGAATACAGTGAACAGTTTTTAATCATTTCTAGATTTGGCTATAGACCTTTTATAAATGTGCTGTTAAGTGTGTCATCCACATATAGATAACTAAGCGAGGTGTGGGCCATGTCGGTGAGGTGTTGACTTGTTGGACAATGTCTGTGAGGACACTCAGGAATTAAGATTTAGATTTGTCCAAAGCACCAAACATAACCTTTGGTTGTTCATCTATTGGTTAATTGTTTTCTAAACTGATGAGTCTGTTAATAATTAGTTAAGATAATCAGTTCTATAGGGCATTCAACAGTCAGGGTAGGGTAAGGAATACGAAAGAGGGGTACTGGATTCGTAGAAAAGGTAGGGGAGGGTGTAGGAAGGAGGTCTGTTGGGTTAGTCAGGAAAGAGGACATGGTCATAGATAAAGGCATATTGGGTTCACATCTTGAGTCTAGTAAATCAGGGTTGGGGGGACTAGGCCCTGTGTTGATTGGGGTTGTGATGTGTTGATAAGAGAGATGCATGTGCTGAACCCAGGTAGTGGCTCTAGGAGCTACTGAGTCTTCGAGTTCTCCCATAGGTCAAGTAGAGTTGGGAAGAGGGTGACAAATAATTTCAGGTTGGCATCAGAGGTTAGGCTCATGCACTTTCCATATCAATAGATTGTGACTGCTAGTACTTACTTGCATTACGGGGTCAGGGATGCTGACAATGGTTCACTGACAAAATATCAAAGTTAAACATATAGAAGTAAAATATATTGATGTAAAAATATAGAATGCAAAAATATCGAAAAAAATATAGTTGTACAAAATATTGAATTTTATATACATATATAAAATATTAAATATTAAATATGTTAAATAATAAAATGAATATAAAAACGTAGATTTAATATAAATTAAAAAAATATAATAAATAAACTTCATTTAAAAAAGTTAAACATACATACAAATTAATTCATATATATTTCCTTTAAAGCAATTAATAAACTATTCATTTTATTTTATAATTTTAGAAGTATATACAAATGTACATATAAATACATATACATATATGTATATATATATATATATATATATATATATATACACATATATACACATATATATACACACATATATTTATACATATATATATACACATATATACACATATATATACACACATATATACACACATATATATACATATATATACCCACATACATACATATATATATACACACATACATATATAAATACACACATACATATATATATATATATATATATATATATATATATATATATATATATATATATATATATATATATATATTATACACATACATATATACATATATATATATATATAGTTATAGTTAGGATTGGCTACCATAGGAAATCCGCAACATTCTATTGGGAATAACTCTGGCGCCGGTTGAGGAATTTGTGTAATTTTCCAAAATTTTGGCCAGCTCCGCTCCGCTCCTTCCCTGGAAGTTTCGGGGGGATTCCTGAAGTGGGGGCTGAGAAAAAAGGGGGGTCCCAAAACGTGTTTTCCCCATGTTAATTTCCATAGGACGGTCTGACAAGTCTACAGCCCGAACCGCTGAACGGAATTACGCCTAACTTGGCAAAATTGTAGGGACTGGTACGCGGATGTGCCTTTGCTATATTTGGTGAAAATTGCTCCAGTGGTTTTTTTGAAAATTAACTTCAAAAACACATATATATCTATAGGCGCGCTCCGAGCGCTCACAGGTGCGCGTACCGGGGAGCGCACCCGGCGCACTACGGGAGTGCGCGAGCGGAAAGCTGATTGGCTGTCGGGTGTCTGTCAACATTCTAAACAGTCCGGAGAGTCCGCCATCTTGTGTCTCGGTAGAATCGAGACACAAGAGGTGAAAAATAAAGGGGGAAATAATTAAAAGGGGGCAGAGTAGACACCCCCTGACCCCCTAGGTTTTCTGAGGGGGGCCTAGAAGGACCCTGAAGGGCAAAAAAACTTTTTTATTTTTTTTTATTTTCCCGGGATAAGCGCTAGGTGCTTTCCCAGGTGCGCGCTCCGGTACGCGCACCCTGAGCGCACCACAGGGAAAAACTGTGTAAAAAATTATAGTAAAAAAATAATTTAGAGTGCTTGGAGGTAGGGTAGCTCTGAAAAGAGCTGTTGTGTTATGTGGGTGTTTTTTGTACCTACAAGTAGGTACCAATGCAGAGTCTTATATTCAAGAGGAAAACTCTATTCCCCTCATCTGTAAAATGCACACCATCTCTCCTATAGAAGTCTTGCATGTTGTAACGCAAGTTGTTGTGGTAAATGGAACCCATACCATAGTCTCTGAGGAAAGCAGAAACAGATTTATTTACATGTTTCCTTGCTTTTTCAATCTGTGGACAAAATTGGTTGGACCAGTTCCATTTTTGCCTTTGGCATATATTAGAAAATACCAAGGCAGTTTTTGGAAAAAGTGACATCAATTGCCCAAAGATGTCCTTTAAAAGCATTTCCAGACCTACCCCAGTCAAAGTGCCCAAGTCATTGCCACCACAGTGCACAATTATAAGGTCAGGGTGTGGTAAATGCATAAAGGATTTTACCAATGGTATCAATTGGTGACTTCTCAATCCTCTCTGTCCAATCCATACAATGTCCACATTTGGTAAATCAAGGTTGTAAATACCTCTGTTAGCTGCGTATTTTTGACTCCAGTGGACATAGCTATGACCCACACACCAGATTTTTTGCATGTTGAAGGTAGATGTGCTTCTAGTCAGATGAATTGTGGAAATGAAATGGCAGTTTGATTATGAAAAAAAGTGCTTGGGAATCAGTGCAGTTGAAAAACCAGAAATGATTGGTGCTTTCTTAAAAATCTCCACTGAAAATTAGGCTGCATGCTTTTTTTTTGTAAGAAGTCATTTAAATGGTTGAAAAAAAGTCATTTAAAGAAACATTGCATTTCATTAGCTAGTAGATTGAGAGGTCAAACAACCTTGATGGATTTCTTTGCAACATAGTATGATGAACTTGTGAACTGTGTGCTGGTTTAAGAGGGAGTTACCATGGTTACTTGGTGAATGAGCACTGGGGGGATGGGTGAATGTTATGTGAGTTTCAAAGTCTTGAAATGTACAACCAATTAAAATGTGCAGTTTGGTTTTGAATTTGTGTGGGAACAATTTTAATTGGTTAGGTACAAGAATATGGGTCTGAAATGAGAAAAAATCTATGCCATTATTCTTTTCTTCCTCTCTCTTCCCATCCTTTGCTCTTTCACTGTTTTCCCTTCCCTTACTGTCCTTACTCCACTTCACTAATTCCTTCTCTTACTCCCTCTGTCCTCTTACTTCTACACTCCTCTTACCTCATTCTCTCTCTGTTAGCCTCATTCTCTCTGACCCCTTAGTCTGTCACTCCTCTTCTATCACACTCACTCCCTATAACACAGCCACACTCCCTCACTTATGTTTCTTTCCTCTCTCACTCAGGGCCTCATTTATGAGAAATGACGCATTGCTGCGTGAAAGCAGCGATGCATCACTTCTCAGTGCGTTCTCCTTGCGACATTCCTGATGCGTCATATTTAATGTATGACGCATTATGTCGCAAGGAGTTACAGATACGTCAGTATTTCTGACATATCTGTAAGCGCAAAAGTGATGCATTGCTGGAGTGTGTCACAAAAGTGACGCAACTCCAACAATGCATCCTTTCACATGGGGCCAGCCCCATGTGAAAGGGCCTGCGTCAGTCTTACGCCTGCTGTGAGGCAGGCGCAAGATTTTGACGCAACGGTGTCCTAAAAGTGACGCAGTGAAGTCTCATAGATTTCACTGCGTCACTTCTACGACCCTTCCTTGCGTCAATACGCCCCCTTTGCATAATTTACACCTGGCACAGGTATAATGTGGCGCAGGGGTTTACAAAGTGACGCATCTACCTAGATGCGTCACTTTGTAAATATCACTCAATAGGGTGCATTTTTTACACCTCTGGTGCGTGACGCACCGGCGGCGTAAAAGTGACGCATGACCTCATAAATGAGGCTTTCAGTCTTCTACTCTCACTTTTTCTTTCACTTTCTCTGTCTCTTCACGCCCTTACTCACCTTGTCTCACACTCACTTGTCTTTATCCAGCCTGTGTCTCCACTCTTTCCTAAACATCACTGCTCTTTTCTTACCTTTCCACACCCCCGTTCCTTTACTATGTTTTCTTCACTTATCCTCATTCCCCATGTTCACTCCCCTTCTCCTCACTCTCCTTCCCCACACTCACCTTCTTTCAGTCCCCCTACTTCACTTCCCTTCCCCTGTCGTCCCTTTCTTTGCTTTCTCACTCATTTTCCTCTCCTCTCTCACTGCACTCCACTTCAGTTACTCTTTTTCATTTTTTTAAGAATACAGCTCTTTTTTGAGAATTGGAGGTAGTTCTGAAAAGAACTTTTTTTTTCTTCTTTTTTCTTTTTTTTCAACAAAAACAAAAACAGGGAATGGCAAACTGCTCAACAGGAGCAAAAAAAAAATCAAAATTAGGGCTGGGGACGGCAGCGGTGGTTCTCTAATGCTCGAGCAATGATCAAAATACTTTGTTCCCCGTAACAAAGTAGAGCATCACAATGTTTGCATTTGATGGAGGCCTCATTAAAAATAGGCTGAATATTTGGGATCAGCTGCTCTGGTCGCCCCCTCACCGATGCAGTTGCTCCTCCAGTTGAAGTAGAGGCACCATCTCTTGGAGCCTCTCGTGCCAGAGCCCTGACACTCTCCCAGGCATAGTTCTGGGGATGCCTTCTCTGGACGTGGCGAATCATGGTAGAATTACCAAAACTGTACTTCCTTGTGGGGTCTCCTCGGGAAAGTACAGTATGGCAGATCTTACACTCCACCTTTGGAGCATTTACTTTTTTACGTCCCTCAGGTATATCAAAAAATTTCCAAATGAAATGTTCTTTCACCTTCGGCTGAGGAGACTCTTCATCTATGAATCCATCTGAGTCCTCACTACTGCTGGATGCTCTGGCAGCCATGATAATCCAAAAAAGATTAAGCAGGAAAAAGACAGGTCTTGCAGTCAAAAAAGTGAAAGAAGAAGTGAAGGAAATGGGTGGGGATTTCATTCTTTATAAAAAAAACTGTTAGCAACCAATGAAAAGTGTTATTTTAAGGTCACATGACATGACACGCTTACGCTGCGCGCACCGAAGCGCTTCCGGTGGCGCTTACGCGGCGCGAACGTAGGCGCTTCCGGGTGCGCTTACGCGGCGCGCCTGAGTGACGTTTTGATAGCTTTACGGAAATGCAAAATCATTTTCATTACGTAAATCAAAAATACTGCTTTTATAAGTATAGTACTGAATGTCTTACATTATTATTTAGTTTTCATACATATTTTTTTTTTACGAACGCAGAAATAGCGCTCTCGCTGCGCTCGCGTGAGAGCTTACCGGTGCGCGCACCCTGAGCGCTCCAAGTCAAAATGATACGGGTAAGCTTACTGGTGCGCGCACCCTGAGCGCACCAAGAGAAAATGATTTAAAAAAAAAGAAAAATACAGTGAACAAATAATAAAAAAAAAAAATAATTATAATTAATAGTTATAAAAAACAGCTAATAAAAAAAAATCGTAGGTAACAAAGTCGATATACAAAGGAATTAACTTTTTAAAAAATATGAAATTCACTGAAAAAACCATAGGTTTCACAAACGTTATAGTTAGGAATTAGCATTTAAAAAACCTTTGAAATTCACTGAAAAAACCATAGGTTTCACACTCGTTATAGTTAGGAATTAGCATTTAAAAAACCTTTCAAATTCACTGAAAAAACCCTAGGTTTCACACTCGATATAGTTAGGAATTAGCATTTAAAAAACCTTTCAAATTCACTGAAAAAAACATAGGTTTCACACTCGTTGTAGTTAGGAATTAGCATTTAAAAAACCTTTCAAATTCACTGAAAAAACCATAGGTTTCACACCAGTTATAGTTAGCTGAACATTTTACTCATACAAAGCCATTGAAATTCCCACGTTATAGTTAGTTGGACTCACTATAACTAGCGCGCCCGCAATCCACTGCTGATGATGTCACATATTACATCATTCATGACATGGTCAGTGACATCACCGATGACATCACTGATGACATCTCAAATGACATCACTGATGACATCACTGATGACATCTCAAATGACATCACTGAGGACATCACTGATGACATCATCCATGTGATAATACGATGCACCTCCTCACACTCTAATCTAACCTTTGATACACCCAGTGTTAAATACAAACTACCATTCCTGAAATTATTGACACACCAATACCAGTAACTACATACGCACTCACTGATTTCTAGGTCTACACACACATCCACTCATTCATCCATACAATCACTCATACATACGGTCACTCATCAATAGAACACTATCATATCCACTCATACACCTATACAGACACTTACACGCGGACACTCATCCACAGAGTTACTCAAACACCTAGTCAGTTATGCAAAGAATCAATCACACTCCCATTTCCTCAACTACACAGTTATACACACTAAACCTTACTTATTCAAATATATACTAACGCATACTTACTCTCTTTTACAATCACTGATACAAGTACACATTGATCCATACAGTCACTTACGCAATCACAGGCTCTCATGTATAGTCATTTATATATGCCAACTCTCACATGCACTGTGTTTTACATATGTAATTACTTGGACATGGAGCACTGAGATAGCCTTTCACTCACCAACACATCCATGCAGACAGTCAACCCCCCATACAGCTCTTTCCACATGCACTCTTGAACCCATATACCAAGTGAATCAACTGCTCACACATATCTGCACAGTCACGCACCTCCCAGCCACCCACACACACACTCACCCTCACATACAAATACTTGAACAACCAATCAATAACCCATATAGCCACTCATATAGCTACTGATCAACACATGCAGCAGCTTACACAACAACAGACATACTGATGCACACATTTAGACAGTTTAGTCACTAACCAATGCATTCAGTAAGACACATTTAATCACTCACTCATACAGTCAGTCACGCACCTACTAAATCCTTCATCCAGTCAATCATACATCCACTCATTCTTCAATATGTAAAACATATTTTAACTTTACAGAAACACAAACTCACTGGATGATGTCATCAGTGATGTCATCAGTGATGTCATTTGAGATGTCATCAGTGATGTCATTTGAGATGTCATCATTGATGTCATCAGTGATATCACTGACCATGTCATGAATGATGTAATATGTGACATCATCAGCAGTGGATTGCAGGCGCGCGAGTTATAGTGAGTCCAACTAACTATAACGTGGGAATTTCAATGGTGGTTTTGTATGAGTAAAATGTTCAGCTAACTATAACTGGCGTGAAACCTATGTTGTTTTCAGTGAATATATATATATATATATATATATATATATATATATATATATATATATATATATATATATATATATATATATATATATATATATATTCATGCTCCAGCTTGTACCAACAACGTGAGATGCACTCGAGAAACACCACTGAGCTGCAAGCTTCAGACTCACTGTGAGGTATGGAGAACGCCGGCCCGCTGGTCTCTTTCACAGCCTTATCACCTATGCCTGACGCGTTTCGAAGTAAGTCTTCTTTTTCAAAGGCTTGTTGGTGAAATGGAAATGCACAGTCCGAACAACACTCTTCTTATTAATACTAGTTTGCGCGCCCCCTATGGGCCATTCTGTATGAAACTGTGCAACGTATGCTGGGAGTTGTAGTGCGGAGGGAAATTAGTTCCCCTTAAAAGTGCATGTAATGTCGTGCTGAACATATTAAAAGCCCGCAGATGGGCCCCGGCGGGATAGGCTTCTCCTCAATCCTGTGGAATTCCTCCTCCAACGGATGCCGATAGTTATCAGCTTCCGAGGCCCCCAGCATTAGATAGGGTGTTGCATTCTCAGCGGTTTGGCCCCCGCCTCATATTCATGCTCCAGCTTGTACCAACAACGTGAGATGCACTCGAGAAACACCACTGAGCTGCAAGCTTCAGACTCACTGTGAGGTATGGAGAACGCCGGCCCGCTTGTCTCTTTCACAGCCTTATCACCTATGCCTGATGCGCTTCGAAGTAAGTCTTCGTTTTCAAAGGCTTGTTGGTGAAATGGAAATGCACAGTCCAAACCACACCCACATGAAGTGTGGTAACCTCTGAGCCTTGAGATATATATATATATATATATATATATATATATATATATATATATATATATATATATAGCAGGGCTCTCAACGTGGGGCATGGACGAGGATTCAGAGCAACACGCTGTCCGGGGCTCTTGTGGAGCTTTCTAGTGACAGTAAATATGAGGCACCACCATCAAAGGCATAAGAACGGACTACACCTCCCACAATTCTACGTGACAGATGCTCATACAGAGCGGACCAATAAGGACCCACGATAGCAGGAATAAAAAGAAGTTGTGGCCGTGAGTGTGCCTGTAACTGCAGTCTCCCTTTGAAAAAGAGAAAACTCTCGAAACGTGTCAGGGTTGCAGTTTGCTGCTTTAATTAGCGCGATTGTTTTTAGCAGATTAAAGCTGATTGGGAAAAGCTACTCTGTGTTCGTGTGCTGCCTAAATGTTGGACATTCCCTTGGAGCTTGATATATATATATATATATATATATATATATATATATATATATATATGCGTCAATAACATAAAATCGGATTAAAAAAACATTCTATTAGAAATTAAAACATTAAACTATTTAAAAATCTTCAAACTTACATTTTCCACTCCAGTGAGTGCAACAGTAGGGAAAGTGTTGGATAGCGGAGTGGTAGAAAGTACTATTCTAACTCCAGTGAATGCAACAGTAGGAAAAGTGTTGGATAGCGGAGGGGTAAAAATGACTATTACCACTCCAGTAGGTGTAACAGTAGGGAATGTGTTGGATAGCGGAGGGGTGAAGATTACTATTCCCACTTCAGTGAGTGCAACAGTAGGGAAAGTGTTGGGTAGCAGAGGAGTAAAAATTACTATTCCCACTCCAGGGAGTGCAACAGTTGGTAAAGTGTTGGATAGCGCAGGGGTAAAAATTACTATTCCCACTCCAGTGAGTGCAACAGTATGGAAAGTGTTGGATTTCAGATGAGTAACAATTAATATTCTCACTACAGTCAGTTCAAAATTAAAAACAAACTAAATGTTAACAATAAGAATATTTAAAAAACAAAATAAAAAAATATGTAAATATGTCAAAAATTCAAATACAAATACATTTAATATTAAAATATATATATATATATATATATATATATATATATATATATATATATATATATATATATATATATATATAATGTTAAATACATATAACAATTACCTACACATATTATATTGAATAAAAAAAATTCCAAACAAATAAATATTTGTAATAAAAAAATATTTAGAAACAAAAACATTAATTACATAACTTTTTCCTATTTCCTACCCTATAACACCAAACAATTCACAACACACATCTAAATAAAAAAAGGTACTTCCTCAACTAACATAATTAATTACCATTTAAATATTATTAATTTTAAAAAATCATAAAAATAATTTAACTTCCCACACCGAGAATCCCCACAGCCCCCAGTTAAAACTAAACTATAAAAATAATGATTACACAATTAAAAACTATTTTCAATTAAAAAACTAATAGTATTTAACTAATTATAAAGTAAGTACAATTAATTTACTCCCCACACTGTACTCTTTTAACATTAAAACCCACACACAAAAATATAAACATATACCCTAATTAAATATAAATTAATGTATTAATATTAATGATCAACAAATTTTTTATGAATTAAGCAAAATGTATTTCCTACCCTTTACCCCTATTAACCCTACATCTAAAATGAATTGCACAAATTCCGTATGTAATTTTAAATAATTATTATGTAATTAATTCATGAAACATAAATTGCTTCCCACCCTTTACCCCATAAACCCCACAACCCCCACCTAAAACAAAATCACACAATTACCATCATTAATTATCAATTAATTCATTAATATAAATGGACTAATTATTAATTAATAAAACATAAATTACTTCCCACCCTTTACCCCTATAAACCCCACAACCCGCACCTAAAATGAATTACACAATTTCCATAACTAATGTTTTTACCAATTTATTAATATTCATTAGGAACTAATAATTCATTAAAAAAACATACTGCTCACCATTTCCCCATAAACCCCACAACCCACACCTAAATAAAATCACACAATTACCATAATTAATTATCAGTTAATTTGTTCATATAAATCAACTAATTATTAATTAATTAAACATAAATTACTTCCCACCGTACACCCTTATAAACCCTCCAACCTGTACCCACAATTATTAACACAACTTCCATCATTAATTTTCAATCAATCTAGATTAACAACGTATTATTAATTCATCAGAAATAAATTACTTCCCACCCTTTACCCCTATAAACCCCCACAACCCACACCTAACAAAAATTACACAATTACCATAATTAATGATCAATTAATTAATATGAACAACCAATTAATAATTAATTACAAATAAAATACTTCCCACAATTAACACTATAAAATCAAAATTAAGTAAATACAAAATAATCATTAATTTATTATAATTAAATTACTTCCCCACTCTATTCCCCTATACATCCACAAGCCGCTACGGAACTAATGCAAAATGTAATAAAAATTCAAATTCATAACTAGTAAAAATGTAACACATATTACAAACATAAACAATACTTATACATAAAACATACATCACAAACATTTAAAATATAAACTAAAATACATAACACTAACAAACAAATCGATATTTTAAACATCTATATTCTTGCAAACCATATTATTGACTTCTATATTTTAAAAAACGCTATTTCTTACCTTGAATTTGATATTCTAGACCACAATATTCTTGCTGTCGATATTTCTGAATCACGATATTTCCAACTCGATATCTGTGTAAGCTGACATTTTCAACTCGATATTCTGTCTCAGCACCATATGTCTTTGGTTGCATTTTTGGCCAGTTTCCGTGAGTTTAGTATCTTGAATTAATTAGGACCAGCTGTACTGAGGCTAGAAGTTAGAAGGTGGCTTTGCTGTTTCGTTTTGGTCTAGGAGAGTTGAAAAACAGTCAGGAAGAGGTGCTAAGGTATACTTAATCATCAGGTGCTTATCTGAATATTAAGAGCTTAGAGGTCTGGATTTACTGACAGATGACAGATATAACAGCTGCTCGGAGTCTACCAATTACCCAGTAGTCACATTAATTCATTTAGTTCTCATCTGTCTGAGGCCCAACAAGCCCATACTCCTAGGAAACCTATGGTTGACAGAATGGAGGCAGGTTTTAGCTGGGACTCAAGGAAATGGTGGTGCAACTGTAAAATTGCGGTGACAAGCATGCTAACTTTCCAAAACCTTGACACCACCTCCACAGCTATAATTACTCCTAGAGAAGCAGAAATTAAAGTTGGAGGGAAGGTGGAGGGGAGATATAGGACCTGACCTGCCTGTGATGCTGCTGCAACACAGTACGCTAGATTCCCTTATATTTATTGAGATTAAAAAGCGAACACGGACTGTTCTCCTTTGGACTGAAGTCCCTTCTAGACTCAACATGCCAACAGGATGAGATCCAGTCTCCTAACAAACTTGTGGACAGTAGACTGTTTCCCTGGTTTTGGGCATTGTATGCCACAGGCTGGAGCTTAAAGGGCCAAGAATACTGAATGTTTTTTTAGCTGTGGTGTTCAGGAATAACATAGAACCTGGAGATTAGCTCAAGCTTCAATGTCTAATTCTCTGCCTATGTGTGCAGCCGCGGCCCGTGGAGGGAGTTCCGTTAGGGCAGAGAGGCGGGCGGGGGAGGGGCAGGGTGGGGGGGTGCTAAAAACCGGAGTATGGATAATTGATGGTAAGTAAATAATGTAATTAATATTTTGCGATGCAGGGTGTGCTACGAAATTCGTATTATTTATTAAATTGTTACTTACCTTCAATTATCCATACTCTGGTTTTTAGCACCCCCCACCCTGTCCCTCCCCCGCTCCGCCTCTCCGCCCCACTATAACTCCCTCCACGGGCCGTGGCTGTATGTGTGTACCACAGAATGCATGATTCCTGGAAGCGCTGTGCAGCACGCTCTGCAGTACATTTTACCGGACAAAAAAATAGAACTTTTTCAGAAACCCAAAGGATGACCAAGGTGAAGCGGCCTCAGTTTATGCTCAACTCATAGGCATGGATTCTCAAGGATGTTCACCCCTTATCCTGTCAAGCTGGTTTCCACACATCACAAATCTGCACCACACATCTTCCACTGAAAACTAATGTGCATGATGGTTGTGTGCATTTGGACCTTGCTCCCTTAAAAACTATCCTGAAAATCTGGTCATATGTTCTCTGAGAAAGAATCTGTTCCGAAGAACCTCACACCCACATTCAGAAAAGTGGCAAAACGATACGAATGCCAATGTATATATCCAACACTTTCACAAACATATGTAATCAAGAACCCTTCAATGATATTCGCAGGCTCTTGATTTTAAATACAGTGTACAACATAGTGCAGGCTACAGCAGACAGATTGGCAAAGGCAGCTTTTGTTGACTAATTAGAAGCCAGAAGTCTACAGAAGGCATTTGTATTTAGTTAGTTCAACTTGTAATTGCCTTTGATGCTATATTACTCCTGCAATCTGTTTGTGGATTTCAACATGCCATGTGCTTCACTGCAAGGTTCCAAAATATTCAGATGCTGGTTTTTGTCACTATCTCATAAGCGACACAGCTCTGTTGTGGGAAGCAGAGTAAAAGTCACAAAGTCTGGGGACACAACCATAATTGATCAAAAAAAATGCTCTGTAAATTTCCCAAAGAGCAGGCAAAAGGCAGGTAAGGCACCTGAAATGTCACACGTGGATGTGTAAGGTAATTGAACTGCAATTAGTTTTCTACTCTATTACCCCCAGGTCCCTCCGTCCTCGACACCTTCATACTGAACAAGTGGCGATAACTATCTCCCGACAGAAAAAAAGAGCAGAGGAATGCTGGGACCCTAATTACTGCCCCTCCCACCGGGAGTACATAAGCAGTACTTACCCAGCATCCCGTCTGTTCTTTTTTTCTGTCTTCGACAGAATGGACTGATGGTGTGCTGTGATGTTGCTGCTCCTGCTCCTGCTGGGCTGGGGTGGCGTGCTGATCCTTCTCTGCTCCCCTGCCCGGCTGCCTGGCTTCGCGGGCAGGGGTGCTGTTTCCTGCTGTGTCTGCCTCCCGACCTGCCTGGCTTGCTGGGAGGCATGGCTTCTTCCTGGCCGGTGTTCTGGAGTTTACCGGCCCTTTGCGGGTGGTGCGCCGGCCTCTGGTTCTCTTCCGGGTCGGTGGGGCGCGTCTTCCTGGATCCTGGCTGCATGGAAGTCGCGTCGTGCTTTCCTCCGGCTGCCTTGCCCTGGCGTGGTTCCTGGTTGTCGCTTGTGGCTGGTGGGGGGGGCGGGAGGGGGCCCTGGTTCGTGGGTCGGGCCTCCGCATAGCGGTCTTTTTTTCTACCCCTTACAGATACTGTGGTCTCCTGTTTGCACGCCCGGCGCGGGTGCTGGGCGCCGGGGGTCGTGCCTCTGTGCTGCGTCCTCGTCCTCTGGATGGCTGGTGCTTGCTGGGGGTGTGGGGCTGTCTGACCCTTCATGCTTCCGCCCTGAGGCTGCTCGGACACGGTCCGTCCCCGCCTGGGCTTGGACGTGTCCCTGGACTGTGAAGTCTCTCGTTCTGGGAGTCCTTGGGGGCGGTTGCCTGGAGGCGTGGGCAGTATGGCGCATGTCAGCGGTTTGTGGCCGTCTTTCCTGCTCGCCCTGCACCCTGTGACCTTGGGTCGTTTTTCCTTCGACTCTTTTTGGGCTGCAGGCTGCCGCTGTTGGCTGCTTGGGTGCTGGGTTTCTGCCGGTCGCAAGTTCCTCTGCCTCCTGGTGTCCCGTTTTTCGGTCCCCTGGTGTCCTGTGCGGGGGGCGGGGGGCTTTGTTCCTGGGGTTGGCCCTCCTCCTCCGGGAGAGTCCCGCTTGCCTCTACGTAGGGGCCTGCACTCTGTGTGTGTGTTGGGCGCGCTTCTGCGGTCCTGTGTGCTCCAGTTTTGGGCGATGCTGGTTCATGGCGTCTGCGGCTGTTTCTGTGCTTGCTGCATGTACTGCTGTGTTGGGTGCGGACATTTGTGTCGGGCCTATGCGCGCCCTGTGCCGTCCGGGGTGGCCGAGTGGTCTCCGGCGCGGGCTCTTGTGGGTTTCTTCTGCTGTTTGGCTGAGCCTTCTGGGGTCTCTTCCTTTCGGCGCTGTTCTGGTGCGTTGTTTTCTTCCCCGTGGGGGCTGGCTCTCTTCTCCTGCTCCTCCCCGAGTTCCTGGTCTTGGCTGTGGTTTGGCTGGGCCTCGGGGTTTGCCTTCCGTGGGTTTGCATCCGTGGCCTCGTTCTTGCCTGGCTGTTGCTCTCTTGCTGGCGGGGTGCCCTGTTGCCCGGGGGTTGGTCTTCCTCACGGTGTGGTTGTTCTGTGTGGTGCTCCTCGCTGGTGGCCTGCTGCGCCTGTGGGTCCTCCTGGTCTCCCTCCCCGCTGTGCTTCTTATTTTTGGCTTGTGTGGCCCTGGTTCACCTTGGTTTGGGGTGCTCCGGGCTGCTTTTCTCCTCCTCCGGGTCGCCCTGCTGTGTCGCGCTCCCGGGGTTGGGGTGTGTTGGTGGATGTGCCTGCTGCTGGGTGCCTCATTGGGGTTCTCCAGGGCTCTGTTTCTCCCACCCGCCGCTGCCTCTTCCCTGGCTCCTCTTTTTTGTTGGTCAGGGGCTGGGGGGGGGGGGTTTGCTCTGCTACTGCCTGCCCCTTGCTTCGTGCGGGGAGCTTCTACTTCGGGTTGCTGGCCTGTTTTGGGGTTTGGTGCTCTTTTGTCTGCTCTGCCCCTCTGTTGCCTTTTGGTTTTGGCACTGGCTTCCTTCGCCTGGGTTTGGTTCCCTTGTGTGGTGCCTCCTTTGTGTGTTCCTCGCCCTTGGTCACCTTGGTGGGGGTTTCTGCCTCCGGGCGTCTCCCCTTGGTTCGCTGCCTTCTGGTGGTGTCCCTGCTCCTGGCGGTGTTTTGCTTGCTCCTGGGGTTCCCTGTGTTGTGGGGTTTCTCCTGCCTGCTTGCTTCCCCTTGCCCTCTGCTGCTCTTGGGCGTGGCTCGCCTTTCGCTTCCTCTGACCGGCAGTCTGTTGGGGTTTCGCTTCTGTTTCCCCTTCTTCGGGTTCCTTTGCTGCTCCCGGCCCCCGGTTGATGTTGGGGCCGGTGTTTTGGCTGGGTGGGGGGTCCTGTTGCCTCCCCTGGGTTCCTGTTTGACTGGGGCGGGTTTTCCCGCTTTCTTTCTGCCCCTCTGCTCCTCCTTCTTGGGGTGTCTCCTGGGTGGCTGTCGTGGCCTGGCGTTGGTTGTGCTGCTTCTTCCCCCTTTTTTTCCGGGTGGCCTTGCCTACGCTGCGGGCTGCCTGTTGTGTTGTGGTCTGTGCTCCGCTTGCGGTACGCCTCCACTTCCTGGCTTCGGCTTGTGTGGCCAGGTCCCTGTTCGGGTTCCGGATGTCCTTCCTGATGCTCTTGGGGACGTTCTGCCTGTGTCTGGGTGTTTGGTGCTGCCGTGGCTGTTCTGTTCTCCTTTGCTTCGGGGTCGTGTGCCTTCGGGTGTTGCCCCGGGACCTTTTTTGGTCTTGGTTGCTTCTGGGGTCTGGTTGCTTCTGTTCCTTGCTCCTGCCCTGGCTTTCCCTGTGCTTGCCTTTTGGCTTGCTTTGGGTGTTTTCCTGCCTGCTCCTCCTGGTGCTGCCTGGGTTCTTGCCGGGTTTGTTCCCGGTTGGGGGCCTCCTGTGGGTTTGGCTTCTCTGTCTGGGGTTGTGGGGAGCCTCCTCTTCTTGCCCTGGTGCTTCCTCGCCTCGGATTGTCTTTCCGGTGGTGTTTTCTCTGGGCGTTGGTGTTCTTGCCGCTGCTGTGTGTGCCTGGCTGTCTTTTGCTGGTGCCGCGCCCTTGCCTTTCCCCTCTCCGGGTCTCCTGTTCTCCCGGTTGGTGGCCTGGGGCT
This sequence comes from Lissotriton helveticus, assembly GCF_964261635.1. Classification (NCBI taxonomy): domain Eukaryota; kingdom Metazoa; phylum Chordata; class Amphibia; order Caudata; family Salamandridae; genus Lissotriton; species Lissotriton helveticus. The sequence continues at coordinate 1,161,750,404 of NC_136070.1, read as the reverse complement.
GTGCTGCCTTTCTGTGCTGGGTGTCTGCTGGGGCTTTCTGCTCTTGCGTGTTGGTCTTCTTTTGGGCTCTGCGTCCTTGCCTGGGCTCTCTTTGTGTCCTGGCGGGGAGCTCTGCTGTTGGGACCGCGCCCTGCTGGGTCCTTCGTGGCCTTTTTCCTGCTGGCAGTTTTTGGCGGTCTTCTTTCGCCTGTGTTGGGGCGTTGTTGGGCCCTTTGCCTCCGGTGGTCTGCAGGCTTCCTGCTCGTTCGGGTTGTCCTGGGGCTGTGCCTCCTGGGCTTCCTGGCTGTTTTGCCTGCTCTGGGGGTGTTCTGCTGTGCGTTTCCTGGTTTTTGTGTCCTGGTTCGCTTCTGCTTCCCTTGTTTTCTCCGGCCTTGGTTCCCGTTGTGGGGCTGTTGGGTGCCCTCCCCCCTCCTCTCTCTTGGTGGGGTGTGTTTCCGTGGTGCTCTTGCCTCGGTGGGGTTCTCCCTCCTGGCTGCGGGTTGTCTGGGGTCTTCTGCTTGTGGCCCTCTGCTTCCTCTGGCCTCCGCTTTGGCGGTTTTCTCTGTTCTTTTCCGCCCTTCTGTGTGGTTCTGGCGGTGGTGTGCTGGGGTTCCCGGTTTCTCCCTGCCCTTTTTGCTGTGCAGTGGGCTCTGCTTCGGCTCGTTCCCGGGTTTTGTTTGGGCCTGCGGGTCCTCCTGCGTGGTCGGGTTGCTTGGCTCTGGTCCTGGCTTCCCGGTTGTGCTGGTGTTTGTTGTCCTCTTTTTTGAGGTTTGCTTGGCTCCTCTCCGGCGTTGCTGGGTTGGGGCCTTGTGGTGTTGGTCTGGGTGCTGTGCTCCCTGGGCTTTCTTTTTCCTGCTGCTCCTGCCCTTGCTGCCGGTCTGGCTTGGGTGTGGGGTTCCTGGGCGTTCCTGTGTTTTCTGGGCGCCTTCTTTTTGCTGCCCTCTGTCCTTCATTGGGCGGCTGCTGGGGTTTCCCGGGTTGCTTGGTGCTCCCCTTCTGCCTTGTGTTCCCTCCCTTTTGGGTTGGGGTTTTCTGGGCTTGTGGTCGGTTTCACTGTTTCCGACCTGGTTTTCTTTTCTTTCTTGAGGTTTCCGGTCTTGTTGGCCTTTCCTTGTTTGGTGGGCTTTTGACTTGGTTGTGGGGTTCTTCCCCGTCCCTGTCTTTTGGGCCGGGTTCTCGGTCCTGTTCAGCTCCTGGGTGCTTGTTGCTTCCTGGGCCTTCTCGGCCGGTTTTCCTCCTCGGCTCTCTTGGGCTCGAGTCCTTTCTTTTTGGGAGTTTGGCCGTGTTTTCGGCCCTGTGCTTCTTTTTGGGCTGGGTGCTTGTGCCTGCGCTCTGTTGGCCTGGTCTTTCTTTGGTCTCTTCGGGTTGTCTCGTCTTCCTGGTGGGTCTGCCTGGTCCTGTGTCCCTTCCTGCTGGTTCTGGCCTTGGCGGTCTTCTCCGGTGGGTTGTTTTGGCTGGTTTTGGTGTCCTGGTCCGGGTCCTGGTTGTTGGTTTCTCGGGTTGGCGGCCTCCTTTTCTTGCCGTCCTGGGCTTTTTCTTTGTCTCCGGTCCTTGTCCCTGTTGTCCTGTTCTGGGTTGCGGGCCGGGTGTTTCCTGCGGTCTTCCTTTCCTCCTTCTCGGTGCTCCCTTGGGTGGCTGCTTTGGTTGTGGTTTCCTGGGTGTGCTTGTGCGTGCGGAAGGCCGGGTTTTCTGCTTTGGTATTCTCCACTTGTTCAGTATGAAGGTGTCGAGGACGGAGGGACCTGGGGGTAATGTCCTATTACTTACCGGTAATCTTCATTACTCCGGGTTCCGTAGTCCTCGACACCTTCATACGCCCCTCCCTCCCTCCCTCCCGGGCGGCCGGCCTTCCTGTCTGGGCTTGGTTGTACAGACGGGATGCTGGGTAAGTACTGCTTATGTACTCCCGGTGGGAGGGGCAGTAATTAGGGTCCCAGCATTCCTCTGCTCTTTTTTTCTGTCGGGAGATAGTTATCTCCACTTGTTCAGTATGAAGGTGTCGAGGACTACGGGACCCGGAGTAATGAAGATTACCGGTAAGTAATAGGACATTAACATGTAGGATATTAAAGAAAGGGACTTATATCCACAGAAGTGGCTCGTCCTCATTGAAGGAAGGCTGAGTTTTACTGGGCATTTTTTTAGGTACTGCACACTTTTGTTTTTATATCAACAGAAGAGCAGCTGGTTAAGATATTTTAATTACTTTTTTACGTTTAAGGATAGAACTAAGAAGCGTTCTCTAACTCGAACATAATTATGAAAACGTTGCACATTACTGATAAGGTGGTATAATCTCATGTGCAAATAACTTCATACTTTACACCACACCAGTAGCATGCAAGTCAGAGTTAAACCCCACAGAATGCGGAATTTCCCCATGGAACTAGATTTTCTGTTCATAAAACCACAGAGAATTCCCTGATCTGTGAAGTTTGAAACATGTACATTTGCCCCTTGCTATAAGCAGGGGATAAGTGTATGCTGCAGCCTCTGTGTGAGGTGGAGGTGGGGGAATGACCTACTCAAAATAAAGTGGTATGGTATTCCATATGATAGTTCCACTCTGCCTGACTCATAAGCAGAGTCCATGAAGGATAAAGGAAAGGTATGGTTTGGTATAGCAAAAGTCTCCTAGCAGTACTAGCATTCACGCATAATATAAAATCCATAAGAATATAAAAATCCGGGAAAAAAAGGAAATAATGTTATGCTCAACTTGTGGCAAAGTCGTTTGCAACACAGAAACAGAGGTGGAGACAGAATTATGACATTATGCGCACTGTAAATCAAACAACTTTTTTCAATTTATTTTGACTTAGTTAAAGTCTACTGTTGCAGAACCTATGGGTCCTGACTGCAAATTCTGAAGCAGAGTCAGTGAAGTCTTCAATGATAGTCTTCATGTTTTCTTTCACATGTGGGAGGAGAATATGCTATGCCATAGATGTCTGTAGTTTGCTTCAAGATGAAGTCACATTCGGCTTGTGAGTAGTCCAATCACTTTTAATAACTCAACTAAGGCTGGTAGCCATGGGAGCCAGTGCTAGCTCCTCAATTTCATAATTTATTTACCTTGCAGCTCGTCAGAAAGCGTTTTTTTTTAATTTGTGAAGGTGTAATCTTTACCAACTTAATAAACACAACCTGGTTAACTATGGCACACCAGGCAGTGTTCAAGGAATATGAACAAATCAAACCAATTTTGAAAAAAAGAGAAGATTTTCTTAAAGAAAAAAGACAGAAACAATTAAAATCAGATATGGAGAACAGGTGATGCAGGTTTTTTAAGTTTTAAGGCAAAAAGCGCCTGGAAAAATTAAAGTACTATTGAAAATAGCAGTTTACCGTTCCTTGAACATCTCAAACTCAGTGCGGCCATGACTGAACAAAGATCGGATATGAAAAGTGGTCACCCCAGAAATGTTTAAGTACTAAGGGCCAGATGTAGGTGGCTCATTACCGGTCGGTAATGGCCGAAATTAACGAATTTCGGCCGTTACCGACCGGTAATGGGCTTTTCTTATGTAGGGGGCCGAAATTAAGGATTCTGTCATTTAAGGAATCGGTAAATTACCGATTTCTTAAATACCGATTCGGTAAATTACCGAATTCCTAATGTAGGGAGCACTTAAATGAGTGCTTATCCCATGTTAGGATTCGTTATTTACCACCAACTACAAGTTGGTGGTAAATAACGAAAAAAAACAAAAAGCAATTTAATGCAAATCGCTTCAGTGCCATGTTGCATACATACATGCCCTTAGGGCATTTATGTCTGCAACATGTGCACCCATAAACAATTGAGGGGTGCAACAGGGTGTCAAAGTGACACCCTGCCACCCTTCAATGTTTTCCCCCTTTTACCGAATCGGTATTTACCGATTCGGTAATTGAAATTTGAATCGGTAAATACCGATTCGATAAATACCGAATCTTAACGATTCGGTAATTTTTACCGATTTTTTTGCTACATAGTATTTACTGATTCGTAAATACCGAATCGGTAAAATTCGGTATTTACGAATCGGTAAATACTATTTACCTACATGAGACCCAATGTGCTTAATTTCGAGTGACCGCTAGACTCGCAGCGGTGCGGCGGCAGCAGTCTCCCAACTGCCCTATTATGATTGGGGCATTCGAACAGCCCTTCTCTGCCGGAGCGGACAGGGAACCACTGTTCCCTGGTGGTGCTGCAGTGGTTAGAAGGCTGCAATGTGCTTTGCGGGATTGCCATGGTCCCACCAAGCATATTACGAATTTCCTCTCCTCTCCATGACACCGGCAGTGTCATGGAGGTTCCTACTCCATGAACACTGTGAAGAGAGGAAACAAAGGGGGCTCTGCAGGGCCCCCTGTGCCTCCTCTTCATGGGAATGCATGCAGGGGGGCACAACATGTGTCCCTTTGTATGCATGCACCCCAGTTCCAGCACAGCAGGGACTTAGCAGTCCATGCCGTGCAGTGATTGTTTTTGGCATGTCCATTGCAGTGCCTATTTTCAGGGCTCCGCCGTGGGAACGTAAAAAAAAAAAGCCCACCAGACAGAAGGAAACTCCGAATCTGGCGGTGGCCCGACCACGACTTTGGTTGTGCGGCAGCTGGGCTGACCCAGCGCTGCACCGCCTAAGTCGTAATCAGGCTCTGCAATGGGGCAAAGTTCAAGGCTAAAACCAGTCCCCTGAAGTTCCATCTCATCAATCTCCTGCTGAAATGGCTGAATGTGGTGCCAAACGCTCAGAGCAGAATGAAACCGAGACTCATTTGCCACCTCTCTTCAGTCCAAGGTTTTGCCCTCAGACTTAGTCACTTTTTTAGGTTTTGAAAGGCTCCAGGAAAGATTGTAGATGGGCAGAGTTTTACGATGGCAGGTGACTTTCCTGCAAGGTCCCAGGGATCCCAATTTCAAGGCGACAAATGATCTGCCCCTCCTAAGGCCTAAACTTCCTTAAGTTAAATGGCGATAAGACCGAGATTGTGATCTTGGGCAAGGACAATGATCTCTGGGGCCCCCAACATTGGCCCGAGAGCATGGGTCCTATTCCGAAGCCCGTGACCCAGGTTCGCAATCTCGGAGTCTTAATCGATGAAAAGCTCACAATGCGACAACAGGTCGTCAAAGTGGCTTCCATTTGCTTTGCTACATTAAAATGGCTCCAAAAAATCCTGTGGATGCTTCCTATCTCCACACAAAGGACGGTGGTCCAGGCTTTGATAACATCTTGCCTGGACTACGGGAACGTCTTGTATCTTGGTGCCGATTTGACAACTTTGAAAAAACTTCAGGTTGTTCAAAATGCGGCCGCACGGCTGCTACGCAATGTTCCTCGGAAAACATCTGCCTCCCGAGCCCTCTGTGATTTGCATTGGCTAAAAATTAAGAACAGAATTAATTTCAAGGCCCTATGTTATATCTTTAAGATAAAACAAGGCTCTGCCACTAGGTACCTTCATAATCTCATTCATGCTTACATACCTAGTCGCAGTCTGAGATCCGCAGGAAAAGGAGATTTTGTTGTTCCTAGATTTAGGTTGGTGAAGATGGGTGGCCGCTCTTTTTCCCATTTAGGCACCAAATCTTGGAATGCTTTGCCTGTGACACTGAAGCTGGAAACTGATCTTCTTCGGTTTCACAAGGGTTTGAAAACCTGGCTTTTCTAGCAACAACTTTGAACAGTCCCTTGGTAGCTTCGCTCATTGATGCCCGGTAGTTCTTTCTTCTTCAGTCTATCCCTTGGCGCCGGGAAACTCACTGCGGGTAGCTGTGCGCCTTACAAGTTTAAATAAATAAAAATAAAAAAGGTGAGCGTTCCCAGGAGAAGCGTAACCATCTTGTGACAGTCCTCCGAAGGTGAAAAAGACTGATATATACCACTTTTCTCCAACTGCTGAGAAAGGTCATAGTGGTAATTCTCAGTTCTCTAGACCAAAGGGCAGGTTTCTAATCACTGGGTCTCTTCAGCCAGAGCTCTCGCAGAGTACAGTCTGTGGGGTCAGCTTGACCCTCTTGAAGTAAGGAGTCCTTCTGCTTTTTCTGTCCCTGGAGCAGGCAAACAGAAGTCAGCAACCTGCCATTGGAGAGCTGTTCTAATTCCCAAATGCCAACAGGGGTTAAGAGTCCTTGAGTCTTCTTTCTTCCAGCAAGGCCTTGCTCTTCACTTGTCATCATCATAGGTCCTGAAATATTCCTCTTTGCTTTACTATAAAATATAGCTCAAGCCCTAAATCTAAAATAGCTTACCCCTTCTTCCATTAGAAATAATAGCTTTCTCTAAACGACTTCTCTATTTAGATGTGGGTTACTCCTTCTGTTTTCCCCCCAGCGCCTTGAGACCCTCTGGGTGAGTAGCGCGCTATATAAATGCGATGATTGATTGATTGATTCCACCGGCTTCTGGGATTGGAGCCAGAAAGTCTAGGAGGGCCCAGGAAACAAATGGTAGTTGATGAAGTCACCTCATGTGCATTCACTATCTTTGTTCTGTCAACTGTTCTTGTCACCCTTCAGATGAATAATCCCTATTAAGAGGCCAGTTGTTGACAACACTCTGCCCTTTCTGGGCACAAAGTGGAAGCCACTGTCCCCTGAATAGAAGGGTTGTCATCTACAGCCAGGAATGAGTGCTTGGCCTTTGGAGGTAAGATATGTGGCAAATGTATTTTAACATGGTTTGGCTCAGAAAGCACAAAGTACATTTTTATAAAATCTTTCACTGTAATGATTATATATCGGAATTCACCTTGAAATTATATTTTTGAAACTAAGGGGCCTATTAGGATTGCGGGTGGATCGCCACCGCCAGCCCGGCATATTTGCATGGCGAGGGGCACCGCAGAGGACGAAAAGACAGTCCGCTGCTTTTCAGCCGGTCGGCTTGCCAGCCGGGCAGAAAAGGCATTCAATAGGGTGGCGGTGCCTTGCACGCACCACCATCCATTTTACGATGCCTGCGGTGGAATGCCTTTGGATGGCGGAGACTCTGCCATGGAAAGGCGTGCGGGAAATCACCCTGGGGCCCATTTCGGGCCCCCGGGGAGGTGTGGGGCTGCACTGGGGGGTACCCCATCGGTGCCATGCACAAGGTGGCAGGCATCGCACGGTGCCGGTCACATTCTGCATGGCAATGCACAACATGGGCTTTCAGCAGTGCGGCGGGTGCTGTTTACAGCACCGCCCGCCTCAATGTTGAAGGCAGAAATGCGCAAGGCGGGACCGATGCACCTTCGGCGGTCGTTCCCGTGTTCCGTTACAGTTTGTCCGCCCGCCATCGTAATAGGCCCCTAAGGATTTGATTTAGAGTTGGAAGGAGTAGTTACTCCCACACAAACCCCACAGATATCCCGTCCACCTTATTTCAAGTGCATTACATTGCTATGATACTTGTAATAAGGTGGACGGGATATTTGTCACGTTTGTGAAAAGTAATCTCTCGGGTCATGGGCCAAGCAACAATGGGGGAGGGGGTGGATGACAGAAGGAACAAGAAAGATGAGGGAAGCTACGAAGGGCAAGCAACATGGTGAAGCTATCTGTTATGGATGAAGCGGTTTGGCATGAACCCTCTGGTGCATACATCTGTTATTAGTATTTAGTAAAAATGCTCTCTCTGCTATCACTAATGTCATGTCTCCAGGAAACCAGTGCCATGTGTCAAACATAGAGCATACACTGGTTTGTTATGTGTATTTCTCTGACTTTGAATATTTCCCCAAAATGTAGCTCCCCTCCTCACATTGTTTTAGGTTGGGTTTGCCACTTAGCAGCGTAAATAGTTCTTGAATGATGAGAGTTTCTCTTAAACACTTGGCTGTCTACACACTTCAAAAGAAGTTTGTCTAAGAAGGCTATTATCAGTGTTATGTTACACTTTTTGCTACAAATCATTCAGGTTAGTGCCTGGACCAAGGAGAAAAATGTAGGTATTATCTTGAGAGTTTGGTCTACTAGTTTCCATCAACATAACTTCATGAAGAAGCTTCTCCCCTTGTTTACATTTGACAGGCAGCAATCACTTGTGGAGTCTTGCATGCTCTCTCATTTATATTATTGCAATGCTGCTTATCTCAGGCGTACAGTCTCAGGCGTACAAACTACTGCATTGCTAAGCTACAACATCTTCAAAATTTCCCTTTAAGCCCTGTGTGCAATCTGTTGTAAGTATGATTGTGTCGCACAGCCACATTGCTCCTACCACTGGCTTACAGGAAATCAAACTGTGTCTCACACAAAGCTTTCTTTTGGCTGTGGTCTTTCTTTTTGTCATAAAAGTGAATTCCTTTCTTTTCCACAACTTTACATTCTGAAGCTCTGCTGCTACAGGAGGTGCCTCAAAATATGTGCTCTTGTGCTGTAGGTACATTCGTCTGGACTTCAGATCCTTAGATTGGGAATGTAGTTTCTGTTTCCCAACACTGCCTTTTCAATCATTATATTTTTAAATCATGAGTATTATTATTTTTTTGTAATTAATTTAAATAGTTTTTGTGAATGTTGGAATTTTTGGGTAGTAGGATGGGACGCATTTTAAACCTATGTATTACATTTTTAAAATAATTTCATTTAAAAATATTATTTTATGTATTTTTTATATGTTCCTTTTGTGTTTTGAGTTTTCAATTATTTTTATAAATTATCTAATGTTAAAAATATTTGTTTCTGGAAATATTTTAATGTATATAAATATATATACACAAATATATACAATTTATTTTGTAGTAATTTAGGATATGGAAAATTCAATCTGAGCTTTCTAAAGTTTAATAATCTGGCTACTGTTGCTAACGCTGGAGTGGGTAGTTCAATCCCCTCCAAAATATAACACTTTCCCTACTGTTCCTTATATTGGAGTCGGAATAGTAAGTCTAATACCTACAAAATCAAACACTTATTTTACTGCTGCTTAAGTTGGGCTGGGTATAGTACATCTAATCCTTCAAAAATCCAACACTTACCCTACTGTTGCTCCTGTTAGGGTAGGAATAGTAAGTTTAACCTTTCCAAAGTCCAACACATTTCCTACTGTTGCTCAGGGTTGGTGTGGATTAAATAATTGTTCCCTCCAAGTCTAGTTTCTTTTACCTGATTTTTTTTGTTTATATATATATATATATATATCTATATATATATATATATAGATATATATATATATATAAATATATATATAGTTTAATGTGAATTATTTTAGAATGTTGTATAAGTATTTATTATTAATTTCCTTTTAAGGTTATTGTATTGATAACCTTTTAACCGTTTCAGGAAGAAACAGTTTTTTTGTTGAAATCTGCAGATTATGCAGCAGATGATGGATTATGTGGTAAATGCAGCAAAACAATAATTCTATTTAAATCGTTAATTCTGCAACAAAACACCACAGCCACATAATTGCATCATTCCAGTTGCTCTGGTTATACTTTAGTGCATATTTTTCACATTATTAATATTTTTTATAGATGTGTTACTATTTTTAAAAATAATATAGGTTTTAAAATGAATATAAGTGTAATAGTTAAAATTCCATATACTTAACCATTTTTGAAAATATAACGGCCATCTATATTTTGGTTGTCCATATTTTTGACTTTACATATAAAGTATATAAAGTTGATATTGCGTCCTTAATATATTTTTGAGCAATATTTTTTTTGCCAATAATTACGGAGAAAACCAGTGGTGACAAAAGAGGCACTACTGTGTGGTACTTTTTTAGGACCTTCAGAAAGAATCAGATGTCAGATGTGGGTTGCCTTGAGGCACAATCTCGGGACAGTGGTAAAAATACAAAGGTGTTCAACAGTGCTTACTTTGTTAAAAAAAATTAAGTGCCCATGCCCTTGTCAGGAGGCAACTGCAGCTTCCTCCACCCCATTGCCCCTGCCAGTGCTGCCAATGACAATTCAGACCATTCCAAGCCTCCAAAGCTATAAGAATGGCTTGGGAGTCACCTATTGGTCATTTTTTATATATACTAAATTAAGTAACGGTTGTTCTGCTAATCTCAAAATTAGACAGACAGTGCCACCATGTGGCAGCTGTCATAAGTGTTGATGTTGAAAATTAAGTGCAGGTGCCAAGCACCGGAAATCACCAGCTCAAATTAAGTACTGATGTTGAATAGTGAGAGCCCATGTCTGTTGAAAACAGCTAGAATTCCAATACAGCCTTTTAAAAATTAGTGTTGCACAGTCAGATAATTCTTTATATATTAAGGAATTTGTGCTGTCTTTTGTCTTTTTTCACAGCACTTGAGAGAAGGAACCTACAGCTTGCTGATAGGAGCCCAATTGAACAATGTACGTGACGTGTGTTCAAAGTTCTTCATTCGTGACCACTCTTCTGTGCTCAGTTCAGTCATGGGATAGTCTAAATTGGTCAGTTTTAAGTATTTGCTGAACTGCAAGTGGCAGGCTTTAGCGCAGAATTAAGTGTGAAGGCATCCCAGTGTCTAGGTCATAGCAGCCTTTCAATCTGCCTCTGTTTTATGCTGTTGCACAAGTGCTGATTAATCAGATAGACATTAAAAGATACACTATAGTTAGGGTGCCTTTAAAGCCCGGCAATAAGTTTTTTAGTAGCCTATAGTGGCTAATACTGCAGTTGTCGAGACATGCCAAGGCAAGGGCCTCCCCTCAGCTTGTCTCTGTTGCCAGAAGAGGAAGGACTTTTGTAGAACAGAGACCTGCATAATTTCACACACGTTACCACTTTGATGGCACTGAGCAGCATCTAAACTTCGATGCCTTAGCAGAAGATATATTTTTCTGCGACTGTCATGCTAAAGCTTTTTAATTTATATGTTTAGACTAAGAATGAACAGCCCTTGATTCCTTCCAACAAATGATTACATATTGAGAAGTAATGCGCATATACTGTATCATTTAAACTTTGTAACAACAGCCTTTGCAGCTGCAGTAATTAAGCCTTCCTATAGGGCAGTGCTCCCCGAACTGTGGGTTGTGAGTCACTGGTGGTTCATGAGCCAATTGTTTTATTCTGTATTTATATTGTCACATTTGCTGTGCTACAAGAAAAGAGGTCAGATGTCAGGCTATGTCTTTTCTAACAAATGACTGCTTATTTTTTAACATGGGATTGATGTTTACAAACTCCTCTCGCTTTGCAGTCAGAGAAAGTAAAGTGAATTATGTGATCATTTTGATCGGCAACAGGGAGAGTGAAAGGAAAGGCTGCAGGAGGTCATTTTTTGAAACACACAACATACACATTCAATAATTATGTAATCAAAAAAGAATTTTTTTATTTTGAAGTGTGATGGAAAAAAGATTTTAACAGGATCGAAACAAATTAAGAAACTTTACTTGGTAATGTACAAATGATAAATATTTACTGAAACCCTTTTTCCAGACATTATCATTTGTGTGCAATATAGTTTAACAGTAAAACTAGATGCCTATGGCCATTTCAATGTAAATTGTGCTATTTGTAGATGACAGTGAGCTACCATAGGATGCTTTAGTTACATACAAAAAATGGCCAGCCTCGTGTACATTAAAGCTAGGAGGGTCGCAAAAGTTTTTCATTCTAAAAATGGGACTGTGGTCCTAAAACGTTTGGGAAGCAGTGCCATAGGGGATTCTCCATATTGAGCAAAATATGGATATTATAGTTCTGTGCACAAGAATGCTGTGTACTTTGCATGCTCTCTAGTTTTCTAATTCTCTGGTACTATTTGTATCTACTGAGCAAAGGGGTTTATTAAATTCACTGACTGTCTAGGATCATATCAGCACAAGCACACTATGACACAGATTAATAAGACTACTTTAATAGTATAAGGGTCTCTGGGGGAAAATAATATTAAATTATTGGGATTAAGAAAATTATTCACCAGCAGTGCCACCCACACTGGCTCAAGCACATGGGCATAATATCAACTACTGTAGAATACCAAAACCTGTGTCCTGTATATCTGAACATAAGTCCGTTACCACCCCACTAACAATCCTTTCCATTCTTAAAGAAAATATGTGCCTTTCCAGAACCACACTGTCCAAGAGGTTACATGGGGCATAGATGGATGCACCCTGGAAAGTAGTGCCAAAACAAAGGTGAAGGAAAAAAGCCAAAAAGGCTTATAAATAAATTTTTGCGAGCTGGTCTACTTAACTGGGCCAAAACCCAGAAGGCTCTTTTCAGGCTTATACATACTGGGCTGAAGCAGCATGGTACGAATTGGCTCTTTAAGCTTGTAATAGCAGGGCAGCAGTGACAAGATAAATGCTTATAACGTAGGCTTGCACATTCTGTCATGTAGTATCACAGTAGAAACTGACAAATTGGGAATTGCTAGTGTTATAACAGTATCAAAAGGTTAGTACTGCTGAAATGCAACAAATAGATAACAAGGAAGAAATCTGGAGGAAAGAAAGGAATTGGCCAAGAGGAGGAAATCAGAAGGGTTGTGATGAAATAAAATACAAAGCCAAGGCCGTATACACCTAGGTTTTCCTGTGGTATGAGATTTTGTTTTGACCAATTTCCATCTTTATTCATTCATGCTTACATATTCTCTGTATTTACCCCCGTTTAGGTTTGTTCTCTAAAAATATGAAGTGACAATTATTATTTTTGCATGCTTATTTAAGCAAAGTTAATGTTTCGGCACTGTTGTGTGCTTGTATTATATTTAGCATCCATGTGCAAACCACCAACAACCTATTATTAGTTTTGTTATAGGCTTACTGTGTTATGTAATTTTATTGTACAGCTTTAAACTCGTTTACAAACACACACACAGATCAGGTCACCTGATCGCGGGAGATGGAGAAGTGTATTGTTATTCAGCACGAAGGGTACAGGAAGAGAGACTTCTAATAATATCAGAAAAGGTCTCTCTTCCACACGCAAAGTGGTGGCGCATGCCCTCGTCATGTCTCAACTACAGTAATGCTCTATATTAGGACTTTCCAAAACATCTCACTCATAAACTTCAAGTGATCCAGAATTTGGCAATTAGACCAATTCTGAATAATATTCGACATGGATTTACTTCCTCACATCTTAAAGAACTTCTTTGGCTACCAGTGACCAACAGAACAAAATTTAAAATACTTACTTTAACTTACAATTACTTTTACAACTAAAGTCCATTGTATCTCCAAACCTCATCACCCCTGTTAATCTTGTCCACTTTCTCAGATCTTCCAACACTCTTCACATACTACCACTATGATACTGATTAATCCATATGGCTGGTCATTGTTTTGCAATCCTTGAGGCTAAATGATGGAATGAATTCTCACTAGAGCTCATAAACGCTCCCTCAACACCAATTTTAAGCAACCGCAGGGCAATTTCTTGGGTAGCAGATACGCTATACAAATATCTCATTCACTCATTCAAATCTATCCATTAGTGTATATGACAGTTTTACACACTATATGATGCAGAGATAATCAAAAGCACAAGTTACTTAACTTCAGTAATACTCTTTCGACTAGATACACTATCTAACAACCGATTCCTCGCCTTAGACTACTCAGCAGCTGCTAGACTGGATCAGGAATCTTTTCTTCAGCAGTGGGCCAGCGTGGCTCCAGGGTGGTGCCATGTGCCTCCGAGTTGGCTCCATGCCACCCACCTCTAAGTGGAGAAGCTGTATATAAGCACCACCCTTGTGCGCCGATGTCAGTTTCTTATTTTTTCCAGTAATTTACCTTCAAGCTCATCAAGAGCAAATGTTGGTACCAGGGTGCTGTATACTAACTTGGGAGCTTTTCAGATGTGAAAAAGAGAGCACCGAAAGAGAGAGGATGTGGGAGTGCAGTGAGGAATCTGCAGTTTGATAGTGTATCCACCAGAAAGAGGAGTTCTGAAGAAAGTTATCTGTTCTTCTGATGGATACTTCCAAAGAGAAATTTTCACCTTATAGTAGACACCAAAGCGCCACCTCTCAAGAAGGAGCATCTGTGGACCACACTCAGACCAAAATGTCCTGCAGGATCTAGTGCGAAAATGGCCTACCTGCTGGACAAGGCTCTCAAGGCTTTAGTGCTTCCTAAACAAATGCGCTGATGTCTACGTTGCAACAGGCAGATGTCAATTATAGGCTTTCCCCAAGTCAATTCAGGGGTAGTAGTCTTAGCCGAGGTGGAATGAGCTCCCAGACCTTCTAAGGGTTGTGTCTTGGCCAGTGAAGTGTGTAACAGATCTAAATGCAGAGTATAATCCACCTCAACAGTGTCCTTGTCTGTACAGGCTTCCCTTTCTTTGAACCTAAGAACTCCACAAAAAGATGGTGGTCCACACAGTGCTCCCCGGTACTATGAATCTAAAACCTTAAAGCCCTTGTGGGTCCTGCTGATGGAGCGTTTTCTCCTCTTTCAAGCAGTGTAGGAGATCGAAGAATGCCGACAGAGTGACTGATTGCTCAACGTGAAAGGGAGTCACTGCTTTTGGTAAGAGTGTCACTGATTTCTCCGCATCAGCTCATCTGGGAAAACTGTGGTATATGGCGGTTGCATTGAGAATGCCTGAAATTCACTCATAAGATGAGCTGATATAATTATATTAATTTATTATCCCACTTTTAAGAGGTTTGGGGTTCCATCAGGTTAAAACTGCTTTAATGTATTTGCAATTGGTAAACAATACATGGAATATTTTTAATATTGCTAGTTATCTTGTAGCAGCCATAAGATTTAAGAAACTAAGAGGCCTGAGCGTAAGCGAACCATGAATTTTGTACTTTTCCGCACTTGTATATACATGAAATTTGTTAAACAATCACATAAGGACTCTCTATGTTTATCTCACTGTTTTATATTGTATTTATTGAATGTGATTTATATGTGTACTTTTATGATTTTAATTAATCGAATAAAGTGATTTGACTATGACTAAGAGCTGATATAATTGCAATGAGGAAGACCGTCTTCAATGTCAGGAGACACAGTGAGTAATTATGCATTGGCTCAAATGATGTGCATGAGAAAGGCCAAGACCAAGTTAAGGTCCCACTATGCTTCAAACCTTTAATAAAGCTCATCACAACAGGGGATTTAAACAAGGCTGGCCGGTCCGGTAAATATAGAATGGCCATAAGGGCTGACAAATAATCTTTAATATTGCCCATTGTGAGTGCCAATCTTCAATCTGACTTATTTCTGGCCCCCGTGTGGCTTCACCTTCACTGGCATCCTCCTTCACTGAAATATGTTACTTCTCCTCCACACACCCATGTTGCTTCCCCAATCACTTCCCCAACCAAGAACCTTGTGCATGAGTGATGTGTACAGATCTCAAGTCTATGCATGAGTGGTGGATACACCTTCAAAATGACGCAGTCAGCCATGGCATTGCCTTTTTTTCTTAGTAAGTCACGCTGCACAGCATCACAGATGTTAGCATGGCTAAACACCATTGACAAAGCCAATAGGTCTCAAAGGCATGTTCTTTGGGTGTTGTGGATTGGTTTGGTCTAGTCTAGTGAATGTGGATTCTTATTAAGTGAATGTTTGCTATGAAAAAAAAGAATCCTATGAATTGCTCCTTAGGGTTTTTGGGTATCACACAGAACGCCAAATAATAATTAATTAATAATATGCAAAGAAAAGGTGTGATTGTAGAAAAACTATATTTGTATAGATCGTAGAGGTTGGCTTGTCAACTCGCCAAATTTGAAAAGGTAGTCAGGTTTTATAGAATGACCACCAAACGTGTACGTAGTCGACCACCAAACTTATACGTAGTGTCCACAAAATATATTTGTATGTAAACTCACCTCATGAAAATTAACTTTTTATATCATGAAAAATAGTCCATCTGGAGATTTGACATTTATTGATTCATCATGAGAAGCAGCTCCACTGCAAACACCATACATTAGAGAGCAAATGCAGTAACATAAGCGCTGATTTGTTTGCAGGTATGTAAACTGATTGGGGAAAAAATAAAATAGCCAAGGGAAAAGAATATCAAATAAATGTCACATTTTCAGGCTGAAATGGATGCCAGAACAATTTTTCTTTCATATCAAATGACCAATGGTACCTCCGGCGCAGGGTGTAGTAACAGACTTACACAGTAATGTTTGCTTTGTGAAATAAATGTATTGTTCCCTCGCTCAACGTGCCAAGCTTACAGGTTATGAAATTGAGAAACTCTGCAACATCTGTACTTACATGTTGATTTTCCATGGGTTTTCTCACAAATTGGACAGTGATAGATGTCAATGTCTGGAGCCTCATCTTCCTCCACGCCAACACAGCTGTAATTTGAAAAAAAACAGGCTGGTCAGCACATCAATTCCACAGGCAGTCAAAAAAAAAAAGGGTTACAATTATTAGATTGTAAATTACAGTGCGCGCTGTGGCAAAGATGTCGCTGTACATTCACTTATCAAGTTACTCTGATAGCACCTTGGAAAATTACAGGTGAGAGGCCAAGGTCTGCACCACCCTGAAATCAGATATCTGTTGTTAAAGGTTTCATGTCACAGTAATCTTATCCCGGTTTATTATCACACCACTTCCTCTACCACCACATCCATAAAGAGTAATTCTATCAGCAAATGCTTGTGTTACTAAAAGGTTAGAACAATACTGCATTGTCTGTATTACTTTCGATAATGGGGCTTTGCCGGATAACATAATAAAAGGCAGTACCAATGGCTAAAGCTGGGGAAATGAATCTGTGAAGCATGAGACAGCTTTACCTACTCTTAAACACAAAATCAGTATGCATTTAGATATCCTTTCACAATTCAATTCTTAAAATGTTGATAGAGTCGATGCTGCTTACTACTATGAAAACAAAGCGAAATGGTAAAATTGATATGGGGCTATATTGAGCATATTAAGTATCTTCCAAACCTGACATGTTTTGAAAGGTATTGTTTGAGTGAATTTCATCTTAATCCCTTCATTTTGCTCAAATCCTTAGAATAAACTGTCACACTCTTTAAGATAATGGTTGATTGATACAAACACTTCTTAGGACACTTCCTCTTAGTCAGTGAGAAAAGCAACCACCTCACGTGACATAATTTGCATTGAATGTTACAATCCAGGATTAAGGCAGATCATATGTGAATGAACATTTTAGAACCAGTTGCCATCAGTTGACGATATATTGCATACTCATTTTATAATCATATTTTATTTCTTATGTCTTATGGGATAATAGACATGGACATTGTCTTCCCTGTGCAAGAATGTAACCTGCCTAAACTGAAACTGAATACTTTTGTTTTGGTGCCTCTCTAGATCATTAGCTCGAAATCTCTGGTCACCATAATAGATTGGAACATGTTCATGGTCCTCAATGGTAACATCAGTTTAGGTAACCACTGACTTCTGGAGGGGCACAACAAATTCAGTTTGCAGAAACGCCAATAATTATGCAATTACCCCTCTTTCAAATTGATTAAAAAAATATTTATTGGGAAAATCCTCAAACCATGCCTGGATTTGGCCCACGTGGACGTGAGCAATTACCCAAACCTTAACAGTTTTCCTTCAAGAGCTTACATCTAATGTATGGAGATAGACACTAATGTAACTCCCAGTTCAAGGTCTTTTGAGAGAAAGGCTTGGGACCTCAGATAAAAGTCCCAAAGGAGAATATGACAGCCTGGCATGAAAAAATCGGGAGCTTTCACTTCAGTGTCATTTCTTACAAAGCCAAAAATTGAACTCCCTGCACCGGAAGAGTAACACTGACTGATTTTCTCTGTCTGATAAATGTGAAGGCAGATTCAGTGATATAGGTATTTCACTGTACTGGATCATGGCATACACACATGCCTCATGACTCAAACAGCAAAACTTCAAAACAAACACATTTGTACTGTAAATAGTAGGATTGGGACCACTAAAACCTATTATGCTGTTTTAGTAATACAATTAAAAATACAAAAAGTAGAGTCTCAAATTAGTTTCTAGCAATTATACAAGCAATCAAGGATGTGGTAGTGCAACAGCAGTTCACTGCAACAAAGTACAAAAGCCCTGATTACGATGTCGGGGGGGAAAGGATCCGCCCGACCATAGGTCGGCGGTTTCGCAATCCCAATTATTTGTTATTTTTCATTTGTAGAGTTTTATATAGTGCGAACTAGACCCGAGAAATTGGGTATCAGAGCGCTTTACATGGGCACCAGTTTCAATACAGATGGACACATTCATTTTTGTTAGGCACGGGGAGATTAAGTGATTTGCCCAGAATTACAGGATGTTGAGCGTCATTGCCGAGACTCGAATCCAGTTCCCCAGCTTCGAAGTTGACTGCTCTAGCCGTAAGGCCACATCCTCTCCCTACATAGTGCGGTCGAAAACTTCCATTCAATAGGAGCTGTGCGGAAGGATGAAAACGACTGCAGCACAAGCTCCCATTGAAAAATGGAAGTTTGTAAACATCCCTGTACTCTGTGGCAGGCACTTCACTCACGGTGCAGGGATGTTGAGGGGCCCCCAATGTCACTTTCTGGCAGCCATTCCATGTCGGAAAGGCCGACATGGAATGGCTGTCGGACACCAACATAATAATCCCGACGGCCGAAACGCCGTCCATAAAGGATTATGCTGCCTTTTCGACTGATCCAGTCGAATTTCCCCGCAGGTTTCAACTCCAACCGCCATCATCCAAATACTGCTATTGGACTTGAAACCTACCATGTTGGCCCTAAGTGATTTTGAAGTCAAAAGCCCTGCCATTTGCATAATCACAGACTTTGTGACCGAAAAATCACTTTTGGCAGTGTACAAAGGTCAATTTGGAGTTGGAAAAGCCTTACCAAGGTATGGCTGTTGCGACCTGTAATGACCTGCACATAGGAGGGAGACATGAAAGAGATGTCTCCTTTTTGTGAGCCACAGTGTTTTGCATCAATGGATTTAGAACACAACTGCAATCTCAAATCGCTGAAAGTTTACCAACATGTGACTTGGTGTAGTAAACTTTCTTCTAGCTTTTCCCACTTTGCATGTGCACTGCACAGTACAGTCCACATCTGGAGTGGAAATAGTTTTAAAGATAGTCTAACTATAGTAATTTGTTCCGGGAGGGTGCCCTTTCAGTACAAAACTTATGCTATACTCATGCAGACACCTTTGCACTATGATGCGTGACACTCAGCAGTCTGATTGTGTGCCAGCTCTAAGGAGAGAGCAGGATGGTTACATATCTATGTTAATAGGGCGCTTTTGCTCTCTCCTTCTCACGCAAATATACAAAAAAGCACTCTTTCTGGAAGAAGATGTAGCTTTCTACCAAATTTGAAATAATTACGTCCTGCATTTTGGGCTGCAGTTATGTCTAAAATCACTATGAAAGATTGCATGGGGAAAACACGTTTTGAGGCCCAACCTTTTTCTCGGAACCTGCTGACAAATTGCCCCAATCCCTTCCAAACTGCTGAACACGGGTGCATTCTAGTTTTGATTATTTTGTGAAGATTCATCATACGGAGCCAAAGTTACTGGAAAAAAAACTAAATACATTATACTTTAACTAATTATGGTTCAATATGTTTTTGTAAGGAAAACAAACACGGGAAAAGAACAATTAACCGCCTTGAATTCAGAAACAACTGACATTCAATTCAATTAGAAAGGTATTCTTAATCTACCCCACATGTCAATCAAGTAAAGGCAGTAGTCGACATTTAACAATGCAATGGCATGCTCAAGAAATCAGTTTTCAGTTGTGCCACTGACAAAACAAAGGTTCTGAAGGCTCACTTCAGTGATCTGGGGCACCGACGTACTATATTTATCAAGTACAATTGATTACAATTCGAAAACGTTGTAAGCAGCAAACCAGAGCTGTTAAAATCCTGTAGTGTCAAAGTCAGACAAAAAGTCCAGAATATCCACATGAGATAAATGCAGCACTTAATTTGTGTCAATGGTTGCAGGTGGAGG
Organism: Lissotriton helveticus; assembly: GCF_964261635.1. Classification (NCBI taxonomy): domain Eukaryota; kingdom Metazoa; phylum Chordata; class Amphibia; order Caudata; family Salamandridae; genus Lissotriton; species Lissotriton helveticus. The sequence goes on along the minus strand of NC_136070.1, from coordinate 1,161,730,541 downwards.
TCACCAGCACTCATTGATGGTGGCCAGGATTTGCTTCCATCAGCAAACTTTGGCCCAGGGCAAGTGAGAGAAAGTCAGAAAAAGGAAAAAGAACGGGGAGAAACAGCGACAAAGGCAGAAAGTACAAATGGAAAAGCAACTTCAAGCCTGAGATAAAGAGGCAGCACGTGTCGATAGGTTGAAGAAAGAGGCATGAGGTGGAATCAAGACTGGCCTCTCTTGGTATTTGGTAACGCCTGCAGCAGGCTCCTAAAAAAGAACATGAGCCACTGACATATTTCTTTTACAAGTTAATCACTAGATAAGTGTACAAACAGATGCAATTTAACTGGGAACAAGTTATGCCGTCTGGAGATAGGCTGAAATGAAGATGTTAAAAGGACCAGCTATTAATGGGGTTGGGTATGTGTTCATTAAATTTTTGTCAAATGTATCCTACACCTTTTTGCTTCTAAATTATAAATGCTCTGTATCTGTTTTTCCAAGTCCTTCACATGGAGAGTCGAAGAAAAATTCTGCAACGACTTCTTGATTAATAATCCTTGTGCCTCAGAGGTGACACTTTATTCAGTGTCAACAGAAGTCTTCTTAATATGTGGTTTGCGGAATGATAACAATGTTTTCCCATCATTGCCAAAAGAAAGAAGGTGGTAATAACTCTTGCTGTTTCTGGGGTAAAATAACTTTAGGACAAAAGATGTGTCATTTCTTATTGGAAATGGCTTAATCTCTGAACAGCAAAAACTGTAACCAACCTGTTTTAGGTATCTATCTTTCTCTTCACATCGCAATTCGAAATGCGTATAGCTGTTGTTGAATTTACACAAAAACTTTGGGCTTCATTGCGAGAATTATTTTAATTTTTAAGGGTCCGTAGTATTGGATTATCTGAACCATTTGCAGAGGAAATGGGTAGTGATTGAGTTTGGCTTTGTTCAAGCTGTTCTTAGGTTTATTTTATGCATAAAGGAAACATTCAATGATTCCAACTTCCCTGCAATATTTACACATTCAAAATGAGTAATAGATATAGCATTTTAATTTCAATATCTTTATTTTTCATTTAAAAGATCTATAGCAAACAACTGTGCCTTTCTGACCGTACCGTCTAATAAGTCAAAGTATAATTCAATAATAAAATTACAAAATTATACCAAGACGTTTGAAATATAAATAGGTTTGTTCTTCTTTCTACTATAGGACTATTGGCCAACTGACTTGCTAAAATGAGGGCCACAACACATAAAATGTTAAATGAAAGTGCAGCATTTTTATAATTACAATTATGAACGGAAATGCCTTCTGGGTAACAGGCTTTAACATTAAACCCTAACCGCACAGGAAACATGGTGGTTAATATACAACATCGAAAACATTTTATTACCCTTCACATAATTAAAGCACAAGTCCTAAACTGCAATAAAAGTCATGGTAACAAGCACTGCACTGTAATACGAATAGGCTTTCATTTTAAATCTAAAGGAAGGCATTTTAATAGCCGAAGACATCATAGCAGCAGTTGTAGTATCATAAATGCTTAATTTAATATTTTGTTCGTGTCACAAAGCACTATAGCAGATATGTACAGTTCTTCGTTGGCCCTCGAGTGAACTGGCATAATTCACAGGAAGCACAATGTAAAGGATTTCTGCTTAGCGCCAAGAAGCTCAAGTGCGAACGAGAGAGACCCTTAGCAAATACACCTCACATAACATGCCCTAACTTTACGTCATAGGAACATTTGGTTATGTTGTTGTTCTGTCCACCAATTGTGGTGCTGCTGCACCTGCATAGTGGGTGTGTGGCTGGTGGCTGTCTTACTCCTCCAGTGTCTTACATCTGTAAGGACTCTGTCCCACAAACAAATTAAGAAGTAGGCCTGGTCTAATCAATGCAAACAAATCCCACTCTCTATATAAGTGGCAGAAGTATACACTACTTGAACTTTGTGGCATAAAGAAGCAAAAACGAATCAATGCTCAGAAACGAGAAGTAAATGAGATCCACACTCTCTACCCTACTAACATTCATGAGTATCATCCACACGCCTTCTTCATGGTACGCGCACTCCAAACATGAACATTCAGGGCCATATTCACAAAGTTAAACTGAGACCAAAAGTCTAACTGTACGACTTTCGGTATTCACAAAGGGCATTTACGAGTAGAAAAGTTAGGCTTTTGTCTCAGTTTTAGTCTCAGTTAAACTTAAGGCCAAAATTGAATTTTAAGTGAGACAAAATATAAACTTTACTACTTGTAAATGCGTTTTGTGAATAATGAAAGGCGTAAAGTTAGACTTTCGTCTCAGTTTACCTTTGTGAATCGGGCCCTCAGTTTGGGAAAGCCCAATGCCGTCCCTCTTCACCGACCTAGGTAACATAATGGCTAACCTTTATGCAGCTATTTTAGTCTTTAAAAATAAAAAATAAAACTAGCTCATTAGCTCGAACATCAGTTATAATTAAAGAAAACAGACAGATTATGGTGACATCACTGTACTACAAATGTGAAGAACTCACTCTAGTATTGCAAAGTGTTGTTACTTTAGTAGCAGGTTTAAGTGGCTTGCCTGTGTGGTTTAGGCCCAATCTGGTTAATTTTTTATTTATTTATTAATTCAATTTATATTGCGCACAGCTACCCTGGACAGGGTTTCCCGGCGCAAGTAGTTAGACTACTGCAACTGAATAACAAGAAACTCATCACTGAGAAAACAGCCAGGTCTTAAGATCTCGCCGGAACCTAAGATAACATGGTTCCTGCTTCATAGACCAGGGAAGAGAATTCCACAATCTGGGGCAGAGAAACGCAAAGGAACGACCACCCATTCTGGATAGTCTACAACTAGGTGTTACCAAGTTACCCTGAGCGGCAGAGCGTAGAGACCGCGAGGGGACATAGGGGTGGACAATCTCCTTAAGATAGTGAGGGGCAGAGCCTTGGTTGATTTTAAAAATAAGACACAAGGTCGTAAATTTAATACGGCTCTCAATGTGGAGCCAGTGCAAATCCCGCAAAACAGGGGAGATGGATGATCTCTTCGGGATCTGACACACAAGACAGGCGGCGGAGTTCTGGACTACCTGGAGTTTCTTCAGTACCTCCTGATTTCCTCCAAGATACAGAACATTCCCGTAGTCCAGGCGCGAAGTAACCAGCGCCTGGACCACAGTTCTTTTCGTAGAGTCAGGGAGCATCCAGATAATCTTCCGCAACCATCTTAGAATAGTAAAACATGTGGAAGCAACGCTGACCACCTGTTGCCGCATTGAGAGGGTGTTATCGAGGATAAACCCCAGGTTACGAACTAGGGTAACCGGTTGAGGGAGAGGGCCCATTTCCAGTGGCCAATGTTGGGGCCCCCAAAGGTGCTTGTGTTTGCCAAGAATAACCACCTCGGTTTTCTCTCCATTTAATTTCAGCAAGTTAGCACTCATCCACTCCGACACCCGCCGTAAACCAATTTGAAGGGAAGAAGGAGACCCTTGCTTGGTAGAGGACAGGGAGAAGATGATTTGCGTGTCATCGGCGTACGAGGAGAGAGATAGACCCGCATCCTCTACAATTGATGCCAGGGGTCTCACATCGTTGTTGAAGAGCACAGGGCTCAACGTGGACCCCTGGGGAACTCCGTACGCAGATGACCTGATTGTAGATGAAGATTTGGAAGAGAAAACCTGAAATGTACGGTCGCTAAGGAAGGAGGACAGCCAGGATAGCGCAGCCCTACAACTCCTGCTGGCTGGAGAGACTTTAACAGGATAGAATGTGACACTGTGTCAAATGCGGCGCTCCGATCAAGTAAAATGAGCGCCGCTGTTTCCCCTCTGTCCAAGCAGGAGCGCAACTTTTCCGTAACCCCCAACAAGGCGGTTTCCGTAGAGAAATGAGTTCTAAACCCTGATTTGGACGGGTGTGAAAAGCCTGATCGTTCCACATGGGCTGAAAGTTGACAAATTACATGTTTTTCCAGAACTTTAGAAAGGACCGGCAACAGCGAAATATCAGTGGACAGGATAAGTGTTTGATGTTCGGCCCATCAAACCATTTATTAAAAGCTTTCCTTATTATTTACTCCTTTCAGATAAAATACTAACAATATAAATCAAACCAAAAGGCTTGTGTCATGGTTATCGTTTTTAAATTGAAGAAGTAATGATGTGACTGGGTGAGGGTTAACTATTGCAGATTAGCATGGGAGAGGTGACATAAAAATTGATGCTCTAACAGTAAGCATTAGAATTAGCAAAAGGCCACTTTGGTTTATGGGGTTAAGATATGTCAGCATTTCACTGCCTGAACAAGACCATGTTAGTCACTGTGGGTAGGATCTCCAAAACAAATCGCATTTGTTCAGGAGAGGCTGTTTTTAGACCTTGCTCACTCAGTTACAGAATATGCACAAACCACAGTGTTGGTGTGCAACTGTGCTTAGGCTCCAGTCACTCCTGTCTCATGCAGAGAACCACACACAACACACTCCACCCTTTAGACACACGCAGAGGCACAACCCCATACCTGGTCTATGCAGAGGATTCTCCCCCACAGTCCTGTGTAGATAACCGCAATCTTCAGGCTCTTACCTGTGCTGAACTCCAAGTGTGGGCTTTGACACAGGTCTTTAGTGCAGTCTCTGTAGGTGGATTTGCCTCTCCTACCCTTCTAGGACCATGGCTTTGATGGTCTAAAACCATCATGAGGCAGCACGTAGGAGTGAAGTCCTCTGAAGGTACAGTCACCACCCATTGTCACCGCCATCAGTAGGGTCCTGCTGTCATCAGACTAGGAGTCACATCCTTGGTCCCCATCTGGAGGGACCCTCCTCTCCAGAGAAGTCACCAATTCCAGAAGTCAGCAAACACCTCCTGCACCCCAGTGTCCCACAACGAACACCATGCTCTCTAACAAAACACATGGAAGACACATTGCCAGTCACATGGAAAACACAGCCCTGCATCCCATCGGAATACCAAACCCATATATTTCCACACTAAATGGGATAAAACAGTCGTTTTTTTTGGATGTACGGCATTACGACGCGTACTTTTACAACGCATGCCGTTACAACGCGGTTTTTTCAACGCAAGTCGTTACCACGACTTGCGTTGGAGGGGGTGCGGACTTAGGAATTTTTTTATTTACTATTCCAACACCAGCCTACGTACAGTAGGGAAGGTGTTGGATAGTAAATTAGCGCAAGTCGTGGTAACGACTTGCGTTGAAAAGACCGCGCTGTAACGGCACGGCGGTGTAACAGCCACGTCGTAAAGGCTGTTCACCGTTTTTTTTTCTTTGATCTGCTGGTGTCACCGGAAGTGGAAAAATGCCCTCAACCGACAGCATCTTAATCTTTATAAATATGATCAAAACATCCGACCAAATTTCAGACAAGGTAATATTAGTTCCAAACTCTTTTGGTCGGTGGGAGGGTGTGGGGGATGGGGGGAGGTTTAGGGGGAGGTATGTGGGTGGGGTAAAAGCCACTCTATTTTTGTACTTCTTCAAACTTAATCCCATCCATTAGCAAAGAAACTGCTACTCTGGATACAAACTTACCATGTCACCAGTAGGAAAGTAGCTCTCACAGGGCAAGCCAATCACAGTAAAGTATGCCTACGCATTTCTGAAAGAAGAGCCTTGATGCATGTATTGGCTTTCTATTACAAAAAAAAGAAAAACGCCAGACACTGGTAAGGTCTACATTTTCCATGCATTCACACAAGGCTCCCTCATCTAGGCCAGCACCTGTGGAGAGAACTCAATAGAAAACCCCATAACTGCAGACAGTCTCAGCATCCCAAAGCGGCAAGAGGCCAAGTAATAGGCGCACGTGAGCTATATAAAATGCAAAGTAACACTTGTGTGCAATATTGCTGTGTCGCAAAGTGTCATGACGAAGGGGCATAACAAACTAGGATACAAAACATCAGAGCAATATTACAAAGTAATCTGTGATACTGTTTGTGTGCCCAGGACTAATGTGGAACGTTGAAAAAATGCTGACGCAACACAACCATGTAAACAATGCGATCAGCGTTTTCACATCTGTCGTTGTTTGCACGGATTAAGTGTCCACAGTCTGCACCTGTGAAAATTAGGGATTTATGTGTGCAAAATACAGGGTTGTAACACTAGCAGACGCTATGTTTAGAAATACAGGAATTTAGCCCGCTCGAATTTACAAAAAAGAAATACTTGTTACTGTATATTTCCAGCGCTGTGATTAACACGGTTATTTATTTGATTCTCCAAGCCGTTAATCATAACAATTTCCCCATAATTGCGTACTTCTTATGACAGACTGCTCGCTGCAAGGAATGACATTCTTGATACAATACAGAACAAAACAAATCTTGCGCGTTTTCAGCGAGAAGGAAGAACATTAAGTCAGTGTTTTAATTAAAGGAAATGACTTCCACCTTCCATCTTTTGTTTGCTGTGACAGCCCAGGCTCATCTACTTTCAAAAGCTGGGAAATTTCCCACGGGTTGTATCTATGTGTTATCTTACTTATCCACACAGAATCTACTACATCTGTATCACATAACAAGTCATCACTGCTGCACTTCTCAAAACAGTTTGCAGACCATTGCTTCATTACCTGAAAATCAATGTGCCCACTTCTTCTTTCTTTATTAACTACATCACTCCAAAAAGCACTTTATCTAAATACTTTTTTTAATATTAACAACTCACCCTAAGTTTATTTTTCAATCACTCTTTCCACCCATACGTTTGGCCACAATATAGCCTCTTTGACCCTCAATGTTTTAGTATGTGACGCTGGCTATTACACCTACAAGCAATAACATCTAATGAAAAAGTCCACCTCGGTACCATATTAAAGTGGAAAAATGACCTGAAAATATCCTTCCATTTCTTCGCATATACCCTCACTGGGATCTCTATTTAGGTTTAGTTTCACCAAGTGGCACTTTAGTGTCACTCAGCAGAAAACATTGCACTGGGAATACAGGAAGAATGGAGCCCGAGGCAAGAAGTGATAAACTTCTTCATACATTATTACTCTGTTGCAGGATTGTCAGAAGATTTTGCGGGCCCTGGGGTAGTTTGTCTTCCACGGAACAGAGAAAAGGTGCACCTGGCTTTTAGGTTTCACCTACCTGGCAGCGAAAGACCTATTGTGAACTTACAGTGGGCTTACAGCCCGCCCACTGCTTATTATTGGTTGGTTTTCTTGCTGCTCTCTTGTGCTAGCTTCTTATTCGATGGCTTGTTTTCCTCTTTTGTTTGGCCCTTTTTCTGGTGTATAGCCTATTTACGACACTTTTCATTAGCGGACTCGATCCTTCCACTGCTCTTGTTTAGGACTCACCAAGAACATACACAGGTTGGAGTCAGCTGACTGCTTACCACTGGTTGGCCTTCCTGACACTCCTATTTGCCTGCTTCATGTTCTAGAGGTAGCTTGTCAATATAGTGGCTGTCCTGCTCATGGAGCATAACCTCTTTACCAACTTTTTTGATTGGCTGTCTTCTATGCTTCCACTGCTTGCTTTTCGAGCACTACTTGTTTTCTTTTTGATTCAGCACTCCACAAGAGTGAATTAGTTGTACAACTATGTCCCTTAGGTGCACCTGTCCCCCCCACACACCGTACTGTTCACTCATCCTTGTGCTTCTCCCCATCCCTCTTCATGTTGTCCTTCCTTTTATATCCTCCCACATTGCTTTCTCACTTGTATGTTTTCCACCGCCATCTCCAAGTTGCAATCTTATTAGTTGCTTCATCTCTCCACTTCCACTCTCCAAGTTGCTTTAGTACCCCCATCCTCCGTTTTGCTTCTGGCCAACTGTGCTCTTCTCCTCTGTCACCCATAGCTTCTCTTTCCAACCCCAGCCCTCCGTACTGTTTATGTCCCCCTCACCCATTTGTATCAGTAAATAAAAATAAAAAACTGCTGCATCATTTTATAGTTTGCGCATGAATTGTGCACGTGCCATCAACATGAAGCCTCTGCTCACATCATCACATTGTTTTTCTTATTTACTCATGCTGCAGAGCATTAGGGCTGCTGTACAGTATGGCTAAACACCACTGACAAATCCAATAGGTCTCAAAGGCAAGACCTTTTGCTTTGTCAATGCTTTCTTCTTTTTTCATCCAAGACTCTAAGAGAGTGCATGTGTTTTCTAGCTCTCTCTATGATATCCTGCCCCCATACCTTCCCTCCACACACTGTGTTGCTGCCTACCTCTCCCAGCCTGTCAAGAAAAGCACAGCAATAGGGATATTTTAGCTGGGGTATGACTAAAAAGCAGGTTTTGAGGGTTGTTCTTGTTTCATATCTAGCATTCCATATATTGCATGAAAGCACAGGTTTTGAGACACCAAGGCTGGAGAAAGAGCTGGCTGTTGCACTCACTCAGCAGGATTTGAGGCAGAAAGTGTCCTTAGCATGACACTTCTCTTGGATGTCCATAATTCTGCTTCTAGGGCTAATAAAGAAGACCAACTAGTTGAATCCCATGGAAAGTACATTAGGCAAGTGTTGCCATTTGCATTCTGACACGTCTTTCTTTTTGAATTCTGTTTAGAGTTTTCTGAGAGAAAAGTATAAAAAAAAAAAATCATGGGATTTATAAAGATTGATAGTTCAATATACAGTTTTAAGATGCCGTAAGGTATGAGCTTACTTTCTTCCAATTTTTGGAAATTTCTTTTACGTTTTTTAAACAATATTTTACCGACAAACATTCAAAGACAATATCTTGGGGCTTGTTTTATACAGCATCTGGTGCCATCTAATGGCATTTCTTTGTCGTTTACCTCGCCATTAATAATAATAAGTAAGGCAGGCTTGCCTTGTGAATCTATAAATAGTTTTGAAGCTGGGGCCTGGGGGTGAATCTCTACAAAAGCCAAGGCATAGGGAATGCCTCCTCTGATCCCACCTTGTGACAGCCCTACACTGTAGGCTGGCATGTGGATAACCACCAGAGTATCAGATCACTGCTGGCAAGTTCTTCTTCCCCCTCTTCCACCATACTACCTTATGTACTTGTTTCTCCGCCCATCCCCCACCCCCTGCTCATCCCCTGTCTACAGAGACAGTATGAAACGACATTATTGGATCTTAGACAATGTAAATCTCACAGAATGCCACAGGAGACACAGCAAAAATGGTGTGCTGCAGTGGGCAGTCTAGTGCTAAACAACAAACATGTTTAGTACAATTAAAGGAAAAATAATATCTTTCTTGTTCTCCAATGAAAATCGATTACATAAAATAACAGGGTTATGTATGAGAATGATAACACTCCAAATATGGCATGATGGTTCTGAACACAGGACATAGTTCATAAATCTTACTACAGCTCAGTCTGCTTTAGAAAAGACATCACAAGGACCTGAGTATGCGTGTATAGGAATGAACGGGAAACTATGCTTGCCACTCTTGTATGTTTCATGTTTATATACGTCAGGTTCTTCTTCCTTCCTGCTGATGCTTTCAGTGATTTTTTTGCCTCCGATGACACTAACTGTACCCTCTTCGTTGTCTCAATCTTGTCCTCCTTATCAATTTTAATGATTGGTAAACAAAAAACTAATGTGTAAAACAAAAGTCAAGAACCTGGTTGCTAATACTCACTACGCTCGTTGGGGTTGGAGTTGGAATAACTGTGATATGTAAAAATAGAGAGAAAAATGATATTTCTTTCTTGAGTCCCCTCACTCACCAGGGTTTCCCCACGGTGACATGCTTCATCATCCTGGGTGGTATATTAAAAATAATTAATATACCACCCAGGAGCCAGAATAAAGTATTTACAGCTCACTAGGCAGGTATTTCTAAACCACATTGACACTTACCACTCCGCTTTCACAAACACCACATGCACCAAACATAGTCCGTCACATCAAAGTGCTCCTACGTAGTTCGCAAGTCACAGCACGCCCCTGCCCGTAGAGGACTGGGATGGCCCCAATGATGAAGCATGTCACCGTGGGGAAACCCTGGTGAGTGAGGGGACTCAAGAAAGAAATATCATTTTTCTCTCTATTTTTACATATCACAGTTATTCCAACTCCAACCCCAAAGAGCGTTGTGAGTATTAGCCACCAGGTTCTTGACTTTTGTTTTACACATTAGTTTTTTGTTTACTGTTAATTTTAGGAGGGTGAACCTGGTCCTTCCCTCTGACTCCCTACTTTATATAACAATTTTAATGATTCCCGTTCTTCTTTACTTTGATACAAGTGTCTCAAACTATTCCTTCTTCATTTGTGTTCACAGTCTTCCCTGTTCTATCTTGAGCTTTCTCCAGCTTCATCGCTTTACCCTATCCATCCAACCCTCTCTTTTCACTCCCTTTACATTCCTGCTTGTCTTCTATTGTTTTCTAACCCTTCTTGTGTCGCTTTTTAGGTCGAGCCTAGCAGCAGCGCGCATGCTCTGCACGCTCTGCGAGGCATGATGTAATAAAGTATGCAATGGAAGCACCGGCCCACTCTCCGCCCATATTTGTCGTTATCTTGTGTAGTTGTAGGTCTTAAATACTGGCTTCGGATTCGCAAATAGGCTTGTTATTCTTTGCTGGGTACCGCCTTGTCTGCATTTATTACTGCCCATAAAGACTGGACCTTTCACTTGGCTTGTTACATGGTCTGCATTATAAGTCGGTGAGCACTATTTTGTTTATTGACACTGATGAGGACAATGGCGGCTGCTTTTTTTTGTAGTTGCATGCCAAGCTTGGTGCTTGCTTTAGGGACACTGCGCTCAGTTTGAATTTAAAACTTTGATGTTGAGTGCGGCGCCCTCTTCAGGGACACCGTGCTCTGTTTATTTTTATTTTTTTAAACTTTAATAATGAGCACAGCGCCCGCTTGAGGGACACTGCGCTCAGTTTCATTTTTTTTTCTTTCTGACTTTAATAATGAGCGCGGCGCCCGATTCATGGACACCCCGCTCTGCAATGCGATGGGTATTGCTTTTGCGGGACATTGGACTGTTGGCAATGTAAATGACAATGCCTTTTAATTTTTTACAAAGGCATTCCCATTTACAGTGCCAATGGTTCAAAGGCTCGTGCTTGCAAGACCTATCTCATTGTAAATGCTTGTTTCTTAAAGCCTACCCTATTTCTCTTCCTTTGTCTTCCCCATCTCATTTGATTTGAACTAATATTATCTTTCACATTCATACCCTCCTGTGCCCCAGTCTCACTCAATTCCTTCACAATCTCCTGCTCTCTTGTAGCATTGCTCCTACCTTGTCTTGCTCATCCTTTTACTCTACATATCCCTTTCCCTCCCTTGCTTTATTATTTCCTCTTTACTCTTCTTCTTGCTCCCATTATCTCCCCTTCCCTTTTTTTAATCTCCTTTCCATCTCATTCACCTCACCTGTTCTTGCATCTCATTACTCTTCATCATCTTGCCATTCCGGCAGCTGTTCCCATGCCTGAGCCCTTCTGTGCACTCGTTGTGTACCCCTCCGCCCGCAGGTCACCTTTAAACTTAAAGCAAGCAGTGATGTGAGCGGAGATCACTGGAGCATGGCACGAGCACCTGCTTTTCCACCATGAGCCTGTGGAGGATAGCTTTTCTTGGAGCGGTGGGAGGTGCGGAGGGTTGAGGGGATTGAGGCATTATTTTCTCACCCTGCAATCATAGCTCTCAAGTGACCTCATTTAGGGTCCGACCTTCTTTGACCCAAAATTATAAAAACACTTCACTACTCTTTATGGAAAATGCATTTTGTTGTAGTCTAGGCTGCATTTCATTAGCAGTGGATGCACCTAATCATTATAGGTTGAGAGTTAAGGCCATAAATGACCCTGACTCCAAAGTGTCTATGGGCCAAAGAAAGGTACAACTAACAGCACCAAATTCATTTCAATAAAAGAAAGTCAAAACTCTTGTCTTTGTCAATGTTTGTATCATCAACCTGAGGACCTGGGAGCTATCTCAGATATTGGTTTATCATCACAGTACGAAACCTTCATTAAGATCCTTGAAGACCACCCACCTTCCATTTATTTATTTATTTGAAACGTTTTATATATCGCTGGCTAGACCCGAAGGTATCAGAGCGCTTTACACAAGGAAGAACATAGTTTCAGAACTTAGTAACAAAGTTACTTCAGTTGCTGGAGCATAGTTACATGAGTTACAAAAGCATAGCATAAACATAGGGGGTAGTATGATCATTCCCAATCTTCTCCTGTGTGTGACTCTCTTGTCGCTATGGTCTCTGCCCAAGTGAACGAATCCTAACGAGACAACATACAATCATTGCGTCCTCATGATTTTCATTGTCATCAGAAGATGTGCTTGAGTGGTGTTTTTCATAAGAATCCTTAACCATAAGGGAACCGATACACAAACACCTAGACATCTACTCCTTTAGGATTGGCTTTTATTTGGTGTAGATATCCAACCTTAATGGGATTCAGGATCATCTCAGAAGGAATACAAGAAATCTACGACAGCCTCTGATTACAATGGATATACCTGCTTTGAGCTCAGGTGGACAATCCATGAAAATTATTTCACTTGTTTCCTTCCATGAAATCTTCACACTCCACGCTCTCCACCTTCTCCCTTACAACAATAAAAGTAGGCTTCATCCACCTCTTATAAATGAAAAGGCAAGCGATGAAGCTGAGCAGTATGGGAAGTGCTGCTCAGTGTCCTATGAGACAAGTAAAGGTGGGTTTTGGTGGCCAGGTGTGTCTGGCTGCCAAATTCTACTGCAATTATCTCCTCTCTTCAGAACCTTGTATTAAACCTCGTAACAGGTGCAGAAGATGAGAGGTAAAGGTGTTAGGTTCTTTCATTTTTCAGTGGGATTTTCCCCTTAGTGTTGTAGAATGTTCTCTAAATCAGCATTTACAAACAAAAGATTAGATTTTTGAGCAGAATAATGGCCTCAACACTGTTTTGTCCTGCATTACAGATTGAACACATATAGTTAACAAGTGTGGTGTAAAAAGAAAAAAATGTAAAGCCCAGTAAACATTGTATCCTCAATTCTGAAATGTAATCAGAGAATGGATACAATGTTTTTAATCACATTTTCGAAACTTCAGAATTTGGCAACTCTTCCAAACCTGCCTCCCAAAGACATCGTGAATAAATAATAAAGATTGATAAACTGGATAAGGAGGAGTGTTAATACTCCTTCAATGAAAATCAATATTCATTATTACATATATTTTTATACATGTAAATTCATCGTTGGTATGCAAAAAAAGAAATCTGTGTTCACAAGTTCTGAGAGCCGGAGCTATCGAATCAGGCTGCTAATGTTTAAAGCTGCACATTGAACTATTATGGAATGTCTGATAGTTTGATGGATTACTAAAGTGAAGGCTAAGGGGGGCAAAGAGGTCTATTGGGGGATACTTCATCAAAATACAAAAAATGCTCATAAGACCCCATTCTGTCAGAAAAACAACTACCCCTGAAAAACACAGGCTGAATTTTGTTTGGAGGTTGGGACATAAAAGGAAAGAATCCAAAATTCACATTTAAGGGGAGCAGTTTAACTATAAAGAAAATTCCCATCCCTGTAGGAAAAGAAAAGCGTACTGTTCAGCATATTATCTTACGCCCATTACGCTGGTGTAACTATCGCCATCGCCGAGTCGGCGGTGGCGTCTATTGATGTGGAAATGAAACAAGCCTTACAGCGAGTAAGGACAGTTCCTGGGCACTCTGAAGAGCACGAAGTGCGTGATTCAAATTATAAACATTCCATAAGTAATTGTAGTCATAGTACTTTTTAATTTACTTGAATTGAATATTATCCATAGTAATGATAAAGTTCAGCATTTCGATCATATTCCATCATATGATACTGTAGTATATCGGACATAGATCAAGAAGTCATAATGGTAATTAAACTCCAATGGTTAAATGATCCCCGATGCATTTCGTGCAAAGGTGCACTTCTTCAGGGGGAATCTGTGTAGTAAAGAAAAAGAATATGTAGGGCGCTAAAAATGCAGGAGACTGTAGTGCAAATACATGCAGGGTGAGGTCTGTGGGATTAATATCAGAGGAACTATTCGCGGTGGGAATGGCAGAATAATAGATAACGACGAGTGGCAGGTAGTTAGGAAACATGCATGTGTTGGACGTGATATGAAAATGCGGAGCAACATGTTATGACGGAAAGGAACCTAGATCTAACATATACGGGTGAAAGCGTGCCTAGATTATTATTATAAGTGGTAGTGAGCGTCTAACTGACGGTGGTCCGGGGTGGGGGACTGTGTTGATAATGTGCAGGAACCGGGTGCATAATGCCGTGCATCGCGATAGAATTGTGATACTGAACAGGCATGCAGTACGAGTGAATGCTGAGCAAGGTTAAGAAAGAATTCTGTGAAGTGCTCGCTTACCGATCATGGGCGCTAGGGGTGTATTCGACAGGGTTCCGACGGTAAACTCGGGTTCGAGTAAACGAAGACCCGGAAGACGCCGAGCATGCGCACATGCTCCAAGATATGAAAGAGAAACTGGTGTGGTAATAGAAAGCGGACAGCGCGAAAAACAGAAAAGAACAAAGAGTGAAGGAACATATCGTGAGAAAAGTAAAAATAACAATAAGAATAAATAAGAATGTAACGACCTAAGTGGAATTTATTTTTTGATAAACCGGAAATGTGTACAAGGAAATGTTCACAAAATATCAACATCAGTATACAAAAAAAAACTATTGACGTGCTGTACAGGTACAGAAATAAAGTGGCAAGAGGGTAAAGCATAGAAGTAAAGGTTGATGGAATGAAAGTACAGACAGTGGAAATAGGAAAGTGTTCAACAATACACGAGATGAAAATGGGGTGAAATGAGAAGGTGAGGGAGGTGAATTAATAGGAAGAAAATGAGCTTAAGAGAGATCAAACATTTATGCAGTACATTGCTGGTATAAGGCTAATGCAGTCATCTATAAGTGACAACTATATTCCAGTCTGTCATTTAATCCTTTCGGATGCATGGCGTGAAGGCGGTGTATCCAATACTATTCTCGACGAAGCAGATTTTTATTATTGTCAATGTGAGGGTATTTGTCCACCACTTCTAGAATGAGGAAACGAATTTGACTGGGGTTGTGGCTGTGTTGGATTAAATGAGCCGCTACACAAGACTTCAAGTTTTTCGTACGTATGTTACTGCGATGTTCAGTTAATCTTGTTTTAATTTTGCGCTCAGTTTTGCCCACATATGGGAGGCCACAAGGACATCTTAGCATATATACAACGTTCATGGAATCGCAGGTGGCATTTACTCGAAGATGTATGGGCCTTCCTTGAACAGGGTGAGATAGACAATTACCTGGAATAATGCTACTACAGTGACCGCAATTATGACAAGGTATTGTGCCTTTAAAGGAGATGTGCCCCGTTGTGGAGGGTTGTTTCAATATGGATGCAATGTTTTTGGAACGTTGGTATGCAAAGATTGGAGGTTTGTCAAATATTTTGTTGAAATCTGTTTCTAATTGTAGCATTGGCCAGTGCTTGCGAATAGACTGTTTGATTTTAGTGGATTGCGTAGAAAATTTAGATACAAAAATGGCACGAGTGTCCATGTCTGCAGGCTTTTCTCTAGATTTTAATAGTTCTTGTTTAGGTTTAGTCGACACTCTGTCTTCAGCGGCGGTGGCGTCTATTGATGTGGGCCACTATTATGGTGGCGGTGCCTAGCAGGCAGCGCCAGGCATATTAGAATGTGTGTGGTGAAAGGCCTTTCCATGGCGGTGATGCTGACATGGAGAGGCTGGAGGTGTTTGGCTTAGGGGGCCCGTTGAAGGCCCCGGGGGGGTGGGCGGTGCACTTGGGGGATACCGATGGTACCCCACTGCAGTTCCCTGCACTAAGTGGCAGGCACTGCGTGGTGCCTGCCACGTGGTGCAGGGGAATGCGGCCACCAGGGTGGCGGTCGCGTCCTAATTCACGGTGCAGGACCATCGCATGTCTGCGGGCGATCCCAACACCACGAGGATGGCCGGTGGACTCAGGTCCGCCCACCATCCTAATAGGCCCCACAGTGTGAGAGGGAGGGCAAATAGGTGGGGTGGGGGTTCACACCTGAAGATCCCTGATCTGCTTAGAGCTCCTGGTATACTCTTCGAGATGTTGTGAATCCCCAGAAAGTAAGAAGAATTCAAAATTTCGAGCTTTTGATTTTCAAAATGCATACCTAATAATTAAAAAAGTGAGTAGACGGCAGCTTTTCATACTGGCTTAAAAAACATATTGCCCAACATCCCAGACAGTTGTCCTTAGTTTAAAAAAAAGTGTTAATATGGTACTTCCGTTTTGCTAAGGGACACTGCTTAAATGCATTTCCTGTACAACTTTCCATTCATCTGTTAGTTAAATAAATGTGACTGAGCTATTTCCTTTTGAAACATGAAAAGCAAAACAAAAGTGTCTTGACACCATGTTTCCTGTGTATAGTGTAGGCTAATAAATCAGCTCTACCTAACACACGATGTTGGGTATGGCCGCCAGCGACCTCTACATTTATAATCATTTATCATGTATTGTAGTAGACGTTTATTTGGAATATAACATTTAACTCATCCATCATGACAGATGAAAACAAACCACTAACACGAGAAATACGAATAAGTAAAAATGCAACAGCGAGAAACCTCTCACTGCTGGAAGAACAATTCCCGCCACCTAAAATACAACAGGCACAAAAACAGTGAAAAGTTGTAGGAAGATTTACTTCAGGAATACTTTTGGATGTACTCTTACAAGCCTTTGTGAATTGTCGTGAAACGTGAAACTTCCCACTAACAGAAGTGCAAAGGAGGCACACTCCTTTCTGTTTGTGCTACTTGTGCATGAGTGTTCTCTAAACATTTCTATGTTATTCCTATTTTAGATGTTTTAGTACCAATTCACAGAGCTAGGGAAGAGTCTGAAAAAGATTACTGTAGGAGTAGTAATTCACATAGTCCAAAATGCATCTGCTAATAGGCCGAAGGCAGTTTAAGGTCATGTACATCAAGCCACATGGCAAATCTCCTTCTATCAAACATATGCAGTCAGCAATTGCTGCTAGTGATGCTTTGTTCTATCTCACCTAATAATTCACTCATATTTTGTATTCCCTTCTCCAGCTGTTTCATGAGTAAGGGGACTACATTCCTCTGGCACCAATGGCTTTGTTTTCACCCCACTCCCTACTCAGCTCTGTAGGTTGTAGAGGCTCGAGTCTAAGTATCAACTCTCACTTGGTTTTTATGCTTTTGGATAACAAACATCCTAAAACATAGATAAAGAAAATCAGTCTACATGTTGCACCACCTTTTACCCACTAGGTGGTGAGATGAGCCAAATACAAGTAATACAAGTATTTTGGACTTTGACACAATTATTTCAAAACTGCACTCCTACCAAAAGCTATAAAAAGTTTTTACAAGTGTCAATTGATGTGCCTGGATGTGATTCAGTCTCCGCACTAAGATTACTGACAGTACTTGATCACATATAATGAAGCGTTTTCTAATTATATTTTCATGATAATTAAGAATAATCTAGCATTAACCCTTATTTGTTTTCACCCCTGAGCCTATCCAAAATGAAACATAGGTTTCAAGAATACTAATTCTGCTTGTCATTTATTTTTATACATAACACATGCATTCTCAAAGCTAAGAGTTGCCTACCTAAATGCATGAAGCAATACGTTTGCCCAATACAGGAATTTAATGTGTGAGATGGTTTAGAAAGCTCTGTGAAGGTGTGCTAAATAGATACAATGTCTAGTAGCTCTTTCAAAACTCAGAACCATAAAAATAGGACTGCAGTTCACATTTAATTTTCATTCATACTGTACTCGTTCCCCCACTTTATATGATCATTCGTATTTCCTGCATGTCTCTCAGCTACATTCTCAAGGAGGAACTGGGGTACTCTTCAAAAACATGTTGCACTATGAAACGTTTTATATAATTTTTTTTATTGATTAGAAGGCGTAAATAAGTGTTGACTCGATTTTAAATGATCACACCCTACTATTTTACCACCGATAGTACTAGTTTAAATTACTTCAATGTAGAAAAATGGACAATGCATGATGTACTCTCATAGTGGTTGCCCCCCCATAGAGCCCCTTATAGCTATAACTTAACCAAAAGAGAGTCCAATAACAAAATGGAATTGCTACAAAGTGCATCAGTGTGCAAGCCTCTCAAATATCACTCCTTTATACAAAGCACACGTGGAAACTGTGCATTTATAAAGAACATATAGCTCAGTGGAATGAAACGGTGGGAGAACTTGGAGTGAATGTGGTGGGGCATAAATTATCCTACCTCTCAACTCCTTTTGTCATGTTACAATGTAAACAATATTGCAATTTTCACATATTTCAGGAGGGATCATTCTTACAAAACCTACAATCTAAGCAATAGTGCGAGTTGCTGACAATATAAACAATCCAGGATTTCAGGTGGCGTTATATACAACCTTAATTCTCCTACACAGTTCAAGGTCAACTTCCTAGAATCTCTTGCAAACCTTCCTAATGCACACAGGTTAAACCCAAACTTACATCCAATCAAGCTTTATCACAAACCAACCAATAATCTTTTCCTCCAAGACATAACCCACATTTCCTCCGTTTTAGGCTTAAGCTCTCCTCAAATTCTGGAGATCATACCCATTTCATTAGATCCTGAGCAGAAATGAAAAGACCAGATAGAAATGGAAAAAAAGATATAAGAAAACGAAATAAAAGCCCAATGGTATTACCACAGTGAAAACCAAAGCCAGGACCACTTGAAGTCTACCTATGCCTCTGACCCTACTCATGCAAAAAAGTGTCTGTTTCACTATGACTTAA
Organism: Lissotriton helveticus; assembly: GCF_964261635.1. Taxonomy (NCBI): domain Eukaryota; kingdom Metazoa; phylum Chordata; class Amphibia; order Caudata; family Salamandridae; genus Lissotriton; species Lissotriton helveticus. The sequence goes on along the minus strand of NC_136070.1, from coordinate 1,161,711,698 downwards.
CGAGGCCCAAGAACCATCACTTCTCACACTCAATCTCAGCAGGAATGCAGGAGGGGTATAGATGAATCCACATTTGCAAAGGGATTACACTGATTTGAGTTAATATTCCGATCTTGATTAAACACAAGAATTTGGAAACAATGCTTAAAACTGTAAAAAAAAATAAAAACTGAACTTCTTGAGCAGTAACACTCTGGCCATACAGAGTTTGATTCTATATACAGATAGTTGGGTTACAGATAAATATTAATTCAAAAATGTTCATAAACTAAGCCTGGGTTCCACCTAAAGATATTTGTTATTTGCGATGAACTGAGCTGACAAAAAGGGAGCAAATGTTCTTATCTGTTCATTTGTGCTGGTGGTTGCAAGAGGAGGGCACCAGCACTCATTTTTGAAACCACAGCTTATTTTTCATTTTTAGCCTTTGACCTAGAGCAAGAGAGAGGAAGGAAGAAAAGGGAGAAAGAAGGAAAAGGAGAAAGGACTACAGGGAAAGGGAGAGAGAAAGGATGAAAATGGAGCAGCAAGCATAAGATAAAGAGACAGGAAGTATAGGATGATGGAAGGAAGAGGCATGAGGTGGAATTAAAACGATGCCTCTTTGGTCCTAAGCAACCTCAGTATTTGTCAGCAACAGATTCCTAGGAAAGATATTTGACCCCCAGTTATTCCCCATTCAGAATGTGTTTCTGGTTACACATAGCGTACATTCAGTGTCAGAGAACGGGCCATGCACCACTTCTAGTAACAACAAAATGCACAACCTTGCTGTTTAAGAATGGTTCAGACTTTTTGGGTAATGAAGTCTGTTTATACTGTAGAATGATGTAAATGAGTATGAGGTTGATGTTTTCCTCTTAGCTTTTGCTCCATGTTTTAACATAAAATATGCATGTTTTGTGACATATCTATATGTATATGATCATGCTATTGATCGAATACATTTCTACTACTACTACTGTAAAGATTAATATAACTACAAACACTGTTCTCTGTTTGGGCATCAGAATTTAGGAGGACCATTTACTACATTATGAAAACAGTGGTGTTCGTGCATCTAATATGAAGATCATTCTCTTTCTCGAAACTGATATGAGGCATATGACATTTGTAGAATAACATTAACATCTTTTAAAATAACAGAAACTAATGCTCAGCTTCTGGCTACTTGACGTGTGCCTGATGGCAAGCCTTTTATTTTAATGTGAATGCTGCTCTGCAGCTCAGACTGGAGGGCTACTGAGTCCCATCATTACAGAAAGCACTTATCTCTCATGGAGTGCAGCCAGCATGCATAACTAGTGTGGACCACTGTCAAAGTATCTAATATTTTCTGCAAAACCCTGAGTAACTTGTATCTGCAGGATTACCGGTCAATGAAGCAGAAGTCAAATTATGTATTTGAATGCCTAATTTTATCTTTCTTTCTTGAAATGTTAGATTTATAAATTGAGTTTAAAACTATTTATAAATTCCGAAAAATAAATTGTGCCACATTTGTTAACTGATGTGCAAGTTGGGAAAGTAGCCAAACAAACACACTTTTTTTCACATGCTTCCTACAACCACTTGGCAGTGGTGCACTTGCCAGACTGGAACCAGTATGTGAAGTTCAGTATCAGAAAGAAAAGCTCTTAAATGTCCGCCACCATACGTCTATGCCACAAGGTGTGAGCAATGCTGTTCTGCTCTTCCATGCAGGTCTCTGTTCCAGCCAATCGCACCCGCAGCCCACCAATGACAATCTAGCACCTTGGCATGCATCCAGTTACTGAATTTGCATTAGGTGGCCGCCCTCGCACCATGCGTACCACATATAGTCTGCATCCATCCAGGCATTCCCGCTTTATAAATATGGGAGCAAAGGGAGAGATTTGTGGTCTCAGGAAATCTCACCAATTGAGTACCAGGCTTTTATCCCCAAGCATCCATAAATAAGAGGCTGATTTAGAGTTTGACGGAGAGGGTACTCTGTGGCAACAGCAACGGAGTACCCTCTCTGGAAAACTGAGGTCCAGCTGCCTGATTTATGGCTAGGCTGACCTTGTGTATGCCAGCTACAGAGCCTACTCTGTCCCCGTCACTGACATACTCCTCTGATGCCCCGATGGAGCAAAGGCCATCAGAGCTTTGACCATTGGACCGCCCACCTGGTTTAGAGTGGGTTGTCGAATGTCCAGTTTTTACTCTCCCTAATCACAGTGAAAAACACTGTGGAAAGGAAAAGTATTAACATTGAAATGATCCCCACACCATGGGAGAAAACCCCCATCATGTGGTGATTAATAGATTTTGTTTTTTTCAAAAACAAAATCCTGTGAACACTGCAGGGCTTTAGAAACTGTGACCTTTGAATGCTGTATTGCCTTTTATGGCGTAACTACCAAACCTGTTTATTGACTTGCCAACACTGCTCCAAAAACTGAAAATGATTAGCTTAAATCAACAATCTAAAGTCCTCTATGATCATCACAATGGAACTACTGTGCAGACTCTCAGCTTTAGCATCCAATCTTCCAATTAGTACATTGGGAGTAAGTTGAAAAGATATCAAATATCAAACTCAAGCCACGAAATTCCCATCTATCAGCAATTCATTGGCTACAAGGATAAAAAGTATGGACAAATATATAGCTTTCAATTGTCAAAACCATCTTCAACCATAAACAAATGTTTACAGACAATAATGTCTACAACTACCTGTGTCAGAAATTGATAAAGCGTTCCTTTAGGTGTAAATGCATTTACTACTGCAAATTTATCTGCCAAGAGCATATTGGACACAGGAATCTATGTTCTGCAAAAACAGATAGAAAAAGAGTGCAACCAAATTATGTGTTCTCCTGTAATCTTCCACTTTATCAATTTTGCAGATCACTTTATTGCTACAACTGAAGTATTGGACCATGCCCTTTTAGTGATGAGTTGATAAATCATGTGGATGTGTTGATATGTCTGCTTGGAGATAGTGACTGTGAAATTGCTTATGTCATTGGCATATTTGGCAAATTCTTAACCTGTAAGATGGACATTAATCAAAAATGTATTTTCCTAAGCATGTAACTAGAAATGCCAATGATAATACGAAGTACTGTGTTACAACTGGTGCACAGTATTCAAAAGGGAATCATACATAGTAAGGACAATTTACACATTCGATACCAGCTTAAAAATAACTATAAAACACACAGTTAGTTTAGATAAACCAATCCGCCTAATGATTCATAAGTAACTCTGGCTTATTTTGCATGCATATTGTTTTAGATAAATTCACAAACATAAAAAAGGCAATAACGCATTCAAAGAAAGGCAGGAATGCATTATGCTTTTTTTGAGAGATTAGAAATATCATTTTTTATTTTTACTAACTTTGGTCCGATATTTGCTTTTTGATCATCTTGTCAGTATTCTTGTTTACAATATGGTATTAGTTGGTGTGAGAAGGGGGCGGGAAGTCGCCTGATAAAACCACATACAATGCGCGGTCAAGCTGATAAAAGGTCAGTAGAGGCACAGAAAGAGTTCAATCCTTTTGGACCCTTTCCCTGCAGGACGAGGAACACCCATTTCCTAATCACAGCCAATGGAGTGACGCCACGTGTAGATCAGGGGCGGAGTCAACTGCGGAAATAGAGAAAGCGGAAGGCTCTGAGGGGGTGTGTTTGGAAAGCCAGGAGACCGAGAGACCAGAAGGAAGTGCCCAGAAGGAGCCAGGACGAGAAGCAGACGGGCTTACCTGGATCCCAGGATGAGAAGCAGACAGGCTTACCTGGATCCCAGGATGAGGAGCAGACAGGCTTACCTGGACCCCAGGACGAGAAGCAGACGAGACATCCCAACACTACGAGGAGGGAGAAGACATCGGGTGGGAGGAGTGGACTGAGGATTGGTGGACTCCCCCGGAGGATGCTACAGCCCCTGGGCTACTTGAAGCGGGACAGGGTTCACTAAGATTGGGAAAGTGGAGGGGGAGGCGAGTTCTAGGGACGCACATGGCACGATACGGTGGGCGTTGTTCTTTTCTTGGCACCATTTTCTTCATTTCCCCGCACATTTTCACCCACACCCTGCATATTGAAAGCAAACCACATACCTCGTATGAATGGTACAAAGGCTAAATAAAAGTCCTTCTCCTGAAGAAAAGGAAGGGACAAGATAAGTTGAACCACGGCAAGCCGATAGGCCACTTTTGTTGCTGACGATACTTGTCAGCTTTCACGCCGGGCTATATTTCTTGATCCTTTTCTTTTTCCCTCTTCTATTTCCTAGTTTACGTTGTTTTTTTTCCTTTTGACCATAGCCACCGTGGCGGCACAGTTCACACTAGCTGTGTCTTACCCTAAAAAAAGGAACAAATATCTAACCGCAACTTTCTTCTCTTTCTACCCATGGCGGTGTCACCATCCAACGGCGAAAGGACGAGAAGAAGCCACAATCCATTTGCTTCTAGGGCACCAACGACAGTGGTTTCCTTTGTCCACACATCACACTATGTACAGTTATATCCTCAATTTTGCTTTCTCTACGCTTTGACAAATAAAGACAGCCATCATTCAACAGCCAATTCGACCTCCTCACTTTATTTTCCACCCATCACAGTTGGAAAATATCAAATGTAACAGGCACATCAAGTGGTGAAATGACTGAATAATCCTTATCTACATATTACAATAGTGACCAAACAGACATCAAACGATTCTGGTGATTACAACTGGTTTTGGAAACTGATTTAAGGTATTCCCTGCAGTCGTATTACAATTAGAACTAAAAACTTGTCTACAATGCAACAATGGAACTGAATTCAACAAATCTAAGGAGAATCCTAGCTGAAGAACAGAAGTCTTAAGGCACTGAGGTCCTAGTTATGAGTGATCCAGATCCACACATAGTAAGTTTGCATCCCCAGTTTTAACATTACTAGTGGTCCTCGTAACTCCATGTGTGCAAGTTAGTGGGTAGTCTGAGTCGTACCCGGAGGCTCCAGTGAGAAATGGGAATTACACAGTGAATCAGTAATTCTGGGTCCAATTCACTCTGTAATCCACCACATAGTTTCTCCCTGAGATTTCAGGTGTTCTGAACAGCTGGAAGCTCCTGGGGAAGCAAGACCAGCCCGTCATGTTCCTGCAGACCTCACACTACAGAAGGGTCTTTTTAACACTTGTTATGTGCCCATTGGAATTAATGGGTCATTTGTAATACAGGTCTAAAAAGGCATTGTGTTTAAGCAACTCAAACTGAAAGGAAAAGCACATGTTCTTGTGCCATCATGAAAATAACTAATATATTATGAAGCACTACCTGATGGGACTAGACGTGAGACAAACAAGACTCTGGACAAACTATGACCTGGACCTGGGTGTTCATAGTCCCATGCAACCGGAGCATTAGTCTTCTGAACAAATCACCTTTTCTCCATACCAAGTTTGACTTTTTACAATGTACACTTTCACATTTACTGTTTCCAAGGAGCTGACCTGAGATTGCCTTTAGAATTAAGTAAAACTGTAAACACATAATGTACACTTCTTGACCGAGTATCAAAAATCTTGTAACCAGTGTAAGCGTTCGAAATAAGATTCTCCAAAACAAAAAGTGTGAGAAATACTGATGTGTCAAAACTTCCTCAATCTGGGAAAGAAACAGGAGTGAAGACGGTAATGTGGATGTAGAGAGGTTTAGAACTTACAAAATAAACATATCAGACATCATTGTTCAATCTTACAGTTAAATGTAACCCCAAACAAGTAAATGCAGCAATGATGGAATATGCAGATGAATAATACCAAAATATGCATATTCTGTACAACTAAAGACTAGCAATTAATTTCGCTTTTTTATATCCTAAATTAAAAAACATTTTGCGATGCAAAGTGAGACAGTGCGCTTCCTGTGCAATGCCGGTCGGATCTCCCCCTAACTTTTGATATGATACAACTTAATGTCATGTAAAATGTTCACTGTTGCAAGTTTATTTTAGAAATATTTTAGCCAGGAGTCAGAATTGTTTGTTTTTCCTCTCTATAAAAACTGAGGAGTTATCCAATGCATGCCAGTCCTTAAGTGTGTGTGCCAGGTGAACGCCTGCACAGTAAGCCCTACCTCAGTTGAGTACACTGTTCAGAATGCAGGAGTAAAGTCGTAGCGGCACTCTTTTAAAAGTAATGAAAGGCGAACTGGCTGTTTGGAGCTGCGGTCCACCTTTCACAAGCTTCAAGGGGGAGCAAAGATCCCCCTGCAGGTGAGTGCATTAGGTGACTGCACCTGTCTGCCTGGTGATGCCTGGGGTGGGCCAAGGGAACCCTGTGTCACCCTTCTATGGGATGCCTCGGTGGGAGACAAACTGATTGTGTGTCTTACCTCCATATCAGCACAATTAGTGTACCCGCTGATGATCCCTTTGCCTTTGCACCTGCAGCCAGTGGTGGCTCCTCGAGGGAGTGCTGCGGGGCAGTGGGGCGGGGGAGGGGCAGGGTGGGGCGGTAGTAAACTCTGTATTGCTGCCGAACGGAGTTGTGTATATAGTTAAATATATAAAACGAATTACACCGATTTGGCGTTGCAGCTCTCGCAATTTATTTCTTTTTATTTATTTATTTATATGCACAACTCCGTTCAGCAGCATCCTGGAGTTTACTACCCCACACCCTGCCCCGCCTCACTGCCCCGCCGCCACTGCCTGCATCTGTAATATAGCACGGGTGCAAAGGCTAAGAATGACCTCTTTTAGTTCCAACTCTAAAAGACTCAATTCTACAAATATTTCCAACTCTGACATGCTCTCACACCATACTTAGCCCACCTAGAGCAGATTCCAGAGTTTAGCCCTCTATATAATAATGTAAAATACTGCTGACACATCCCAGACAACAAGATCTCGGCTGCCTACTGGCCCCTAATCAATAATACAGCAGGCGCCTTCGGGCCCCTCTGGGAAACATGGGTCCACTACCTGGCCGCATTGAAAGATGGGATTGGCGAGAGCTACTGGCCTCTCCCAGAGAGGCGGCCATTGCTTCCCTATAATGCCTCATTCAGCTGCGGTACCTGCACAAAGTGTACTATGTATGGGAGAGTCTATGGAAGAGGGGGCTGACTGCATCCGCAGCATGCCTGCGCTGCCCGGCAGACTGGGATGACTTCTTGCACATAGTCTGGACCCTATTGGGTGGGAGTTTTTGACTGTTTGGAGGGAGTATTGGGCAGGTGTTGCCACAGACTCCTCGCTACGCCTTGCTTTATATCTCTGATGACATAGACGGGAACAGGTATCTGTGGGCCCTGCTGGTAATAGCCAAGCAGGACACCACGCAGGCCTGGAAAGATGCCGCAGCACTTACGCTGGAGCAGCAGAAGGAGGGATTGGACCACTGCCTATGTTTGGAAAACCCTATTTATATGGTGCCTGGGTTGCCCTCTGAAGTTTAAAGTCTAGAGATTATGGGCGGCTACGCACAGGATCCACTTAGAGCCATGCCCCGGGCCAAGGGAGTTGCTCGATGCGGAGATCAGAACCTTCACTACATGAATGCGCTTTCCGGGGACAGTGGAGGGCGAGGCAAAAGGCGTGAGCGGATATCAGAAACTAGCTAGTGTGTTCCTACAATACCGTGGTGTTATTAGTGGGGGTTTTGTTAGTATCTTTTGTTCGACCATACAAAGTAACTGATGAGAATGTTGTGAACGTTGTTCATGGAGCAATATCTATTATCAACTTCCATGATCCGTATGTGCGCCAATCTATATGCCACTACTGTCATTGGTGCCTGGATATTGATGGTTTTGTTTGTTTGAAAAACCTAATAAAAAACCTTTGAAGAAAAAAAATCCTTCTTTTGCATTGGGCCCCAACCTCATGTAAATGAGAGCACGCGCCTTTAGAATTGCACACGTCTTTAGAGCCAGAGTGATCCATATTACAAAAGGAGCCATTGAAGTGTCTGCGGCCCCATCTGTAATACCAACGTGTTCCGGTGGCACAAAAAACAGGTGCGTGCTCCAGTTGTTCCCGTGGGCAATTCGCATAATATGGCCCAAGGAGTTTGCTTGAATTTTTCAGGGACATTTCCCGAGGTGAGTTTCTTTTAACATACCACTGAAAATGCACAAATGCCCTGAGCTCGTTGAACTTGCACGGGTGTTTGTTTGCAGCAGACAGAATGAGCGAATAAATCATGTATTTTCAGTGGAAATATTAATAGACTTTGCCTTGGCATAGCAGGCCGTTTGGAACAATGAGCAAGAGCAATTTAAAGGTTCGAGGAGGGTTCCGAGAACAGCGAAATGCCATTGTGAAGCATAAAAATTATGCACATTTTAAATAATATACTTCAGGAATAATGGCTTTCCAAAAACATAAATCCTTGTGTTACAATTGTTACTTTCTCTGTTTAGGCTTCGAATAGTGACTTATACTAGAATCTAAACTTTCAAGAAAAAAAACCAATGTTGAAATGCTATTTTCCCCTGTTCGTGGACATACTTATTATGATTCTCATTTAATGGTCGCAACCATACAGTAGTAGCGAAACACAAGCAAGGGGCATATAGACATCTGCGTCCAGCTGCAGGGGGAAACCTCTTTAGGAAAGAAGGCTGCTATTCAAGTGAAACATTTTAAAACCAGGTGTAGTTTCAAAAAAGAAGTTCATATCTTGATAGCAGGTCGCACTTGAGAAAATGTATTTAAAGAATTGATTAATTCTGTAACTTTCAGTTCTTACATTAGGGCGATACTAAGCTCGCAGACTGACTACACTGCCATCCATATGTATCTACTTTGCAAAATAACAGTGAGAGGCATGATCAGTCTTGGCAAGTATTGACTGAATGAGGGAGGGTCATGCTTCTACGTGGCCACATAAACACAGATGAAAAGTTACATAATTTTTTTTCGATGTTGTTAATGGCTGGGTGATGCTTGAAGCTGTTCAACTGCAGCTTTTTTTTATTGCACTATCTTTATTTAGGCCCACATTTTTAGCAGTGTTTTGGGTCTCACTTCAGACAGTGCACGCGCCGTCATTTATGAGACATTTTGTTACATTACGGGGGCTTAAAGTCCACCCATTGCTTACCACCGGTTGGCTTCATCATCGCTTTCATTAGTTGGCTCCTCTTTGGTAAGTGTGTGTAAGTTTCACTTTCACTTCGTGTTTGTCCCTCCCCTGTGGCCTGTCCCCAGTACTGCTTCCTTTGCCGCAATGTGCTGCCTTCACTGCTCGTGCTCTTTCCAAGGTAATTTTCTTCTCGTTGCTTGCCTCATCATCGTTGCTTGCTCAATGGTAGTCGCTTGCCCCTTTGTTTCTTGTCTTGCCCCATCCGCAATATTGCTGCTCCCCCATCCTTCCATCCAAGTATTTCAAAATGGTATTACAAGTTATGGAAATAAGGGCTTTAAATTGCTGCTACATAGAGACGAAGGATGCATAAACTATGATAGAGCAAGCATGTATGCCCACCAGACTGGAGGATCTATGGATGGGGATGTATTTAAAATCCAGTACTCTATCCATTGAGTAAAGATACCTTTTAACTGTATCTCAGAAGGCAGGTTCCTAATTTTGTTTCTTTATTTATTTAGTTATTTATTTGTGCCATTTATAGAGTGCGCTATCACACGTCCGTAGAGTCTCTGAGCGTGAGGATACAGTCAAATTCCGGTGCACTGCCTCACCACAACAACAGTGAAGACACAGCCAGGTCTTCTGTTGTTTTCTGACTTTTAGCGGATTTATTTTCCCTCTCTGGGGAAGTAGGAGAAAATTCCAAAATGTTGGTTTTAGGATGGAGGAGGTTCTGCCTACCCATTTTTTTTAAGTCATTCTTGAACTGGTTTCAAAGGCTTACGGGGCCTACAGGAAAGATATTTATACTGCAGAAAGGATTCCAGAATCGATTTAGTACATGATTTTCCCAATAAGAGCCCTAATGCAGATTAATAATCTTGACAATATATTTTTTTTATTGAACATTTGTATCGTATACAGCCGACGGGTGTTTACCTCTAGCTGACCCGGTATAGAGCTATTTCAAGGCTATTTATACTTCATATTTCCTGGTGATAGTGTGATAAATATGATCATAGTTACAAGCTGTTCTTCATGTCCTGTCCAAGTCATGATTATTGCAGGGCTGTCTCGCAGTGGTTCTTGCATTCCAGGCTTGCATGTTCATCTTCTTCAGCACACACTGAGGGCCTAACTCACAAAGGGCCACCGCAACCGTGGCGGAGAGCCCACACAGTCGCGGGGGAGTATCCGCACCTGGGGCGGAATCTCCTCAATGAGAATGCTCATTGGGGAGCTCCGCCTGAGTGCGGAGACTCCCCCACAACTGTAGGGCCTCCGCCATGGGTGCGGAGGCCCTTTATGAATCAGGCCCCCAGTGTTTGCTGGTTACCTAAAATCTTCATCAGTTCACATGGCATTTTAGTCCATAATTCACATGCAAGCTGAGTGTGATTTATAGAAAGTGCTAACAAATGTGCTATTTCTTTCCAACAATTCTCAAAATATACTATATTTAACTGCATCTGGACATTTCTCAAAACCATAACAAATTTCTTTAAATAGAAGACCAGGACTTCTTGCATTTTAATGATCCCAACTAAAATATCTTGTATCAAAGCAAGTAAAATACATATATAAGACAGTGGTCAGCTACAACAAAAAGGAAAGGCTCGCTGTTACGTAAGCCACATTGGCCTTCGCATATGCTGTGCTCTGCAGGATGCACTCCTCAGGGGTGCTGCTACACAGAGCCAGCATGGGGGAGGAATGCACAGAATGCACTTCCCTAGGGTGACAAAACACCTTTTACAATCATACTTTCACACGCCCTTGGTCTCACAGTAAGATAATCATAGGCAAGGAAAGAACATATGCAGTACATAAAGCAAAAGCACAAAACTGTTTGTAAATAATACAAACAACGTTGTCTCCAAAGTCTCAGAACAAATGCTCCTGTTCCATTGTGCTAGATATTCTATACTGTTGTATACTTACCATTCACAAGCATTTGAAAAAAAAGAGATTTGCCCTGTAAAGGTATTTTTTTGAAAATTATATAAATTACTTAGTTACATTTAGGCAAAAACATCTCCATTTGTAACTAGTCTTGACCTACTGGAATATCCTTTTTCACAATCATATTGCACTTGACTTTTCACCTTCAATTTGCAATGGGTTCTGAAATATGTGTCTAGAGTAGTCTAAAGCAGAAATAATGCATGTGATTGAGTTTGAAATTTACTACAATGGTATACCTTTCTGATACAGTAGACCTCTCTACATTGTGCCAAATAAACCAACCAACACGCCTCTTGATATAAGCCTTGAAAATATTAAAATAACATTATTTATAACCCAAGTATATTGAAAGTCAAAAATATTTATGGTTTCTAATGATATGACCAATATTGGCTTATTTCAGTATTATCCACCATACAATCCTTCTAAAACACTAATAGAAGTTTTGATGTTTTCTCATTTAAGGCAAGTCCCACAAAACTAGATTGAAGGTATTTTTACTCCACTTTATCTCCAAGGTTAGCGGGCAAGGTTAGAGGAGCGGATGTTGCCTTATGGCTAGAGCGGGAGACCTGCAGCTGAGGAACCGGGTTCGAATCTCGGCTATGACGATCAACATTCTGTGATTCTGGGAAAATCACTTCATCTCCCCGCGCCCCAAAAAAATGTATGTGTCCATCTGTAACGCAACTGGTGCTCATGTAAAGCGCTCTGATACCGGTTATCTTCGGGTCGAGGTTCTTAAGAGTGTCCTAAAAGAATCTTCTTAGACTTTGGAATTATTATAGATCACTATGATATCAATATGTCTTACTAATTTCATATAATAGTTATATGGTTGCTAGTCAACAATCACTTGTGTCTACACCAACAACAGTCAACAATGAAAACTTGCATTCTAATAGCCAATTAGTCACAGATAGTTTCTCTGCGTCTGCAAAAAACTTCTCTCATGGGCTGATTTTTTTACTGCAGGCCTGTAAACGGGACTCTTTCACCTCACACACACATTTGTCATCTGCATGAAGTTGATGCTTAAGTTTATACTTTACAATAACACGTGGAAGCAGATACTCATTAACATGTGAAAGCAGACATGCACTAGCAGAGGAGAGGAGATACCCACTACAGACTTTGTAGTCTACTGCTGTTTAACAAGAGCAAATTATCCAATATCCTTCTTATTAATGAGTCAGGAAGGCTAGTAAGCCCCTGCAAACCCACTGCATGTAGCCAGACTGGATGAGGGGAGTGCGAAGGGGCCTTACTAAAAATGGAAGCAATGTGGGGTCAGCAAAGTCCTGACCATGTGCAGGTTTGGGGAGCGATTCTGCAAGATTGTCCTTCAATGGATGAAACTCTCAGATGGGGATATATCTGAGGATTGATGGTCCTCTGCCCTGATAGAGAGACACAGTTGAGGGAATAGGCTGACACCACATATTAACAATCAAGCAAAATATTCAAAAAAGTGTATTGCATTCTGATTCATACGTTCTAAGTATGACAAATAGGCAAGTGAGTAGGCTAATATTTCTTTACATTTGGTTCTCCTTATTTGGAGAGTACTTGGATGATTGAATAAGAGTACTGGGAGTAAGTAATCAAGGCATGCAGCTTATGGTGCTGTTTTACTGGCTGCATGATCAAGGTGGCCCTGAAGCATAATGCCCCACTTGGTGCACACAGTGTTAGCCTAAGTAGGTATAATTTTGTGTACAACACACACTATCTGGCACTTCCATCAAGGAATGCTTTTGCGAGTCCTTAATTGCGATTATTAAGGAACCGTAATTAAGGACTCGCAAAAGCCTATGCATGTAGGAATCGCTATTAAAATAGTGATTCCTAAACATTCCTTAATTGCGACTCGCAAATTGTGACTCGCAATTAAGGATTGGCTTCCCATTCATTCCTATGGGCCTACATGCCCATAGGAATGAAGGGGAAATTGCATGCGCAATTTGCGAGCACCAATATGTACTCGCAAATTGCGCATGCAATTTCAAGGGTGCAATGGTGTCAAAAGGACACCCTGTAGCACCCCTGAAATAGTGAGGTGCACCCATGTTGCGCACATACATGCCCCAAGGGCATGTGTGTGTGTAAGCTGAAACTTTGAAAAATGCACTTTAGTGCACTTTAGTGCATTTTTCAAAGTTTTCGCTAAATACCAACAGGTTGAAATAATCGGTATTTAGCGGTCCAAAACAGCGAAATCGCTAAATTAAATGCAATCTTGCATTGCCTTTAAGGCATAGCAATTTGCGATTCCTTAAATGCAATCGCAAATTGCGATTTTTGCATTTGGGATGATGCATCCCAAATGCAAAAATTGTGGGCGCAAAGGGGCAGATTCTGCGACTCTGCCCCTTTGCGAGCGCAATTTCCAATGATGCATGTGCCCTTATGACCTTACAGAAGGAGCTCTATGTGGTCCCATCACAAACATCCGAGCTGAAGTTCTCTGCAATGCATTCAGAACCGTCCTTCGCTTCCAGAACAAGCTCGACCTCCAACAACAGAACTTCCGCATCTCATGTGCATATCCTATTATGACACTGGACTCAACAAAGAAGTAGTCCCAAAGAAAAGAAAAGCGTACACTACACACTGATTGGTGTACAATACATGCCGCTCCTATCTTGAAGAAGAATGGCCCTGGCAGACCTCCTTCTGCCAAATGCAAGTCAGTGCAAGCCAGGGCCTTGTTGGATCTGCACACCCCTGCCATGGGGCTCTCTAGGAAGTCCTGAGACCCCATAAGGAAGTAGAGTGACAGTATCTACAACCACCTCCCACAATTATTAGTACCACACACACTCTCCACTAACCCATGGAAGGTTTGGCTTTTCACGTTAACACAGTGGTAGATGAGTGGTCGAAAGCCCTTTGACAGTGGGTGTCAATGAGAGGTCAGCTTCAAGAAATGAGAATGCATGCCTGACCCCTCCCTGCAGCACATCACATCTAATGAGTCACTGTACAAAGTGCAGAGACGAGAATCTTAGAGGGCTCATGCTCTTAAAATAATATCTCCATATGGACAACTTTATAGCTAGTCTGACACCCAGATCAGTCAGTCTGCTAATTAAACACCAACTACTAGTGTTTTACTGGAAATAAAAAAAATTGTATTGTACTTTTGTCTTCTTAAAGATGCTCATGCGTTTTTACAAAGTTATTACTGTACCGGTGTCTGGTATACCGCTTTGATTTCGGAAACTGTTATCCGTAAAAATATTCAGCAGATGTTCTGATCCATTCTAAATGTGGCAAAACTGTTCCATCTGTACTCCTAAATCAACCTAGCGGGGTATTTTCTCGTTTGCCTATGCACGATAAATGGTCTTTCATCTTCACCGTGTGTTTAATTTATTTCTTGCCAACATTAAATGAAGCAGAAACTAATTACGATACTACAATACGTCAAGAAGCGCCTGCGAATGAAGTAACTGACATGCAAGAATTTTAGCATGCTGTCAAAGCTTTCAATTCTAGCGTTTACGATAAGATCGAGCATTGGCAAAGCCAATGGGTCTGGCTTCCATTTCAGTAGTGACTACATTTGCTACCGTGGAAAAAGCTAAAGAAACAAGCATTGGAAAAGCCAATTGGTCACGCCTTTTGAAACTATTTGTTTTCGAAATGTGTGTTTCTAATGTTCTGCAGCATCAGCAAAAGAAACCAAAAATATTAAGAAAAAACCGATGCAAAGACACAACCACCGTTGCTTGCGGATTCATTCTGTAGGTGCCTTCCTGTGTCACCATGCATGTAAGAATATATAAAATGGCACAGAAGATATTTTCGTTTTTTTTTTATTTACTGAACCAAACCAATGAAGGACACTTGGATCAGTAATTAAAAAAGAAATGTTTGGGGAGTGAAAGTACATAATAAAAACAAAAATCGATCACATTGGTTGGGAGGGCAATGGAGGAACAGAGGAAGAAAGGGGAGGGGGAAAAGGAGCACAAAGGGGAAAGAAACAGAAGGGCACGGGCATAAGTTAACGATGGATATAACAACGCAGTCTGGATGGAGAGAAACAAACAAGAGAAAGCAAACAGTAAAGAGTAAAGTAGTTAGAGAGCAACACAGGTGGTGCAAGAAGGGCACAATGGAGACGGCAACATGGAGCACAGGGTAGTTTGGAGAAAAAACACACAAGGGAGAAAACCGGAAAGCAAAAACACTTGGAGTGCTAAACCAAATAGAAACAGTAGTTCCATACAAGTGAATAGTGGAAAGGTACAAGTCAGTTAACAAGCATTTTCAATGCAATCGGTCTCGCCTTTGGGATCTTACATGTATTTAGCTGTGCAGCACATTAGCCTGGGTGCTGAAACATCTACTGTTCTTTAACATGGAGGGAAAGTAAGCACCAAACTGCATGACATGCCAGGTATGTGAAAACATGGAGAGAAATATTGCCTTGCAGCGGGAATGATATAGTCCAAAGCTCTGTTTTTAATATAAGATCAGGGCCTTCGTTGGTCATATCACTGAAAATACAAGATTTGAAAAAAATATTGTCTACGGGTGCTTGTGGAAGACAATTTCTTTGGACTGGAATCTAGAGAATTCTAAAGTGATTCTGGGATTTTGCTGACCTCTGCTGGTCGTTTTCTATCAAGACAGTTAAATAGAAGCAGTTGACCAGAAAAAAAGGTCCCTAAACAGAAGCAGACAAGTCCTAGCGCTGATCTCCAGAGCCCACAAAGTACATACACATGTGAGTATATACTAAAGTATATACAAGAGATCTCAACTTCTCAACCTAATAAAAAGGGCAGTACAGAAATTATGCTACAGGGATGGGACAAATACAAGAAAACGGTAACCTGCTGAATAAGAAAGAAAGAAGTGAGAATAACTATAAAGACAACCAATGGTAAGCAATGGGTGGGCTGTAAGCCCACCATACATTCACAATAGGTCTTTTGCAATCACACGGCTTTGGGTGTCTGATAGGTGAGGCATACAACTGATTGCTCTCTGCATACAATACATCTATAAGATAAAGAGTTCGATATGCACTGATTCAGGGTACCTTTTGAGATGTAAAATAATTTCTCATGCGTTTTAATGCAAGCAGTCAATAGGAGGTAGAACAGTACACCAAACAGCCAATAGCATGAGGAGAGAGTCCCAGCCCATTACGTTTATATGTTAAAGAAAGGTTAACAATGGGTCTGCGGAGAGCTGCACTGTTAAGCTAGACCTAAAAAGTGATTTATTTTAGTATTCAACTTCTTTAGAAGTGTGGTTAGATAGATATTACTAAAGTTAGGGAGAAACCATAGTTCCACAGACTAATGCAATTGAGTTGAAAAGTGCTCAAATGTTTTCTAATAGTTCTGTTCAAACACGGACCTGGTGAGAAATTGTCTTTGTGTTTCGATGAAGTACAGTGTGTTCCATCCGTGTACTTTGGCTACTTCGAGGGTCTAAAATAGAGCAGACGGGATGGAAGAAATTGTATGAATACAGTAGTTTATTCACCTGCGAGGATTAGGCAGGTTAAAGCCATAATTCTATTGGTTTTCATTAGATCAAAAATTCAAGGCCAAACATTTCACTTAGGTTATTTGCAGTTTGAAGCCTGAGCCAAGGTCTGCTGCCTGGGAGGAATTTGAGTTTATACAAAGAAATATAACTTACAGGAATATTTTAGAATGTGATCAATAGAAAAGACTTTGTATATATTTCCTCTGCAGTGGTGTTTTGGTTAATAACCACATAAAGTTTTACCGTTGCAACACCTGTGTAGGTAGGTGTGGGTAGGTGAAGCGCAGATTCCGGACCAGATAAACAAAGCTGTGACTTACTCTGTTAGTACTCTTGGTTTACTCTCGGAGTTCAAGAGTAAGCCATGAGTACTACAGAGGTAAGACATGCCTACACATAAACTCTATGAATCAAGCCCAACATCTAGGGTCCTCCATTTAATACTTTGTATTTACTTGTTATGATGCAATCTCAAGAATATAAGGACGAAGTAAGAGTGGCACCACTGAGATATTGAGGGTTTCATTGAAGACAACAGAGTGGCAAACAGCATGTAGCCGCCTAGCAGGTGGCTTATATCGAATGGAGTAGCCCCCTCGGTTTCAATATTTCTTCTTGGACCAAATATTTCCTACTAGGCAATTTCTATTTCCTTAAAGGGGTGTCCAACATTGGTCTAGAAGAGCTGAAACCATGCCACATTTTCAGAATAACCACTATGAAAATGAATTCTATTTAGCA
Source organism: Lissotriton helveticus (assembly GCF_964261635.1). NCBI lineage: Eukaryota > Metazoa > Chordata > Amphibia > Caudata > Salamandridae > Lissotriton > Lissotriton helveticus. The sequence continues at coordinate 1,161,694,410 of NC_136070.1, read as the reverse complement.
TAATTAGATGTACATTTATCATTACCTTGTGTTAATATCCAGCAAATATGGTATGGATCACGCCACCTTAGACCCAAGTTGGTCAAATATGTTCTTACACCATTTAAGACATTCTGCTGGATACTAAACCCATCACTAGATGCTGTCCCACTAATTCTAGACCCCAACCAAATCTGGCTGAAGGGTTATAAAAGACAACAAAAAACTCAACACAACAGCCAACAGCCATGATAATGTTATAATCATTGGCTTTCTGCTATTTTAGCACAGATTCCTGACGTTAATTTATATGAACCTTGATAGTCTTCGACTTTATGTTGCCCTGTACGTTTGATTTGCATGCTTATGAAAAGTAATGGCATGATTGTTATATCCTATTTCTACAGCAAGCAATATATGTTTCAAAAACCTAGATTGTTATATCCTATTTCTACAGGAAGCAATATATGTTTCAAAAACCTAAGAGTCACTTCGGGCCATAGAACAATTACTGAAAGCAGATGCTTCCTAATAGGGTAGAATAATGTTGTAATTTAACATTCTTAGCAGAAAAGCTCTGTTTTGCGCAAGGTTGCCCGGATTTTTGCGTTCTGAAGTCTCTTGCATTCTCTAGCATTTGTTCCACCACTCAAAATGTTGTTAAGTCCTGATGATGTCATAAGGTGTTTTCCAAAATGTAAATATGTTCGTCAGTTGTTTTTTTCATATTTCCCTATCAAGAGTGTTAAATAAACCCCAGTTAGATCTAGATATGACTAGACTTTAGGCAAGACATTTGTATTTTTCTAACTAAACATTTGTCAAGTGGAAGTAATGGATTGTGAATACCACATTAACTGTTATAAATATAAAGCGTTGCTTGCTTCTCATAATATACAAAATGTGTAGCCAACTTCTATAATCAATCTTTGCTGTTCGTTTGCTATTGGGTTAATTAGTGACTTTGTGTAGGATTTCATTTTTGACACAGCAGTAATCCTTCAAAGTTTCCACGATTTAGATTGCTCCAAGTAACCCTAAAGTCATTTTCTTTCAAAGTATCATTATTGCATGTCACTTCCTCTCTCTCTCAAGTCTATGGCGTTCATATGAAAATGTATCATTCAAATAAAGCAGTTATGGCATGCCACTGGATTAATAAAAACAGTTAGCAGGCTGGAGAAGAGATTGAGAAATACAAGCAGGAATATTTTCATTTCTGTTGCAGATACAAATTTGCAATGTCAGAAATATGTGTTCTTGTTAGGGTCCCAACAGATGACAACTACGAATCAAACTTAAGGCGGGCAAGTCGCTTTGTAAAGAAAATCTATGTATTAATGTGTTTTTCAAAGCAGCAACAGTCCACTAAACATGGTTTCACTCATCAGCCTTGCCCTGACTGAGCACCGTTAGCAGTCAAGAGTGTAATTGGACAAGTTGTGTTCATATACTAAGGCCCTGCCCACAATTGCTTGAGTCACAATGCATAGAACCTTAAATGTGAGTCTTTTCTACACCGTAAAACAACAGTGTTCTTTCAGAGCGAAGATATATCTTTTGTTTCCCCCAGATTAAGGAAGGAGTCTTTATGCCCAGTTCTGGATCCATTGCAGTTTGTATATACCCTTTCCTACTGTGTTGATGTTGACTATGTTGTAATAGTCTAGTGAGACAGTACTAGCATTCTTGAGATTACAGTCCTGTGGTGGTCAGCGGGGGAATGACTGGTCCGAGAATCCTGACTGTATTATCAGGCCTCAGCACCAAAGTTGAACGCATTGAAGAGATTTGAACATATACATTTTACTAGGATTGTAGTCCTTTTGCCATTTCTTTCCCAGAGTCTTCTGCCAATTACACTGTTCTACAGTCTTAGTTCACAAGATAAAACCCATGACCTCTAGTCAAAGTTTTAAGACTCATTTTCAAGAGGGTATCAGCCGCAATGATGCCAAGACCCCACAAAGCATGCTTTCACATGAAGCTGTACAGAAGGCCTTCCTATACATAATTAAAGTTGCAGGTGCCACTGCTTTCAAATTGGCTCTAAAGTGAGCAGATTGCCAGTTTGGCTTGAAGAATATGATAATATACTACACGTGGTGTCAAACGAATATTCTTAAGCTTGTGCATTACCACGTTCTTCAGCAGCTGGAAGTTAAACTTGCCTCTAAAGGTTAGATCATTAGAGAGAAGGTCCATTCAAAATATATTCCTATTAAGGTTAAAGCATCCATGAGGTTAACTGAATCACAACTGGATAAGAATTAAGCTATTTCGATCTAAATAGAGGGTAAATGAAGTCAAAATACTGGGACTCACAGGAAATGAGTATGGTACATCCGTGTAGTGCAATTTTTTTTTAATCAACATGCACCAATTTGGGAAATCCAACTTTTCATACTTAAGAGAACCTAGCTAGGCAGTTAGCAGTAATTTAAAGACCTTGAGATGATACCCTTCTCATCCGCTAACAAAGTTAAAAAGGCATTTGCGACAGCAAGTCATTTCCATAATTATGGCGAGTGTATTTGTAGAACGCGCATTTACCCATGAGAAGTGTCTGGGCACCACTAATATAAAATGGTTGCTTATTTGTTATTTAACTTAAGGGTTCTTGTTTCATTGACAACGGAAAGATGAAAGGTTGAGTGCTCAGCCATGAATTGAAAGCGTGATCATGAAGTCAAACACAGATCTCTAGAGGAGGCGCATTAGCACACTTAGCTATCAGACTCCAGTAATAATTCGAGTTGCACATGCAAGTATAATTTTATATTGGCCAAGCAGAGGGAATACATCGATCAAGCAACACGCTGCATTGCTTGTACGAACAACTAATACCTCCGGTGACGTGGTATTACAAAAACAGCGAATTAAAAATGTTAGGGTTGTATTGCAAAACCATGAAAAAACGGTGCAAACTCGTTCACAATTATTATTATTATTAGTTAGCATTTCTTAAGCGCATAGCTACCCTAAGGCATCCCAGCGCTAGCTGCCGAGCAGGATGAGGAGTGAAGATTACATGTTGATGTTCTGAAATAACCATGTTTTCAAATGCTTTCGAAAGGTAAGATGATGAGTCTCTGAACGTAACTACAGGGCAAGGGTATTCCAGAGACTGGCAATGCAATTCGAATAGGAGCTGCCCCCACGTCGTATCTTTTGGATTTTGGGGATGAAGGCCAGGCACGCGGAGTGGAGAAGTTTCCTGGGATGATAGAAGGTAATAAGGGACTGATAAATATGAGGGCCTTTGACCATTGAGGTTTTGTGGGCTATACAAAGGGATTTGAACTTGATCCTCTCCAGAATGGGTACCCAGTGTAGAGTCTTCAGGCACGGCTCCGCCGATTGAGTTCTGGGAGTCCCAAGCAACATCCTAGCAGCGCAATTCTGGGCAACTCAGAGTTTCTCTATGGTAGATTTAGGTGCGCCCAGATACAATGAATTATCATAGTCTAAGCGCGAGAGGACCAGGGCCAGGACCATAGTTCTCCTAGCCCACCTAGGGAGGAGAGGAAGAATTTTCCTCAGTATTCCGAGGATGCCGTGACAGATACCGGCCACTTCCACACCTTGGTGATCAAATTTTTATGACTTATCAAGCCATACCCCCAGGCTTTTGATCTTAGTCTTTGGGGTTTGTGCAAGTCCCAGACATGTTGGCCATTGCAGTTTGAAATCCACGTTGGGCAGATTGCCCAAATACATTATTTCAGATTTGTCTGCATCAAGCCTAAGACAGGGGTGTTGCATCCAGATTGCCACTTTCTCCAAACAGGATTCAAAGTCAGAAGGAGCATTGTGCGGATGATTTAAGGAAACTACCAGCTGGGTATCATCCGCAAAGGTGGTCCGCATAGGTGACAATTTTTATCCCGAAGGTCGGACTCAGGGAAGATCCCTGAGGTACTCCATACCTCAGGGGTACACACCTGAAGGTGGATCCTCCATCAAATACTTGGAATGTTCTGCCACGGAGGTATGATTGGATCCATGAGATAGCTCCTCCCGACCCTCCTACACTCCTCAGCCTGTTGAGAATGTCAAAATTGACCGTGTCAAAGGCGGCCCTTAGGTCAAGGAGAATGATGACCACTGCTCCTCCCTGACCAACTAACTGTTTTCATTCCTCCACTATGGTGATGAGTGCTGGTTCAGTTCCCAGAAGGGGAAGGAACCCGGTCTGAGAGTGGTGAAGGAGATTGTGGGATTCTAAGTCGACAGGCTGGAGTTGACATGTTTTTCCATAACCTTACAAACCCATAGTAATAGAGATATTGGACAATAGTTACTCAAGATATCCGGATTTAGGCTTGATTTTTTCAGTAGGGCTCTTACCATGGCGTGTTTTCAATAAGGTGGGACCTGGCTATGGGAGATTGAGAGGTTTATAACTTCCAGAATTACAGAAAGCACCAACTCTTTGACCTTGCCCATCTGGTGAGGGGGGTGGGGGCGGGTCACACGGGGAGCCTGATTTTATGTGGGTAAAGATTTTTAAAAGCATATCTTGTTCTAGCAGTGGGAATTTCTCCAATGAAGACCGATCGGGGTCTAGAGGACTGGTGATATCGGAGAGGTCACGAGAGGGGGCTGGGACAGGAGGATCACTGGGACATGGGGAAACCGGAAACGTGTTGTATATGGTCTGAATGTCTCCCTGAAAATAATCTGCAAATTCATTACACTGATCTGTGGAAAATGTGGTCAGAGTTTCAGGGGCCTGAATCTCTTGAAGGGTCTTTGCTATGTGGAAGATTTCCCCAGGAGTATTGATTGCTGAATTGATTTTTGCCTCATAATAAAGAGCCTGGGCCTTTTTGATTTCCACCTGGTAGCATTTTATGGACTCTCTATACTCCTTTTACTGGACTCACTGTAATCCTTCCTCCATTTTCTTTCCTGCTGTTTACAGGCCTGTTTGAGCACTCTAAGCTGGGGTGAATACCACGGATTTGGCCTCACTTTCATCCTACAGGGGAACTCTTTAACCGGAATCACTTTACCCAGTGAGGATTCTATCCAGTGTGAGAATTGTTCTAGTGATGAGGTATGCCAAGAGTCTAAGATAGGCTTAGAGCTCTTCAGTGCCCTAGACCATGACTCTATCAACAGTTTTGCCCAGGGGCGATCTTTCCTGATACTGATTTCCGCTGGATTGTGTTGCATAGAAGATTTTAAGAAAATGGGAATCAGTGAGTGGTCTGACCAAGGTAGGGGAATGGGGGGTACCCTCCGACAGCTTATTATTATTAATAAACACAGGGTCGAGGGTGCGGCCCTTTATATGTGTAGGGCCTTTGACTTTTTGGTTTATTTGGATAGCTGCTAAGTCTTGGGAAAGTTCTGAGACCTCTATGTTATTTTGGTCAACAAAATGTAAGTTAAAATCTCCTAGCAATGTGATATTGGAAGAGGAGCTTACTAATGATGCAGCCACTTCCGGGAGAAGGTTGATGAATTGTCCCACCCCACCCGGCGGTCGATATAGAAGCACTCCTAAGAAGGAGCACGTTGACGAGAATGAAATAGAAAAGAGCAGACTTTCACAGTCGGGTATGGGATTGAACTCAACCCGGCATTTGAAGGAGTCTTTGAATATGACTGCAATGTCACCCCCTTTCTTCTTCTTACGATCGCTACGCTGGATTCTGTACCCTGAGGGGAGAGTTTGAATCACCTCTGGGGCAGAGTCCCTGTGAAGCCAGGTTTCTGTTAAAAACAGAATTTCTGGTTGTTCTTCTGCCAAAAGTATGTTTAATTCGACTGAGTGTTTGGGTAGAGACCTGCCATTCAAGGCAAACATTGTGTGGGAATGGGGGTATCAGAGTTTCGATGTGTATCCACCATCAGGAGGAGCCGAAATGTGCAGAGGGCGCATGATAGACAATTTTTGTCGAGGCGCATGGAGTGACGACACTCGTCTTTACACCGATGATTCGAGAACAAGCACGAAAATGTCCTCACTACTGTAAGGCAATAAAATAGCAGACTCAAATGTAGAGCCAGTGTGGTTTCGGCTATCGAGTAGTGAATACTGAGGTCACAGAATTTTAAGGACCAAAATATCGACTAGTAATTATATATTTCTATGCATAACTCCACATATGCATTCATATCTTGATGATATATATTTTCAAGGTTTATAGGTGTGGAGTTAAGAAAAATAAATCTATGTCTCCCTCTGTGCACTTAACTTCTTGATAGTTTGGTCTTCAATATTCGGCTCACAATATTGTCTGACCTGGATATTCCCTCCTTGATAGTCCGTACTACAGTCCATAAGGACGGATCTATGTCTCACTTCCAAAATAGCCAATGAGTATGTAAATAAATTCCTCTTACAATCATGACATAATTTATTTGACCCGGATTCTGCCGTCCTAAGCCTACGCTGAACATCCCGGCGAACAGAAGGACCATCGGGGATTACAAAAGGCACATGATGTACACATGCCCGAAAGTATGCACAAACACGAGCACATAACATTCAAAACAGCAGCATGCATCCTTTACCCTGGCTGTTAAAACATGGGTGTTCTAGGCTTCTTCCTGCAGAACTATGTATACCTCTTAAGTGCTGTAAAATTCCGTTCTTTGTTCTTTTTCTGAAGTTCTCCAAAGTAAGTAGGAAATAGTTTCAAGAGAATCCAGTCTTGTGGGACACATTATGACATTGAACACTTTGAAAAATTTGAGAATGGGCCCAGAGTTACTTTGAGTGTTATAAGGCACATGGGGCAGTAAGGACATACATGAAACAATTAATTCTACTCAGGTTTTTTGCATCACTGCTGCAGACTCCTTCACATCACCCAGAAGCCAAGCCGCTGAAGAAGACAAGACACTGAGGGGCCGATTAGGATGGCGGACGGACTTGAGTCCGTCCGCCACCCCTGAGTAGGAGGGACCGTCCGCATGGGCAGCGGCGGTCCCTCCATGGCAATTAGGATGTGACCGCCACCCTGGCGGTCACATCCTGTATGTTTTACATTGCGGCGGGTGCTGCTTCAAGCAGCACCCGCCGCAATGTAAAAAACGAAAGCAGTGCATTTGCATGCACAAAGCGGCAGGCACCGCGCGGTGCCTGCCGCTTCGTGCACGCAAAGGCAGTGGGGTACCATAGGTACCCCCCATGTGCACCCCCCACGCAACCTTCACCCAGGGGGCCCGCAACGGGCCCCCAAAGTGAATGTCCGTATGCTTTTCCACGGCGGCAAAGCATTACTTTCCCTGCATCTTAATATGGCTGGCGGTGTCTGATAGACACCGCCAGCCATGTTAGTGCTTTTCCGCCGTGGTCGCCTTCCGACCGCGGCGGAAAAGCGGCGGACAGATTGTGAGACCCACCAGCCATCCTAATTTGGCTGTGGGTCTTTCAGGCCTCCTCGGCGGATTTCCCGCATACTCCGGGCCGGCGGTGGCTTCCGCCGGCCCGGAGTATGTGGAAAATCCGCCATCATAATGACCCCCTCAGTGTAGCTTAATGGGTCCAGTTCATGCTTGCTTTTTAATTTGTAATCTTTGCTGTATTTATTTTAGATGGGAATCCGCTTCTTCTAAACATTTCTAAAAAGTGCAAAAGCTTGCAACATCTTTGTTGTACATAGCACGTGGGATTATGTTACACACTTATTTTGACTCCAATTTCTGTATGACTGCATTCCAAATAGAAAATCTTAAGATTCCCACGCACATTCCACTGTCAATACCAGAGTTATGACACATACTAATAAAAGGAAGAGAGAGCGGGCGCGAACGTGGTTTGCATAATTGCCAACAGTGAGGCCGATTCCAATTGTGTACTTTCTACGAATGCTTTTCATTAGATGGGGGCTTAATTTAACAGGACGTTTCAGTGTGCTAATTGCTGCAAAAGGTACGCAACTGGGAGAAGGCAGATGTTTTTACAACACACACACAAATGGTAACTGTGAGAAACGACATTTTATTATCATTAAGTCTGGAAAAAGAAAATTGCTTCAATTTGGCCCAGTCCTCAAAGGCAAAATAGAATAATTCAAGCTTTGTTTCGAGTGTGTAGCAGTAATAATGACTTTTATTAAAACAATTGGGAAAATGTATAGAGCAATCTTTCTACAGTGGCACGGTCATTCATTTCTGATTAATATGGTCTGTAAGGTTCTTCCTTTCCTGTCTTAATGTTGACTAAGACACTTCTCACTGCCTTTAAGTCTGAGAAGGTTTCCACTTCCACTAAAGTGCAAAAATATAAGGGCCTATTAGTAAAGGTGAGATAAAAAAAAGAGTAATATTTGCATAGTGGAATGTGCCTAATTGAGTGCTTTTAGTACATACAAATATGAATTGTGCATAATGCATACATTTGCATGCTGCATGGAATTCTTGTACATTGGTGAGTCACATCCACTCTCCTACCCCAACATTCGTGTAATGTACACTATGCACCACTGAGTTACAGAAATGCATCAAATCCAGAATGATTTTTAAATTTGACCTTAAATGTCACCCTCTACTGCAGACATCTTGTGGACGGTGATCTTCACAGAAATGTATGTACCATGGGCACATCACGTCCCAGGAGTGTCGGTGATCAAGAGGTGCAGCATGAGCATTCTTAGGCCTTCATGAGTACATAAAAGGAACTAACTGGTGAATGTACAATGCATTTCCACTGCATGTTTAGCCAGTGCTCTGACAATTGTGGTTACCTTGTCACTTCTGTATTGTATTATAGTGCACTGTAATTGCATTTATACAGGGGAATTACGCAGAAGTAGCCCGCAATTACATGCACAAATTATCACCTTTTTAATGCATTTTTTGGACGTTATTTGTTCCAATCGCGAGTCTACAATATATTTTAATATTTCCCACTTTTAAGGGGTGTGTAGTGGAATATGTTGCTCTACAGTTTTCAAAAATACCATCACAGATGTGTGCTTCTCCATTTGTTTGAAACAGCCTGTGTGAGCTGTGTAATGGTGTTTATTTAATACAAAATACCTGGGGAGAAACAAAATGCTGTACATTAACAGGTAGGAGGGGTGTTGGGGCACAGTACAAGTTGTTGTACACCGAGGCGCCATTTATACAGATTCATTCCACATGCAATATATTTCACATATTTACAATTTTATGCCAAAAATCACACAATGTTCGGTTAAGTTGGAGAAGTGTGGCTCAATGGTTAGTGCGGCAGACCCTGATGCAGAGGTCTAGCCCGGGACCAGGGTTCAATTCCCCGCCTCGGCGGGTCTTGAGCTCAAAAATTCCACGGACCTGATAATTCTCGCCTCGGTGCCTATTCCAATCATGGAGTCCCACTCTGCAACTCTGGGCAATAGCTTGCTTAATCTCAACAATGGCCCCCACAACGCTAAGGATGCCTGGCCTCCACCTTGGGGGTGCCCAAGAGTGGACACCTCACAGGGAAAGCCAGGATGGGTTCCACAGCGGTATTCGTACAAGCGCCTTGAGACCCTTGCGGGTGAGTAGTGCGCTATACAAGTATCAATTTACAATTTACAAGTCGAAGAGCCGGGATTCCAACACAAGTTCCTTGGTTTCAAAGTTAGCACATTAACCACTGGGTCGCATCTGAGTGTAGTGATGCTTTTTCTGAATCTTTCTACGTTTAATTAGTATGGTAACACTGGTAGTTCTTTTTCATGGTACTGTTATCTTTTTTTTTTTACTTCACACAAAAACTAATACAATGGTATTATGAGACATTAAGAAATGTCATGCACCAGATGCACTTCCTCAAAAATGGTTACTTTATGACGAAATCGACAAGAGTTGAATATATGTGTTTATTGTGATTACATTTTCCTTGTGAATCCACATTGTCTTACTGGGGAAATGTGTAATGTTTAAGTAACAGCGAAGTTATGCATATGGATTCATGTTCTAAACAAGGATTCCTACCGAAATGTTTTCGGAGTGTCCTGAATTACCCTAACAGTCCAATACACAGAAAGCACAGAGTATCGAAAAAATTGTGAAGCTGTATTTTGGAAGCTTTGTAAATTTAGAGAAGTACAAATAGGGAATGTAAAGTTCCATAAAATATAGGTTTTGCAGGTGAAGACATCCCTGCAAATATTACTTTTTTTGCAGAGAAAACGTCACACAAAATGTTTAGTAGGTAAAGTTCCCTGCAAAACCTTTTTTGGGAAAGAAATTGTGACCAGAAATTAAATGGTGTGTCTTCTAGTTTTGCGTCCCTTACATTTCCTGGCGTATAAAAGTATTTTACTCAAAGAGATCTAAATTATTGTGCATGATTTACCAGCAGGATGCTCAGTTAATGTAATGAGCTGTGAAGTACTATGCCCCTCATGCTTACAAAAAGTCTCAAATCCTCCGAAAGGCCAATAATGCTGCGTGGCTGTCCTCGAATAAATCGGAAAAAAACATGCATAACTAATACTAGACTACAAGACTGCTATGCTCAATTAACTTGAACACGCTGCTGTTCGCCTTTCTGTGAGAGAGATCACTTTCTGGAAGCTTCCATATGCAAACAAAAAAAAACACATACGAGCAGTAGGAAAGATAGTCACTGAAAATACATACCGAGAATTCTATCTCCCAAAATATGAAGGAAATAGGTGTCTCCCTAATGACTTCGGTGTCAAGTATCAATCTTTTTCTGATGGTTTACCCAAACCCAGAAACAATTCAGTTGTAGAAGCAGTGCAGTACCATAAAGAAGTTGCAAGTATTTAAAATAAGGCAAAAAAGAGTGTCACAGCACCACGAGAAATGTGTGTCAAAAAACAATTGTTGTGATATATGTTTTGTCAGCAGACACACAAACGCACGCACAACAACTAGTACATCACAAGAAGCAGTATTATGATGCCCCCTCGCACACAGGATAGCTACACAGTAGAGGTACAAGCTGTACAGGTTTCCTTACACACACAGGTGAGGTACCCCAAAGACAGCAACACTACAAGCTTCCCCAAGGCAGCAGTTGTGTGAGATTACGACACATGCTCAGACGTGAGTCCCTTGCTCACTTTGCCACTGGAATCAAGCAAGCCTGGCTGAAATGCCAGAAACCGGTCCTAGGAAGCTTGATTCCGGTCCAGGGAAGACATGGCTTAGCAGTTCGGGCTGGACTGTTCCCATGAGGCACAGGGTCAGACTGATTTGCATATGGCCATGTCTGAACTGGGGTGGGGAGTGAGCTAAAGAACGGTGATGGATTAAACCCAGATCTGTTGACTGGGTGCGAGTGTTTGATTGGTTCAGATGCTCCGTCCATCACCACCCCCTTTTGTACCGACCTTATAAAAGATAGCAAAGTTTCCAGCTAATTCTTCCCTATACAAAGTAATTCGCTCTGCATTGCGAAATACTCTTTTTGTGTAATAGTTTTCAGCCAAGCTAGCAAATGTACTGCATCATTGACAGCGCTTTTCTTTCAAGTATAATAAATAGGAAAATTAATTGTTCAAAAGTCATCCTTTTCAAGCAAATTTTAGCAAGCAAAAAGTTTTACAACCCTAGCGTTTCATCTAAGTTAAAAAAAAAAACCTTTCACGGATATAAATAATTTGCAACTTTGCACAGCCCTAGTAGGGATGTAACAATATCTTTTTGCCTTTCGCTGACTTTCACCAACTAATAGTCCATACAAGGAGGAGGGGGGTGTCTTTGCAGCATACACCAGAAGCTTCTCTTCACTTGCCAGGGCCATGAAGACTCAGGAGTTCTCTGTCTTTGAATAGCGCTCACACTATTGATCAGTGTCTCTTGATTAAGATAACTTTTCACCTTAGGCTTCTGCAAAGAAAACAACTGTGCAACTAGGTAATTAATTCATGCTGTCCCTAAAGACTCGAAGTTGGGCATTCAAGGTTTATCTCGCTGTGTTTTTCTGAACATATCTCTAAGCTGGCTTTCATCATAAATTCATTTGGAAATTTATCTCTCCGCTCGCGGAGAGCGGTTCCTTTCACTGTGCTTTATCATCGCTTCCACTCTGAAATTCAATGCATAGCTGTACAATGTAAAACCCCTCCAGGACTCGTTGAATCACTTTTTAATTACTTTACTTTGAGTTAATTCACCACTTAACTGAAAGTGAATTTATTGCTTCAATTCGGCAAGGCCAAAAAAAAAAGATGCAATATTTGAAACTACACAGAAGGAACTTGGCACAGTATTAACACAAGAAAATAGGTTTGGAAATAATTCTACAAAGTTTTTATCCGTGCAAAATGAGTCTAACGCTCTGATGCAGACCAGAAGTCCTTGTAGCTCCTATGAAGCAGCCAATAAATAGTATAGTAAATACAGTTGAGCAACTGTTCATTAGGGGCATGATAACTTACCTCCCCCATTATAGGGTAACTGTGGCTGCCAAGAATCGGCTACAACTTCCACTTGCAAGCACTGAGGCACCCAAGAGCCAAAACAAAACACTGCAACAAACTCCACAATTAAGCAGTACTATCGGAATACAACAAGTTGTGAAGAAACATTTTTTTTAAGTTTCAGAAGTTCCTTAGAGATATACATGTATATACAGCTTTTCCTCCAAAATCTTGCACTGAAGGCAGGTTACATCCACCCCATGGTGTTGGTGCATGTCGGCGGGTGCAAGTCCCACTAGGTATGGTCATGAATAAAGCACTTTAATGCAGATTCTGGAGTGTGGTCTGTTATGTGTCTCTCCGGTCACTAAAGAGAGTGTGTATTGGATGAAAGGTACTAGTGTAATGTTAAAATGTTCTCCTACACAGAAGGGGACTAGCACATATTTAATGTGAATCCTCATATTTTGCGGTACGAGTAGGTTAGTCTGTACTACTATACTTTAATATTTACAGCTAATACTCCAGTAAGATTAAATTGCTCTCCACAAACCTTTGGTCAATACTATTTCTTTCCCATCTTCTATTACTCCTGTAGTGGAGATTCTTGTTGGTTGTTCATCCATATAGTCTTGTTATGATGCACTGGGGTGATCCAGGCTGTTTCGTTACAGTCAATCCAACCTCTTGGTGTTGGTTGTCAAACTACATATTATCTAATCGAGGTTAGTCACAGGGAAACAAGCTGCCCCTTCTCCATTCCCATCAAGAACCACGTTTGTTATAAATCAGTTCCCCATAGAGTACTTGAGTTATAAGGATTGTTGAGCTTAATCATAACTGGAATCGCTGAGATATGACCAGTTTCCCCACTTACAAAAAATGAATGACAGCTATATCATGAGAACCTTCCACTGAAGTATTTGTCACCTACCTCTACTTTCATCCGACTTTCCTACCACGCATTCATCCCGTGGCCCTAGTCCAGTGGATACAACCAGTCTTCGGAATTCTGAATAATCAGCTAACATTCTATCTACCCACACAGCCAGCAGCACCAAGCTCACCTACCAATCACACACACCCACAACATCACCTTGATATCATATGTCAATGCACAACTCTCATGACATTTGGAATTCATGAAGTGACAATGAACATTACAATTCAACTGAAGCTGCTTCAGATATGGCACAACACCATTCTAATACGGGAAGAGGTGTGGCGCCGCGGCCAGGGCGACTGACGCTGGAATCTGGGGACCACGGTTCGATCCCCGGCTCCGGCGGCAGGTTAGCCCAGCACCATGTGACTCTGGGCAATAGCTCGCTTAATCTTTCCAACGGCCCCCCAGCGCCTAGAGACCCTTACGGGTGATTGTGCGCTTTACAAATGTGGACTTAATACGCATTAAAAGTGAAATACGAGCACACTACCTCAGTAATATTTTATGTAACATATTAGTGTTCACAACTAAACATCTTGGGTGCTACAGATGGAATTGTTGCACCAATGGTACCATCAATTGGTCCTGCCCCAAAGCTCATCATCTTTACTGCGAATGGCTGACGAAATAAAAAAGAAATCATAGGAAATTAAGACGTGGAGAAGGAACACCGAAGTAGAACAAGCCAGAAACTAACAGAAATTTTAAAACCTAAGTTCAACAGACCTTAAAAAATGAGAATTCACTAAAATAGAGACTATGAGAATAAATTCCTACACTAATTCCTTTTAAAGTATTAAAGTACTTTTGGTCTGCTTCCACGCAGTTCAATGTTATTCAATAGTGGCAGCCCCTATTATGCCCTCACGTTGAACATTCATTTACTACCGAATGTAGTGTTGACCTGAGGGCGGGAGGGGGATCGGGACATCCTCAGTACAGGTCTGGACGGTTCATTGCTATTAAAGAAAGAGCCACCACTGTGGCCAGAAGAGAGGTACACTTTCTGCAACACCCAGATCTCTGTGTCCAGAACACGGTAAATAATCTGTGTTGACTGCAAATCACTACATGGCTTAGTTGTGTTCAGTTATTTTGTGGAACAACAAACTGGGGGCAAACATTACGCACAGGTAATTCTTTATACATTAAACTTTTTAAATGACAAAAGGCGATTGCCACTTTACATGATCACACTGCCCAACCAAGCAAACAGACAGCGCCCCACGGGCTGGTTTGACAGTTCAGTGTGTGGGACTTTTTTTTAGCAGTTTGTAGCCCTGTTTTATCACCAGGTGGGCCACTTTTTAAAGTTGATTTCCATGATATTACAAGATGTATTGCCTGCAGCAACACACATGCATGGAGGCATGGGTGGCTCCTCCGCTATGGCAGAGGAGCGTTGCCCCACTGCTCAAAGGCAGCAGACAGAATAAAAATGAGATGACAAAAAAAAGATTTTTTTGTCATTTTAGTTTTCACTTTCAGTCTGCGAGCCTAGGGCAGGACAGGGCCATGTCACAGCGACAGCAGCAGGGGGAGGAGGTGCCATAGGCACTGAAAGTGCGCATGTCAGTTTGGCCGGCCGTCTGCTGATGACCAAACCAACATGCACACTTGGATTCTCTTTAAACTGATCCTTGGAGATATCAGCAGTGCTCAGGGGCACAGGCCCCAGTCCCTGCTGGAGCGTGAAACTGACCTGCTCCGCCCAATCCCAGCTCTTCTCTCATGATGGGAGTATTAGCACGAGAGCAGCTTTGGAATTGTGTGGGGAATATGAGAACGTGTGCTCATGGGTATTGCGGTGCCGGGAGCAGAGGAGCAGCGCGGGAGCAGGAAATCACAAAGGTGGCGGCCGGTAGCAAAAGGTAAGTGAACATTTATTTTATTTTTTTATTATTTTTCCCCGTACTGCCCCCCCACGTCGGATTGGCAGCAGCCGCCGCTGCATGCAGGCAATCCTATACCTTGCAAAATACCTATACAGTGGACCGTTACAAGTTCAAGACTGGTCTGATTTGCAAATGTGGGCCACTTTTTCAGCAATCTGGATCGTTAATGGGGACTACTGTTATTTTGGTGCCCCGGCTGATTGTTTGTCCCAGTCCGACCCTGCCCCTTTATCGAAGATTTGTGTAATTCTAATACAAGCAATTGCTGCTCATTGGTTTTTCAAGTTCTACTGAGCTGAGGTGTAAGTGCTCAGCAGGGGGTCTCTCTGCTCGTCGCCTTTGTTACTTGGCCCTTGATTGACAGATGGCAACATCATCAGTCAAAGCCCTGCCGCTCATAGATGGATGCCAGGAGCGTTGGAGCCTGAAAATAACCCTGAGAAGTGATAACGCTAAGTGAGAAGAGTAAACGTGATTACGTCACCAACTTTGCTTAGAGAAGTGACAAGCTTTTAATTGGGCTCATTGTCTAGTTTCATATTACGAACTGGGAACCTGAAAGTTGGATTTTACGAAGTGAAATGTGAATGTCTGCAGACGTTTTAGGTTTTCTTCAGTAGTCACTCATAGTTATAAGGGAAGCAGAAAGCAAAGAAAGATACCTTAAGCACACATATGGCATGAAACATTTCCATGTGATGCATTAGCTGTCACTTTCCAGGAGCAGCCAGGCTCACGTGACTACCTTCATTCATCAGATGCAGCTTCGCAGTCCATTCTCTTTGCTCAGGGACATTTATTCAACAAACAAAAAATTCTGCACATATCTTTGACACACGACTCATCTTCATGTCTTACTTGTTTCCCTCATTGTCTCTCAAGCCTCTGCTATCCGCTTTTGTGAGCACAGGCTCCTTGGCTCAGCTCTACTTTCAGCATCAGTTAACTTACACATGGCGTGGGGCTGCATCTACGCCACTTGATTGGCTATTGATGTCTCTGCACAACACCGTGTCTACCAAGGCTCTGATTATGGACTGGACAGTAGTGAAGTAATGGTAAATTTGCAGGATAATTTACCATAAACCCGCCCCAGTACTGTCCAGTTGCAAGTTAACTCCCATGGTATAGGGTAATACCATATGGGGCTGATTTGTACCTGTTATAAACCCCAGCAATTACCAATTTTGTCGGTTTAAGCCGGCATACTTTTACCATCTGCTCTGAGCGGGTGGTAAACGTACACCAGGACCTCTGTGTGGGGTGTTGGCGCACTGGTGGAGTAAAGACATTTCTGGCAGGAGGAAAAAATAGAATGATGCTTGGTTTCAGCTGCCGGCTGCAGCCAAAGTCTCGTGGATTTTTTTTCTGACCGGAATTACCAGTCAGAAAAATCAGGTGTGGTGCTCCCACACCCGGTAAAACGAGACGTACAAAATCCTGCTAACAGACTCTGGCAAACCTAAACCCCAAGAGGCACTTTTGCTCTGGATTACTTTGAGTCAGGCCCAAATGATAAAGTCCTTCGGCACACACATCGCTAAACACAATGCACTACAAAGATCGCCAGTCACATCCCATTGTCTAGAACGGGCCATTACTAAACAATGCTTTAGAACGGTATTTCTAAAACTGTAGGCCGAAAGGTGATTTTTGGGGAGTTGCGAAAGTCAGAGTAATAAAGATGGCTTTAAAATCTGTGGTTAACTTGTCACATTTGATAATAATGCAAAGGCAGAGGTCAATTCATTTTTTTGGGGTCAGGAGGTTTATATAGTGCGAACCCGACCAGTAGGTATCAGAGCATTTTACATGAGCACCAGTTGTGTTACAGACGGACACGCTCTGTTTGTTAGGCACAGGGAGATTAAGTGATTTGCCCAAATTCTGAGGATGCTAAGCTCCCTGACGAGACTCGAACCTGGTTCCACAGCTTCAAGGTCGACCGCTCTAGCCGTTACGCCACAACTTCTGTGTCAGACTGATGGATTCTTTTAACATGGGGATTTTTGTTTTCATTTCTTTCTCTAACTGCAAAGTGAGAGGAATTTTTAAAGTGAATTATGTTACAATGTAGGATGTTGTTTTCTGCAATACACAACAAAATGTAAATACCTGTAAATGAACTGTATTCATTCAACAGTTAGGAAAGCTAAAATGAAGCATTTTTTTCCCCACGTTTGCTGGCAACAGAGATTTTAATAGGATCAAAACAAAGCAAAACACATACTTGGTGATGCATACATGATATATTCACAGAAACCCGATTGCCACACATTATAATTTGTGTGCTATATAGTTTTATCAGTGCAACTGTCTGTCTGCGCAAATTTAGTGGCCATTTCAATGGAAAATGTGGTGTCTGTAAATGACAATGTGCTCCCATGCGATACTTTATTAAATTCAAAAACTGCACTGCCACGTCCATTTAAGGTAGGTGAGTTGCGAAATTGTGTTGGTCTAAAAAGTGGGTTACGGTTCTAAAAAGTTAGGGAACTTCTACTTTCTACAGACAAATGATCTCTAACTAAACACAATTACAAGGGAGCATCATGTCTCCGGTCAACATGAATTCCAGAATCAAAGATTCTGTTTCCTCATCCAGAAAGCGCAACCAGATCAAACAACGGACAGACAAAAAATTCCGATAACATCGAAAAATGTAACCACTTAACCAGTGGCGTAGCTAGGGGGGGGACAGGTCGCGGCATGAGTTTTGGGGGCAGAGGCCGTCTCGGGCGGCAAACCCTCCCCCCTCGCTCCTCAATGCGACCGCTGCTGGATTTAACATATCTCAGACCTTTCACTCACTCTCATTGCCATTCAGAACCAATATTTATTAATGTACATATCACCACTCACTTGGAACTTCATTCATTAAATCATCTACCATGCATGCATGAAGAATGAACAATAAATGTATTAGACACTGCTTGAAAAGCATAATTATTATCCAACCCCCCCCACTTATCAGTTCCCTCACTCAAACGCTCCCATCCCAAACATCTGTCCTCAACCATAACCCCACTCCAAGATTCAATAAATGATTCAGCACCAATAAACCAAATGCTAGTTCACTTTCTCATTACCGCCCACCCACAGCCTGTAACTCATCATTCTGACCGCTCTCTCTGCCGGTGTCACAATTCTCGTTCCACCATGTCGATGACAGAAGAGCCTTGAGGGGCTGTCTAATATCTGGAAGGTTAAGTGTCATTTCATAAGAGACAGAATAATCACATGCCACCCACTTTGAAGTTTACTGTATACACCAAATATATAGCCATTGACAAAGAAAATCGTATTAAATGCCCAGCACAAAAGCCCATTCACAACTTTTACTGAGTGCACTAGTATTTTGCAAACCGACCTATGTGCTAATAGGGTCAGTTTGCTAAATGTCAAATCGTTGTGGGCTGTAATCCGACCTACCTCATCAATACTGCTACTATTTGCCCCATCACAGTCTGTCTGATTTTTAAATAAAGCAATAATTTACTTTTAAAATGCAGCTCTTTGTTACTAAATTTAAATGGAATGCATTAAAAAAATGAAAAACTTCACAAACTTTTTATAGGAGTAAGTCTGAGGGCACATTGCCTACTCCTAAAAAATGTTTTTGTCAACATTTACAAAGGGACCCGTTTCCTTTTTGCGAATGGATTACCACCGCCTTTAGATCAGTGGTTTGCATCTACATCTACAACTGCGTTTGCAAACCATCATTACATACCTTAAAGAATCACAAATTGGAAGAGATACCTTAGACACACTCCATCCAATTTTCGATTCAGTATGTACTCTGAAACATATTTTGTGATTCAGTAACAAGTTACCATATATCATTAGGTTCTGTACACAATCGAACTCTATTTTGCAGTTCTGGAGCCTCAGGTTTCGTGAATAGGAGCTTTTGCGACCACAAAAGTAGCTTTGTAGGTACAGTCCTCAGTGCTTCTGCCAAGTATTTCTCAAATGCAAATATAAAATAATTATAACAAAATGCCAACTTTTATAGAATGCAAAGCTGAACTTATGAGATGTCGTCCAGATATGCATATCTATTCATTCTGAATTATAACCATAACAATATTTTCCTCACAGAAACAAAGACAAAGATTTCCACAATTAGCAATTTCATTGACTTGGAGCAGTAAAAAATTTGAATTTAAAGAAAAATGAGGCCTCAAGATATTGGAGAGGCAAATTATTAGTTTATTTTGCCCTCTTTATTTGATGAGTTTGATTACAATCTCTCTAAGATAGGGTGAAAAAATCAACCCACCACCCTTTGATGTGGCTTTATAGGAGAGAGCATTGCCATATGTCGGAAGTATTATAAGTGGTATGGATGTTAAGTAGAAATAATGTTGTGACCTTAACTTGGCAAGTGTTATACTCTACAGCTGTTTTTCTTTGTAAAGCTTGGGGTACTGCCCCTATATGGACCGGTCATGTTTTAGTAAAATTCATTACTGCCTAGGAAAAATAAGAAAGGAAAACAAGCGGGTGGAGGTAGACTAGAAAAACACAGAAAAAGATTTGCCTTAAAGACCTTTTAACTAATGGTAAATTCTCCATCTCAAACCTCAATGTGTTAGACCCTTGACTGAAAAATCATTGATGGTACCTTGAAGGAGCCAACCAGTGAATGATGTCACAATAGGTGTGAAACAATCAGACTTAATCAACAATACAATATTCTGGAATGTCTATTGTTGGTGTTTGTTATCGATCCTGTCAATGCAGAGTAAAGAAAAATGTTTTCATTTCTCTGCACTGGCTTTGCCCGTTGAAAAAATCTCCAATTACAAAAAACTGTGACGTAAAACCAATATCAATGAGGCTAAAATTGCATTTACAACACAGGTGGTGCTGTAGGAAAAAAAACAATAGATAAAGAAAACAACGATTTTGGCACAGAATCATAGGCGAATGTGCCAACAGGCATCAGGCTCTTTTCACAATAGTCTAAGATCTCACATTACTGAAATGTTCTGAAACTGGATTAGTGTGGCATCAGTTCCATGGTGATTAGTATGCAACTTGAACAGAAATGATTACTTGCAATTATATGTAAAAAGAATACGTGGACGAATGAATTATGGGTCTAAGTGCACCATTTTTAAAAATTCAATTTTTTACAAAGTTATTTTAATTGTTTGAATGCATCTGTTCAACAGGTGTAACTAGTACATTGTACAATAAGTATGTGTTGAACCAATATTCTCTTCTCATTTTGTATTTCTATGAAAAATAATACTTGGAAATAAAATCTTTTCATTATTACAAGCTACATTACTTTCCTTCATCTCTGCCCAAACACATCACCTATCAGCCCCCTCCTCGTTCCAGAAGAGACTGACTTAGAAATTCCAGGAAATAATAACTGCAGAAGAAAATTCCCTGGGATCACACTCTTTGAATCTGTAATGGTACTAGGCAAATATGTTAAGTCCCTAATGAGGTGCCGGAAGTCTATCGATTCCATCAAGATCGAGATATCACAACAGTCTGCTGTTGCAGATGAATCTCACCAATACGTACATTAAATCCTGATATTAATAATATTCCCTTTAGAGATGGCTTGGTGCTCATAGATTTTTGTTTAAAAAAAATCTTGTTTAAACATCTCTAAAAAAAAGTACATATTTTGTTCATAGGTTTAGAAGTTACAGAACAGGGACAGCCCAGAAGCAAGCCAGCCGCTGAAAAAAACTCCACTGAAATGCAGCTTTTTGAAAAACTCAATTAAAGGATTTAAAAGACCCTTGCTTCAAGTAACAAGGTTAGAATCTAGGTAAGCAGGATGCTTCAAAATTAAGGCGGCTATATACCCTAAACAGGCAAGTTTAAAGTGACTCCTTAACTCGACAGGGAACAAATTAAAGGACTTAAGAATTGGCACAATCATATAACACCTCAGCTCCTGGATGTCAAGTCAACAAAATGTGAAATAATGGGCAGTTTCATCTTCAAATACATCTCAGTTTTGCCCCCTTCTTCTACTCTTACTCCAGTAATACCATTCTACTTACTGTTGAGGGTTCGAAAACAGCACCAAATGTAAACAAGAGATATTTAAATTTTGTTAAATCTCCTTTACATGTTCTTTCTGCCACAACCATAATATTCATGACATCTGAGGCTCGGAGTAGCAACAGAAGTACATTTCCACCAATTGGCAAACCCGAGTGGCAGATGCTACCCCTAAATACCCCTAATTCACATTCAGATGCGAAGAGCAGGACAAGCAGAAGAGCTAAAGACAACTGCAAAGGATACAAGCATAGATTTGGAATCCCTCCTTTTATAGAAAAAGTATATGGCTTTGGCTCATCGCAGGCACCCTTGAACATTGTCAGATTGTAAGACTTTGTGCGATGTCATCAATGAGCAAGATTTTAGAGTTGGGGACAAATGCTAATAATGTTCATTATGGTTGTTAATATGAGTGTACTCTTGCGTTAGAAGTACATTTTAGTGGGATAAATGTCACTGAAGCATTGCAATTAAAATGATGCTAGCATGGAAACTAGTAGGCCTGGCGATTAGCCCGAAAAAGTAGAGCAAAAGAATGTTTTCCAAAATTAAAGAAAAATAGGAAATTCCTCTTTTTAGCTGGCAGCACCTGCCCGAGAGAGATTTCATACATAAATCCATCAACACCTGAACAAACTCCAAAACAGGCCAAGCAAGTCCCTACTCCCACCCGCCAAGTTATTTCCACCAAGGTTTCATGTTAAGCACCAGACAGATACGACTACGCTGGCCAAAGGAAGGATGACTGTTTAAGTAACCCCAGAGGAAGGAGCCATTCAGGTCTCCTCACAAGGAGTCACTCTGCCCTCCACATCTTGTCTGTCATCACTAACATCTGCTGGTGCTCCTCGCACAAACAGTGTAGATGTTGACCAGAAAAATCTGGCATAAATGTGGCAACTTGTTCCTACCCAGCACAAGCACCAAAAAAAATATATATATATGGTGCGTGCAAGGACCTTGGCATGTATTTGTGCATCCAAGTATTGGTATATTGTTTCTAATTTTTCGATGTGCACCTCTCCTGACCTGCTGTAAAACAATTAGGGTACCACCAGCAACAGGTAGACAAGAGACAGTTGACTCTACATATACAAATGTCCCACTGTGCTGCCGATACATCCCAGCCATTCCTCATGTGAATGAGGTATACCTCTCCTAAAAATGAGACTGATCCAATTTTATAGTACGCCAACTGCGATAGGTTTTGTCTCCCAAATACAATACGGTGAGAAGTATTCAACGGAGCCAGCTGTGCCTTAGTTTTTCACATTTAGATCACATTTTAGGCTTTGTGGACAGGACTTTCCAAAAAACAGTTTTTAAAGAACCAAAAACACACAAACAATTACCTAGGCAGATTGGTATGAAATAAGGACCCAAAATGCACATGAGGTTCAGGAGCAGTGAGGCAGAGGGCTCCCACTTTGTCTGTAAGCAATCCATTCCTGGATACCAACTTGCTCAAACACCATTTCTGAGTTGTCATATGAAGTTGATCTGTACCTGAACTTCGGTTGTGATGTTAGTACAAAGATTACTGGATTTCCAGAGCTTATGAGGCCACATCCATTAAATGCTCCTTAAAGGCCATTTAAAGATTTGCCTCCCTTATTCAAAAACAGCTTGGCACTGCTGGGTGAGCGACATAAACAAAAAATCTGTAAAAGTAATGCATGACCCAATGAAGACAATAGCTGTCCTAAACGAACTACACGGAAAAGGGCAAAAAAAATTGGGAAGCCTATGGAATTCCAACTAGTGGAAACCCTTATGTACAGATAGGATTGGAAAGTTTCAGGATCTGATGCATATAAATAGAGTAACTAAAGAGCAATTCTTAAAATATGGGGGAGTGATGAGGGCAGTATATTTAAATTAGGAGAAGGGTGTTCAAAGCTACCCACGAATTCTACAATTCCTTCTTTCCATGGAAAACGGAAGAGGGGCAGTGACAGTCCTCTATAAGGTCATCATGGAAGAAGCAAAAACTGATCTGTCTAATCTTTGTGGGAGATGGTGAGCCCATGGGGACCAGATCACAAGAAGGCGATTCAAATACGTTCCTAAGTCACACCATCAAAACTTCCAGAAATGCAAGATTTCAACTTCAACAATGCAAGGCTACACCTTGCCCTGAAGCATCTATCCAAAATATACCAGGCTCTGACAGCATCTTGTCCCAGATTTGGGACCTCGGAGGAAAACCTCTACCATAGGTTAAGGTCATGCCCATTCATAATATTGGTAGAGGATCGCATCCATATTGGAAGAGGCACTGAATGGGAAAGTGATCTTAAAACCCAGACTATGCTTGCTTGGTCTTAGGCTATGACCAATTAAAAGAAACCAGTTAATAGATTTCTAGGACATATACTGAGCTGATATTGACAGAACTGTACTCCATACACAAAAAGATGCAGAGGGAGAGACACACTGGAAATCACACTGCTGTGGGAAGAAATCTTACAAACATTCACAAACACAGCCTTTCCGTACAAGCCACCATGAACACTCACTATGTACAAGACAGAAACACTACACCTCCTTTACTTCAGTCGTTATGACAACTCAGACCTGAATCTCCTATCTAGTTGGACACGGGCAGCTCAGACCAACTCTATTCTATGACATTGATACTCACTGAGATAACGCGACGATTCCCTAGCACTATGGCACAAACCGACAGTTACAGAGACAGACATACATAAACAGATTCGACATCACTCATATGTGGGACTTAGAATGTTTTATTGTTTTTGTATATTTTGCATTTAGCTTTATGATACAGCAATTGCTTGTAATAAACTGCTAGATGAGAACTATAAGGTAAATTATAAAAACAATAACGCATCAAACATTTGCCTACTTCTCACATGTAGCAAAGAATTAGCTCTGTTAGCTTACACCTTGTTCCTTATAGAAAATCAATAAAAAAACGCAATGAAAAAAGAAACATATAACTTCCAATTAGTACTATAACGTACTAAAATTCACTAAAATAAAAGTTTTCTTTGAGAATTATTAAAGTTGTGGATTTCAAACAAATATATTTTAATACTATTAATGTAAGAAGCGATTAGAATTAAGCAAATATTTATAGTAGAAATCATTAAAAGTATTAACGTGAATTCAATTAATACAAAAGAGGATTGCCATGATCTATCACAACCAACTGCATGGAAAATAACATAAGAAGGAGAATGAAAATGTTTTAGCGCTAATCTTTTGTGCAAATGTACCAGAAAAATGGGCACATGGGGCCAGATGTACGATGCATTTTACTGGTCGCAAACGACCCATCGGTAAAATGCATTTTCAAATGTACCAACCCTATTATGCGAGTTGTTATTAGGAAGGGGCATGCCAAGGGCGTCCCTTCCTAATAGCGAGTCGCACTGGTATGTAGGAATGTTTTGTAATCGTGAATGTGGTCGAAAAACATTTGCAGTTTACCTAAGCCGTTCGCAAATGGGAAGGGGGATCACTTTTCCTTTGCAAATGGGGGCGCAAAAAAAAAATTCTGAGCAGACAGGGGTCCCATGAACCATTTATATTTTTGAAAAGCATTCCGTTTTCCTTTAGGCTGCATTTTAAAAAACGTGCTTTATTTAAAAAGCAGTCTCAGAGATAGTGGTTTGCTGACCCCAGCAGGCCACCATCCCTGTGAGTGCCGACCAATCCAATGGGTCGCAAATTGCGACCTGCCTCCTTAATATTAATGAGACAGGACCTTGCAAACCATTTCAAAATCGCAAACAGTGTCTCAGACACTGTTGTCCATCAGATTTTGCTACTCACAAATTGCAAGTTGCTAAAAATCGCGATTTGAAAATCGCAAACCCTGATGGTCATACATCTGGCCCATGAATTCTAAAACTGAATAACAAACTAAAATTAAATATAAAATTAAATGGAATCCCTGCTTGTTCAGCAGAACCATGAGAGTATCTTCAACACTGTTTTGTTCTTAGATAACTAAAATATGTAATTATTCAGCTCAACTCCACACATTAGGGAAAACGAGCTATGCGCATCGCCTGAAATCCTAATCTATGAAAAACAACCAACTGATAAGGTAAATTGCAAACAAAGATAAACGTTTCCCTTCAGCATAGAAGTCGCTCAAAGCAGGCCGTGTAAATATACAGCTGTCATCCTGTTGACAATATCTGATGGGCCAGCTGACAGCACAGTTGAGTTTGTGAAGTATGACCAACAGACCACAAAGTGTATTTGAAGTGCACGGACCTGGCACAAAGGGAAGAAATGTATCTTGCCTTCTGCCTCTAAGGCCTTAGGTTAAGCCCATCACATTTGTATGCAACACCCTCTCAAATGCTCATCCCTCCACCTTCAAATACTAAGAGGATAGGGCAATGTATGCTTACCAGGGATGTTGTCTCTGCCCCCTGTCTATTCAGCATTCCATAAACTGCATAAACGTCAATCACATGTAGTCACTTTCACCCCTGACTTGCACTTTGGTACCCCTAGCAACTATCTTCCTACCCATGGTCTCAGGGGTCAAGAAGGCACCAGCAGGAACAAATGGTAAATATAGCTCAAATGACACTGCGTGCACGTTCCACTCCTTGCCCTGCCTCTTAGCTCTTCATCAACAAATAGGAGAGAAGAGTGGGGCCAAAGGTCAACCGTGTGATGTCTTTGCAGTTAAAGCACACATTTGCTACCCTAGGAATTTTGGTGGCTCGATCTTCGTGTTTGAGGTTGCACAGATGTGTCGTGATTGGTGTCTGATGGAGTTGAGACAGGAGATTGGAAATGGTGAAGAATGGCATTATGAGACATCATGCTTTGATTGAAGAATGTGGCAAGGCTGTGGAGAAGGTCAAATACATGTGGGATCATTTGAGAGCAAAAGCAACGAAACAGATCAGTCTGGAGGACATCTGTTTGCGATATCTAAGGAATGACTAGAAAGAGTACAGAAGAGAAGTACCTATATAGAGCCTGCCAGAAACCAGGTCCTAAAATATAGAAATAGAATATTTCTTCATCAGGAAAGTTGCTGCAGGAATGCTATTTGATTTTAAAGAAGGGGCTGCAAGGTCCCAAATTCTTCGATACTCTGCCTGAAACTCAAGGAATGTGATCAGGCAGTTGTGAATGTCTTAGATGTTAAACTTTAACTTGATGTACCTAGCTAGCACTATAATACACGTCTATTGTACTTGTCTAGTCTGTGAGCATTTACTGTTGTAAAGCACTCAGACTCAGATGCTCTGTAAGTGCTCTGACACCTTCGGGTCTAGCTAGCGCTATATAAAACTCTCACATAAATAAATATGGGTTACCCAAAAGAAGGTGCCTACCATTGAAAACGAGGTTGTGAGACCCGCAGCCTCAACCCATGTTTCATAGCTTTAATTATGCATTTATGTAGTATTTGACTGCAGTGAACTTCAACTAAAAGGCAGAGGAGCGCTATATTGGATAAGGAGAAATCCATGAAGTGCAAATGGTTTCTCATTTATATTTGGTGTGTAGATCAGTATTTCACAGTTCCTAGATGGTACTCTCACTGGGTATATGTGATGCTAAGTTGGAGGCATGTGACGTTCTTTTTGGTTGCTTATTAAGCGTCCTTCAATAACCAAGTTTGAGGTTTTATATGTGTGACTCTTTCCTACGCATCTCTGTTCCCCCTCTTTGAAAATAGATGTTGTCTGATTTCCTAGAAATTACTTGTGAAATCTGAAGGATGAGCAAAGGTGTTAACATATTCTAGATCTCTAGCTATTGAGGACTTTCCATTATTGGTGGCGCTGGCTGTCACTCTACCAGTACTGTCCTTCTAGTCATCAGTCTCCTGTCTAATGATCCAAGTGTTTTCTTAGGGTTGTACTGATATGGTGCTCTTGTACTGTGTGAACTAGTTTTGTGATGAACATATTCATATTTGGAGTAAGGTTTTGACCACAAATACAAATAAGAAAAGTGAGACATTTCCAACAACAGATCACTTTATGCCAACCGATGCAAAGCAAAGTTCTCTGATGCAGGACACAAAGAATGCTACGTGATTATCATGAGCGCAGAGCGCAGTGCTCTTTGTCATTCATATTGTGGGGTGACAACAAAGACCTATGTAAAATCACATGAACAAAACAAGGTTTGGCTCCTCTGCTCAGGGGAACATAGGGAACCAGGAATCAGTCTTAGTCACACGTCCCTTGATCACTTGGGGGTCAATTTAATCAGCTAGTACTGTGACTATCGACACCGTGACCCCTTCTGTGGTTATTTAGTGGAGTCTTCCTTAGGACAGATGTAAAAGACAGTAACAGAAGTAACTAACCCTCAAAATATCAATGGAGGGCAAGAAGCATCTAGTCAATTTTCAGTGAGTCATCGTGAAATCATCCCCATGTTGTGCAGTCACACCGGCTCCAGGTACATGGCGAAGACGTCCTGAATCGGAGCAGCCAGGAATCAGGGAACTGCCCTGTCTGTAGGTGTGTGAGTCCATAATGTCTGCTGGATGGTGTGCTGTCATGTTATTGTATGTGGTATTTTGAGCATGTTATGCTATGTCACGTGTTGGGATATTAAAAAAACCCTGTTGCCCTGGTACATGTTCCTATCACCGGAGCATGCAGGTGGGCAAACTTACCCCAGGAAAAAGATGCTGAATGTCCACCATCCATGGACTTGGGGAACACGTATCTACTCCACGAGCAAGGACAAAGGAGTGATTGAGTAGGGGGCAAATAGAATCCTAAGGTCACCCCCTTGGGCACGAAAGGGAAACTTATCAGCACAACTTCAACCACGCATTCACAATTTTCACGTGTGCCCCTTACAATGGCTCTGAGGGTTGGTTTGAGGTCATCCAGACATATGGGTACAGTCTGCACTGGCAGACAATTTACTTGGCGTTTAAAAAGTTTGGTCTGCTGCACACAGCAGAAAATAATTCCTCTAGTCAGTGCAGGTGTGTTGCGAGCTCTGCCACGCCCACGCACCGTGCACCTGCACAGCAGACCAGTGGTGTTTTTGTCTTTAACAGCCCGAGGCAAAAGTGGCAGTTTGCCCACATCTTTCCTGTTTACAAATGCACAAACCAGAACAATGCGAATGGCTCCCTATTGCAAGTTGCAGCTACTCTTGTGGAAAGAAGTTCGCAATTAAATTTCTATATAAAACAATTAGGAAGAAAATTTAACAAGCATGCTTAAATTTTAAAAATCAGCTCAACAGAGTCAAAAATGTTAATATTTAACAGTGAAAGAATACTTGCTCTAGAATTTACATCGACTGATAGAGGTAACCTTAGGCTATATTTTCTTTTTTTTTTTTTTTTTTTAAAGGGGCTCAACTTCCATTAAACATAATACATGCAAACGTGTAATACAGAAATCAAAGGTAAACATTTTAACCAACTAGTCCTGAAAAGTTCGAGAATGGATGCTCAGGCTCGCAATATATAAAACAACACTGATCAATTTGAAAATATGGTATTTAGCATTACATTTGGAGGTACCACACAGCAAGTCAAGTTAGATTGTGCATCATCTACTTTTAACACAGGGGTTTATGGAAGAAGCTTAAAGCTGGTTTCATTGCAGATCTACAGTGACGTTAGAAACGCAAAACATGTACATTTCCACGTAAAATTCCAATCCTGAATTACAGGAATAGGACTGCTGGAATGTTTTGATTGGTGTAATTGTCACCTTCGTACGTCTCTTTGAAGGGGCGGGACGGTGAGTGTCTCAAGGTGAACCACATTACAATGAGGGCAGTTTATGTTCCTATCCAAAAAAATGCATTAATGATCTCATGTGAAAGGTAAGTGAGAGCACCCTTCAATGGATGGCATGGAGAAGATACGCCCCTATCTTTTAAAGGACTGTATGAAAAGGGGTGCTGTGAACAGTCAAATATTTTCCCAAAGGAGAAAAGTGAAGAGAAATATGACATATTCAAAAGACATTGTGCATCACATTAACGCATGAATTAATATATCCTTAACTCGTGGTCATGAAAAGAGCCAGTGTTGATGATTAAGTGTAGGTGCTGCGCACCGGAAACCATCTGCTCAAATTAAGCACTACATTCAGTAATGCTCTTTCCACCCACCTGTGTGATGCTGAAGTGCAGACCACTCCCTGGAAATGCACCTTAACGTATTACAGTTGCGCGAACTGAGTACCGCCCATGATAAGGATGCTGTGATGGTAATATTCGCTTTGGTGAGACTTACCTTACCATTCACAGAAGCCAATCCCTTTCAAAGTAATCACATTTTGTGTGTAATCTACACAACTGCACCAGCAAACCACCTCAGTAATTTAGTTCACACGATGCTAAGGCAAAATGACTGTTCTGGTACAAACTGTACCCAATCTCAGCCAACTGCAGTTATCGCCGGTACATTTACCTCCAGTGATGCAGCTCAACTTGGCAGTGTGTGGAGAAAGTTCCAGTGATTAACTCCCAATTCGTACAAAAACACACTGAGCTCTATTACTTCACACTAAATCACATTTTTAAGAAACATCAAAGCACAGGCACTACAGGAGCAGTCCACTGTCCTGCAGTTGAATCTATATGGTTCTGATGGTGAATCTAGTGTCAAGTGAATGCATGAGTCAAACTACCTTCTTCCATAAGCTCCATATGGACCTGTGACCTTGTATTAGATGAGTTTGGCCCCAGAGTGGCTCCTATAAGACTGCATGTCTACTATCAAAGCACTGAATGGAGACCGGTGGGATCTTATGAAGCATTATGCTGCATTTCGTGAAACTACACAAAGTTTTGCAGCCTGTTCAGGATGCACTGCAGACCCTAGAGGGAAGGCGGCTAACCCTCCCCATGAGCGGCAAACGAAGGGCCCGGCAGCAGCAAGGTGCACGAGCGCGACAAAGAATGGGCCAATGAATGACCAAGGAAGTTTGGGTTCAAAGGAGCCAATCAAGAGAGAGAGAGAGGCGTGATCGCAAGCACGGCCATCCAAGTTTTGTCGCCCAAAGGAATTGAAATGTAACAGTTTTAGAGAATCTGTATATATAGCTTTTCACAATAGACATCCGGCCCTCCATATACAAATGTTGAGTGCGAAGGGTGGTAGGGCCTATGCACAAAAGCAACCTGGACCTTAAACCCCCCTACATTTCAACACTCGAAAAAAACGCAATAGAGTGGAAAGGTGTGCGCCGGGGCACTGTACTCTGTTCCCACAACTTTCTTAAGGCTCATACTTTTAACTGTTTCTTTTGTAAAATACAATATCAGCTGTTTTAAATTGAGAACGAAATGGTCTGACTTAGGCTCAGAGTGTGCTCTGAGAGATACACAGGGCCTGAAACAAAGAAATGCACATATGTTTGTGAATAGGTGACATTGATGTCTATCTAAACACATCCTGCGCCTGTTAAAAGCCAGGGTCCATCCCTCTGTAATTTCTGGCCAAGACACCAATACGTCCTGTCAGCTTGGCGAGGACAGCAACCCCAGCTGCTAGAATAAAAGTGTGCAAAATAAAACTGTACTACATTAACTACTGGAAACAAGGCTGTGCAATAGACAAAACTTAGGATCAAGCCACCCCAGCTATATAGTTGCATTCGTGCAAGCGTATAACACTAACAAACGTACTTGGATGTACGACAAATGGTTCACATCCGCACATTTACTCTTTGGAGTACCACTGTAGAGAGTACCAATATTGAATGAGGCCCTAAAATGAATTTAACGAGGGGAATGGTTGGCTTAATCGAGGAGGGATTGAACACGTTATTTCAGGTTGCTGAATTGATTTGTATTTTCCATATCATGATGTATTCTATCTGAATTCTCGTGGCTGGTGAGGCTAGTTCTTTATTGGCCTTAAACATGAATGTTATATGTCAAGGAGTTTTTATTCATGGATGGACTGAGCATGTATCTTTCTCACTTGGTATGTGGCCTGTTTTTATTATGATGTATTTTATCTGCACTTTTATGGTATTTTTTTATACCACATAAAGTATTTTGAATGAATGAATGAGTACTGATAATGAGCGTGCATTTTAACGCCAAAATGATCTACTACAAACATCTACAATAGATAGATCCTCAGTACAACCAGGGTAAAAAGGATGAGATGGGGAGGAATATCGTTTGCACAATTAGTACAGAAGTTGTAGAACGATCTTCCACCCAGTCGCAGAGCACTGGAAAATGAACTTTCCTTCAGGAAGAAACTTAAGACATGACTGTTTCCCCGTTAAAGTACCAGAGGCCCTACTTTCAGCACAGTACTCCCCAGAACGGGGAAGCCTTCAGGTAGCCATGCGCTTAACAAAACATAAACATAAACAAATAAGCACACCTGTCAACTCACACGGTGCCACCGTGTGACACACAATATCGGCTCCCATCACCCGGCGAGGAGCCGATATCACACGATGGCAGAGAAAACAAGCTGAAAACCCCTAAAACTCCCAAAACTGTGGATTTCCATCTCGTTTTCGGAAGATTTGAACTGCCAACGTCCATTAAGGGTGTGAAAACACCCCAGGACATCGACACCAGCCTCAGGAAGCTTTTTTTGTCTGGTTGTGGAGGAGGGTCACTGGGGGAAGGGGGCAGGAGTGCCTCTCAGGTGCTTCAGGGCAACGAGGCCACGCCCCTCCTACTCCCGCCGCCCTCCTCACACAGTGAAATGTCTGTGTTAGTTGGTAGGTATGTATAAGTGGCCTCCATATATCACTGAGGGGACTTTCCAAGATCTTGAAGGCACAGAAGTGTTCTCTCTCTTTTATCCTGTTGCCATTTCCACATGTGAGACTAAATTGCACAGAGGTCCCTTCCCAGCTCATGCCTCAGAACTTGCCAGACTGCAACCACACGGAGAAATCTGCTGTATTTGTACTTTGTACTTTCAAAATGAGATGAAGCAGGCCAACGGGTCCTCAACAACAGCTGTGCTGCCTGTGGACTGTGCTGCAGGCTCCGTCCACCTGCGCACTGTAATTAGTAAATAAAGGAAGGGCCAGGTGTGTACATACACACTGGTCCCCGCTGCACAATTATGTGTTGTGCATACTTCAGTTAACCCCTTGGGCGCCCCTGCGATTCTGCGCCTGTGCGGCGCTTTTAATGAG
Source organism: Lissotriton helveticus (assembly GCF_964261635.1). Taxonomy (NCBI): domain Eukaryota; kingdom Metazoa; phylum Chordata; class Amphibia; order Caudata; family Salamandridae; genus Lissotriton; species Lissotriton helveticus. The sequence goes on along the minus strand of NC_136070.1, from coordinate 1,161,662,105 downwards.
TGGGCGGGTTCATGACGGCCCCCAGCCGTCATCAGCACACGCCCACCGTAGTGCATGACGGCCGGGGGCCGTCATCAGCATGGAAGGGGTTAATAAACTCAAAAAGGTCCCAATGGAGTCCAGGAAGCCAGTAATCATTGGTTGGAAACACATCGAATCAGCCACAGGAATTCTCTTTTAAACAGATAATTGGTCGCACAACAATGCACTGTGATGTGCTGAGTGAAAACAGGTTGCAAACAGACGTTCCATCCAGATTGCAAACTATATATTAGCACATACTTTTAATAACTTTTTCTTTTCGGTATGTTTATTTCGGCAACAACCCCAAAAAACATACAGTAAAAAACAAAAACATTTACAATGAAACATGTTAAAATCAAAATTCATCATTAAAATGCAAAACGAGCAGAGCAGCAATTCGATGATAAAAAAAAGCCATAATGCACAGTTTTGCAAGTTTAGAAGCAGCACATGGAAATAAACCCTAAAATATTCTTTGGGCCAAGTGGGCAAACCGATGCAAGAAGACGGGGTATGTCATTCGGATCAAATACACAGTAAATCACTTTAAAATCAATTTCATAGTCAAAGTGCAAAATGAGCAGAACAGCAGTTTGATCACACAACAGCCGTGTAGAACTGAGCTACAAATGTGGAAAGAACAGAGGGGAACATGTCAAAATAAATATTATTTAAACCAAGTGGACAGACTGTTACCAGGGAGCGGATTGTAACATTTGGTTCATACACATAAATATAATAAAATATATTGCTGGCCAGAGATAGGCCTACTATCGTACTAAGGGAACAAGATTCACAATAAAAACAGTTATAAAAGGATCTTGTTTTGATGACCGTGAACATTAGATCCAATGTGGGTAATGTAAGCGAATCAATGTAACTCCCAGGTTGGGCCAGAACGCATCTTCACCGAAGGACATACTAGTTTGTTACAGAGAAAGGCTCAACGATATCCTTATTTGCCTAACTTCTAAAATATATCTACCCAAACTTAGTACCCTGGGGGTACTGATGTCAGATCTTCAGATCCAATAAGAATCACTGAAGTGTCTTGGTCCCAAAGAAGTGAACATCGATTTGATCCATGACCTCTTGGATTTAGCATCAAGCGGACAAAAAAACAATGCAGGCTCTACATCCTCTGTGCTGTTAGTGCAAAGCATGAGCCGCCTATTTCCCATTTGTACATGAACTTATTCACCTGTAGGGTGCCAAGTCTAAATTTAGAGAACAGGGTGAGAGCTAGCGGTGGAACATAAAGTCCAGAAATCCTTCTGTCAATCCCCCTGATTTCACATTTCGATGGTACAATTCAACCACATGGATCCAGTATTTTTCCTTGACAATTAGCTTTGAGTTAGGCTTGATTAGAGTAGGGTCCAACCAGTAAATGCCTAAGTCCAAATTGTTCAACTGCACCTTAAAATAGCTCAGCCAGGGGATAGTATTGCAGCCCCCCATGTTGACTATCTTCTCAATGCAGACCATGGCCAGTTCATGGGTGGACCACATATGCACCCAAAAGAGTAATGGTGTTAATTTAGCTTTGTCCCCAATTCATTTTAAATCCAATATCAAAGAATAAGGAGAGCATGGGGGTGCTATGGGGTGATGTGTATAAGGTTTTTAAAAAGCAGTTTTCTTTGGTGGCGAGACCCTTGTGCTTCTCCAGCCCCCACAATTCAGCCCCATATAAGGCTATTGACTGAACCTTGGCCGTATACATTTCTTGCAACTGGGGTCACAGTTTTTGGTGTAGTAACTTTATAGCGTTTAGAAACTGAAGCTGACCCACACACCGGTGAGAGCTCAGATTTCATTAACTGGGCTTTTCAAATGCCGGATTTGTCAAACCTGACCCGTAGGTAATTGAATTGATTAACCTGCTGTAACTTAGAGCCACACAAATAAAATCCACCTTTATGTGATTTATCCGGATTTAGGGACAGTATCTTAGTTTTGGTGGCATTAACTTCCAAACCTCTGGATTCGCAGTACCCTTAAAAGCTGTTCAACAGGTTCTGCAGACCCATGGGCGTTCGGGAAAGCAAGACGGTATCATCTGCAAATAATCATACAGGTGTTGGCAAGCCTCCTATCCTGGAGCAGTCATGGGTGCATGTTGACAAATGGTCCACCAGAGGAATATTACAATAAGTGCCCTGAGTGTGTAACAGGCCTTTGCGCCCACTTAGCGCACCACCGTGGCACTTTGGTATTACAGAAGGTGACACAGACGATTGTGCATCCCCTTCATTAATACCGATAGCGCTGGTGCACTTAAAGCGCCAGCGCTACCATCCAATGAACCCTGAGACATCTCCTCGCAGGCGGGTGAACTCACTGACTGCACCCACCTGCAAGGGGATCTCTATTCCCCTTTAAAAGTGCAAGCGGGTGGGGGCGTGGCTTGCGCGCCGTCACAGCATGGCGTGTCGCGCTTGAGCTCCCAGGCGAGTGTGGCCCGACGGAGATTCTCAGCCGCTTCCTGACTGCCCCTCTTCACCGGAACGACATCTCTAGGTGCCGGAATATGTCAGGAGCTGTTTGACATCATTTTCGGAGACTTCTGCTGACGGCTACATACCTTCCCCGGCATGCTGCTGTGACGCTCGGTCTCTTCACGGGCGGCCGCCATCTTCCCGCTTGTGACGGAGCCGGCGCTTTCTCTACAGAAGTGCCGTTTTTGATACATTCTTGCCGGTGTGGGGTTATCCAGGTCATTTTCCACACGGCGCTTGCAACTGGTAACATTTTTCTTCCTTTTTTATGCTCTTTGTGCTGTTTGGCTAGATATTATGTTGCCTACGCTCTTTTTTTCTTCAGTACAGATCTTTGTTGCTGGAACTGCTTTTTCCTCATGATGTATTTGTGGTAACCTCTTGCTATATATGAGGCTCCACCATACATTTTGATGCCTGCTCTTCATATAAGTCCGCCGATGTCATTGATTTTGCGCTCCTTACGCTCAGTGTGCTCTATTTCATTTTTTTGGGTGTAACTACGCAGTTTCTGTCCTCTTTTTTCCTCAAGTGGCTGTGTATTTTTCTTGGGGACTGTCTCTTCATGGCTACAAGTATGGGCCGTTCCTCAACTAATAAAGACTCAAAAGATGTTGGCGCCTCGCTTAAACGACTTAAGGCACTGTCTCCTACGCCTGAGACTGCTCAGTCCGACACCAACTCTACTCTTGACGCAATATTAACGCGCCTTAATGAGGTGCATGATATTGCACAATCTACAAAGACTAATACGGACTTATTACAAGTGGAGGTGTCCGCTATTAGGAATGACTTCAAAGCCCTTTCTCTTCGTGTATCGGCCACGGAGTCACGTATAAGTTCCTCAGAGGATAATATACAGAAACAATCCAGGTCTCTCAGCCACTTGGAGCGTTCAATGGCGGCATTGCGTAAAGATCTCACTGAGCAGGAGGACCGTAATCGTAGATCTAATCTACGCATTTTTGGTCTGCCGGAAGATGCAGAGCAATCATCTTCCTCTATGATTGATTTTTTGTATCATTGGCTTCCCGATACTTTACAAATCTCATTCCAGAGAGAATTTGAGATAGAAAGAGCACATCGTGTTCCAACTTTTCGTTCTAAGTCTGCCACCCAGCCAAGAGCAATAATTTTTAAGCCACTGCGTCATCAACATACAGAACAAATTATTTCTCACATGCGTAAGACTAAAAATGTCGTTTGGGAAGGACATCGAATTTCAATTTCTCAAGACTTTGCCAGGGATACAGTCATAAGGAGGAAGGGCTTCCTTAATCTTCGGAAACGTCTTTCTGAGATGAACATTCCCTTTTCCTTTGCTGGTCCTTCCAAATTCCGCATTTCTTACAAGGGTCGTTCCAGAATTTTCGATGAGCCGGCTGACTTAGCTACCTTCCTGGACAACCAGATGGAGATACAGATGGAGAGTCAAAGGGCGACTTCCCAGGATCCTGGTGCTTCGGGCACTTGAAATGTCTCTTTCTGTCTCCTTTATGGTGGTTTTCTATATTCCTATGTTTCCTCTTCTCTTTCTGGCTGATAGTATACTGCATTATTGACTTTTACCTCAGTTACTGGAGTTTTTGTGTTCTGTTTTGTACTCTTTCCTTTCTTCATAGTCATGTTCTTTATTCCGTTATTTTTTTTCTCATTTTTTCTTCTTTGCACTCTTTACCACTCTGTATAAATTCTAATGTTTATGCTTTTTCAAATTTACTCACATTTCGTACGTTTGGAATTAAGGATTGTCCATTAATTGACTGGTTTTTTTTTCAGTTACACATGGTTATCTTCATGGTCTTTTGGTTTCCTTTTTACCTTACCATATTGTATTTTCAATATTGGCTGCATTAGTATTCCTATTACTCTGTATATCTTGTTTGCGTCTTAGTCCATCACTATTTATGTCTCATTATCTTGTGTTCTGCATTAGTGGTGATATATGTTATGTCACTATTCATTCCACGTTAGTTTCACTGCTTGCTGTTTGTCTATTAAGACAGTTGCTTTTCTCTAATATGTATCACCTCCGCACTTTCTTCTTCGCTTCCTATTCTTTTATTCTCTTCCTTTCTTTTTCTATTCTACTCCTCTCCTTAGTATATCTTCTTTCTGTATTCTCTCCTTCTTTCTGAGTTTTGTTGTTTTTTCTATTGATCTATATATCTTTCCTCCTTCTATTTTTTCTACGCTGTCTTTAGTGCTTGTTTCTAAGTTGGTCACTATTTTAGTCTCATTTTCTTCTCCTCTGCTCTAGTGGTTATATCTTTTATGTCAATATTCATCTCAGGTCAGTTTTCATTGTTTGATGCTTCTCTGTTAATAATAGTTGCCTTTCTCTGATATGTATCATCACTTCTCTTTCTTTTTCGCTGTCTATTCTTCTATTCGCTTCCTTTCTTTTCTTATGTTGTTCATATGCTCGTGCTTTTCCGATTTCAATTACATATCGTAGTTTTTGATAGTTAAGGATTGTTCATTTATTGAATGTCTCTTTTGATGATACACATAGTTATCTTCATGGAATTGTGTATTCTTTTTTACTTTACCACACTGTATTTTTCAGTATCACAATGACTAATCTTATTACGTATTATATGTATGACACTTGTTACTAGGTTATTAATTCAGTGTGACTTTACAGATTTACTTGTTGCATTGTTCTTATTTATATTATTATGCTGGTATTTGTTTATATTTTGATTGTTACCTTTTCCTACTTTATTGTCATCAACTAGGTAATCTATTGGGGCTACGGATATTAATTATTATCCCTCCTTGTGCGGGTCCCTTGCTCGCTTTTCCACGTTCTCCTTAGTATGAATTGGGTCTTTTTCAGGCTTCCCCTGCTATTTCTTCTCTCCCTTCTCTTTTCTTCTTCTCTGTCTTTTTTTCTTCTTTCGGATTTCCCACATGGATTATCCCTCTGCGCTCTTTCTGTTTGCTATTTGGTTGCTTGTCTCTGTGCAGTTGATTATTTCTCTGTCATTTATGGTGTCTTTTCTTTTTTTTATATATGTCCATGCCGGGTTTGAATGTATTATCCCTTAATGTTAAGGGTTTAAATCATCCGGTGAAGAGGTCAAAAGTCTTAGATTATTGTAAAGCTCTTTCTTCGGACCTGATCCTTTTTCAAGAGACCAAGGTCTCTACCAGAGAGGCGTTATTTTTGAAAAAAGAATGGGTTTCTGATGTTTGCTGTTCTGATGCCTCTGGCAAACGAAATGGGGTCGTTACATTAATTTCCAAGACTTCAGGTTTATCTATAATTTCTTCTGATCACGATTCTGAAGGTCGTTGGTTGTTAACCAAATTGTCTGATGGACATAATGATCTTTATGTGATGAATATCTATGCCCCTAACATTGACGATCCGACCTTTTGGAAATTGATTACCAAAAAATTAAATGATACCCCACATGCTGGGAATCTTATTGTTGGCGGTGATTTTAACTTACCGATGGATCCCATTTTGGATAGGAATTCAGCTTTTCAGTTTCGTCCTCCAAAATCCCATAAACAAATGCTTAACATAAATTCCCTCACTCAGCTTCAAGATATATGGCGTCTTCACAATCCCACTGGTAGCGACTTTTCTTTCTTTTCTTCACCTCACTCTTCTTTTTCTCGTATTGACTATCTACTTGTTCACTCTTCTCTTGTTCCGTCCTCTTCTTCTCCGCTTATTCATCCTATTTTGATTTCTGATCACGCGGCGGTTACTTTTACTTTGTTGTCCTTTGCTCCTAAATCCCGTGCTCGCTCCTGGAGATTAAATACAGACGTTTTACATGATACTGCTCAGGTTAATGAATTCTCTGATGCAATAGAAACTTTTTTCCATGAGAATGAAGGTTCAGTCTCTTCCCCAATTGTCCTCTGGGATTCGTTTAAATGCACTTTCCGTGGTCAGGTTATTAAATGTATGTCCAAACGAAATTCTGTTATTAAAAAAGAGCTTACAGATTTATCAACTGAAATTAAAACTTTGGAATCTACCTTTAGACAATCTCGAGATGCATCTTGCCTACAATTAATAAAACAATTTAAATACAAATTTAATACTATAGTTACCAAAAGAGCCCATATTGGAGTACAAGCGCAGAAATCCAAAAGATTACTGTTGAAAAATCGGGCTGTGAAGATTCTTGCTGCTACATTAAAATTTCAAGATTCCTCATTTAAGTCCTCTCAAATTTCTTCTATTACGGACCACTCGGGCTCTAAAAAATTTCAGACTGGGGAAATTCTTGGTGTTTTTCGTGATTTTTATAATAACTTATACACTCCTTCTAATCAAACTTCTTTTGAGCATTGTCAAGATTTTTTAAAATCTGTTCCGGTGCAGACGGTTTCTGAGGATGATCGTACTTTTTTAAATGCCCCGATTTCCCCTGAGGAAATTGTTACCGCAATTAAAGCTACTCGTTCTGGCAAAGCCCCGGGCCCTGATGGTTACCCTATTCTGTTTTATAAAACTTTTCTCCCTGCGCTTGTTCCCAAATTGCAATCTGTCTTTGATTCTTTTGTTAAAGATGGGTCTGTTTCTGGTACTGCAGCTGAAGCTACTATTGTAGTGATTCCAAAAGACGGAAAAGATCATTCAGATCCCAAAAATGTTCGCCCTATTTCTCTGCTCAACATGGAAGCTAAGATTTTTGCCAAAATCTTGGCCAAACGATTGGAATCCTTTATTCCCCATCTTGTTCATCCCTCTCAAACCGGGTTTGTGAAGGGTCGTCTTGCGCGCGATAATATACGCACTTTTTGTCATATTCTTGGATCAGCTAAACGATCTCAACTCCCTGCCGCGGCCTTGGCCCTTGACGCTGAAAAGGCCTTTGACAAGGTCTCTTGGCCGTTTCTTCGTGCTGTCTTGTGTGCTCATAACCTTGGTGACTCCTTTATTAATATGGTAATGTCCTTATATTCTCAACCTAGAGCTAACATTAGAGTTAATGGTGCTACGTCGTCCTTTTGTAATCTTCGTCAGGGCACTAGACAAGGTTGTCCTTTATCTCCGCTTTTGTTTTTACTATCTATTGATCCTCTTCTCAGATTGATTGAGTTACACCCAGACATTAAAGGTTTTTCTTTTGGATCTCATTGTATTAAAACAGCTGCCTACGCGGACGATGTTCTTATTTTCTCAGATGATATCGCCTTGGCAATTCCTGCTATTTCAAATACCATCTCCCTCTTCTCAAAGGTTTCAGGGTATACCTTAAACAAAGATAAGATGGAAATGTTCCCTTTGAATGCCTATTGTTTCCCTTCACATATGGGCTCTGCGGGTTTTAAATGGCAGCCTACACATTTAAAATACTTGGGTATTTATTTCTGTTCTACCTTATACGCCACTACTGCCTATAATGAATCCCAGACTCTTCTTAAAGTGCGTCGTCTTTTGAATACATGGTCCCCGAAGCACATTTCTTGGTGGGGTCGCCTCCAGACTCTTAAAATGATAACACCCATTGTTAATTTTGTATCGTCCATGCTTCCGGTTAAGTTATCAGATTCCTTTTTTCGTGAACTTGATGTTCTGACCTCTAAATTTTTGTGGAATGACAAACGGGCTAGAATTGCTTACAAATTCTTGAGACGACCTTGTGTTATGGGAGGTTGCAATTTTCCTGATTGGGGAAAGTACCAAACTGCCTTTTTGGCTTCTCAAGGTGCTTTATGGTTTGCTCCTCCACCTCTTCCCCCTTGGCTGTTAATAGAACAGGACTTAGCATCTCCTTTGCCGACTGCCTCTTTTTGCACCACGTCTACTTTACATATCCGGTTTTCTCGTTCTATAATTCTTGATACAATTGCTGCGGTCCGGAGTGTAGACAGGAATGTGGCAATCCCCTTACATAAAACTAGGTGGTCGTCTATTTGGCGGAATTCTAAAATTAAACTTAATCTTCCTCCCGCTCTCATGTCCTATTGGGCGGCTAAAGGGATCTCCCTTGTTTACCATCTTTATGGTGCTAATGATGAGCCATTACCCTTTTCCACCTTGGCTCCGAAGCATTCTTTAACTAACTTAGATTTTTATACTTTTCTTAAAATTAAAGTGGCACTCGCTAAAATACATCTTCACCCTACCTCTTCCACCATTTCTCTTTTTCATATCTGGACTAAATCTGGTCACGTAGCCTCCAAAATCTATAATTTTTTATCATCTGTTTCACTGCCCACACATACGGTTGCTCAACAGAAATGGTTACATCATTTTGATCATGGAGTCACGGCTCATATTTCTTCAGACACCTGGCAATTGATTGGTAAACTTTCTCTTCGAAATAAAATTGCCCCATCATTAATGCAATCTAAATTTTTCTCTGTCAACCTCCTTCATTGGATGCCTGTTCGTCTACATTCGCTCAATCTCAAGGATGACAATTTATGCTGGAGCTGTGGATTATTGATGGGTGATTTTCAGCATATGTTTTTTGAATGTTCCCTTCTTCAGCCTTTTTGGAACCTCATTCATAAACATCTCTCTCTCATCTTTGGTATTCAGTTCCAACTCTCTTTTCCATTAATATTACTGGGTCCATGGGCTGCCCCTGTTCCTCTCCCCTTGGATCCAATGGAATTACAGTTGATGGATCTCCTTTTGACTGTTGCGGTGAAAGTCATACTTATGGAATGGAAATCCTTTTCCTCTGTTTCCTATCATACTTGGTGGGCTTGGGTCTCCTTCTTGCGTAGTGCTCACACCTCGGTTGATCAAGCTCACTTTTCTCCTTCTATCTCTAGTAGGGTCTGGGAAGCTTTGGATGATTATATGGATTTGTCATCAAAAGGGTTGATTGCTCAGTTTCCTTTTGATGTATCTGTTTGAGTGGCGTCTTGTGTTCTGCGTGTTTGGTTAGTCCGTTGGGAATCCTTCTTTTTCTTTTTCTTCTTCCTCTTTCTCTTTTCTGTCCTCTGTCCTCAGTCCCCTTTCTTTTTCTTTCCTTGTTCTCTCTTTCTTTCTTCTTTCTTTCGCTCTATATCCTTCCCTGCCCCCGATTCTAATAATTGATTGTGATACACTTATTTATTGATCGGATATTGGCCTTTATCTAATTAGTTCATATAACAGGCTACTTTTATCTAGGAATGCATTTACTTAACGGATGCTTCAGGCTTAGCCTCTGATTGTTTTGTTTCTCTTGGATCAACTGTATCACTTTTATTACATTATGTACTTCTTATTCTTTGTCACTTCTTTATACAATAAAATGCTTTGAAATCAAAAAAAAAAAAGTGCAAGCGGGTGCCAACTGCACTGCGAAAACACGGAGTGGCTGCAAGCAGCAAGCTGACGGCAGCAGGAGTTCGTAGCTGCTTTGGGGGCTGCTCATTCACCTTAATGGGGCGCATTGTCCTTGTGTAGAGCCATTAAAGATGACACCCATATGATTACCCCAAAAGCACACTCAAGATGGGAGGAGAGTTTAGGAATAGACATCACCCAACGAGAGTCGGAAAAAATACACAAAGGGACACGGGAAATTAGCTCAAATGCCCACTTTAAATTAATACAATTTAACTTTGTACACCAACTATATCTTACTACTAAAACACTACATAACATCTACCCCGCCACGTCGGATGAATGCGTGTGATGTAGAAATTCTGCAGCTGATTTTTTACATGTGGTATGGGAATGTATGTGCATTAAGATGTTCTGGCAGGAGATATTAGACAAACTTACACTAGTGCCAGGAAGGGTCCCAGAAGGCAGCCCGAAGGAACTACTGTTGGGGATAATACTGGCACCCATTAAAAGAGACGCAGCCGTAAATTCCTGAACCTAAGATTAGTATTAGAGAAACGCCGAATAGCTATCAGATGGTTACAGCCAAGCCTGCTGAACCTCAAGGAATGGTTAAGGGACATGATGTAAAGAGCCACAGCGGAGGAAGTTAGGATAAAGCAGGTTAGACGAGATGAGAAACTAGAGGTTAACCTACAAGCATGGGGGCAAATGCTACTAGACCTGGGGGGTTACACCCACCCTCCTTACTGCTCACGAATGAACACTTGACGCTCATTGCTCTCTGACACCCATTGGATGATGCACAAATGATGATAAACAATGAATAACTACTGTTATGACATGCAACATGTTGAGAAGGAAACGAGGAGACAGGGGTTGGCTTTACGACGTTTAATGCAGAGAGATGAATCTGGCATCCAAGACCCTCGACGATCCAGCAGAAACTGCCAAAGGTCGAGTCTTGTCAGCCTCACATTCTAGATTACAGATCGAGGTAAGTATAGAGAACAACTACATAACACAACACTAGTTAAGCACAAGGGGACACACACCTTACATGTCACACATTAGCGCTTCGTTCTCATGTTCTTTTTAAAGCAGTAGGAACTAATTTTGCCTTTCACCTGTAGGGGAGGGTGGAGGGATATGTTGGGTAAAGCTTTGTTATGATCTAAAATATATATATATATATGCAACTGTATGTATTAACACATAAGGTTATAAGATGTGTATTTTATTCATGCCTTTCAGATTGTATTTCAATAAGAATATTTTTTTTAAATGGGGGTGCGCGTTGTCATTGTTTGCGCCCGGAGCACCTTTTAAAAGGTGCGCCGGGCGCAAAAAATGACAATGCGTAATACGGCCCCAGGTCGTTAATATAAAGTATGAACAGTGTTGGGACAAGAACGCACCCTTGGCGCGCTCCACGTGCAGTGGGAATGTGTTCCATTCGGCCCCATCTCACCTGTGCATAGGTCCCCTCATGTAACCTCTTGAGGAGGGTCAACAAGCAAGGCTCTATGCCCAAACTAGATAGGGCAAGCCAAAACTTGTGTCTAGGAACCAGTTCAAATGTGGCCCTCAAATAGATAAAAGCGATATGAACATGATCTTCGGAGAGGGCCATATATTTTCATTTTATAAGATTATAAGACTCAAGCGAAAGGTCTGGTCAATAATGCTCAACTTTGGGTGGAACCCTGCTTGGAAGGGAGGCAGGATCATCCCCTCATCCAACCAGTTTTGTAGTCTAGATAATATTTGATGGCAAAAACCCGTTTGAAGGTTATCAATCAGACTGATTAGTCTATAATTACTTGGGGATGTTCTGTAGCCCTTCTTGTAAATAGGGATTATTTCTGCAGTTAACCAAGGGAGGGGGGGAGTGCTATCACCCTCCCGAATTTTATTTGAGAGAGTATTAATGTATGGGCCTCAACCTGTAGGTTCTGATAAATATAGATCCCTAGGACCTTGTCAGGTGCTGGTGCTTTGACATAGCCAAGGAAGTTAATAGGCAGATTGGTCTCCTCCAAAGAAAGTTTAGTAAAACTTTTAATATCATGTTAAGGAGAATGAGGACTCCTTTTACAGACTAATACATCATAAGGTATACAAGTCAAAAGTGATTTAGGAGTAGAACTGCTAAATAATAAATTAACAGTAAAGGATTCTGGGCCCTGCAGCATCAGCATAAACAAAATAAGCAAAAATATATTCAGACTTCCATATTAGATAAATGCCCTTCCATCAGCATGGCCATCTTTGCTTCTCTGTAAAGGCAAAAAACAGCAGTGCCATGATAAGCTTTCATCAATGTTGCTATCTTTGCTCCACTTCAAAGGCAATTAGCAATCACGATGTCACAATGGGGCATTGCAAACTTTTTTTTCTGCTTATCCCACACATAGTAGGCGCCAGGTAATGGCAAATGAAATGGGGAGCTATGGGTGCTCAAAAAACAAAAAAGCAAAAAAAGAAGAAAAATCATTTAATGTGACCTATAAAGGAAAAGATTGAAAACAATATGATTGGACCACCAACCTGGCACTAAAGCACACTCATAAGTTAGAGTATGTGTACATGTGATTATGCAAAATGCTGTCACTCACAGGGCAGTAGAACCAATTACAGAAATGGGCAAAGCCACTGGCCCATGTAGTACATTGTCACAGAGAGCAGAACAATTTAAATGATACTGAAAAGGACAGAACAGGAATGGGCCAATATGCATGCATATAGAGTGTTTTAAATGTTTAAAAATAGCTGTCTACAGGATTTAGCAGTGAAATAATAAACAACCCATAGAGGTCTAACCGCATTAACACACGATTCTCACAATAAATAAGTCAGGGCTACTTCCCTTATTGTAATTTTTCCTAATAAACAGATTGGGCCTATGGCATCCGACACAAATCTTCCTAGTAATCAATAAAGTCTTTGACATTGGCTTAGCACCATAACCAACTCAGTTCTAATATATTGAGCATAAGCTTTCTCATAAAGCAGCAATCAAACAAACAGCAAAATTACACCTAAGTATAAAATTACGGTTCGTAAAACAAGAAACAATATCTCAGAATATTTCCAACAAGAATTATCAAAGTGCAAACCTTGTACACCAATGAGCTAACCAGCAACGAAAAACCCTAGCTTACTAAATTCATTTGTGAGATTTCAAGTAATAAAATACCAGTCTAAAGCCTTCAAAGGACTGGAATAAGCCTCTTGACTTTTAAGGGTGAGACCTAGACCTCTGGAATCTGATATAACTTCTCTCAGTGAACTAATCATGTAGATCGGCTTCATCTTTGGCTTGTCACCATAGCCAACTGTATTCCATATAACCGGACACCCATAAGGAATACAGTCAAGAAATTATAAATATAGACAAAACTCCAAGTGTTTGTTAAAGGGGGTACTCAACACCAAAAACCCAGCTTAGTATGGAAACCTACGAAATTCTATGTAACAAAGTATATTTCTAGAGCCTTTAACAGAGTGTAATAACAATCCACCTTTAAAGGTCTAATGGTTTTAGCTTTTTTTTCACAAGAAATAAGTCGGCCTACTATCTTTGTCATAACTTTTCATACTAAACCCATAAAGCTTATTAAATGACACATAACGTCCCAACTAACCAGTCAGGCCTATAGGCTTTATATCTGACGTGTCACCATTAACAACTCAGGCCTACTAAATTCTGCATATGGTTTCTCAGAGGGCAACCCTCAGCCATACAGTCTAAAAAATATAAATATACACAAAATTAGAGTTGGCAGAACAATATTCAACTCCTCCTACAAGAATTAACAAGGATTATCAATCCACGTGTCAACAGGCTTTAACAAAGTGTATTATCTATATACCATTAATGTCCTAATGTCATTAACATGAGTTCTTAACAATAAAGTCAGATCTACTTTCTTTGTAGTAAGTTTTCATAATAAAAACTATTAGACTTACCGCCTAACGTTTTCCAATTAACCAATCAGACATTTATCTGTTATCAGATGCTCATTTCCCATAACCAATTCAGGCCTGCTTTATTCTGCATAGGTTTCCCCACAAAGCAACTTTTGGTATACAGTCATAAAATTAAAAATGCATACAAAATGACAGCAAACCCATATACAACAAACTTCCTAAAATGGCATAACAAGAGTTCTCAAAATACAAATCTTCTACATCGAGGGGTTGTCACAGGAGGTAAACACCAAACCCGTGCCTACTATGGTAATTAATGAGAATCGATGTAGCAAAATACCCGTCTACAAGGTTTAGCACAGTGCAATGACAATCCACTCTTCAAAGCCTAGTAGCATTAACACATGATTTTAACAATAAATAAGCCATGTCAATTGACTTACTAGTAACTTTTAATTATAAATAGATGAGGCCAAAGCTTTGAAACAAGACAATCGTTTCAAGTAGAAACACACAGCTTCTGCCCGAGCAAAATCTGTTCTTAATGCAATCAACATTTGGCTGGAGCCAATAACCCTTTCTCCATAGTGCTTCATAAAGATCTTTTTCCCTTGATCACATAAGTATAAACAACAGTTTATATGCTGCCAATCCATATCTACAAAAAGAGTAACAAATCCGAAATAATCTGCATACAACACAGCAAGCAGTGCCCCGGTGATGTGTCAAGATCATCGATGGCATAAAGATGTGTCCCATCAAGGCGCCTACAATTGTTGACGCCTTATTGGAAGAGGGGGCACTAAGGAGAAAAGTACATCTTTTCATGTATGTTAACTGTCAGCCTAAAGCAAACAGTGGATGAACACAAAAATACCCATGTATTGAATGTGAAATATATATTTAACCACATAAAAACAGGCCCATCAGAAATAAAAATTACTTCATCATTAATTCCAAATAAATCATTGTAATCCAAATTTTGAAAAGTAAGAACTAATGTACTCATACTGAAAATTCTTCTGCAGAGCATGGGGAGTAACCATTGCTTTGCACAGCTAGGTACGGCCCCCTGTGGCTTATACATGTGTACCACACATTGTTGCTTTTGTCACAGACTATTGCTCCCGTCTCTCCAAGAGGCAAGGCAGTGAACAGCAGAAAGCATAATCCATGTCCCCTGGAGGTGAAGGACGAATGTTTCTTGCAATCTGCCTTAAAGCCTGCTAGAGCCACAGTCACCGTGTAAACAAGTTGTGCTTATATAGACAGTAAGGTTCTTTTTTTACTGATCTCAGTATGAAAATATCCATTTGCCCATAAAAAGAAAGCCGTGCAATGTATGGTAATACAAGTGAGCTACTGGGGAAACAGCTGCCCGAAGTCATATTGTGGCTGACAAAACATTTGCACTGATTAAACTTTTTATAGCGTTCAGAAATGTAAAGCATCAAAATTATTTGGGTCAACATTTTAAAAACGAATACATATAAAACACTGCAAGATTTCTGGCTTCCTTTAAGGGAATCTTGGGACTTGGCATAAATCTTGTGTTTTTCCTAAAACTCAAGAAATTCCATCACTAAGTATTGAAATGAGAGGCAGGGAATTGAAATAGGAAGCTATCACATTCTGCATTAATATATGTATTACAATGACTCAGACTCATTGGGGGGGGGTAAACTAGGAGCCTCAGTGTGATCCCTAAGACCATAGATCTTGTTGTGGTCCACATTCCGCCTGACTACGATTGGCCGCATAGCATTGTAAAAAATTATCATGTGGTCTCAACTTTCTATTATTTTGTTAATTTGCCTGTATTATCCTTCAGAAAATATTTTTGGGTGAACTGGACATGATGCTCGGAATCCTAATCTGGGGACCTAGAAGAAGGCAGGTGGCACAGACAAGCTTGAAGTTGCCTACTATGTCGGAGGGTTGGGAGGTCTCTGATTTTGAGAACTACTACTCAGCAGCACAGCTGGAATAGATAGCTTATTGGTTGGTATGACATCATATGACAGAAACCGCCTACATGCCTGAGAAATTGCATGAGGGACATCTGCTCGCTATCTTATTGCGGAGGTCATGCACCCCCATTCACATGCCTTCCATAACTAGTATGTGCTGCCCTGGAATGCTTGGAGAGTTGTTTGCAAAATACAAGGTCTTCTGAACCATAGCAGTCCCCCTTAGGGGACTCCCAACTACCGTGGGACACTGCTTGTCAATAATTTGATACTCTGGAAAAAAGTGGGAACTACACAGATTGGCATCCTGTTTAGGGACGGCACATTAATAAGCTTCCAGACACTTGAGGAAGAAACCAGTTTTTTTCCATGGTAGGAAAGCAACTAGTAGTCTCTGGCAAAAGCACCAATAGGAGCCCAGCACGCATGCAGTGATACAGACCATACACACGATGGAGAATGGGTGGGAGATGATTACATGGCTATACAAAGCCCTCTTGGAACACACTTAAAGGTCATTGTGAGGAAGAGGTAGGCTTTTCCTTCAAAGACAAGGAATGGAAGCAAATAGTGACCTACCCCATAAAGTGTCCCGAAACAACCTCTTAAGATACATACAGATTAATATCCGACACACAGCATATCTCCATGAGTCTCTTTCCAATAGCCAAAAAAACTGTTAGGCAATACCCAAGAATGAAAACCATCGTCCAGCTGTCCCCTTGAAGGAATGCTGCTGGGCTTAGCCTGAAAATTGTAGCTCCCGTCTCAATCAGCAGTTACAGGGTATGCTCCCTTATACTCATATTCAGAAGGGACAGTGCACCTCCCATCGGACTCTCAACGCTGGGACGAGCCTTGGACTCTGAAGTGTGACTCTCTCAGGAGCGGATGGAATTCTCAGTTGACAAAGTTGACTCCAAATGTTGAACGGATATCCTACGTATCTTCTGTAGATAATTTGGCATTATCATATGGAGTAATATTGTTTTTTCTCTGTTCCATCGCGTAACTGGAATTTATATATTGTACCACAAATATGAGCTACTTGTATTTTAACACGGCAAAGACCATTATAAAATTAAGTGTTGTTAAAAAATAACTGCATTATCAATCATAATGATGATGATAACAATAATTGCTTATCCAAAATTCTAGACTCCGCTAATCAATGCAGAAACTGATGACTGATTAGTAAATGTCTCTCGCAATGCTATCCTAACAATTCTTTACTGACAACCAGATGTGTTGCCACACTTACATGCTGATGCAGCAATTCTAGAGCCCACTCAATGCCATAACTCATGACACCAAATCTCAGGACTAAAAGTTAGGACTACTACCTACACTCTTCTCCCATCCATGCACTACAGATGCAGTTATCACTCAACCACCCACGTGAAAAGCCTCAACAAGTAGTAAGGAAGTGCTACAGAAATGCTGCATTACAATGCACACAACAGCACACGAAAGAAAGTAAACTGAACGAAAAACACAATATACATGTGTTTTAAAAGTATCTTCAAATATGACTACGAACATTTTAGTACAGCTTGAAAATAATAAATATTCAGTACTAAGTTCACTGGTATGGTATTATCTAGAGAACAAAACTGCAACGTTATCCCTTTTCCTTGCAGTATAAAAGAGGTTTGTATAATAATCTAAATATTCAATAACCAATGACAATAAAGACGAGTCGATTAGTTGATACACGTGTAAATGGCTAGGTTTGTACAATACTTTTTAAAATAACACTGTCGTGTACCCACTGTTTTAAGTAATCCCAGGTTTGACATTAAAGATAAATACAACTTTTGGAAAAAAAGGTGATTTGCAAATGAACACACAGTTGTGATAAATGGTGAGCACAGAGTCTTCAAAGCAACTTTCAAAATATTGGAACTTGGCAAATTAACTCAACATTTTATATGACAAGGTGGCAATTTTGTATGAAAGTATGACGGGTTTCTTATAAAGGAAAGGGAACAATTGCCCTTCAAGTAGTGTAATTATTCTAAAAATCATACAAGTATGCCATATGTGTGGTAGTCGAGGAACTTAAATCCTGTGCCACTTCATTAAACTCAATAACGTTCCCTAATTTGCAAATAGAGCTGAATTATTAAGTTGGATTTGAGTACTGGTATAAAAAAACAGTTTTATGCATTTCTTATCTTCTGTCCTCCGGTTACAATGAACATCCAATTTCTGAATACTCGGCGTAAAAACTGATCCCGAAGGGTTTACGGCTCCTCAAACAGACTCTTGAATGTATTAGTTTACGAATAATGTTTTACAAATATGTAAATTACACACAAACACAAATGCATGCTGTCATTTCAATATAGGGTTATTTCCCATCTCCGCAGACTTTTCAGGTTCAGCATAAAATGAAGAGGGAAGAAAAAATAGAAAAATTGAAAGACACAGAAATGGATTACAGAGAGACATGTTAAAAACTGATATTCTTCAAAGAGGAGTGGGTTATGAGGAAAGCAATGCATGTGGTTATGTGCTTTTGGGGAGAAAGAAGATTGATGATGGAGAGTCAACCATTTTGGTGGGGGGGTTTATAGTGCGAACACGGCCCGAAGTTACCGCACCAGTGATGTTACAGACAGGACACATTCATTTTGTTAGGCAGGGGGAGATTAAGTGATTTACCCAGAATTACTTGGGCACCACACTCCCCTCCTCACTCAGTTCTCATAGTTGCACCCAATACAACAGGATCCCGCCAGCTTGTACACTGCATTAGGGACATATTAAGCGGGTATATACATACGATACAGTGATATCAAGTTTAAAGGTTTTCTTTGTTTTTCTTCCTTCTTTTTCTCTTCTACATTGAGTTTCAATATATCTGTGTACAGGAATACCTGCTACTAATCTCTGAAGTGATTTAATGCTGCCATTGTTTTGTTTTGGGAGTAATGTTGAATGTGGTAATTTGCTCCCCCACCTAAAAGGCACAAACATGCAAATGGAGATGTATTATGAGTTGTACTTCACTATAACGTATATACAGCGGTATGGTATGTTGAATAGAAAACAAATAAAG
This sequence comes from Lissotriton helveticus, assembly GCF_964261635.1. Lineage (NCBI taxonomy): Eukaryota > Metazoa > Chordata > Amphibia > Caudata > Salamandridae > Lissotriton > Lissotriton helveticus. The sequence goes on along the minus strand of NC_136070.1, from coordinate 1,161,643,349 downwards.
ATTATTTTAAAAATAAGTATGGGTAGCTCTGAATGCCATGAGGGGCTGATTTACATTATAGAAAACATAAATAAAGTTGACTTAGTCGAGTAATCAATGTCCTGTATACTCTTTCGCTCAGCAATTTATGTTGCACTCACAATAGGTTGGTTATCTGATGGCAGTGGCCCTACTGTTACTATTATCCACCAAGTGAGTAACCCTACTTCATAAAGGAAATTAGATATTAGGAACATAAATTGCTTTGAATGAACACTGATATCCCTTAAAATCCTATCAGTAATGTCGACTGAAGATAAAATTGTGGAGGATATGAAATATTGAGCTCTCGCCATACAGAAGAGGCCTACAACCACGAAACACCTGCCGACTCTAGAGGCTGCAGTGGATTTTAAAATGTTATAAACATTAATAATCATGATATAAGATCAATTTAACTGATAACTGACATGTTTTTTCTAGTAAATACTGGAAATGATTTTTGCCAATTGATAATTGTCATTAGTAAATGTGGATTCACAGTAAGCTATAGATGATGGTTAGTCCAATCTAGATGGTCCACTTTGACTCCCCATACAATTAAGTACACACTTGCAGTGACTTGAGCCATTACCAACTCTATAGAGGCTGGACTGAAAGAAATGAAGTTTAGTAAAAACCAGCAAATTGAGGAAAGCAAAGGTTGAGAGATTGACCTCATCTGCCTAATCTAGACCGGTTCTGATGGAAGTAGATGTAATCCTAATAACAAAGAAGGAATGACTTCAGGAAGAGTGGCGGAAGGACATTGTAATAACAACAAGGACAAGGCAGATCAATGTATCTAGTCTGCTTACATTTCTACCAAGCGCAAACAGGGTTTGAAAAGCTGTCAGAAACTCCAATCCATCAGGGCTTAAGTGTCCCTTTTAAATGTTTTTGTCTAAATAACCAAGTAGTCCCAAAATCACAGAACACACAAAAAGTTACACAAAATAGAAATTTATCAAGTCATAAACATCTGAGAAGTGCAATGTAGACATGTTCTGATCTACTAAGAAGTACCTCTTATAGCGGCACACTGAATAAGTTGGGCAGGTATGACAAGATCCCCACCCCTTCCAAGTAAATATTTAAAATTACGAAAGTAAACAGATTGTGGACAAGGTGCTTATTTAAGTTCAGCCTTAAAATGAAATTAGAACATTAGAATGTTGAGTGCTTAGTTGAAGACAAAGGAGTGCACCAGGTTTCTAATGGGCAGTAGAATTCCGGAGTCCCAATATTCCTATGTTTGTTCACAGCTGTTGCTGTAAACAAAACGACTCACGGAGCCCGAAAGTATTTTAATCCCCTCGGGCTCCGTGAGGCTTTTGTTTTACAAATTAGAACATTCTGCCCTCTAGGGATGGAAGGTTCTCAAAGCCTTAAAGTCTTCAGTAGCGGTCTCTAAGGGCCGTTAAAGACCCTCTCCCTTGTTAAAGACCCCCGACTTTAGCTTGGGCCTTTAACGCTGGAGCAGGACTTTAATGGCCTGAAGAGCCAGCTATGGCTGGCTCTAAGGCTATATTAACACACTGCAATATTCTAGACTCTCAGAAAACAATACGGTATCTATTAAAAAAACTAAATATCTATTACATAACATGAGAAAACAACAAGTCTGACAACTGACCTGCAAGAATATAAATCTTCCTACAAAAGGCATTTTCAAAGAACTTCCTAGAATACTCCTAAATGTTATCTGCCTTATGTGGCTATTACTCTTATCTAAAACACAGCAACAGATCAAACTCAAGCTAACCTTTAAACAGCTACAATTTCAGACCAAGATAGAGTAATAAAAAAGAGTTAAGTGGGAAATTCAGGGGGATATAAAAATGAATGAGAAACTGTTTACGCTGCTTAGGACTCCCAGATAAGAGCTACATGAATGCAACAGTGCTTAGTACCATAGTGCAGGGACTCTGATCTCTTTGATGTATGGTGGTACTGTATGTCAATCTTCACTCCACCTTTCATTTGAAAGATGTGTGAGGATCCTGCAGAAATTCAGCACGAAGTGCGATAAAGAAACTAGAGGAAAGAGGAGATCAATGCAATAACTTGAGTATTTTCCAACATAAACATTTCAAGCCCTAGGTGGCAGAATAAAAAAATGAATGGCTAATGGAACTGTGCGTTTCTTAAAGTCCTTTGCAGATTTGCAGGGTGATTTAGATCCTGGCGGATGGCCCACTGGCCTAACAAGTCAGGGGCGGTTAAGAGGTCCACATCCCTAACAGAGAACCACCCACAAAATTCAGAGATCCCTCTCAGGCAGGCGGTGATCTCAGTGCCTTCACTGGAGCTGCCGCACCAGAACTGAGCTTTGCCAAATGGGTAACATGTTTCTTGTGCATGTTCAGCAAAGACTTTTTGTTCTCAAGAAACAAACTAGAATGTGACTTTGTTTCTTGAAAACAAAAGACAATTATCCCTGAAGGTGTTTTTTTCCAGTGTATATGGTTCATGGATTCATTCCCCAGAGCAGAACTGCCACACGGGGGCATAGCTATGTGGCACTGTGGCTCAGGATGTGAGTGGGCCAATACACCACAATTATTGCTGTTATGCCAACTCAGCCTTGGGTTTGGCGCCCATTGTACTTGCTTGCCTTAGGGTCCATGGACCATTTTCTATGCCACTGCCACCACATCTCGCATGGCAGTCCCAGGCAAGAAAACGTAGTCACTGTCACAAAGTCCAAAGTTGGGCATGCCAGCGTAAGTGTGGCCAGCCAAGTGGTAGACGGCCACCAGGTCAGACGTTTATTCTGGTGGAAAAAAGATTAGCCTGTGTACTAAAAGATGCCCTTAATTTTTGACTGGATTGAAGTGCCACTGTAAAAAGTGCATGTCCCCCAACCTCACAAAATGCTTCATTCATATGTACATGAAGGTAAATCTAGGAATGGCAGGTGCACAGAATAAAGCCAGTTCCTATCAGGATATCCGTGCATGGCGAACAGTGAAAAACCTGAACATCCTGACACAAGAGATACACAAGTGTGAGATACATTATGAATCTATTTAAAGCAGGCCTCTGCTGTATTTGTACTGCATGTTGCCTTCTGGCACTTGCCTTCTTTCCAACCCTTCCTTTTGATTGCCATCCATGAGCACTGCTACACTGATTCGTTACAATTGCACTTTTAAAATGGCGGCGTAGAACAACTTTAAGATGGTTAATTGTTCTTGACTGCTAGCCAAACAAAAAAGACATAAAAGGAAGAAAGAGTGAAAGGCTGCAGCCTTGCAGGGCTGTTTGTATTCATTTGTATCTTTGGCAGTCCCCAAGCATGCAAGCTCCCAGTGTCCTGCTGATTCCCACCAACCTCTGTCCTTTCATCCCACTTACATTATCCACATCTAGCTACGCTTTGGGCCGTGACACGAGTGTGTGCTCTCTTCATCATCCAATATAAGAACAACAAATATTTTGATATCTGAATAAGGAGCACCGACAAAATAACCAGCGGCTAGCTTTTGCATTAAAAAGCCCAGAACAAGACAGCAACAAACTACGTTTTCCTAACTGTAAATAGTCACAAATTATTGCTAATACGTCCAAAGTCAACAGCCACCACAGAGCCAGATATCTGTTGCACACATTCAGTCAGTACTTTCTTTTTAGTCAAAGGTACTTTGCATTCTGGGACTTGTAGGCCCAAATTTATGACAAGTTCCCAAAGGCAAAATGCTGATGATTACAAAGCAGTATAGGATGAAATATCACGATACACAGGTCCTCTTGTTACAGATAAACTACCAAACCTACCAACGTCATCTACTCACTCACTGATAGATCCTATTCGTCACAGTCCAGAAACGAACCCCCAACACAGTTTCTCAGGAGTGGATTACTCAAGCCCGCAGTTGGAACCCGCATAAAAACTCTATGATTCTGTTTACCGTTTACAGCTGAAGAGCAAGTTAATGACCCAAACCGACCACCACCTCAAGCTAGCCACTTATGCCACTGTAGTCACAAGACTGATTACTACTACTCTTCTACTCACTATTCCTAAAAATACACCATTGTGACTCACAGACACTCTAACTAATCCAAAATGAAACTGCAGGACTCATGGGCTAAAGGGCTAGTGACGCGTCACATCTACAGTGCACCCGAAGGTACGCAGAGGAGCTGCTAGATTACAGTAACACATACACCTGCATCATGCAGAAAGCTTAAAGGAAGTCCTCAAACTTTTGCAAGCCAACAATATTAAGCAAACAGTGATGTAACGTCCACAGCACTAAATCAATCAATCAAAGCATTTATATAGCGCACTACTCACCCGGGGGGTCTCAAGGCGCTGGGGGGAGGGGGTCCGCTACCGCTCGAACAGCCAGGTCTTGAATTGCTTCCTGAAGGCGAGGTGGTCTTGGGTCAGGCGGAGGTGGGCCGGGAGGGAGTTCCAAGTCTTGGCGGCCAGGTAGGAGAAGGACCTTCCTCCTGTGGTGGCTCTTCGGATGCGGGGGACGGCGGCGAGGGCGTGGCTGGTCGATCGAAGCTGGCGTTTGGGAGCGTAGAAGTTGAGGCGGCTGTTGAGGTGTCCTGGGCCTTGGTTGTGTAGGGCTTTGTGTGCGTGGGTGAGGAGCCGGAAGGTGATTCTCTTGTTGACCGGGAGCCAGTGCAGATCTCTCAGGTGTCCGGAGATGTGGCTGCGGCGGGGGATGTCCAGGATGAGTCGTGCTGAGGTGTTCTGGATCCGCTGTAGTCTCTTCTGGAGTTTGGCGGTGGTTCCGGCGTAGAGGGAGTTGCCGTAGTCCGGACGGCTGGTGACGAGGGCCTGGGTGACCGTCTTCCTGGTCTCGGTGGGGATCCATCGGAAGATCTTACGTAGCATGCGCAGGATGTAGAAGCATGACGAGGAGACGGCGTTGACTTGTCTGGTCATGGAGAGGGAGGAGTCCAGGATGAAGCCCAGGTTGCGTGCATGGTCTGTTGGTTTGGGTGCGCTGCCCAGGGCGGAGGGCCACCAGGAGTCGTCCCAGGCGGAGGGTGAGGATCCCAGGATGAGGACTTCCGTCTTGTCCGAGTTCAATTTCAGGCGGCTGTTCGACATCCATTTGGCTACGTCTGTCATCCCTTCGTGCAGGTTGGCTCTGGCGGTGGCGGGGTCGTTGGTGAGGGAGACGATCAGCTGGGTGTCGTCGGCGTAGGAGATGATGTTGAGGTTGTGCTGGCGTGCGATGGCTGCGAGGGGGCTCATGTAGACGTTGAAGAGTGTTGGGCTGAGCGAGGAGCCTTGAGGAACGCCGCAGATGACTTCGGTGGCCTCCGATCTGAACGGGGGGAGGCGGACTCTCTGTGTCCTTCCAGCGAGACCCACACTCAAAGTGACTTACTCCTAAACTCTTTTTTGCTTTAAAAGAAGAACGTACCTCATCTTCCTGCATTGCAAAGAAACATCAAACTTACTGGTCAAAAATGCACTTCAAGGTGCGTAATCACTCCTAAAAGGAACAAAATAAGACCACACGCAAGTCCTATCTGCCCCTAACTACCCAGCCCTGCCCCCCCTGCACATCATTTTCTTTATTGCAATTCTTAGGGATTTTTGTTTGCCTTTTTTTTTTAGAGAGCAAAGTAGCTCAAATGCATTAGAGCACTTTACAACAGAACCAGGCTAAGTTACACGTGTTTCCTTTTTTGGCATATCGAGATAAGCGATTTGCCCAGGATCACAAGATGTTGAGTCAAGGCTAGGATTCAGACATGGTACCTTAAATTCTAATGACAGTGGTTCTACCACTGAGCCACATTTGCTCCCTGATCCTATCAGTCTGGCGATGCCATTAACATATGGCACTATTTGGGTTTTTTAGGTTATTTTGTTTCAATAACAAAATAAACAAAAAAAACCAATCATAATATAAGCCAGTGCATCATACATGCACAAATATAGTAGGAAATAAACAGTAGATCAAAATAAAGGGGAAAAATGAATAAAACACCTAACAGGCAATATACAGCGTGATATTAGAAAAGAAGAAAAAAGAAGATGGATATCAGGTACATGTTGAGACAAAATTATAATACAGTGAAAATGATATATGGTGCTATATGGTGCTAATTAAAATACGAATTCGCAGATACAGTATTAGCTCTGATGTACAAGCATGGAGGTTGCATGTAATCTTAAAACAGAGTAATTCACAAACGTTTTCCTATGGACAGATGGGATTTACTCATGTAGCAATGGGCCGGTATCTAAGCTGCAGCTGTGGGACACTTTCCTGGGCAGCTTGGTGGCCAATTTGGTCTGTGTCTGTGCTGTTCAGATGCCGCCAGCAGCCCTGTTGGGGCCTGAGCAGCCTTTCCGAATGCGGATGGGCCTCTGTTGCCTCCCTTTTACCAACGGGGCGGAGGTGACATTCCCGGCCCATCAATGTATGCAGGTTCAGCCGGGCCTCACTTAAATATAAGTAAGGTTCGCCATTGTGATCTCATCCGTGCACAAAGAGTCCCGGCAACATTAGCATTTTTTGTTATCTCTGTGAAGGTAAGGAAACATGCCTCTATTAGAGAACCCTCCCACCCCCTTCTTTTCATAATACCTAAAACATTTAAGAAATCTTTTACGAAAAGGCGCAATCCGCAAATGTGGACCACTTTTTATTATTGAGCCCGGGGCCTATTTTTGATTTCAATCCAACCCTGCTCTTCAATTTTTGGATAAACCCACACTTACTACAAGAGTCAGTCATAGCAAAATCTTTGAGAACCGTACGTTTTAACAAAAAAAGGTTCACTATTTTTTATTTAAAGTACATAAATTTTGTAGCCATTAAATATTTCTAAAAAAATATAATATATATATATATATATATATGTATATGGTAAGCACCCTGTCTTTCATCAACCTGTAATTCTTAAATCTTTTTTAAGTGATATAATGGTTTATGGGTAATGTTTCCAATAACTAATCAATTTGAAAGCTTTCGAGAAACTGACTTTTAGGTTTTAAATCAAGCAAAAACGTTTATCGGACGGGCTTGCTTGGGATTGTGGAAAAGTTTTAAAGACTTTGTCTTAATAAACTAACATAGAAGATGATGACGACAAAATGTGTATGGCATAGTTCACAAGGAGTGCTTGGGGGGCAGCCGAGCACCGAGAGGTCTGCCCCCCGGGCAGATTGGGAGGGGGTGGGGCTACACGGGTGCAGCCATTTTGTGGCTTTGGGCTGCCTTGAGAGTAGCCCGAGGGCAGCCTAATTTCAAAAAGTAGCCTAAGGCTATTTAGGGGAGGTTAGCGCCCGCCCAGCCACCATTTTAGGTTCTGGTGACCTGGTGGCTGGGAGCGCTGTAGGTTAAGTTTTTTGTCCCCGCCCTCCCTCCTTGGGCTTTGGTTTTTTTGTGGGAGGATGTTAGGGTAGGTTTTTTCAGCAGGGGCCATGTTTGGAACAGGTGCTTAGGGGTTTCTATTATTGTGGTGCTGTCGCTTGAAACAGGTGCTGGCGGAGTTGTTTTTGAAGTTGGCCAAGTTTGGCTGGAGTTTGGTAGTTTATCGTTAAGTTTGGTGAGTTGGTGAACAAGAGCGGGGAAAGTTAAGCAGGTTGGAAGTTTGCATTAGAGGTTCGTGAGTTACAGTTGCAGGAAGGCAGGTAGGATTGTAGGTCATGGGAGGGTAGGAGTTTTAAATGTTATGTGATAAGATTGTGTAATGTTTAATGTTATTAGAAGTTATGCATTGTATGTTGCAGGGTGGGGGTTTTGATCATGTGGGGATCATAGGGGTGGGGGGAGGAAAAGTCAAGGGGTCAGGTAAATCTATGTTTAGAGAGGGTTTAGTTTTGTAAGGCAAAGTGCCAGTTTAAATAAAATTGCGATATGCACCTGTTTCAATAAAGCGGCCTTTTACACACACAAATAGTTGTGGCTTGCCCCCTCATCCCTCCAAACTCGGCGTGGCGACGTAAATAGGGCTAAGTTGAGCTGTCTGTGTCACAGCCCCTGCTCAGCGAGTAGACAAACACGCAGCAGATCGCCTGAGCCAATAAGAAAGCAGTTTGGTTGGGGTTAAAGTTCAATGGCCTCGACAACACACGCATAGATCTTCGTTTATTGGGGCTCTGGCTTCCACCCGTAGCTGAAGTGCTCATTAGCATGCACGGCACTCTAACGAATCCGCATCTTTCATCCTAACTCCTGTTTAACACTCTGCTCCATAAAACTAATTCTAATTGGCGAAAATACAAAGTAAAGGTAATTTTCCATCAACCGTTCCGGACAAGAATTTGCAACGCCAACATTTGCAGACATCTGTTGGTGTATTTGTTTTTTCCAATGTGTTTTTAGTATTTGAGAAGTCGAATGTATAGCTAATGATTCTGGCAGCATCCATCGTAGCAGACTAATGCAGATCGAGGGTTTGAGTGGGAGGAAAGAAACAAGCATTGGCAACGTCACTATAACTGTGCCAACGGATGTAAACGCAAGCATTAACAAATACAGTTTACATGCGTACCACATTTAAGTCTTCCTTATTACCTTTGGCAATTGTGGGAAAAAGTGACAAACAAGGATTGCTTTCTGTATAGAATGCATCTAGGCAATAAAAGTTTGAAAGTCACAATCTGTGTGCTCTTTGAATGCCACCCTCTATTAGTCTACTAAGCTAGTAGACTAATGCGCTCACGGTAGGGGCGTCATGGTCATAGGGGCATCATGGTCACAGGTTCGAATCCCAGCAGGTCCACTTTCATTCTTCTGAGGCCCATAAAATGACTACCATTCAGTTGGTAACAATATACATCTGTTATTTGAAGCCAAGATACCCTTCTGGGTGAATATGCGCTTTACAAATGCACGTTATGTGAATGCACTATTCAGATGTAAAATATTCCCTTATGCCTTCCAATAGAAGCAATTCCTGAAACCCAGAATGATACATCAAATTGCCAACAGCATGTGGTGAGAGAGTGATACTCTGCTGAGTGGAGCCAAAGCCCACTCTCTGTATATTTTATATACATTGGGAACAATAAGCAGGGCCACTGGAATTATGCGTTTGTGCTGCCGCAGCGATATTCGCATAATTATACATTTGCCGCATGTGCCACATAATCCATCATCAATATCTGCAGATTTTAACAACAACAACAAAAATTCCAGCTCAAACGGTTCAAAAGTTACTGAAACTGCAGGGACACAAGTTGCAGCATGGTGGAAGGCCCTTTGCAAAGCTGAAATGATCAACTTTCATTTGCTTATTGTTAAATGTGGGTGTTAAATTGGCACTAATGGCGTGCAACCAAAGCTCCCACACTGTTACCAAGTTTAAAAAGGACAAAACATGAAGTAATACTATTACAAAATGTGCTGCATCATGCTACATAATTTGCCTTATCTTGCTGCATAATTTGTCCCTCTCCTGACGCATAATTCCAGTGGCCCTGACAATAAGTCATGTAGACTACTACTCTGTCAAGGCAGAAACTAAAAACAATGTGTAATAAGTGCTATATGTGGATGTGAGTGCAATATTTTCCATTCCCAGTAGTCAATGGGTTAATGAGGATATTTTGACTTGGTTCTATGAACATGACTCACAGTTGTTACTGGAGCTTATCATGGTGACTGCTCATAGTCATAAAATGGTTTTAGGACTTCATCAGCAAAGGGTAGGTGGCTATGACTTTCTGAATAGATGTGACCATCCTTTGTATACAAATAAGAGACCAGAGAACAGTGAGTGCCATTTTGCAGCAATTTGCTATTAGCAACTAATAGCAAGCGCATGGTGTAATTGTGTGCTGCTTTGCTCATTTTCTTTTTGTGGCATCGGTGTTATCTTGCGGTAGCCACAAAATATGCATTTCTGTCCATTGTGCATTGTCTATTCAGACAGAAAATGAGCAATTATTTCTGCTTTGTGAATCAGCTTGATTGCCACAGAAATACAGCAACATTGTTTTCCCTTGGAGTGTGTAATATGATACAAAATAGCAACGCTGTCTAAATTAGCCCCACCCAGGAAGTTTAAGCATTGCTGTCCAAACTGTGCCCTGGTGAACGTTGGCACAGATGATGATCTAGGTGCGTTAGGGACTCAGTAAAAATATTAGTGACTGCAACACTTCGGCTCTAGCAGTGAGTATATCTTTGTGTGTCTCTAACTCACTACCTGTGCATGTGGATATTACTAGGAGTGTTCATAGGGTGGTGGGATGCAACGCGGAGTGTACGTGCACTTGAAAACTGGCAGCGAGGATGCAGTAGTGCAGTGACTGTGAATGTTGGTTATGGGAAAACAAAGTAATCATGCGGCCTCACATGGCTGAGGGCAGGCTGAGAATGGTATGGGAGAAAGGAGAAAGTGACCAACCTGAGAAGAGAATTAAAAGAAAAGAAAAGACCCATGAGGGATAAACAGGGGCGGCTCCTCCACTAGGACGGAGGAGGGTTGCCCCCTGCTTTCTTGCAGTGTGAGAAGTAGAAATATATAATGGTAATAACTTGCGGGCAGGTGGGAGTGTCTGCTCTGCGAGCAGGGGAGGAGCGGTGCACCCACTCCTGCCCTGAGTGCGCAAAGACTGTTTAGTCGGCCCTCTGGTGCCACCCAAACCAGTCATGCGCACTCTGCCCTTCTCCATTCAGGCTACAATGCAACCTACATGGAGAACATGGCCTCCCCATAAGCTCCTGGCTAGGTGGCGTCCTGATCAATCGCAACGCTGCTTGCAGCGTTGTGATTGTCTTAGGGGAGGGAGCCTGCCTGCCTGCTTCTGGTTGCTGCCGGAGGCAGGAGAGCTGGAGAGCAGGAGCTGGGAAGATCTAAGACCCGGCCGGCAGAAAGTTAAGTAATTTTTTTAAATTATTATATTATTATTATTAAATTACCCCCCTCTCCTGCGTGATCTCCCCTTGACCTCTCTACCCACGCAATGCCTTCCGCCCCCCCCCCCGAACACACGAGCAATGCCGGCCGTGAGTGGGGATGAAGCTCTTACACCATGATGAAGGGAAGAGGTCTTGTGGTGGAGGAGACCTGGCAAGACATCAGTAGGGAAGGTGAGAGGCTGTGCTTATGAAGGTCAGGCATACACATTGGAGGAATGGATAACAGACCGCTGAGATGAGCAACATGACCCTTACTCAACTCACAAATCACCACCTTCAACAGTTCTGTTCTGAAACTATATGATCCATAAAGCAGAGTGTCTCTAAAACTGTATTTCAATTTGTCACAGCACTATTAGCTCTATGCATGGCTCACCACAAGCACCTGCACAAGAGGTTTTAGATCATCTTAAATATTTTTCCTTCCTAATTGCTGCCATTAAGCAAGAGTTCACCCTGACCGGCAAGTAGGAGTTGCTTCCATAGGCGGTGACTGTCCACAATAACCTTTCCTTTCAGTTTCCTCAATTTGAACTGCAGACACCGCTCATAGAAAATTTGAAAGCTTTCCCACAGATTCCCAATAGGACATAAATCACTGCTTGCCACTAAAAAGCCATTCAGGTCTTCTCAGCTCAGATCTCTTCTCTAATGAATAAACCTAACATGTCCCAGAGAAGCATAAACTTTATTCTAAAGTTCTGGCTAAACTCTCTTCCACTGTGAGTCTAGACCTTATTGATCGAACCTATGGAGAGAATTGTTAAAATGCCTTTGTCCTCTCCAGTTGAGCTTCTGGTCAGAGTGTGGGACTGAAACAGCCCTGCTCAAGGCAGGGATGAAGCAGTGAAGGTGGTGGCTGGATTTAAAGTTGAAGCTATCACCCTGATAATAATTGACTTTTTGGACAATGCCATCTTTCTGAAGGGGCTTTTTCAATCCTCAGTGACCAGTCACAGTCAGTCCACCTTGGGGAAAACGGTGGCGACGGTAGATTACATTGTGGGTTTCACCAGCACTCTCTGCGGTGACCCAAGCTGTTCAAAGGATGATGTTCTCTTTGCCTGTCAGTCTGGCTAAAATTCCCAAAGGCAAGTAAGCTCATGCTGAATACATGCAACTACTTTTTTTTTACCAAAAGAGATTATTTGGAGATTATTGAAGGCTAGATACCATAGGCTTTCTGTGTCCAACTGATTCCCAAATTAAGCATATCTTTTGGGGTATGAAAGAGTATAAAACAGTGTGCCACCCCCCCCTAATATTTTGGGTAAATTATTTTTATTATCTAAAAACGTCAGAGTCATAACTTATTTTAGACTTTGAAAGGACAGTATCCCTCCAGGTCAGAGTTGCTGGTTATGATTAAATGTAGTTTCGTTAACATAACAAAGGCTTAAATTGACATTTATTGTGCCTTTCCTAAACATGTAAAACTGTGCACTCATTGCAAGAAGGACCACTAGCTCCTACAGTTGACTGCTTTAAAATACTCTAGACCGGATTGTCTGTGATCATTATCAAACATGAGAGAGTAGAGAGAGTAGAAAAACAATGCTGCTATGTGCCTCCTCTGGCCTTTCATGCAAAGAAGCTTGCATCAGCGATTATAAGAAACCTCCACTGGCTCCTAGTTTAAACAAATAGATTGTTTCAACTGACTCCTCAAGCCTTTAAATTCAAGACGGGGGGGGGGGCTGATTTACAACGGTAACTTACACTTTTGAGCAATTTACACTTTTGAGTAGTTATACTACTTTTGGGGTATTCACAAAATACGAGTTTAAATTTATCCCAAAAGTGTAACTTACATTTGGATTTTGTGAATAGCCTAAAAGTAGTAAACATACTCAAAACTGTAAATTTCTCAAAGGTGTATAGCTTCAAGGGCCTTCAATTTGGTAAAGACATGTAAGTTACACTTTTGGAGTAGGTTTACACTGCAAAAGTAGTAAACTTACTGATAAGTGTAAATTACCCTAAAGTATAAGTTACCTTTAGGAATTAGGGTCAAAATGTTCCCGTCTAGTTTATGCATTAATAAACACAGCAGGGTCATCTTCTTTCCAGTTGGAACCTTAACCTCTCTCTGCTGCCAAGACCATTGCAGTATTAACTCCAGCTTGCAGATTTGCAATATTCAGAATAGCCTCCAATGGACACTCAGGGACACTGACTGACAACCCTCTGCAAAAAAAATCAAATTCCACATTTGAAGCCAATAGCATCAGGAGACAAATAATAAGGTGCAAAGTGGTTGTTAAAATGTTTAAAGCAGATACATGTTGCACTGAACTGTGCTTAGGTTTTGATGTTTACAGCATGAAAGGGATGCCCTGTGTGGGTGAGGCGACCAACTCCAGGCTAACCTGTTGGCTTTTAGAATGCCACACCAATCGTGGACGAGCCCATGCCCAAAGACCTTACAGCAGCCCGCGTACAATAAATGCAGCCTCCTTCCTCTGTTACCCTTCCTTCAGTCTGTTTGCAGAACCTGCCCTCTAATTTTTTGGAAGAATGTTTACAAACTTCCAGCTCTTAACCCCTTGGGCGCGGGCGCGATTCTGCGCCTGTGCGGCCGTTTTGAAGAGTGGGCGGGTTCATGACGGCCCCCAGCCGTCATCAGCACACGAGCACTGTGATGCATGACGGACGGGGGTCGTCATCAGCATGCAAGGGGTTAACCTAGCTTTAGAAATGGTGATGAGGACTCTCCATGGCCAAGGATCTTCCAGGCACGTGCCGGCAGGTTTCAGAAATGGAGGATAGCGTGGGCAAAGTAACCTTTGGTTGCACACCCCAACTTATCCTGCAGAGAATTACCTGGAGACACATGCACTGGTCTTTGCACAAGTTTCTCAATTCATCCATCTTGCAACTTTGTTTCTCTTACCATCAGAAAGCAGTTCAAACTAAACTGTGCATCCGGAATCTCCTATCCAGTAGGTGTTGTCTTTTGATCCTTCTAGGCCCTAGAAGCTTGACTGAACATGAATTTACAAAAGTGCTTCACCAACTAGGCAAATTTTACAAACTAGCAGGAACCGCAATTCACATCAGTAAAAAGGCATAAGAAATAGGTGTCTGTGCGTGCATCTGTGGCCTGTAAAACCACGTTTAATTTGGCATCCAATGGCATCAAAAACACACAATGTCCACTAGTCACAAGTTCACAAAACACTTTAAAGGGCAAATGTTATTAACAGCCCTGCATCGACTCCATATTGAGAAAGCAATTCGATTATGATGCCCTATTTGAACACGATACTCTAGTAATTGCAAGTGCTTATTCTGTAAAAGAAAAAGTGCCTGGCCCAAAGTTTTCCTCACACGTCTGTGGTCGATGCAATCATAGTTCAGGGTGCAAGGCTGCATAATTTGTATTCCGCCTCAGGAGTCTTTACTTCACCACCAGACACTCCCTACATATTTATCTCATTCTTGCAGGTTCCGGCTTTCGCTCTTTGACGCGTTTTGTTAGTCTTTCTCTTCCTCTTTCTTTCCCCTTTCTGTGTTTTTCACTCTTGCTGTCACTGTGCGAAAAAGTCTGATGAGATCAAATAAGTACTGGTCCCCAAAAATGAATGCCGTAGGGCCGCACCTGCAACCACCGGTTCAAATAAAGCGCTTCAATTTAACCAGACTTTCATTTATTGTCAATTTCAAGAGCAGTGATGTAGGACTCAGATGTGTCCGACATCATTATTTTTCTATTTAGCATTGACAAAACGATTGCTCAACATCTGACACCAGCCTCTAGACACAATATTTATTTAAAGATTAATTGGTGCAGAACGAAATGTAATTTAGATAAAACAGAGGTCCCCCATTAAGGGCAGAAAGTGCATTCCAACCCCTTTTCGAATCCTTGTGATACATACACTTTCTGGCCAAGTACTAGTTCTGCAGAGCACGAGTTTCATCCCTCTTTAGAACTCCTCTTTTTACCATGGTCATCTCCTGTGAACCACCAGCTACTTTCCTCTATGGCTGTATACATTGTTCAAACATCGCCTGCACTCCACATGCACAGATGACTTGTGCCAGTCATCATGTATTTGTTTGTTACAAGTTTCCAGCCTTGTTAACGGCACCCACTATGGGCAGGCGTAAATTCCACCGCAGTATTTTGTGCATGTATACATTTTACATTCACATTCAAGACATTTTCATGAAAGGGGCAGATGGTGGATAAATGTCTAAGGGCCTTCTCTGTGGCTTTTCCATCCCATAGAACTCGTCTATCCACAGCCAAAAAGATGGTGGATAGGATGTCAAAGGGCCTTTTCTGTGGCATATCCATCCCCATGGAACTGGTATATCCACGGCCAAAAAGATGGTGGATAGGATGTGAAAGGGCCTTTACTGTGGCATATCCATACCCATGGAACTCGCATATCCACATCCAACAAGATGGTGGATGAGATGTCAAAGGGCCTTTTCTGTGGCATATCCATACCCATGGAACTCGTACGCCCACATCCAACAAGATGGTGGATGAGATGTCAAAGAGCCTTTTCTGTGGCATATCCATCCAATGGAACTCTTAGTCCCACTGGCTCCAAGATGGTGGATACGATGTCAAAGTGCATTTTCTGTGGCAAATCCATACCCATGAAACTCGTACACCCACATCCAACAAGATGGTGGATGAGATGTCAAAGTACCATTTCTGTGGCATATCTATATCCATGGAACTCGTACTTCCGCAACCAACAAGATGGTGGATAAGATGTCAAAGGGCTTTTTCTGTGGCAGATCCATACCCATGAAACTTGTACGCCCACATCCAACAAGATGGTGGATAGGATGTCAAAGGGCCTTTTCTGTGGCATATCTATACCCATGGAACTCGTACTTCCACATCCAACAAGATGGTGGATGAGATGTCAAAGGGCCTTTTCTGTGGCATATCAATCCCCATGGAACTCGTACTTCCACATCCAACAAGGTGGTGGATGAGATGTCAAAGGGCCTTTTCTGTGGCATATCCATCCCCATGGAACTCGTACTTCCACATCCAACAAGGTGGTGGATGAGATGTCAAAGGGCCTTTTCTGTGGCATATCCATCCCCATGGAACTCGTACTTCCACATCCAACAAGGTGGTGGATGAGATGTCAAAGGGCCTTTTCTGTGGCATATCCATCCCATGGAACTCTTACTCCCACATCCAACAAGATGGTGAATGAGATGCAACGGGTCTTTTCTGTGGCATATCCATCCCATGGAACTCTTACTCCCACATCCAACAAGATGGTGAATGAGATGCAAAGGGCCTTTTCTGTGGCATATCTATACCCATGGAACTCGTACTTCCACATCCAACAAGATGGTGAATGAGATGTCAAAGGGCCTTTTCTGTGGCATATCCATCCCATGGAACTCTTACTCCCACATCCAACAAGATGGTGAATGAGATGCAAAGAGCCTTTTCTGTGGCATATCCATCCCCAGGGAACTCGTGCACCAACAGCCAACTATCTCAAGCGAGTGGATGAGAAGTCTGCCTGTTCAGACACTGTCATTCTGATTGGTGGCAACTCTCAAACACTCGGTTATAGACTTTTACCAGTGCCAAACTAATCTGTCCTGCCACCTCCCCTAAAGAGGAGGGTGGCAGGCGAGTGATGATGATGATGGTAGTGATAAATTCTAATAATAGTAACAATACCAATACTTATGATCATAATAATAATGTTCTATGTAGTGATGTGGCGATTTCTATCCCACCTTCTGCCATCCCTAAGTGCTGTGAATAATAGCTGTTGCTATTGCACTGCTCAATGACACCCAATTTACCCATCAGGAAATGATGAAAGGCTGAGAAGGCCATGGCGGGATTCGAACGTGTGACGTGAAGAGCACTGCTTCCTTTCAGCGGGAAGCTGACGTCTGTGCACGCGCATTTGTTTGAATATGAAATCTGAATGGCTGGAAAAACCAGCAGGTTCACGACGAGCTTGGAGTATTGTGTAAACAGTGTGCTCTACTACTGGAGTATTCCATATCCGGCTAAACCGGTTAGTCAAGGATGGCATACAGACTTTGTCTAAGATGGCGCTATTCTTAGAACAGCTGCTCGTTTTACAGGTCCGGATACAGTGCTAAATTACTTCACCAGTTTCATGGAGGTGTCTGGCAGGCTGTCTGAATTCTGTGGATCAGCCAGAGCTGTGAAGCAATAACATAAAGGCAAGGCCATCTTCAAGATTTTAGGGGCCCTGGGGCATATTTTGGAGGCCTCTGTTTGGAGCAGAGCCCCAAAATTTAAGATCCAATTTCAGCTCTTTCATGCCCACTTTGGCCAGCCCCCTGATAGTGCACAGGCACACTCATCAACATTTTAAATGTGTTTACATTGATTATTCAGGGATAGTGATGTATGTTTTCAATATTGGAACACAACAGCAGCTCACTAATATTACTGCAAATAATCTCTGCGACCCCCTCCCATTTCTCATATGTGAGGTCCTGTTTTGATCTAAAAGAAACTTTTTTAATGAATGTTGCATGAAACATAACC
Source organism: Lissotriton helveticus (assembly GCF_964261635.1). Taxonomy (NCBI): domain Eukaryota; kingdom Metazoa; phylum Chordata; class Amphibia; order Caudata; family Salamandridae; genus Lissotriton; species Lissotriton helveticus. Next base: position 1,161,625,949 of record NC_136070.1, on the reverse strand, counting down.
TTTCTCTGCAAATTGTCTATAATAAACTTTCACACATTACCCAATTATTAAAGGTTACCATGGCAAGACTCTCTGCAAAACAAAGCAGGCTCTATCAGGGTTGCCCCACACACGTTGGGTCCCTGGGCCAGAGCCCACTTTGCCCACGTTTTAAAACGTCTCTGACTAAGGGATTTTTGTGATGACACAGGAACCAGTTGCCAAATCAGAATGGGGCCGAGTTGCATGGCCCACGGAAATACTCTTAATGGGCTCCTTAATTGTAATTCTTTTATCAACCCAAGCAGGATGAAAGGCTGTCAAGCTGCAGGGACTCGAGCATTTCACCTGAAATTTGCAAATGGAAGTCGGCGCATTAACTTCCTGTATAGTTCACTAGCAAAGCAGCAATTAAATTAATTAAGAACAAAATAAGTTACAGAAGGATTTTGAGATGAAACTGCAGATTACTGTTTACCTTTGATAGGCATTCGAATGACACCAGTTTTTTTTAAATGCGACACCTGAGGATAGGCTGGGCCTTGGTAAGTCTACAATTTATAAGATGCAGAAAAAAAGAAAAACTATAATACATTTTGTCATGTTAATTTGCCACATGCCTCTGAGACGTGCATAGTTATTTCAGGCTTTCACCTTAGTGAATCCTCAGCCAATTATAATTATTATTGCAACCATGCGCACGCAAACCCAAAATATTTTTGAAAACAAAATAATAGCACTACAGAAATAGACGCACAGATTTATCAAAGATCAAATCATCACAGTATTCTCTTGCCAAAATCAGATGATTCAATTAAATAGCATTATTCACAAGTGACACAACAGCTGGGAATATTCCGGTCTAATTCGCAACAAACAACTTGTTTAGAAGTGGATTCCGTTTAATGATGTGGGACCTTAATAAAACTTTAAAAGGGAGCCCCAATGAAACAAACAAACAAAAAACCCTTTCTCGTACCACAAGGTTAGTGTTCAGTTATGTGGGATCCTCACGAGCTGGTGAGCAACTGCAGGTATTTGTCGTTTCCCCTAAGAGCATTCTTGTCAATATCTTAACAAAATGTAATTGTCAGAATACCATCATACATAAATATTGTGCTCTAAGTATTGTTTAAAAAAATATCACCCCCTGGAATTCATAAGAGAAAATTTAGACAAATGTGTCCTGCATGCAGAGACATATTGCCACATTGGGGTTAGTAGTAGACAATCTACACTCAATGGGACGATATTTAGGACACAATATTTATTGGACACTACTTCTGACATTTAAGCTTTCTTCCCAGTGGCGATCCTCCTGACCACAAGGGATCTGCCATATGCCCATGGGGTCCATGGAGCCCATGTTGGGGAAAGCACGTGTTCTCCATTTATGGGCCAAGGAGGGGTATCAAAATCTGGTGAGGAAAGGTGCTCCTTGGAGAACAGATCGATGTTCGGCAGCGCTCCTTGGAGAACAGATCGATGTTCGGCAGCCCGTGTGCCGCAGAACATGAGCATCTCTCCAGCATCAACAACTTGATTCAAGTTTCAAGGGCAAACGTGAAGGTGGTGAAAAGTTCAATTTCAAACAGGATCTGTCCTTCTAGCCGCATATTTCTGCAATTTCCTCTGCCTATTTCTATCAACTGAAAGTTTTAAAAAAAATGTTCTCCTGAAATATCCAGTGCGGTGGAGGTTCCAGCACAGCTTATGACATCGTTCTCTCGGTGTATGGTTGTCATCAAGGTCTGACTTTAATCACCTGCAAGTACCACCACTACCCAAAAGTCCAAAGACACTCAGAGGTATGAGTTTGAGTTTAAAATATTTCTTAAGCGCGCGTACACCTAGCGGTTTCATGGCGCTGTGCAGTACTGAACCCCTGAGGAGCAGAATAACAAGAAGACGGAAAAGGGGTTTACTGGGAAAATGCTTGTGTGAAAAGGAAAGTTTTGAGTGTCTTGCGGAAGAGTGTATACTGGGGACAGGATCTCAAATGAGCCGGGAGGGAATTCCAGAGGGCAGGGGCGAGTGTGGAAAATTTGGATCCTCCCCACTTTTTGCGTTTGAAACGAGGGACTACGAGCAATTGTTGGGTGGAAGAACGCAGCTCCCTGGGAGGAACATAAGAATGAATTACAGAAGTGATAAAAGCGGGAGCTGAGCCGGACCGGGCATTGAAGATAATGCATCCTAGTTTGAACTGGGCTCGTTCACGAATGGGGAGCCAGTGTAAGGTCTTAAGGAGGGGAGTGACGTGGTGAGACTTTGACAGGTTGAAAACCAGGCACGCCGCCTGGTTCTGGACCAGTTGGAGGCGTCGCAGGCTGTACGCGGGCATACCACAGTAAAGGGCATTGCCGTAATCCAGGCGGGAAATCACCATTGCCAGGACTATAAGTTTAAGGGCAGGGAAGGAGAAAATGCGGGAGACTTTACAAATAGTGCGAAGGGAGTGGAAAGACGAGGACATCACTGTGCTGACTTGGGAGTGAAGTGAGAGTTGGTGATCCAGTTTAAACCCAAGAGTTTTTACAGAGGGTGATGGAGTTGGGGGGGAGCCCAACAAGGGGGGCCAAAAGGCAGAAGACCAGGGACTGGAGCAACCACCTGTTAGCACCAACTCAGTTTTGTCGGGGTTGAGCTTCAGGTGGTTGTGGTTCATCCAGTCCCAGATGAAGGTCATGACAGACTGAAAGTTGGAAATGGACTCTGGGGAAGAGGATAGAGAAAAAATAAGCTGGAGGTCATCCGCATAGTTGTAGACGGAGACCTCCAGCTGTTGGAGGGCAAAAATAAGAGGAGCAATGTAAAAATTAAATAGCAACAGGGAAAGGGATGAACCCTGGGGGACCCCACATTTGACAGGCTGGAAGTCCGCTGACAAATCACCCAAGCGCACTGCTTGGGTGCGGTCACTCAGAAAGGAGGACAGGCAGACCAAGGCCGATCCGCCGATTCCCGCCGCTCTGACACGGGACAGTAAGATGGAGTGGTCAACCGTGTCAAAAGCGGCAGAAAGATCGAGGAGGACCAAGGCCTGGGGATGGTTTGTGTCCATACCCTCTCTGAGGTTGTCCAGGACCGATATTACAACGGACTCCGTGGAATGTGAGGGAAGGAACCCAGCCTGCCGGGGGGCTAATACCCTATTCTCTTCCACGAAGGTGCTGAGCGTTCTAGTTACATGGCGCTCCAGAACCTTCGCCAAAAAAGGCAGGAGTGAGATGGGGCGATAGTTAACAAGTACTGAGGGGTCCGCTCCGGTTTTTTTTAGGATGGGTAGGATGACGGCCGATTTGAGAGAGGGAATGACAATGCCCTGTGATAATGAGCTATTGAGGAAAGAGAGGGGGGGCAAGACACAAGCAGAGTAAATCTGTTTCAGAATATGTGCAGGGCAAGGGTCTAGAGGGGAGCCAGATTTGACCAGCGGTAGAAGAGAAAGAAAGGATTCTTCTGTGAGGAGGGGGATGGAGTCGATACATGCTGTGATGGGGGGGCATTGGGGATTGACAAAGGAAGGGGAGGGAGGGGGGATATTTGCTTTGATGGTGGAGATTTTTTCGAGAAAAAAAGAATTGAGGGAATCGCAAAGATGCTGGGAGGGAGAGGGTTTGAGGGAGGCCCTGTCAGAGTAAGCAAGATCATGCACAATAGTGAAAATTTCTCTGGACTGATTTTCTGCGGCTAATATTTTAGAGGAAAAATAGGCGTTCTTGGTCGCCAAGATAGATTTTTTGTACTGGGCCTGAAGAGTAATGTACTGGTTTCTGAGTGTTGGGCAGTAGGCCCGCCTCCAGGAGCGTTCTGCCCGGCGGAGGTTGAGTTTTTGAGCTTTGAGATCCTGACTGAACCAGCGATTTGCGTCTTTGGTTCGACTGGATGATACCCGCCTTAAGGGGGCGACTGAGTCGCAGCCTGAGCAAAGCCATGAGTTAATGGACTCGGCTTGTTCACGAGATTACAACCCGTAAAGATCCGGGCAAGAGGCGGAAAGTGAGGCAGACAGGGAGGTCACATCCGCATGGTTCCAGGAGCGCGCCCACATGTTTTTCGGGAGGGAGGGCTTACAGGATGAACTGAAAGGTAACGAAAAGGAAATGAGAAAATGATCAGACCAGGTACAAGGGGAAATAGTCAGAGATGAAATCGGGCAGTTGAGGGACCAAATCTGATCTAGGATGTGGCCCTAACAGTGGGTTGGGGAATGCACAGCTGGGGCAAAATTATAAAAACGAAGAGACTCCGAGAATTCTTTCGATGTTGAACATTCGGCCGGATCTGAAGGCCAAAAATTGAAGTCTCCTAATACCAAAATGGCTGAGTTGTTTACGACTAGGGTGGCCATCAAGTCTTGGAAGCTTGGCAGGAAGCGTTGGGGAGAAGAGGGGGGGGCGGTACATCAGCACACAAGTGAGCGGAGTGCTGAAAGAAAGTGTACGGGCAACTAAAAAATCTGATGAGCCAATAAGGGGAAAGGCCAAAGGTTGAAAATCGATTTCTCTGCGGGCAATCAGGGCGACGCCACCACCCGGTTTTCCGGGGGACGATCGGCACGAAGAGCATAATATGAGGCAGGAAGCATTGCTAATAAGGGGGGGAAGGGAGCTGTCACAAAACCACGTCTCCGTAAGAAAAAGGAGATCGGGTTTGTGCAGGTCCAGTAAGGTGAAGAGTTCGTGATAGTGCTTGACTGCTGACCTGGTATTAAGGTAAAACGCAGATAAAATGGTGATAGGAGGGCGGGCTGGCGAAGCAGAGCGGGAGGCGGTGGTAGGTGAAGGAGGTGGGGAAGGGGAGTGAGGGGAGGCGAGGGGAGGGGTCAATTCCAGTCTGTTGATTCGTGTGGTCACACTTTCATCCAGGGGCCACAAACCTTGAAGGTTAAGTAACTGCGCAGAGGGGTATTGTGTGGACTGAGCAGAGTGGCTGGCCCCTATCCCCGGTCAGACGCGGACGGGCGCAGACGGGCTTGCCTTAGGCGCGCCTTCGGCGCGCAATCATCGTGCCCGCTGTGCTCGTCCGCTGCGCGTCCGAAAGTGGCACATAATTATAGCTAGAAGGGGTGGGGCCGGAAGGGCGTGGCCTCTGAAAGGGGGCGTGGCCTGTGGCCTGGGCGGGATGCTGGCAAGGAGAGTCTGGCTTCGTGACAAACAGCGCTAAATCCGCTGTAGAATCCGGGCTGCTAGTAGCAGGTAAATGTGATTAAAAAGCAATTTATTACAAGTGACAAAAAGATTAAAAGGGCAGAGAGACTCCCGGCTTCCGCCTCAGGAGTTGTAGCTGTATGCCAACAACTCTCACTTTGCACTAGCTATCTGTCTAAGACAGAACTATTTTTAAAAAGTTCTGACACATACCCATCATAGGTATGCTACTGGGGTCTCCTTCGTTCATACAACCTTCCTCTACTGAAAGTTTCAATCTCCTCAAGCAATAAAAGGGGTGGTGGCAGGGGGCTGTTATTTCTATTGTGGCATCCCAAGTCTGACCTACACGTCAATTTTCTCTTACTATCCTCTACCCTTCAAACTATCACCTAGTACCATCAGTTGCCTCTGAATCTTTCATTAAAGTAGAATTTGGTTTGCATTGTGTATAAAAATCTGCATTGGATGCAAGAAGTGACATTTTGAGAATACACATCACACATCCGTCAGTAGCAAAATATACATTTGAAGCTTGAACATTTTCTGCATAAACTAGATTGTAACGAAATCCTAGGTACCCAAAAAGCTGGGTTTCTAAAATAAACCATATTTTAAACCAATCACTTTCTCACTTGATAAATATAATGTTTAATACTGACTCACATTATCCTATCTTTGAGTGCACCCAATATTGGGAGGTAGAAGAGCCAAGGCACAGGGAAAAGTGATGTGACCAGCCACACACCATTTGTGCAAGTGAAGGAGCCAGGTTTAGGACTTTAGTCCACATCTGCTAATTTCAAGCTTACTTCAAAGAAATGTACGCCTTGGTAAACAAAAAGTGTCATCAGCATGATATCATGCAAAACTGCGATTCACACAACCCTCATCTGTGGACATGAGGATTCACACTTGGAATCTACGACCTCAGCAAATGAACAAAAACAAGTCAATATTGCCAATGGATTTCATGGCCAATTCCCACTCATAAATTTCATAAGAAAAAGGTTAAATTAAACATAAAAAATGAGTGTGGCAAACACTCTCATTTTGGGAATGATTGGGAAGAACTACCTCTGAATGAAGAAAAGAAAGGTGGAGAAAAAAAAGAGTGGCGGGTTGGGGCTTAAAACATTTTATCCATTAACCTAAAAATATATTTTTAGTAGCAGCCAATGCAGAAAAGGCCAATACAAAGGCTGTTTACAAGTTTTTCCCACAAAATTATTGTAAGACTTGTTATGCTACTGTTCTAAATTTAGTCCTAGAAAAATTAAGCAGGGTGTTGGGACACAAAGCACGTGGAAATGGAGTGGAAAGGTGAGACTTGGGACATGCACTAGTTAGCAGTGGAGAAGCACAGGGCCCTGGCCTAAACAATCATGTACTGGATGACCCTCCCATCAGAGCACTCTTTTTGCATGAAAATATATGAGAGGAAGGGAAGGAAGAAGGAATGGGCGGGGTAAAGTTGCTTCTGAGTTGCATGTGCACAAATGGGCCACGGAAAAGGCAGCACTATCTCACAGGCACCTAGTTAGACCGGAACATCCTGTTTAACCAGGGTCAGCATCATTCTAAGTCAACAAGGCAAACCTTGAACACATACATCAACAAATCTGAATCATCCTTTCGTCCCATTTAGTAGGACGCATCAGTGCTGCTGTCGCCCGGGGTTGCATCGTGTGTATGTCACTTTTTCCACAACATGTTATCATCCCTCTCATCAAATGACCAACTTTGGGCATCAACTGAATGGGCCTAGTGTATCTGGAGCTGGTCCCTAATCCAACGAGCTCCTTTCCCTCACTGGATTGCCATTCTTCATGCATACTGTCAGGCAGGTGAACTAAGGTTACTGCAGCTGAGGGCTGAAAGACAACAATGGTGGAAAATATGTTCGCGGATTATGGAAATAAGTAAATTGCGACAGCACGGGGCGCATGGTCACAGCAGTCTGAATGCATAAATCTGAACACAACGAACTTTCTAGCAAGCATTGTGCATTGCTAGCGCAGCTAAATTCAATGATTCTCAGAGAAGTGCCAATATGTGGCTGAGCATCGTTTTACTTTAACATCCCGGGTAAATAAATACCCTTAAAAGAGGCATTAAATAATGCAATGTGCACTGCTGACCAGTGACTAACTTTAAGTTGTATAAATAACCAACAAGCCCTTCTGAGATTGGTATCCTCCAGATAACAACAATTATACTGTAATATATTGCTGCTCCAAAAAATGATCAGATATAATTTATTTAAAATGCACACACGCTTCTCTGGGATATAAAGCCTTCCCTAAAAAGCCATTAAAATGAAGTAGGGGCTGATGATTGGCGAGCAAATTTCCTTCCTACTTGGGCAAAGCGCACTCTTTCAATTTTCCTATCCCTTAGACAAAAGCCATTATGTTGCACTTTCTAACTGAAAGTCTTCAGGCGCGTGCCTCTTCTGCTCGAGTATTCCCAACCTCTATCACAGCAGGGTAATTAAATATACTCTGCCAGCCAAAGTGTACATAAATGTTGCAGATTTATTGATGCAAAAGCCCAGAATACCCATTTGCAACACTATGCATAATCACATAATTCACGATTACCATAGAGGAGACCAATGCTAACAGAAAAGCTAACCTCTTCTTCACCTCAGCAAGCACATTCTCCGTTAAGTGAGCATCAAAATCTTGAAGCAGAATGGAAAGAAAACCACATTTTGGCGAGACCAACCAATACTGTCACTGGTTCTTGTTGCCCGTACATATATGTTTAGCCCAGGTAATCTTTCTACAAGCCTCTTAGTAAGTAACATCTATCTAGCCATACCACTGAACAGGCGTGCAATGCCCATAGGGCTAAAAGGGCTTCAGCCTCCTCCCCGTCGTGTGTGTCGGCCCGGGCTGAGACAGCTTCCTGGGCACACACAGACAGTTTTTGAGCTGCTGAGGGCTGGCTGGTCTGGCGTCCGTAGTATTGCAGCACCACCGAGTACTTCACAGGTCTTTAACCCCTCCCATGCTCGTGACGGAACCGTTCCGTCACGAGCCTCGGGTGGGCTGTGCTGGTGACGGAACGGTTCCGTCATGGCCCGCTCGCCGCGAATTCCGCGCCTGGGCTGACGTTCCATCACAAGCACAGCCCACCCGAGGGCCGTGACGGAGCGGTTCCGTCACGAGTACGGGACCGCCGCGCGGCCCCGCTCCCCCTTAGCGCTGCGGCGTAATAGCCGCCGCAGCGAAGGGGTTAAAAGACCATTTATTTGTTAACGAGGCGTTGTTGTTTTTTCACCCCTTCTTAGACTCCATGCATCTCCACTCTGCCTATTACTGGAAGAATTACCCCCCCCCCTGAAATTTTTATTAGCCCCCCTTCCCCCGAAATTTGGCTCTATTTGCGCATCTGCCACTGAATGTAACTTTTTATAGTGAAAATACTATTCATCAAGTTCCAAATGTTGCCAGCCATTGGTGTGTAGCTGAATTCATTTTCACAGACTTACACAAAGGGTAGGGTGACCAGATATCCCGGCATTGCCTTTGTCAGTCCCGGTTTTTTGAAGGATTGTCCCGGAGTCCCGACAGTTTTCGCTAAAACTAAGATGTGTCCCGGTTTTGAGAGAGGGTCAGGTGAGCCCCTAAATTAATCAGCATGGTGCAGCCTCACGTTACTTTTGACTCTCTTAACACCACCAGGAACAGAAGTTTTGCGGTTTAAAGAGCTCTCTGTTCACAAAACATAGGAAGTTCAGTTGTTTAAAAGGCTTCCTGCTGTGTTGCCTCGCCTCATTCACGCAGCACAGCAGGATTTAATTAGAGGGGAATAAGTGTCAAATCACCCCAAGCCAGGATCATTAGTAGCCTGCTCCTGGGTCACATTACAAGAGGGAAGGGAGGAAAAAAGATGTGTGTGTGAGAGAGAAAGAGAGAGTGAGTGTGTGTGTGTGTGTATACACACACATAAAATATCTAGTTTTTTTCTTTTTTTCGTGTAGTCCTTTCTGACCATAAGCCAGCCCTGACCAAAACAAAGTCCTATGTCTATTTCTTTGGCCGTGTCCAGGTTTTTCATTCTGAAAATCGGGTCACCCTATTAAAGGGGCACTTGTACTTTCTTTCTGAACTCCCTACATCATTTGTAATTTTTTTTGGGTTGAGGAGAGTCTAAATGTATCTATGAAGGTGGATGTGATTTCCTGGATAGGCCCCCCTGTCTCCCTGTCCTCGCCGTGGCAATGTTCACCAAGATACAAAAGTAAGTGATGGGGAGGACAGTGAAGTTGGGATATGATTTTAATACGCGGAGCACCGTTGGATAAATGTTGCTGGACAAATGTGTTTCCACAAAAACAAGGAGGGCTTAGAATGACCCAAAGACAATGGTTTGTATAACACAATAAAGATAAAAATCCTAAATAAATACAAGGAAGGTGAGAATATTATACACAAGAAGTTTTTTCAGCTTGTACGGGTTATTGTGAGAGCAATTATGTTGACTATTCCCAAAGATGTCCCTGCAGTTTTATATATGGGATAAAGTACCACCATCCATACATTTTAAGGACATCACCTTTGCGTTTCCATTCCAAACAGAAGAACAAGGTCGAAGGCAGAGTTCTTTTATAAACTTGCATAACTTCTAAGCACTGTTATTTACAGTGGTTAGAAATAGAAAACTATCAAGCGCTAGATAAAAACAAGTTGCTATGATAATTGGGTACATTTTTTAAAAAAAGCAAAAGAAAGTATTGGATTATCAAGAAGTCAAGCAGAAGATTGAAACACATCACTTTCAGCAACAAGTACTTTCAAGATGGGCAGGCTCCTGTCCCGCTCATCTCTGCCCAACCCCTAAAAGGTGTTTGAAATACCAGCTAGCAAACACAGCAGTTGGTTCAACACGTACAGCTTCCGGGGTTATCAACTGCATTCACACTCTTTGTTCGTGGGTTTGGTGAGTATCAAACAACTTTCCATATAGACGGGGCACAACTGAAACTGTATGCAATTTGGTCCAGAGAAGCAAAAGTGGGAGGGGTTAAAATTAGGAAACCAACCAAGGAATTGTCTGTAGATATATTTCACACCTCCTCCCACTGGAAAGCTATGATGATAAAAGAATACTGTAGTAGTACATATAGAAAATATAGAGCCACATGTATGTAGCTATTATGCATTCCCAAACAGGCTGATTAGCAGAATCGGCCCATTTGCAAATGCAAAAAAGGCTTTTCCCATGTATAAAACACTATATTGCGATTTGGAAGGGGCATGTTTAGAGCGTCCCTTCGAAATACCGAATCTCAGCGGTATGTATGAATGTTTTGTGACCGTGAATGTGGTCGCAAAACATTAGTATTTTACCACTAACTTCAAGTTGGTGGTATCCCATTCGCAAATGGGAAGGGGTCCCTAAGGAACCCCTTCCCCTTTTGGAAATGGTGGCGAAAACGATTTTTAAGAGCAGGCAGTGGTACCACGGACCACTGCCTGCTTTTAAAAAATAAAAATAAAACTTTTCATTTTTTTCTTTTAAGTGCACTTGTTTTCCTGTAGGAAACTAGATTGCTTTAAACAATCCCAATATGGTGGTCTGCTGACCCTAGCATGCCACCATCCCCGTGGTTTTAGCGATTCTTAAGGAGTCGCAAATTACGATATTCCTCATTAATATTAACAAGGCAGGTTGATTTGCGGACCGCTACGAATCGCTAAATGAAACTCCATGAGTTTTATACATTTGGAATAGCAGTTACCTAATTGTGATGAGCAGAAAATCGCAATTAGAAAATGGCTATTACAAATGTTGATACATGTGGCCCATTGATTATATATGCAGATTAACAACAACCAGGGTAAGCACTGATTTAAACATAATAAAAATATTCGGACAGTGCATGAAAACTCTTCATATTTACACTCCAGATTATGTGAGCAATACCAAGTCTGAAGGCCAGAAAATTGAACAATCTGACCCAGAAAAAACTGTTAGCAATTGACAACTGTAACAACAAAAACACAAACCGCGACCTAATGGGATATGCTGGCTCAATGTTGTAGGTATGAAGATGGATGACAGAGCCCCTGAGATACAGAAACATACTGCTGAACAAGCAGTCATCTTCAATGAGCTTACATGCTCCCAGGTAGTGGAAATGCCATGGCAATGGCATTAGATGCATTTTTACTGGTCCCACCAGAGTAGGACATAGATCTGTGAGCATCGGCAACTCACCAGGGGAGAAGATATCTGGAAAACAATACATTTTGATGTTGTACTTAGCAGTCTAATGTTGATCATGGCTCAGGATTCTTTTCTTTTTTAAGATAAAGCAGCTTTATTTAGAAAAATATTAACATAACAGAAGCAATATACCGGAACTTGTATAGACTGCAGGAATTAAATCAACACAAATATCATGAAGAATTGAAGCTGTTTAACAATTTCAAAATATAATGGGGATCATGATTCTTTTCTAAAATAGGATTCGGAATGGAAAACAATGCTACGAAGTTATAGAGAGACGATTGTATTATGATGCCAACCTTTCCCTGTGCAGACTCTTGGTATAAAATATGCAATATTAATAACATTGTTTGCTTTGTTACTGTTGCACCTGTGAATGTAATTTCGGTGTCCAAGGTTCAAGAAATGAGATTACCACTGAAGTAGCTAATAAGGACATACTATTTATAGTGCCAAAGTGGCAGCAAGCATGCCATTCGTATTATCATTTATATAGAGAGCAATACTAAACTGTTGGATAATTTACTACTGTAATAAATGGTCCGAGAAGGCACAGACCAAAGAAATGATTGAGCCACAATTCTTTAAACTCAATTAAAGTCCAAGACCAGTAGACTGTGCTACTAGGTGGTGGACACTCAAAAGGACTATCGATATCAATGATACTTTAATCTTGAATCACTTGTAGAAACCCCAGACCCTCAATTACAGTCTCTACCACTTACTGGGCTTTGCCTTCCTCAATACTACTAGCATTGTGTTTAATAACAGAGAATGGTATGTGGTGCTACTCTACAGAGGCAACAGCTACTTCTTCACCGAACGTCAACATGACACACTTCCCACAATAATCTCAGGGATTCAGTCTGGTTTCGATGGTTTGAAAGTGCTGACAAAGCTTTGTGTTTAATCTTGGTAGAAAAATATCTGAGATTCTTGAGAGGGTCATGGTCTCCAATTTCACTCTGCAAGAGAGAGAGAGACAATTGCTAACAATGTGTTTTCAACTGACCTGGCCTCCTTTCATGTTCCAAACAGAACCATAACTTTGCAGGATATAAAAATCTGAAATGAGTTATTGTTGCTAATTCTTGAGTGATGTTTAAATAGTAGTGAAATTAAACACAGATCTTTATCTACTAAAGAGAACAAACTCAACCGGATCACTGACAGAATATAGGAAACAAAAATATCGTGTGTACAGAATATTGTGTTAAAAAAATCGAGGAGCAAAATATCGAGAAGATAAGTGCAAATAGGTATGTACAGATCGACTATTCTTAACTCCACACCTACAAACCTTGAAGATCTATATATCGTCAAGGTACATAAATGCAGAGTTATCTATAGTAAAACTTTTCTTACCTATAGAAACTTACCTTCACAATATTTTTGCCCTTCATGTTCTTGACACAATATTTTATCTCAATAACTTTGTTTCCGATATTCTCAGTGGTTTAAATGGAAATGTGGAAGGGGAGGCACTTATTATCCAGAGTACCTGTTTGCTGCAGGTAAGTGTTGATACTCTCCCATTTACATGTATTGCAGCAGTGCTGAGAAGTGCAGGGTACTCTACCTCCCAAATTAACGAGGTGCAGATACTCAGTGCTGGACAGTACATGCACATTTAAAGCACAGGATATTCTGTCTAAACACCATTCAATCTGTCTTTTTAACTCTAATATGGCTACTATTAATCTGAAGCTAGGCCATGCTCTTCAAAAAAGATAATCTACAGCAACAACACTACTGAACACAACCACAAAACTTCCTTTCATGACAGCAAGAGAAAGAGATAAAGACAGAGAGAGAGAGAGAGCGCGAGATAGGTCTTATCTACATATGTAAAATGTGAGGCACTATTATGCTCCCTCTTAAGTTCTACGGAATAACAAAGAGCTTTCAGCTTCGCCCACCGCAATGACAAGGAATACCTCTGTACCTTGATGCAAACTGATGTTGCACAGATACCAATAGTTTAACCTTTCCATCCAGTTTCTTTGCACATCCTCATTCAAACATATAATTTCTCATGTGTGGCGCAGCGGCCAGAGCGGCTGACATCCAGAACATGGGGCTCACGGTTCGATCCCCAGTGCCGGCGGCAGCCAGCATTATGTGACTCTAGGCAATAGCTCAGTGAATCTCCCCTACACTCCCCCAGTGCCTGGATACCCTTGGGGGTGATAAGTGTGTGCTTTACAAATGTGGAATTAATATTGTGTTGGGCTGGTAAAGTACGAGGACAGTTTCATGCCTGCGGCTCATGCAGAGTACAGTGCTCCAAGCAGTGCTTAATCTGTAAATGAATAAGTGCCGGGCAGAATGTTGGTGTGCCAACTACCGAAGCTGCCTAGACTTGATTCCTCCAATGCCTCATTCATCCACCACATCAGACACTCCCTGCCACCTCATCCCACTCTTGCATGTTCTTTTTCATCCTGCTTTCTCCCTTTTTCACTGTTTTTTAACCTCTTTCTTCCTTCTTATTTCCCCCTTTTGTGTTTTTCTTTCTCTTGCTATGGGTAAAAGTCTGACGAAGACATATATGCGCAGGGCGGTCCCAACTGCAACCACCAGTTGAAATTAAGCACTGCCTCCAAGAGAAAGGAATAGCCCAACACTATGTGTACACATATTCTTTTTTTCAGGCTCTCATTACGAGGAAACATGTGGCGGTCACAACAGCCTGATCAAATACATGCATTTACCATCACTGGCATACCTGCCAACTCACACGCCGTGCCACCGTGTGGCGCACAATATCAGCTCCCATCACACGGTCTCCCACTGAGGAGCCGGTATCACACGGTGTCAGGGAAAACAAGCTGAAATCCACTGTAAATAGTGATTTTCCAGCTCGTTTTTCGAGGCGTTGAACTGCCGAAGTCCATTAAGGGGTTTGAAAACACCCAAGGACATTAACGCCTTAGCTGTGGCCATTATTTCGGCGCAGTGCTGGGCGTTCCAAAGAGTGGGCGGGGCCGCGTCGGGCGTTGAACGTTCGCAGCACCAGCAAGGTAGTGCTCCGAACGTTCAGCGGCCGACAGCAGAAGCAATGGGGTTAAGGTTTACATTTTTTGGGGATGAGGGCAGGGGCGGCTGGTGACATTTTACAGTGGTGAGGCGCAAACTGATTTGCGAGTGCGGGCCCCAGGCCACTCAGGCCGGCGGCGACCCCCCCCCACCAACATACACAACACTGAAAGAAATGTATTCACACACGCATACACACAAACACATCCATTCACAACACTCTCCACCAAACATTCATGCATACATGCACCAAACACTTTAAAATAAAAGAAAAACACACACTCTTACCTTGCTGCCGGTCCCGGTCCGCGCCACCTCTGGGCTCTGCTGCCCAAACGTCACAGGCTCACAGCGCCCCTGGCCAATCCTGGCGCATGGGGCATAGGTACCTTCTCGCCCGCAGCACGCCCATTAGGGCTACTGATGGGCATGCGCAACGCCGCAAAAACACAAGTGCGCATGCGTGGGCAAAAATTCACCCTCCGCCCCCACTCATGCGCACTTGTGTTGCCGCCTGTACAATCATGTCAGTCAATCAACATGACGCCCGCCCGGCGGTCTGATGTCATGTTGATTCATTGACATGATTGTCACAGTCTTAACTCAAAAACGCCGAAGGAGCTGCGGGCGGCTTCAGGCAGGGGGGACTACGCCCCCACGCCCCAATGGACGAACCGCGCCTGAGTAGGAGCTTGGGGGCAGGGCGGGGTTCAAAAGTGCCTCATAGGTACCCTTCGCAGGGAGCCCCGCCCCCCTCCTCACACGGTGAGATTGTTCTTCAAGTTGACATGTATGCAATGGACTCTTCTGCCTGCTTTAACAGCCCCTGCACTGGTCAGAAGGGAATCCCGGTCCACGTAAAAACTTTCTGCAGCCTGCCGGCCTCAGACCACAGCATCTGTCTGCAATTAGGTGGCAGTTAAACCGAACCGCGGTTTCACCTGCTCGCTGAAATGTCTGCGCCTCCAGGGAAGAGTCAGTTTACAACAGATGACAATTATCAAGCGCTGCATTTCCATCGCAGGCTCGGGTCCTTGAGAGACGTGTCAGTCTCGAGCAGTCGCAGCACGGATCAACAAACAGCAGCGTTAAAAAACGCGCAATCCGAATTTATCAAGTGAGCCAAACCGACCTTGAAAAGCTGACACATCTGGAAATATAACTGTGTCTGCATCTATTTCAACCTCGTGGCCAAAGTAAGGCGGATCAGCCATCGACGTTCCTGCCTCGAACTCTAAAACCAGCTTCCTGTGCATTTTAAATTCAAGCTCTGAAATACTCGGGAAGCACATGGAGAAAAATAAGCCTAAAAGTTGTTTCCGTCCTGCAACGCACTCAGTGCGCCAAAAGTTTTTAAAAAGTGGTGTGATGATGACATGAAAAAAGCTATTTGAGAAACACAAATGCGTTTTGAAGGTGTTATTATCAGAATAACAATACTGGACACTGTTGCAGGCATCAACGTTTCTAAAACAAACATAAATACCAACCCCCGGCATACACACTAACTATACTAATTCCCCGCGAATCCTGTTTGGGTGCCGGAATAGTGTGCTACCTGTCAAAAAGTGCTTTAACACTACATCAGGGGTAGCAAGCGCTATATAAATGCAAACCTTTCCCTCTTCTATCCCTCCATTATCCTTTTTCAATCCAAATAACAAAAGTACACGGCCACAGCTCAAATTTCATATCTCCCTTTACTAATTCACCACTAATCCTCTTGGATTCCGGAGTGGCGTGCTACTCGCCGAAAAGTGCTTCGACACCTCGTCAGGGGTAGTAAGTGCTAATAAATGCAATTACATATAACATCAATTTGGTGAAATATAGACCGCAGCTTCACCTTTTGCAGAATAACTAAATGTGCAAAAAACTGTTTATGTTAGTAAAAAATAAATACAAAAAGAGGTAAACATGAGAAAAATAAACACACAAAAAACAAAGCATTCAAAGAATGCCATTGTCAGGCATAGTGTAACGTCATTTATCTTTGTCAAAAAGTCAATAGCAATAGGACACGTTATTGGCTCTTTATACCTAGAAAAGACAAGAACAGCCACAAAAACAGGAGCCGTCCTCACCTTGAGTTTTGTTAATGGGCACTGATCAATGGCTCCTCCATTATGTCTCCTGCTTTCCTCAACCCTGCACAGACGAGCATCTACATCCAGTAATGCAGCCCAGTTGTCAATCTCTTTCAAGAGAAAGCCATGACTGTGCAAACGCACTCAATAATTTACCACTCCCCCTGCAGAGGGCAAGGCCTCCGGGGCAGGGCTGAGTTAATTGCTGGAGACACGTGAAGGGGGGCGGCTTTGTGCTGGGGCTTGCTTTGTGTGGAGGTTTTCCTTGATTGACCTCCATAAACACACAGATTGATATCTAAGATGCGCACAGCCTTTGCATAAAAAGTTGATGATATTAAAGCCACGCATCCTGACAAAGGACCCTCATTCAGGTAATACCGGTGAATTTGCATTAATTGCTATGACTCGGCAATTGTTACAGCACCCGGTTTTACTGCAAGTTTACCGTTTATTGGGACTTCCTTACAGAAACAGTTTCTTGTTTTCCACGTTTATGGGTGCTCTGTTCGCACCAACTTTTTGTTAGCACTGACAGGCAGGCACTTCTTTCCTGATATGTAATGTGAATTTGAAACTCGCACATTGATTTAATTCGAAGTTAAATTACACCAGTAAGGCAAAGTGGAGTGGCAGGGAGTGGGCATTCTAGGGCACAGCAGGCTTGGAAAGGAGGTAACTATTTACAAACCGGTGAACTAGTGGGCACGCATAAGTTGTGCAAGGCACACTAGCAGACATTTGCTGCTGTCAAGGACAGGAGTAAATCTGGATATGGTGCGGGAACACCCCCCAAAACTGGTCGGGGGTGTTCGCGCAAAGTGTTTGTACACGAGGATAAATAATTCCTAAATTAAGTTTTAAAGTGCTAATGCACTCCTGAAGTGTATTTACACATGCGTAAACGTCCACGTGGTACATTTACGCATGCAAAAAGGCGTTTGCACATGAGAAACATGACGTTCATTAAAAAATTCCAGCTCAAATCCTACAAAACGGCCTGACCGTTGCACATCCCAAAAGTAGAACTGTAATTAAATGAAAACAAAACCCTGACATACTCTAAACATAGGTGCATATAAAAGAAGTTACATTTTTGTCCTTTTTATTTAGAATGAAGGATGCCCGGATTTACACAGTATTTTCAGAAGTGCAAGTAAAATGTGAATCTTTAACAAGCAGTGTGTAAAGGACACGAGTGGGTCCATTCTGCAAAACGCCCACGTGGGGGATGGTCACGAGCCACGAAAGCAGGACAAAGGGCGAGTCTGAATGCCACTGGCCTCTTCCCTGCCCACGCCTCTCTGCGGCCATACAAGGATCCGTCTGTTCCTAGTTTGCAATACAAACACTTCTGTGCTGCAGTGGTGCTAACAAAAGCAAGGCCTTAGCAAGCCCTTTTCCCTTGCTGTTTCAGCCATTAAGGCTCTGTGACGGTCTGTGTCTGCCCCGCCCCTCTGCTGGGCTCCTGCTTATGCATCAAGGAGGTGGAGATGCAAGACAATGTGCAGCACAGCCGCCTCCCGCCACTTCAGTTAGTGAATAGGAAGGTGCTCTGGGCAGCACACAAGTGCATACACGTTTGCAATATATGTCGGTAACCACATCATTCAGGGGCCGAATATGGAAAGAGCACTGGACTGGTCACACCACATATGCACAAGTGTGCACTGTGTGCTGGTAACGACTTCAATATGTTTGTAAAGAAGGCGAACTGGACGAAACATATGCAGAAATGTGCACTCTGTGCTGGTAACTGCTTCAGTTAGTGAACATAGAAAGTGCACTGGCCAGCACACACGTGCATACACATTTGTATTATATATTGGTAACCACATCAGGGGCTGAATATGGAAGGAGCACTGGTCACTACATACGCACAAATGTGCACTGTGTGCTGGTAACTACTTCAGTTAGTGAACACAAAGTGCACTTGCAGCACATATGCTGGAAACTACTTCAATTAGTTAACACAGAGGGTGCAATTGCAGCACATATGGAGAAATATGCACTTTGTGCTGGTAACTACTTCAATTAGTGAACACGGAAGTTGCACTTGCAGCACATATGAAGAAATGTGCACTGTGTGCTGGTAACTACTTCAATTAGTGAACACAGAAGGTGCACTTGCAGCACAGCTGAAGAACTGTGCACTGTGTGCTGGTAACTACTTCAATTAGTGAACACAGAAGGTGCACTTGCAGCACATATGAAGAAATATGCACTGTGTGCTGGAAACTACTTCAATTAGTTAACACAGAAGGTGCACCTGCAGCACATATGAAGAAATGTGCACTGTGTGCTAGTAACTACTTCAATTAGTGAACACAGAAGGTGCACTTGCAGCACATATGAAGAAATGTGCACTGTGTGCTGGTAACGACTTCAATATGTTTGTAAAGAAGGCGAACTGGACGAAACATATGCAGAAATGTGCACTCTGTGCTGGTAACTGCTTCAGTTAGTGAACATAGAAAGTGCACTGGCCAGCACACACGTGCATACACATTTGTATTATATATTGGTAACCACATCAGGGGCTGAATATGGAAGGAGCACTGGTCACTACATATGCACAAATGTGCACTGTGTGCTGGTAACTACTTCAGTTAGTGAACACAAAGTGCACTTGCAGCACATATGCTGGAAACTACTTCAATTAGTTAACACAGAGGGTGCAATTGCAGCACATATGGAGAAATATGCACTTTGTGCTGGTAACTACTTCAATTAGTGAACACGGAAGTTGCACTTGCAGCACATATGAAGAAATGTGCACTGTGTGCTGGTAACTACTTCAATTAGTGAACACAGAAGGTGCACTTGCAGCACATCTGAAGAACTGTGCACTGTGTGCTGGTAACTACTTCAATTAGTGAACACAGAAGGTGCACTTGCAGCACATATGAAGAAATATGCACTGTGTGCTGGAAACTACTTCAATTAGTTAACACAGAAGGTGCACCTGCAGCACATATGAAGAAATGTGCACTGTGTGCTAGTAACTACTTCAATTAGTGAACACAGAAGGTGCACTTGCAGCACATATGAAGAAATGTGCACTGTGTGCTGGTAACTACTTCAATTAGTGAACACAGAAAGTGCACTTGCAGCACATCTGAAGAACTGTGCACTGTGTGCTGGTAGCAACTTCAATTAGTTAACATAGAAGGTGCACTTGCAGCACATACGCAGAAATGTGCACGTGTGCAGGTAACTGCTTCAATTAGTGAACACAGAAGGTGCACTTGCAGCACAAACGCATATATTTGCCCTGTGTGCTGGTAACTAATTCAATTAGTGAACGTAGAAGGTGCACTTGCAGCACATACGCATACATGTGCACTGTGTGCTGGTAACTACTTAAATATGTTAATACAGAAGGCGAACTGGACAACACATAGGCAGAAATGGTCACTGTGTGCTGGTAACTACTTTAATATATTAATACAGAAGGCGAACTGGACAACACATAGGCAGAAATGTGCACTGTGTGCTGGTAACTACTTCAGTTAGTGAACATAGAAAGTGCACTGTGTAGCACACACGTGCATACACATTTATATTATATATTGGTAACCACATCAGGGGCTGAATATGGAAGGAGCACTGGTCACTACATACCCACAAATGTGCACTGTGTGCTGATAACTAATTCCGTTAGTGAACACAGAAGGTGCACTTGCAGCACATACGCTGGAAACTACTTCAATTAGTTAACACAGAAGGTGCACTTGCAGCACATATGAAGAAATGTGCACTGTGTGCTAGTAACTACTTCAATTAGTGAACACAGAAGGTGCACTTGCAGCACATATGAAGAAATATGCACTGTGTGCTGGTAACTACTTCAATTAGTGAACACAGAAGGTGCACTTGCAGCACATCTGAAGAACTGTGCACTGTGTGCTGGTAACTACTTCAATTAGTGAACACAGAAGGTGCACTTGCAGCACATATGAAGAAATGTGCACTGTGTGCTGGTAACTACTTCAATTAGTGAACACAGAAGGTGCACTTGCAGCACATCTGAAGAACTGTGCACTGTGTGCTGGTAACTACATCAATTAGTTAACATAGAAGGTGCACTTGCAGCACATACGCAGAAATGTGCACGGTGTGCAGGTAACTGCTTCAATTAGTGAACACAGAAGGTGCACTTGCAGCACAAACGCATACATTTGCACTGTGTACTGGTAACTACTTCAATTAGTGAACACAGATGGTGCAGTTGCTGCACATATCTACAAATGTGCACTGTGTGCTGGTAACTACTTCTATTAATTAATACACATGGTGCCCTGGCAGCACATATGCACAAATGTGTACTGTGTGCTGGTAACTACTTCAATTAGTGAATACAGAAGGTGCACTAGCAGCATATATGCACAAATGTGCACTGTGTGCTGCTAAGTACTTCAATTATTTAATACAGAAGGAGCACTGGCAGCACATATGCACCAATGCGCACTGTGTGCTGGTAACTACTTCAATTAGTGAACAAAGAAGGTGCAATGGACAGCATATACGTACAAAATGCATTAAGTGCTGGTAAGTCAGTCAATCAGGTGATATCAAAAAAGCGAGGGATAACTCACACTTTAAAGAAAGCAAAACTAGAAAAACAAGAACTCGTGCCTTGCCCTTTAATAGACAAATAAAGCGGTCCACTGTGTCAACAGGACACCGAGTATGCAGCACATGAAGTGCAAACAAGCACTAATATGGAAACACTTAAAACACCAAAATCCACCTAAAGCCTCAATTCGAGTACGAATATTGACCTGCTCCCGACAGATGTAGAGGGAGGAGTAAAGATCTGAACCAACCACGCTGAAGCAGCCATACAAAGTGATCCAGAGTCTAACAATCATTACTGAGTCTAACACAGAAAAATGATACGGCTGATGAGAAAGTTATACTCAGATATGTACTGAGGGTGGTGGCGTGCACCCTTAATATTGACCCCAAAATGTTCGATGGAACACAACGTTGAGGACAAAATATTTTAAAAATATATATAGACAGGTAAGTATGTTTATATCTTCTATATCTAACTCCAAATACATGTAGCTACATGGCAAATATATTCAAGGTAGATAGATGTGGAGTTAGGAATAGCAAATCTGTACTTACTTGCATGCCCTTATCTTTCAATATTTTGTCCGTCGAAATGTTATCCTCAATACTCTTGTACCACAATATTCTAGAGGTCGATATTCAGTAATACAATCAAGGTGAGAGCACTTCACAAGAGGTAAAGGAAAAAAAGTGGACATTTCCTCTCATGGAGAAAATTTATATTCTTTTAAATGCTAAAGAAGCGGAGGAGCACTGCAGGAAAATATGACAGTCATAGATTTCCAGAATTACTCATATGCATAACATTTATGCATACAGAATTTGAATGGGACAAAAATGTCCTCATGTGAAAATCAAACATAAACGTGGATTAGCATATTTGTGATATTCTCTTCAAAAAGAACGATTGATGTACAGAATGCTGAAACAATGTCAAGCATTTAACCCCAGTAGAGAGATCTGGGCCTAATTCCATAGTTTTTTTTGCACACCATGCCATTTCAGTTTAGACCTAGCCATTCAAATCAGTCTTGACCCTGCTTCCCATGGGAACAGTCCAGCCCGAACTGCCAAGCCAGGTCCTCCCTGGACCAGAAACAAGCATCCTGGGACCGTTTCCGGGTATCACCCCTCATCACCCAGGTCTAGCTTGACTCCAGTGGCATGGTGAGCACAGGACCCAGGTCTAGGCATACCCGTCCCACTTAGGGTTGAGAGAGCACAAGTTTGGAAAAAAAATGTATAAGTACGCCATATTTACAAGCACGTAGTTAGTTTAAACATGTTTTGCACACGAGTGTTTTATATCCAGGAGTGAAATATACAGAGTGGTTTATATTCAGTAGTGAAACGTATAGAATGTTAAGTAGAGTAACTATAATTATAACGGTGTGAGATTAATGTAGAAATGTTGGATTATATGTGTAAACCTCATGTTCTCATGTTAAAAGAATCATGTCCGAATTAAATGTAACTTTGAAAGTCCAGTATTATGTGTAGGCCTTAGGGCAATTCACAGCAAACCTGAACGTGCTGCTAAATTAATGTGAGATAAGGTTGACATGGTTCTTCCAAATGTACTATTGAACTTAGGGTTAAAAGTATATGCTTTATAGATGTGTTATTTTAGAAACGTATGCTAGTTAAGAATGTTTGCTGTTTAAATCAAGTTAACGTTTTAAGAGTGCAGGGACCTGCTGCATGTAAATCAAGTAGGCCAGAGGAGATAATGTCATGTCGTGTAAATCGTCATGTGCTCGTTAGAGAAGAGGTCGCGAGGTGTCCAGCACCGAGCTTTGAGAGTGTTTTATGACTAAAGATATGGTGGAGTCTGGAATTTGAGGCCCACTGCAGGACGAGCTGTATGCAGGTGCGAGGGTCCTAATCAGCTCGAATGAAAGGGACTTTGTTCAGTGGCGCCTTGCGCAGGCCTGTAGGAGTTTCCAGGAATTTCAGGGGGTATCAGCGCACGGAAGAAGAAGCCTGGGAACCAAGGTCAACTATAACGAGGGTCTTCAAGAGTACCATCATGGAGTTTGCCGCGCAAAGATGTACCACGTGAGGGGCGTCCCAAGGGGCGTTTCTATTGAAAATGTGATTTGGTATTAGGGAAAGAGACCCGGGAGGAGAGCAGAGCAGATGATTTTGGGAGCCTAAGGAAGCGGATGGGTAGGCAGATAGGCTGATCAGGAGAGACCCATTATCAGAGAAGAGACAAAGAGAAGTGCGTGATCTTCTTAGGAAGTCACCACGGCTGACACCTAGAGGGTTAAGATCTTGCTAAGTAGGGATGACACTTAGTGTAGTGTAGGGACAGACTAACCTTAATTTTCTTTTCTGTAATGACTTTGAGGTTGCAACTTGTATCCATTTTGGCAACCCTGATGGTTTTCGAGCTTGTACTTATTATTCTGTTTTTCAGACTCAGACTATTCAAAAAGTTCATGTTCATAGTGATACCGATATACCTTTTGAATCTCATTTTGAGAAGTTTGTATCTTCAGTTATCTTTGACTTTATATTAAATCTTTAAAACTTAAATTTGGTCAGTGGTCATTTAGAGTGGTGTAAGTTCTTAAATTGATTGACTTATTGCGAGATTACCTTTTACTCCAAGACAGGTACCAACGATTCAGTCGACATAGTTTGGGATTTGGTAAGATAATTAGTAACCAGTAATCCCGCGTTAGCAGTTGGTAGCAGAGTGAGGATGGTTATCTTCTTGAGGAAGGTAATCTAGAGAGGTTAGTTTACCCCAAGGCCCGAGACACCGAGAGACGAGCAGCGGAAGAATCGTTTGCCGAAAGGTGCAGACGGTGCGAGAAAAGCAGCAGTATCGGAGAGTGAGTATAAAAAGGGTCATGCGTGAACAGATTGCGGTGTTTTGTGTTGTATTTGTATTGTAATGTCTTGCGGAGTTGAATGCCTGTAGTGTGAATGAGAGAAGGTTGTGAGCGCGCGCAACCTGGTAAGCTGGTAACCTGGTAAACGGGTGAACTGGTGAAATCTTAAGTTCAGGCCAGAGCTTAAGTGGTTTTGGGTGTATCGAACATCCAGGGTAGTTGTCGACCATAGTACGGAGGTCACGAGGTACCATTGACCGCCGTGGATCCAAGATAGGGGGAGTGTAAGAGTGAATGTATGAGTAACGGACGCTGGTCGAAAGTTACTGCGTGTGAGTAACCTATCGGAGAAGGCGATTGTCTGGAAGTAAACGGAAAGACATTTCGCCAAGTTAAGGTGACAACTACAGAAAGACTGTGGGCGTACAGTCAAGAAAGGTGATCGCTTGGACGGAAGTAATCATTTTTCAGAGTATGAATGGGATGCGTGCATGACCGAGGAGACGAGCTGAGAAAGGAGGGGAACTGCTGCGAAGGGGGACGGGTGACGTCGACTAGAGCCGCGCTCTGATTGAGCGGTTGGTGTGACGTTAGCTAGAGCCGCGCTCTGGTTGGGCGGCTAGCGTGACGTCGGAGGAAAGTCGCGTACGGATAGGCCAGTTAGTGAGAACGGGGCTGAGATTGGTGGAATATCATCAGGAAGTAAACAAACGCGGAGAAAAGAGAAATCATGAAGTGTTTTAAGTGTTTGAAAGGGATTTTTAAACGTAAACGAAGTGAACATTATTACGGGGAAGAGGCTCCCCCAGAGGGTACGCCAGCTCATTACATGGCAACGAATGTGGGGCTGCATACGATATTGTGGATTGGGGCTTGGAATAAGCTTACGGAAGGGAATGAGGAAATGCAGTTCCCGAGGTACGGGACGTTTAAATTAGAGGTGTTACATCGGCTAAAAGCAACCATGTCCTCATTGAAACCCTCGCCCAGACCAACACAGTTTGAGGCTCTTAATGCATGGATTAAGGCTGCACACGACCGAAATTTGAACAGGCGTCAACAAAGGCTGACGCGATCGGTAAGGGCAGTGCGAGATTCCAAATGGGATGAGGAGGAAAAGCGTTGGAGGGTACAGACTATTGAGGTGGAGAAAATGTATCCGATGAGGGAGGTGTCAGGAGGAGGAAACCTCATGGAAGAAGACGAGGAAAGCGAGTCGGAGGACAATCTGATAAACAGATTGTTAATGGATAGACCACCTCCGAGAGTGGAGTTGATAGAAGATAGAGGGCTCGCAAGGGAAGATGGGAATGACATAGAGGGATATACACCACTCCCTATATCGGAATGGACACCTATCAAAAGTGGAGAAACACCTCCAAACAACACTGTACAGAGTGTAGTGGGAAGGTTTGTGGTGCAGAAAACGCCAACCACAGAAAGGGTTGAGTCTGTGGGATTGCCAGACGCTCTTCAAGTGCCTGTTACCATAGGACCCATAGTTTCGATCTATAATTCTGAGAGAGATAGAGGGGAACAACAAAGGCAATTGGATAGGGAAAGGATTGAGATGGAAAGGAGGAATAATGTGACAAATGCATGGAAACAACTGCCAGGTTCGGTAACATGGAACACCCCATTAGACACAACTGTCGGTCCCAATACAGAACAGGGAGGTCCGAGAGGACCAATGGATCTAAGGGGACCACGGCCAAGATCTTTTTCAGAGTTAAGAGCTGATTTGAGGGAATGGGACGGGTCCATAGTATCTCCAAGTAACAGGACAAGAACAGAACCAGGGTGGGAAAGCAGGGGTAACGGGACTGTATCTCATTGTGGGGCCAGCGAAAGCAGTCAGGGCCGGGAAGGCCAAAGTCAAGAGAATAGAGGGGATGCATGTCCTACAAATCAGAGAGAACAGCCGGAACAAAATACTAGGATTGTAGAATGTGAGGAAATGTCCCGTCTCTGGGGGAAAGGAGGAGATGAGGCGGTACGGGCTTTTCAGAATAGGTTTAGGTGCCTTCATCATACACTCGGGGAAGACGTTCAACATTGGAGAAAGGAGAACAGCGATAGGTCCCGCCACGCCTCGAATAATCAGGAATCACAGGGAAGTAGGGAAGAAAGAGGGAGTAATGGAACATCTTACCCTGCATCCCGTGAAACTAGCCCGGATGGGGAGAGAGGGGCTATGAGGCATGAAGGAGTGTTTCACCACCCACCCCGAGAAGATGGAAAGGCATGGGATCTAGAGAGATGGGAACAGGGGAGGACTCCCTATAATTCACCAATACCTAAACGTAGATCTCGGAGCTGGGATGGGAGAGATGCGGATGGAGGAGCTAAATTGAGTGTCTTGAAAGCTGAAATTAAGGCAAAAAGGCTTGATGTTACTAGTTTAAAATCAGATGTTGATGAGATAATAGATGGAACATTGCCTTTGGAAAGGATAGAATTGTATGAACAGGATGAGTTATTGTTCATGGCAAAGGATATTACTAGGAAAGCTAGAGCGTTTCATGAGAAATTGACTGATTTGGCAGACAGGTATGCCGTGGATTTGTCTAGGACAAGGGCATTACAGAGTAACCACAGATTACAGTACGCAGACCAAGATCTAGATGAGAAGAGAACTACTGGATTAAAAACACACATAAGAGAGCTGGTAACAGGGATAAGAGTGTGGAGGGAACTGGATAAATGGGAAGAAAGGTGGTCGAAAAAGGGCACAGTTAGGCGAAGTACAAATGTGATGACCCCTGAGGGAAGGGTAATGCAGATGGAGGCATTCCCTTTGCGAGAGATATCAAACGGAAATTATGTACATGTGCCCTGGAGTAGAGGAGATTTAGCTGCATTTACCAACTCGTTTCCGAAGTTGCGGGACAATCCAGTCGAATGGTATAAACAGGTAGAGAGGTTTGTCAAAATCTCGAAAGTATTGTGGATTGATTTGAACACGTTGTTTGACATCGTGGTCCCATCTGATCTGTGGACCCCTTGTAAGACTAGTGTCGAATGGCCAAATGCTGAACCATTGAGGGATGCTCGGACTAATGGACCGTCTGAGATTGTCATGCGAAAGTATGAAAGGGTAATAGCATGGCTGAAAGATAAGGTACCACCACAGGATATAGATTGGGTAAAAATAGACCGAACAAGGCAGGAACCCAAGGAGACAGTTCACGAGTTTTATGAAAGATTATTGAAAACATTCAAGCAATACAGTGGACTAGATGTAATGGATCCCAAAGATATAGGGCAGTTTGTGTCAAAGTTTGTCTTGGGGTTGAGACCTGATATTTGTTTGATGATACAGCAACATTTAATCTGTTGGCAGAACAAACCACTAGATTAGATTTTACGATATGCGAGGTACTGCAGTGACGAGATAGATTCTAAAGCCAAGAATCTAAAGGAGAAATTGATGGTGGTGCAAATGCAGTCCGCTGGGAAGGGTGGCCAGCAGAAGCAGGGGATGGGACGAAAACCAAACGGTCAGAATAAGGACAATGAGGAAGGGCAGAGACCTAGGATAGACTTTGCCACTTTAAAGAAAACGACAAAGTGTCATCAGTGTCACCAGGTGGGGCATTGGCGACGCGAGTGTCCCTTTAACCCTGAAAATGGAGAGCTAGAAGTAGAAGAACAGGTCCAAGAAGACCCAGTGCAAAAGGTGACAGTCCCAAGTAGTAAGGTGGCCAAAGGGGGGACTTCGGCTCCACGGGCCCAATTCCCACAGCCACCGAAGATAGCAGCTGGGGGAAAGGTCTTTAAACAAATGCCTCTGTTTATCGAGGAAGAAAAGTGTTATTACATTGACCCATTGACAGGACAACGGGTGAGCAGTGAAGAGGATTGTACCCTCGGGGCAGTCCTAGAAGTGGATCAAAGAGGGCCATTTGTTGAGGCAGAAGTGGCAGGGTGTCCCACTACGTTCTTAGTGGATACTGGGGCTACTCGTTCGACTCTGAGATCAGCGGTGGTTCCAGACTTGCCAATGTCAGGGGAAACAATTCAGGTGGTAGGAGTCGCAAATAAAAGAATGACTAGTCCGTTGACAGAACCAGTATCTGTGAAAATAGGAAATCATATGAACGAACATCAGTTTGTGGTTTGTGACTCGAGTCCGGTATGTCTATTAGGAAGGGATTTGTTGTGCAAATTGAATTGCACCATATACTGCACCCCACAAGGAGTGGAGGTACAGACTACCGACGATGATGCTACCTTTAAGGTGGCCAATTCAAAATTCTGTGTAGAACTATATCCTACTCTGACTGTAGAAGATCTTCCACAAGATTTAAGAGATGCAGTGGCGTCAGAGGTGTGGGATTTCACAGGAGAAGATATAGGATTGATTAAAGGGGTAGAACCGGTAAAAATTCTGGTAAAACCAAATGTTGAGTTTCCAAGAACGCCTCAATACAAATTGTCCCAGGAAACGATTGCGGGAATAAAACCTGTGATCGAGTCAATGATACAACAGGGAATACTGAAAGAAATTGTGGGTAGTCCTTGTAACTCCCCGATTATGGGTTTGCAGAAACCTAGCGGGAAATTCAGGATAGTGCAGGATTTACGAAAAATTAACAACATAGTCGTTTCATGTTGTCCCGTGGTACCGAATCCATCAGTGATATTGTTTCAAATACCATGTCAAGCAGAATGGTTCACAGTGATAGATCTTTGTCAGGCTTTCTTTTCAATCCCATTGGATGAAGAGAGCAGGTATCTTTTTGCTTTTAAAATGGAAGATCGCGTTTTAACATGGTGTCGAATCCCACAAGGATTCACAGATAGCCCATCCATCTTTAATCAGTTGCTGAAGAAGAATCTTGAGAATCTAGTACTGCCACAGAATTCGGTTCTGGTACAGTACATAGATGACCTACTTGTTGCGTCAGAAACAGAGGAAGCTTGTAAAGCAGACTCAATTGCCTTACTGAACCATTTAGCTGAAAATGGACATAAGGTATCTCCGAGCAAGTTGCAGTATTGTCTGACAGAAGTACAGTATCTAGGGCACAGGTTAGAAAAAGGGAAACGTAAGGTGTCCCCAGAGAGGATTGAGGCGATAATGAAAATGAATGCGCCTACAACTCAGAGAGAGGTTAGAATGTTCCTAGGAATGGTGGGTTACTGCCGACAGTGGATAGTTAACTTTTCACTGAAACAAAGCCCTTACAGAAACTGACGCACAAGGAGGTGAGTGATCCGGTACCATGGGATGAAGAATGTCTGGTGGCGTTTTTACAGCTGAGAGACGATTTATGTCGTGCTCCGGCTCTGGGAATGCCAGATTACGAAAAGTCATTTTCACTCTATTGCTGTGAGAGAGAGGGATGTGCTTTGTCAGTCTTGGCACAGACCCACGGAAATGCCCGTAGACCAGTTGCATATTTTTCGGCTACATTAGATCCAGTAGCCGCAGCGTTGCCCGGATGTCTCAAATCCGTTGCTGCAACGGGTGTCAGCATTGAAAGGAGCGAGAGTATTGTGATGGGACATCCGGTAGTGGTATATGTACCACATTCAGTTGAATTGTTAATGACCAGGACGAAGACGCAGCATCTGACCAATAGTAGGCTCACGCGTTACGAGCAAGTTATACTTGCCGCAGAAAACGTGACTCTCAAGAGATGCTCTGTCTTGAATCCTGCTACTTTGATGCCATTACCTACTGTAATAGAAGGCGAAGGATGTGAAGACCACGATTGCCTTGATGTGACTGAACTATGCACGAAACCCAGACCAGATATTGTGGATGAGCCATTGTCAGACCCCGATGAAATTTACTTTGTTGATGGCTCATGTTTAAGAGACGATACTGGTCGGTTGAGAGCAGCTTATGCTGTTTGTACCATTACTGGAGTTGTGGAAGCCGCTTGCCTGGAAGGAGTACATTCCGCACAGGTAGCAGAGATTATTGCCCTAACTCGTGCCTGCATAGCAGGAAATGGAAAGAGAGTCACCATCTACACGGACAGCCAATATGGTTTCGGTGTGGTTCATGATTTCGGGCAGTTGTGGTCTCAGAGGGGTTACATGACCTCCTCTGGTTCGCCCATTCGAAATGGAGAATTTGTGCGATTGCTGATAGAAGCATTACAAGGTCCTGTTGACATCGCAGTAGTGAAGTGTGTAGCTCATACTAAGAATACAGATTTTGTGTCACAAGGTAATAGATATGCTGATGAAGTCGCACGCTATTGTGCGGAACAAAGTTATTCTTTCTCAAAGGTGGAAATAGAAGGTGCAGAAGAAAAGACTGAATTAAGTATGATGTTAGAAACTGTAGACACTTGGGAGGATTTAAGAATAATGCAGGAGAACGCACCTGAAACAGAGAAAAAGGCATGGGAAATAGCAGGTTGTGTGCGAAGTGAAATGGATTTTTGGGTTTCAGCAGATGGGAGAGCTGTGTTACCTGAAGAATTTGCTAATCCCATGGCGAGAGAAATACATGGTCCAGTACATCTAGGAAGGGATGCTATGATGAGAGTTTTTAGGCAGACTTGGTATTGCCCGAAATTCAGAATAGCAGCAGAATCAGTATGTAAGCGATGTGTTACTTGCCAACAGCTGAACGTAGGCAAACGAACACCAGTCACACTGAGTCACATTGGGAGGTCGGGGGGGCCTTTCAATAGGATGCAACTAGATTTCATCGAAATGCCAAGAGTCAATCGCCTTCGGTATGTGTTGGTGATTGTATGCGTATTTTCCAGATGGGTTGAAGCGTACCCTACACGTAGGTGCGATACACTCACAGTGGCTAAATTGTTGCTCAGGGAGTTGATACCGCGCTTCGGGGTGCCTGCCTCTTTGGAATCTGACAGAGGAAAACATTTTAACAGCGAAATAGTGAAGATGTTGTGCTCCACACTGAATATCGATCAAAAGCTGCATTGTAGTTATCGACCAGAAGCTTCAGGAATTGTGGAACAAGTGAATGGCACTTTGAAGAATAGATTGGCTAAAGTAGTGGCATCCACATCCTTGAGTTGGCCAGATGCTCTTCCTTTAGTGCTCATGAGCATGCGCAGCACACCTGATAGGAGGACAGGTCTCTCTCCCCACGAGATCCTGATGGGGAGGGCCATGAGACTTCCTACAGTTCCAACTACTGCTCTATTGAATATTACAGATGATCTGATCTTGGATTATTGTAAAGGACTGTCTGACGCCATCCATTCTGTGTCCCTTCAGGTGCATGCGGCTGAAGTTCCAGCAGCGAGGAACCTGTGTCATGACCTGAACCCAGGGGACTGGGTCTTAGTTAAAAAACACGTCCGGAAGAACTGCCTAGATGTTCGCTGGCGTGGGCCCTTTCAGGTAATCCTGATCACGAACACCGCGGTGAAGTGCGGGGGGCTGCCAAATTGGATCCATGCATCCCATACTCGAAGAGTTCCAGCACCTCTAGAAGGAACAGCTCCCATCCCAGACGAAAGCCCGGAAGTGGAAGAAGAGTCGCAAGAAGGGATTGAGGCAGCTGAGGAGGTGTCGGAAGAAGTTGGGAACGCATCGGATTCAGAAGAAGAGCGAAGGCAGGACGGCAGTGAGACAGAAGACGCAACTGAAGGAGAGAGCAGAAGTGAATACGACTCAGACTCAGATCCGTATCGGAGCGACCAAGAACCAAGTGAGAGGACAAGGAATAGGAGAATAAGACTTGGAGCTGCCACTTGGCCAACTAGGAGAAGAAGGCTAAGTTTGAGGTCGGCCCAGGAAGAAACGCTTACTCCTATATCCGAAGACTCAGATCCAGAAGAAGATATCCAGGATCAAGCCGAGGAGGGTCTTAGAAGATCAAGAAGGGTGCGAGTGCCTAGTAGAAGATACTCTACTCCCGACTGGACCTACCTCGTTGCAGATGTCTGGGAGACACAGAACAGGGAGGATCAGGGAAGTGGAACTGATCAGAACTGACCCGATCATCACAGTGCAAATAAGGTTTCTACTACCAGGAGCGGAGACCGAAAGGTTGCTGACACTCAACATCGTTCATCCTGCTCTCCTGAGTGGAATAAGAAAATTGATTCTAGAGACAGTTGAGTTTCCAGTTTGCTGTTCACGATATCCAATATTGGAGGGAACTCTTCTTCGTTTGGAAATGCTTGAGCGAATAGTAGAAATGCTAGGAGCGCTTATTGTTGTGGATTAATACCTTATTGTGAATGTCTTCAAAGGGGCGCAGAACTGGAAAGGTGAAGAAAGTGATCTTGATTAGAACGGACCCCTTTGTAATTGTGGATGTAGAACTGATAGTACCAGGAGTGGAAATTGAAAAAACGCTAACTCTCAATTTTGTCCGTCCACTTGTCTTGAGCGAAATAAGGAGAATAATCCTAGAAAAAGTTGACTTTCCATGTTGTGGTACGAACTGTCCAGAACCTGAGGGAATGATACTTCGGATGGACATTTATGAAGAAGTAGTGTCACTCCTTGAGTCATACATAACTTTAGATGAAAACAAGACTTTTGAAAAGAAATTGTAAACTTGTTGCAAGATAACCTAGCGCCGAGTGGAAGAAGAAAAGTGATAGGGGTTTCATTTTAGTGGATGGAGAAGGGCTAGGGTTGTCTATTTTCTACTGGACTTTGAACTGTTTTGCGGAAACAAATTGTCAAGCTTCCAAGTGTTCAAAGAAAGACATTGCAAGAGAGAAAGACTTTGTTTGAAAAGAAGAGGAAGTGAATGCTGGAAGAAAGTCAAAAACTACACTGTTTGAGAACATGGAGGCTGGCAACCCGAACCGCAGGGCAAAATGTATAGCTGTTATACTTTTAGGAGTAGTGGTTTCTCTTATAATTTTAGTGGTAACTGTTTCATTCCTAGCGGGACACGAAGGGGATGAAACCGCAGTTAAGGAGGATAAGGGAGTATCAACACCGAAAACTACCATTATTAAAGAGAAGGGAAACATCAATGAGAAAGACAAAGCATTGTTAGATGCAGAAATAAAAAGGCTTCACACCGACGAGTCACAGGGAAATTACAAGTCAAATGCTTATGCTAAATTGCTTTATGAATATGTTGATGCCATGGAAGTGAAGGATTGTTATGTTTGTATGCAATTACCAGCTTCAGTGGAGGAGGGTATCAGATACCATCATCTTCCATTGACATATGGAATCACGTGCAGTTTATTGTTGAGCATGTTTTATGGACGAGAAGGATTCGAGTATTATTTCTCGAATTTCGACTCGACATTGCCAGAGGTTCCGAATTTCAAGCATTTGAACAAATGGGACTATTACAAAAGCGAAGACAGATTACACAAATGGTTTATTCCATGGAAAACGTTAGATACTTCACATGCTCGAAGAAACAATCTGACTTGTCAAATATCAGAAGTTGAGAAAAAGTTTATAGCACAGGTAGATACTAGATACAGGAGGCAGAAGATTTTGAAAGCATCAGGACAATGGGAAACAGATTGGACCAAGGAGGAGAGGGCACATCAAAGAAAAGGTAGTATTGGTCCAATTGCTTTGGATAAGGATAAACGGGGAAAACTGTGCATTCACAGGAGTTACTCTTATTATGAAAACTTTTATGTAGGTCAAGTCAATTGTGAACATGCCTTTCAATTGGAGTATTACTCTAAGAACTTTATGAAAGGGATGCAAGCAATACCAAATGTATATTTTGTATGTGGAAGATATGCCTATGTGAAGTTACCAGATAATTGGTACGGATCATGCTATCTGGCTGTTGTCTTTCCTAAAATATATCATGTTGAGAATTTAGACACGCCTAAGAAAGAAATATCAACTAGATGGAAGCGAGGGCTGGGTGCAGCAGAGGTAGTTGGAGATGTACTAGGTGCTGCATTCCCTTTCTTAGGATTGATAATGAATGACATTAAGATCAGGAGGTTAGCTACAGTCGTAGATAGGCTATCTGCCAGTACTGCAAGATCCTTGATGCTGATAGAAGGGGAGATGCAATCGATTAGGGCGATGGTTCTTCAGAACCGACTTGCTTTAGATGTTCTGTTAGCAAAAGAGGGAGGAGTCTGTAAGGCCTTGAAGGTCCGGGAATGCTGTACTTACATTCCAGACAATTCAAAGCCTCTAGAGAAGTATATACAAAACATCACTGCCATACACTACGAAATTGAGGACCTGGCAAAGGTAAATGTGTGGGAAAAAGTAGGCCATGGAATGGGTAAAGTTGGAAGTTGGTTTGCCAACTTAGGAAAGGGTATCGTTTGGTACATACTGAAACCCATCATCATAATTGTGATTTGTGTAATCACTTTGTGGGGTTTGGTGCGTTTGTATCAATGTTATAGAGCAAATAGGTTACAGAGAGCTATGAAGAAACAGGAAGAAGAGTTGACAGCGATGCAGGACACTCAATATAAGAGTCTGAAAGCATTAGAGAGTATGAAAAGAGGTGGAACTGCCCTGTCTTCACTTTAAAAGGTTCTACATTTTTAGTGTCATGGTGATGATGACCCCTGAAGGTCATCAAAGGGGGGACTGAGAGAGCACAAGTTTGGAAAAAAAAATGTATAAGTACGCCATATTTACAAGCACGTAGTTAGTTTAAACATGTTTTGCACACGAGTGTTTTATATCCAGGAGTGAAATATACAGAGTGGTTTATATTCAGTAGTGAAACGTATAGAATGTTAAGTAGAGTAACTATAATTATAACGGTGTGAGATTAATGTAGAAATGTTGGATTATATGTGAAAACCTCATGTTCTCATGTTAAAAGAATCATGTCCGAATTAAATGTAACTTTGAAAGTCCAGTATTATGTGTAGGCCTTAGGGCAATTCACAGCAAACCTGAACGTGCTGCTAAATTAATGTGAGATAAGGTTGACATGGTTCTTCCAAATGTACTATTGAACTTAGGGTTAAAAGTATATGCTTTATAGATGTGTTATTTTAGAAACGTATGCTAGTTAAGAATGTTTGCTGTTTAAATCAAGTTAACGTTTTAAGAGTGCAGGGACCTGCTGCATGTAAATCAAGTAGGCCAGAGGAGATAATGTCATGTCGTGTAAATCGTCATGTGCTCGTTAGAGAAGAGGTCGCGAGGTGTCCAGCACCGAGCTTTGAGAGTGTTTTATGACTAAAGATATGGTGGAGTCTGGAATTTGAGGCCCACTGCAGGACGAGCTGTATGCAGGTGCGAGGGTCCTAATCAGCTCGAATGAAAGGGACTTTGTTCAGTGGCGCCTTGCGCAGGCCTGTAGGAGTTTCCAGGAATTTCAGGGGGTATCAGCGCACGGAAGAAGAAGCCTGGGAACCAAGGTCAACTATAACGAGGGTCTTCAAGAGTACCATCATGGAGTTTGCCGCGCAAAGATGTACCACGTGAGGGGCGTCCCAAGGGGCGTTTCTATTGAAAATGTGATTTGGTATTAGGGAAAGAGACCCGGGAGGAGAGCAGAGCAGATGATTTTGGGAGCCTAAGGAAGCGGATGGGTAGGCAGATAGGCTGATCAGGAGAGACCCATTATCAGAGAAGAGACAAAGAGAAGTGCGTGATCTTCTTAGGAAGTCACCACGGCTGACACCTAGAGGGTTAAGATCTTGCTAAGTAGGGATGACACTTAGTGTAGTGTAGGGACAGACTAACCTTAATTTTCTTTTCTGTAATGACTTTGAGGTTGCAACTTGTATCCATTTTGGCAACCCTGATGGTTTTCGAGCTTGTACTTATTATTCTGTTTTTCAGACTCAGACTATTCAAAAAGTTCATGTTCATAGTGATACCGATATACCTTTTGAATCTCATTTTGAGAAGTTTGTATCTTCAGTTATCTTTGACTTTATATTAAATCTTTAAAACTTAAATTTGGTCAGTGGTCATTTAGAGTGGTGTAAGTTCTTAAATTGATTGACTTATTGCGAGATTACCTTTTACTCCAAGACAGGTACCAACGATTCAGTCGACATAGTTTGGGATTTGGTAAGATAATTAGTAACCAGTAATCCCGCGTTAGCAGTGTGACAAAAGCAAAAGAACTGATGATAGACGGAATGCTGAACAATGCAAACATTCACCCCCACAGGATTCAAGGCAGCCTGGCTGATATGGGGTGATACCACAAAACTGGTCCCAGGATGCTTGTTTCCATTCCAGGTACAAGGCCTGCAAGTTCGGGCTGGACTGTTCCTATGAGGAGCAGGGTCAACACTGATTTGCAGAAGGCTGGGTCCAAACTGGGGTGGTATAGTGAGCAAAAGAAATAGATTAAACCCAGATCTCTTGGCTGGGGGTGAGTGATTGAAAAGTTTCAGCACTCCGTCCATCATCTTGTTGTGTTTCTAATATTCTCTTCTCCAACAATGAAAGTATTTTATCCTATGGAAGAAAACACCTTCTCTACCACACATGTAATGTTTTTCTCTCTGTTCACAGCCTGACCCAGCTTTACTCCTGTCCAAAAATAGTGATGGTCATACATGTTCTGTCTGACTCAAATAAAGAAATTCCACATTCGATTATTAGGTGGATTTTACTGCTTTATCGATCCATCCATTAATTTTCAGCCGATATGTGTTTTGCTCTGGCTACCTGAGCCACAGAGCCATAGAGTTTCTGGAGGCATCTGTAGCAGTCGGTAGGATGTCCAGGAAATACATACGGTTATGTTGAGAAAAATATTGTGAGACAAACAAGAGCCCAACAAGGACAAAAGCCACTCATTCATCGGAATGAAGCAACTATATCAGAAAATGGGCAAAGAATCCCAAATTGTCTTTGGGAGGTGGATCGTGGAAGAAAATACTCAAGTTATGCGTAGCCCAGATTAGTTGGTATTTTGGCACTAAAGGTAGTTTCCATGGGCTCGATTCACAAAAGTAATCTGAGACAAAATCCCAACTTTATGACTTTCGGTATTCACAGAAGGCATTTAGGAGTACTAAAGTTAGGTTTCTGTCTTAATTAATCTTAAGTTTTGGTCTAAAGATAAATTTAAGACAAACTTAAGTTTAACTGAGACAAAATCCTAACTTTACGACTAGGATTTTGTCTCAGTTAAACTTAAGTTTGTCTTAAGTTTAACTTAAGACCAAAACTTAAGTTTAACGGAGATAAAATTCTAACTTTAGTACTCCTAAATGCTTTCTGTGAATACCGAAAGTCGTAAAGTTAGCATTATGGCTCGGATTACTTTTGTGAATTGGGCAGAGTGTTGTTTTCTGTTACTCCCCCATTCTACAATACTTTTTTACATTATGAACCATTGTTTCTACATCTGACCATGTTTTTTACCCATATCTTCTGAGTTTTTCCTTTCAATGAGTTGTTAAACTCTAACATTGATCTACACATTTGTTCCAGGTTTCATTAATCAAATAATGCTTCTTTTACATGTACTGTACTCTGCACCAAATGACATAATCTGCAGTTGCTTTCTTTTTTCACCCCTTTATTTCTGCTTCGTGGTGTTTTATGCTGCATTTGGATTTATTTGTATGCACTAGCATTTTGGTCGCTTGCAGACCATGCCTATAGCATTTCATCATTTGAAATCTCATGTTTGCTTGAGACATCACGACAACTTTCCAGTAGACCACCCTCGCAGGGCATGGCCACTGTCTTTTTATGTCACACATGCTTGCTTGTTACATGTTGGCCCATAAACTCACCACTGCATGTAGTCGTGTTTGCTAGTTTTGGGGTATCGTGCAGAGGAAGGCCTTAAGGGCCTTTCAGTGGGAGATGAGGGTTGTTCTTAGGCCTGATGTGGGTGAGACATTATTCCAATCTGACAGCTGGAAATGCATAGTAAAGTCCCTACCTTTCCTGCCTATATGTTTGCCTGGGATATAGGGATGGGGCAATGGAATGGAGGAATTCTATAGGAAACAGATGGGAATATGTCCATGCACATCCTCAAGGTGATAACATTTTCAGATTTTGCAGTTAAATCTGAAAAAAGAAATGTCAATTTTGCATGAAATAAAAATTCGAAAGTGGACATGAGACTATTTCACAGGTTGATCACTAAAACTGAGGTCAAACCAAAAAAAAGCAACTTCGGAGAAGTTTTAGGAGCGCGACTTTTCAATATTGCACATTTGATGTATAATGTCTCGAGACATGTTTGACAGGTGTATCCTTTGCGTGACCTGTTCTGATTACATGGCCGTCACACTAAATGAGAGCAGCCCCTCAAAACGAAGGGCACAGGGTCAGTAAAGACTTCACACAAACAAAACGAGTCCACAATGTTTTTAACTATCCACCACTAGCCTTCTTTATATAAATTCAATACTGTATGTAAATCCATATTTGCCTAACAACATATTTGGCGGGATGGTTACAAAATTCTAAAGACTTTATAATGTCAATAATAGATCTTTGATAGTTAATTAAAACCATTCAAATATTATTTCTACTCCTACAATTCATGCATAACAAAGCAAGAATTCTTAAAATCTAAAAAATGACATTAAAATTTGTATAGTATTGATAAGATATACTGCAAAGATTCCGTCGAACTAATACATTAAGCGGATGATCAAGAAATGTAAATGGGGAAGCGCCCGCACAGGAGGGATAGTAATAAAAGCAGGCCTGGGCGGTCAACTCCGCTCGTAGAATTTTCTGCATTCAGCACTCCGTGAAGCTCGCGAAGTGCAAAAAACTCCGCTCCGCGTAGAGCAGCAGAATTTTGCCTCGCTCGCGAACTGTAATGTCGCGAGCTGCCGCTCAGGTACAATGTCTACCTGAGCGGCAGGAAGACCAGTGCGAACTGCAGTTCGCACTTTACTCTGCCACTTGCGGAACTCCGCAGTTTTTTTTGTCACTTCGAGGAGTTCTGCGTAGTAAAACTCAGCGAACTACGCCCAGGCCTGGATAAAAGAGTAAGTGCATGTGCGAAAATAGTGCTTGTACTACGGACTATGCTACTCCCAGGGCCAGCCTGTTGGTTCACTCTTGCAATGACCTTGTCCATAAACATCAAAAAGTGGACAGTGAGTCTGCATTCCTTGCCCCGGCAGCACTGATCAATTGCCTGCTGGCATAAGTGAATGCTCGGGACTCTGAATAGAGCTTTCACCAAAATCGCCTTTCCCACTCAAAACAGAGGCAAGTACACAATACATGGGCTAAAGATCAGTGCTTAAGTTGGACCGGTGGATAACAGTGCTCTGAAGCAACACTTAATTGTGGGTACTGGCACTTAATTGTCAAAACCTGCACTTATGACAGCTGCCACGTGGTGGTTCTGTTTGTGTAACTTAAAGATGAGCAAAGAAACAGTTGTTTGTTAATTTAATATACATTCAAAACACCTGCCACCCAAGCCATTCTTAAAGCTTTGGCAGCCTCGAAGAGTTTGAATTGTCACACTTCAGTGTGATGGTTAGTAGTTGTGTAAGTACAGTGGCAATGTGTGGTGCAAACAGCGGTGGCCAAGGCTCAAGATGCCTTTGAAGTGGCAAAAGGTTTTGTCAAGAACGTGTCTCCATTTCTGGGCAACCTACCGCTGCGTCAAATAGGCCCATCCGTAATCTTCAAAACATTAATTTATAAAGATTTGACAAGGGCAATGGCAAATATGTTTGAGGCTCGCCATAAGTTGCGATTGCGTATCGATTGTGTGTTTTGTTGTAAAGTCTAAATGTCCTTGTTTGCTGACAGGGTTTTTACTGCCGTTCTCAGAAGAGTGATGAATGCGCTATACAAAATATTTAATGTACATGGTTGGGGCATTTGCAGATCTTCCAGTCTTTCAAACAGAGACTTG
Source organism: Lissotriton helveticus (assembly GCF_964261635.1). NCBI lineage: Eukaryota > Metazoa > Chordata > Amphibia > Caudata > Salamandridae > Lissotriton > Lissotriton helveticus. The sequence continues at coordinate 1,161,586,282 of NC_136070.1, read as the reverse complement.
CCAGGGAGTGGCAGGCAGATTAGGCAGGTCTTTTCCAAGGTGGAATTTGAAGTTACATAATGTGTCTTCTATTCTACCGTTGGTCTTTACAAAAAATAATATATGTTTGTAGATCTCACTGTGTGTATATTTTTTTTATGTTTTTAGAATTTTTTTATATTTCTGAATAGATGAATTTATCTTGTTATAAAAAGTGAATTAGTGTGATATACAAATAGTTTACACCCTGATGTGCAGCATTTAGGTCTTTAATATTACCTCCGTTTTAGCAATAAAGGAGTGGGTAACTTAGGAGAACTTTTGGTTTGTGCAGATTACACACTTGTTACATAATTTCTTTGGTATTACAGAGCTATAACGTAAATTAGTGGTTTTTCCACTTAAGGTCCCAACTACCATACAAAAAGAGCTGTCTGTTGGGGAAAAGACCAATTGTCAGGTTACAGTGGTTACAGTGCTTACCACTGGTTGGCTTTATTTTAACTCTCATTTGCTTCTTTTCTATTTGTCGGCTTGTGAGGGCTTTACTTGCTCTTATTGTGTATGTCCCGCTGATGGAGCACGCATGTATTACTTGTGTCAATCCACAGCACACTTTTGAAACATTCTTTTTTTCTTTTTGGTTAAGTACACCACAAGAGTGCATGTGTTTTCCAGCTGTCTCTCGGGGACTGCTGAACTTCCCTCTCTGCCACGCTCTGTGCTGCTCTCTCTCACTGGCGTGCTTCTCTCCCACCCTGCCCTGTGTAGTGCTTGACTTTATGTGCTTCTCCCCTCTTATGTTGTTTTCTCGCTATGTGTTTTCCAGAACAACTCTGCATACCTTTCTAGCGGTTGTATGACAACCATGTATGCATAAACCAAGCATGCCTTAATCACGCTATCATTACAATGGCTGCGTCTTTGCCATGCATGCTTTTCAATTAATTTCGTTGTAAAGGCATGACTGGTAAAGGTATAAGTGTGGTAAAGACCCCAACCCAGCCCCCCTTGGTCTGAGCCCGAAAATATGGCTCTGCTGCATTGTAATCTACCTGCCCCCTATCCTTTTAAAGACCCCTGCTCGTACCCTAAGCCATACAAACTCCCCCAAGCTCCAAAAAACGACCCTGACCCCAGCACCACACCCTGAGCCCTCAAAACTGCCCCCAGTCCTGAAAATTGCCCCTCCCCTCCTGCCCTGAACACTAAAATTCGGCCCACTGCCCCAAAAACTATGCCAACCCCAGCCCCCCATACTGAGCCCTAAGGCCAACCCCCACCCCTAAAACCTACCCCACCTCCCCCTGGCCCACCCCAATTTACCAAGCCGCGTCCTTGTCCTTCCTGCTACGATCCTGCCCATCCGCTCACACAGCAAGAACATATGCGCGGTAAGGCATATGCGTGGTTAAGGCAAGCATTGTTCAGCTTGAGGGGAAACGGCACGCGTGCTTAGGGCCACGTTGTAAATGTTGTTTCCCCTTTCAAGCCAATGTGCTTCTCTTTCACTCCCACACTCCACATTCCTCTTTCACCCATGTCACTTCATTGCAATCCGTATTGCTAGCCCTACCTGCAGCCTGCATGCTGCCTTTACGCCCCCTGTCCACCATATTGCTTTACCCCACCCGCTCCTCAAAGAAAGAGAAAAAACACTTTTGCATTACTTTTTTCATTTTTTACTTAGTGATCCAACATGGATCATTACATTGAAAGAAAACATGGGGCCCGCGTCATTTTGTAAAAATGCTCGCGTGAAGGGTACCGCTACAAAACGAGGCAGGCGGACCTGTCATAGCGCCTTTCCAACGCTTGTTTCCGAAGGAAGCGAATGCAAGAACTCTGTCTTCATAATAGGCATGTTTACAAAGTGCATTCTGAGAGTGAATATTGATAGCTGTTTGCTACTGACGCAGCGTAGGTGATAAGTGACAGTTTCCTGTAATCCCCTGAAAGCGCCAGAAGTTGGAGCAGAAGCGCATACTTTGACACACGCCATCAAAATAATAAAAATGAAATACAGGCGAAGCCAAATCCTCCAGGGACTTAAATTTGATGGAAACCTTAAGGGACAAAATGGTAAATATTTCCTCAATAGGGAATCTTCTTCACACTACTGTGCCTCGCACGTCCCCGACTGGTTCAGCGCTAATCTAGAGACAATATGAAAAAGCATTACAGCAATAAAAGCTTTTAGTTCGGCAGTGTTTGATGAAAAAGTCCCTTGAAATTATGAGCCACATTCATCACCACTATACATACACTGCTGAAAATCTTGGGAGTGACATTTTTATAGCTACACTGTATGTATGTTCATTCGTGCTGTTTTTGAAACTGATGAACTCATAAAAAATATTTAGTTGGATAATGCAAATGCAAGTACTCATTTGTTGTTTTCAATGAATAAATTCATGCAATCAAAATTAAACATTTGGAAGTATTTGAATATCCATCAATGGTTTTCTACTGTTTTACTGAACACTTTAAGGGCGCTTTTACCTGACAGCATAATCAGACAACTAATATTTAATTTTGACAGTGTAAACACACAGATATTACTAACGACAAGAAATCACGATAATAGTAATTTCCGTACGCACAGGGTTTTGGAAAGACATCCAACAGCTATGAAGGGCTATAATCTACTGGCAAAGCAAAAGAAGAAATGCTAATAAGTTATCTCCCTGTGCCACAAAATATTACACAGTAGACACGTGATTCTATCAAGATTAATAAAATGATTCAACCACAATCATGTGGGTGCTGATCCCAGACTTAAATATAAAAGCATTTGCAATGCAACAGGTTCTCTCATTATTGATAGTTTGCGGAATTGGCGTTGCAAATAATAGTGCAACGCCAATAGCTAATACTTTTTAGTAATGGAAGACGTAGTGCATTGCAAACCTTGCGCAGTGAGCCAAGAACCAGCATTGTATGTCTCAGTGCATTACCACAAGTTGCTCCTAGAGGTCCCTAGTGAGCAAGGCACCAGCACGGCATGTTTCGGTGCAGCAACGCAAGCTGCTCCTGTAAGTCCCTAGTGAGCAAGACAACAGCAGTGCATGTCTCGGTGCAGTACTGCAAGCTGCTCCTAGAGGTTCCTAGTGAGCATGGCACCAGCACTGCATGTCTACAAAATTGGAGTTATTGGCATTATAAATGGCAATGTTTTTTACCGAGCCATGTTGCAGGGTTCAGTACCATATGTGGCCAAAAGGGGACTTCTTTTCGACACATATGGTACTCCACCCTGCAGAAGATATGGTAACTCCACCCTACCCATAATGCATTGCATGCAAGACAGTGCTACGAGTACATTCAAACAGATATGTCCATATATACAATTAGTAGCTTTGAAATGTGACAAAAGGATGATTACATTAATTTCGGATTAGGTTGTACTCTGTGTGGAGCTGATGAAGGGAAATTTAAAGACGATCTCATATAAATGTGAGATATTCTAGTGAGTGAAGTAACCACTGCCAGCCTAGTTTAGGACCAAGTGTGTTTAGTGCCCGAAGCCTTTTAAGAAAATAGTGCCTTGAGGCTGTAATTAAAACCTAGGGAGTAACAACACATGTAACAGGGGGTGACCTCATGGGAGGTGACAAGAAGAGACAAGGCAGTACTAAGGAGGGATTACCAAGCCTATTGACCAATGAAAAGCCACCATTTACAAAGGACAGGGACAGGAGCCAGTTAAAAAGATGGCGGAAAGAGGACGGATCTTTATGCCCATATCCAGCATGTCTTAAAGAGACAGCACAAGCACTGCCTAGGTGAGACCTAAAAACCAAGATGGTTCACTTGCAACATACAAGCAGAGGTATTTCATCGGTCATGAAAAAGGCAGCTTTGAGTGTGCATATTCCACAGTGCACTGATTTTAACTGTAGATGTCAGAATTTACATAAGTGAAGGTATGGTTTTAGACACAATGCTCCTGCTGAGCCCTTCTTAAGGGTTTTCAAGTCCATAAAACCCAAAAAAACCACAAAAAACATGAAGCAGAAGTTGAAGATTTTCAGTGGTTGAACAGTGTTTGAAACGAGTTTTGCAGATTTGGAGTATTCTTAAACTGATGTACAACAAATGTGCTATTCCCCTGCACAACTCACCGAGCCTCCCCTTCAAGTGGCCAGTACCAGATTTGGATCTTTACAGATCACATCATATCTGGCACCCTCATGTTTTACTCTCAGCATTGAACATGCAATACCAAAGCCTATAGGTCTGGCTTGCATTTTCAGCTGGAAGCCTGACTTATTTGTTTCGTCGAAGATGTCAGACTCGCTGAATTTTTTATCTCAGCGGCAGCCGAGTGGTAGGAGCAAGGAGCTGTTGGGCCCGCCGAATCTTATAAGCGAGCAGGTATTTCAATCTAGTTATTGTGGGTGATTTTTCAGATGTAAAACAGTCCTTCATGAATTCCATTGGAAGCATGCCATGGGGGTGGAAGGATCTACCTAATAAGAACTGTAGCAGGCAACCCGTAGGTGGTCGGTAGGTCTAAAACACTCATCTCCACTGATCAAAGTTGTTACAATGTTTCAAGCCAATGTTTGAAGGTAGCAAGGGGCTGCCCCAAAACCTGTGTATAGAAGAAATGAGAATAGCCTTGCAGACTTAAATATTTGAGGTGGGAGTGTTCTACCTGGCACCTCCTCTCTTACCTTCTATTTTTGTTATGAAAGTAGTTGTTTACCGAGATTTAAGACATGACTTTCCAAACATTTATGTGAAACTACTAGGGTATTAATGGAGGGAAAAGCCCCCCAAAAACCTAATGCTTGCAGCAACAAACAGAGATTGTCAACCCAGGGATGACTGGAGTAAAGGTATAGAAACATACTCTATTGATAATTTGGGGAAATTGAAGGACTAGGCCGAGGAACTGGAAGAAAGAAGATAATATCAGTGAGCAGAAGGCATCATCATTCGGATTTTAGTTATAGTTTTCTTATTTGGAATTGGGTTGGATTTTTCTCAGTTGTGAAATGTCACCGGTTTCAAATGACCAAGTGATGCGGTTTTTATCACGACATAAAAAGTGAAATAAACCATTGCTGAGGTGGTAAATGCAACCTGTAAAGGGGGTAATCCCACTGCCTAACACAATGTGGTGCTGTTCAGGTTTACTAAAGTTTTGATTAGCTGTTTCCTGAACTGTTAAACATCTAAGAACCATGCACAGCATGATAGGCCAGCGAACCTACCCACTCCTCTCTAAAAGTGGGCTGTCAACCTTCACAAGAGTTTGGGGAGACATAAGGGAACCCATGGTAGAGTTGTCCCAGACTCCAGATATTCACCTGGGATTAATTCTTCAAGTGCTAGTGATTAAATCAATTGACGCTATGTCAGGCTGTATGCCTTATGCCTGCATCTGTGCTTACATTTCCAAGGCTAACATTTAGAGAAATATATCCTGCTGTAGCAGAGGAGTAAATGGTTCCCTTATGATTTTTGGGTAACTGGTTTCCCCTTTCAAAATTTCACACAGGGGAATGCAAACGTTGGGAAATTCTGCAGTTCTTAACAATTTTCTTCTCTCTCCCTGGTCACAATTTGACCTGGTGCATTTCCCAAAATAGGCCACGAAGACAAGTGGCAATACCAGTGGAAAAAGTGTGCCAGTATTTGCAGGAGAGCACCATTGGTAATCATATTTAGGATCCAAGACTTATTTACCATCTTTAGACTTTGACACAGCGAAGGAAAAAGGAAGGACATGGGGAAAGAAGGAGGAAGACTAAGAAAGCAAAACAGTGAAAAGGGAAAGAGAAGGGAGGACTAATCACAGTGAGATAAAGAGTCAGGAAGTGCAGCGTGGTGGAAGAAAGAGGCATGAGGTGGAATCAAGACGAGGCTTCCTTGGCATTTGGCAACCCTGGTACTTGTCAGTGACCACAGCAGACTCCTATATTTATTATAATTATTCCTTTTTTTAATAAATTAAGCATCAAGCAGGTTGCATGCAAAGCAAGTTATTCTGCATTCAGAATGTGTTTCTGGCTACACATGGTGTACATTCCATGTCAGAGAAGGGGCCGCCCACCCCTTACAGTAACAACAAAAAGCATTTTTACAATTACTGTTAAATTGTCGTATTCTTTTTTGGTCAAACCTAGGTAGCGCATGTGCTGTCTCTTCAAGACATGATGTATTCACTCTGTGGGCTTACAGTGCACCCATAGCCTTTTTATTTGTCCCTTCGATTGTCGTTAAAAAATGCTTGCTAGTGGGTAATCCTTCCTCTTTGTCCCTCCTTTTTGTTTTCGATTAGGTTTCCTTCTCCCGAGCACCCACCAATTTAATGTAACATTGCACTTCTGTGTTTATTTGGGGGCTTATTTTTTCTTTGATTCCTGCTTCTGTCACTGTTTGCCCATCTTTGGTGTTTCAGCTTTGGCGCCTGCCACTTAATGTACCCGTCCCGTTCAAATACTGAGATGCAATGTCAAACTCTTCGGACACTGTTTTCGAAATTGCCTCTTTCATTTTCTCTGACTTCGAAGGGTGAGGATTTCCCCCAAACCTCTCTCGCTTTCATGCATGTTGCTTTAGTTAGTCTCGGTCACCGGCCCTTCAACAACCCAAGCTTGCAGCACAGTTAAAGACAAGGCTTGGGCAACTCCTGTCACATCTTCTCTGACGCTTGCTTATATAATGTGAACTAGAACAACCCTAAAGTGTTTGATCGCTTTACATGAGTGCTAGTTACATTACACAATGTCAGATTAATTCATTGGGGTATATTCATAGGTCACCGACTAAACTGACCCAAAGGTATTGAAGCGCCTTAAAAAAGTGCCAGTCACATTACATAAGGTCATGTTAATTTTTTTGTTTTTAGGTGTGCAGAGATTAAGTGATGCTGATGTCACCCCCGTGTATTCATTATTACCCCTCCTCTTGACAAATGGGAATAGTATTCATCCTCCCACCTCCTCCCATGTCGTTGCATGCCCACCCCGCAGCCTTTTCCTGTCGTCCTCTTCCTCTTAGAGCTCCAATTTCAAAGCACATTGTTTTGAATGGAAATCTTTGGAGAAGGGTGCCTGGTGAATCGTGGCCTGGCGAAGAAGGGATGTTACGTCTCCGCCATCAGAAAGTACTTCACTGCTTTTTTTCATATACTGTTCAATACTCTAGTGATGCAGTCGCACACAGGATGTTATATTGCTGTTGACTTGCATCAAGGCACTTGTCTTTCTGTCTGTGCATCAAAAAGCCTTGGAATGTGTCCATAAATGTTTCCTGAGGCAAGCATGTATTCCTGAATCACACTGCATGGCCCAGTGTGTAGAAATTGTATAGCTCTTCAATTCCTGGCAGCACCGTACCCAGGATAATGTGCTACAAGGCTACACACTTATAAGGTCCCAAAGGCGAGACCTATTGGCTATGCCAATGCTTGTGGTTTGTCTGCTGTCTGATTTTTGATAACAATGGCTGTTTAAAAATCAAACCAGTTATATGTTTTTAACACCATTCTCTGTCAGGAAACTGATATTAAACATATGATACCTGCATAATAATATTAGCACCTTGTAAAATAACAATGACTAATGCAGCTGCTGTGCTTCTGGCTCCTTGGTACGTGCCTGAAGGCAGGCATGTTATTTTAATGGGAATATTTCTCTGCAGCTCAGACTCGAGGGCTTCTGAGTCCCATTATGATGGAAAACACTGGTCTCCATTGGAGGACAGGCAGCAGGACTAGTGTGGACCACTATCAAAGTGTCTAATAAGTGCAGCAAAACCCTGAGCAACTTTCACGTCTTTGCAGACGTTTTCCCTTTCCCGTCCACGAGTGCAGAAGACATTTTCTGCTTTGAAGATATTAATTTATCTTGGCAGGGAGACCTTTTAAAGGGCAATGCTAACTTATTTTTGGAAGTTAATGTACAGAACAGGAAAGGGGTAGAAGGGAGCTGGAAGCCACCGTGATTAGGTGTCATTAGTTGTTTATTCTATACAGCACAAACAGCAGCTTTTGTTGTTCAGATTTTTTAAAGCCCAGGGACCGAGGCTTTCAAATGTGATGTCGGAATCACATGCTTCTTGGTGATTCAGGAATCAAGCCGTGCTTAACAAAGCTGTGGACGTAAGCACTAGGCCTCATCAAAGACCCACACGGACTTTGATCAGTTTAGCTTCGGCTTGTCCAGGAGGGATTGAAGTAAAAAAGTTATTCTCAGCAGCACAATGTCCTCAGACGCTCCCTGAGAGAAATATGTTTATAGAGCATAAATCGGTCAGTCACAGAAGTGCAACTGACTAATGGAATTGACGCAGGATCGATTAATTGGTCATGTGATCAGTGAGAGCTCTTCAGGTTTATGTACAGTTTCATCTGCTGGAGTTGTCCCTGAGGGTTCAGACTGAAAAAATATGTATAAACAAGAAATACTGAAACAAATATATATATATATATATATGTGTACATGGTACTCGAAACGCGTCAAGTTCGAGGTTTTGGCTGAAAATAAACAACTTGCCACTCAACGTTGGGTCCGTGTTTCTGTTCGCCAACCAGCCGTTTGAGATATATAATATATATATATATATATATATATATATATATATATAATATATATATATATATATATATATATATATATATATATATATATATATATATATATATATATATACCCCCAAATGAGGATGTTGTCCGGATCATAAACTGAGGCGCACACTAGGGATGTTACTCCTTCAATTTTGTATTGCCAACACGACCACAGCACCAGACAGACGCATTTCGGCTTTATGGCTTTTTCAATGCTGGTGTGGTCTTTCAAACATGCAAAAAAATAAACTGGCAGACATGAAAATTCATACATATGGAGAAGGGATCCACTGCCCTTTGCCTGAATAGGAGACCCCTCCTTGCTATGGTTCCTCTGGTTATGTGCTCCTGATATGTAATTATATCTAGCTAGTGATAAACTCTGCAAGCCTTTGTAATCTCTGCAAAGCAGGTTGTATGACAGTTTGTAAAATATCTTCCATTCAAGTCGCTGCCAAAAACATTCAAATTCCATTTTTCTGTGGAAATTTACAGAAACATAAAAACAACGGCTAGTCGTACAAAGAACACATTTAGCTACTGGTTGTTTGCAACTAGGTGGGATTGGAAATGTATCATATGGAATGGATAAAGTGGTAAACAACCGTTACAACGCAACTATTACAACGGACTACTTTTACAATGCAACTTTTACAACGCAGGATCCATTACAACGAACTACCATTACAACACATTTTTTTACATCGCAGATGCCTTTACAACGCATGCCATTACAACGTAAGTATTGGTAAGTATATAATTATATTAAAATTTTTATAGGTTTGGGTTTTTGGGTACAGGGGTATTTTTAGGGTTCAGGGCTAGGTTTGGGTACAGAGGTATTTTTAGGGTTCAGGGCTTGGTTTGGGTTTTTGGGTAAAGGGGTATTTTTAGGGTTCAGGGCTAGGTTTGGGTTTTTGGGTACAGGGGTATTTTTAGGGTTCAGGGCTAGGTTTGGGTTTTTGGGTACAGGGGTATTTTTAGGGTTCAGGGTTAGGTTTGGGTTTTTGGGTACAGGGGTAGTTTTAGGGTTCAGGGCTAGGTTTGGGTTTTTGGGTAAAAGGGGTATTTTTAGGGTTCAGGGCTAGATTTGGGTTTTTGGGTAAAGGGGTATTTTTAGGGTTCAGGGCTAGGTTTGGGTTTTTGGGTAAAGGGGTATTTTTAGGGTTCAGGGCTAGGTTTGGGTTTTTGGGTACATGGGTATTTTTAGGGTTCAGGGCTAGGTTTGGGTTTTGGGGTACAGGGGTATTTTTAGGGTTCAAGGCTAGGTTTGGGTTTTAAATAAAATTAAATTAAAATTAAATTAAATAATATTAATTTTTAATTACTTACATTAAAAAAATATTATATACTTACCAATACTTACGTTGTAATGGTATGCGTTGTAAAGGCATCTGCGATGTAAAAAAAATGCGTTGTAATGGTAGTTCGTTGTAATGGATCCTGCGTTGTAAAAATTGCGTTGTAATGGTATGCGTGCTAAAAGTATGCGTTGTAACGTCATACATCCGGATAAAGTACATCAAACTATACATTAGGAGGTTATTGAAAGCAGTTTACAGTCCCATGATCATACATTAGTGTGAGACCTCAGTTTGAGTGCCTTTTTGAGGTCAAGGAACTCTGAGAAGAACCACATAATCCCCTTTATATATATATATTTTTTCTTCTTTTTCTAAAGTTTACTTGTCTTTTTACCACTCCATTTGCAATTACTTTTGTGCTTCTACCCCAATCGCCAAATATTTTGTGCCAGCTCACTCCTAACATACACTTCTTCGCCCTCCCACCTTATCTCTATGAAGTAAGTTTTTGCAGCTGAAATATTTGCAGATCTGAAGTGATGAAGTCCCCTACTATACACAATGCAAACTTCAGACCGGCACGGTAAGGTAAGACGTAATACAATCAAACCACTTTATATTAAAAAGCACAGGGATGATTTCTTCAAAAGGGATTTGGATTAAGAATACATCTTCCAAGTTTCTCTTGCGTAAACAAACCAACCTGTGGGTGGTCCATGCATTTTGCTGAGGAAAGGCAAACAAGTACCTGTTTTTCCCCAATGCTGGCTTCAAATCATGCAAACACAAACAAACTGATTTAGCAGAGGCATGCCTAACACCTGAATAATTTAGTTTGAGTGGCTGCTTCGGTACTTAACCATGCTCACATCTCGTTAATCAGCAGAGTCTGAAGTGAAGATGCTGAACACAATCAGAAATATGCTTCGATGATTAATAGGGACCTGTCACTGTGCCATGCAAAACAAATGTCCTAACCGAATATGTATTTCTAATACCCAGATGAAACATCTTTGTTCATTGTACTTTAATGAATAATGTATCAAACTGTGAGCTTCTCTGATTCAGAGCGGACTATGAAGCAGTAATATTGTGTGTTTCCAATACAGTCATAAACAGCACGTAATACGGTTTTCTGAACTTTGATAAAGTCAAATGGAAAATATGACATCATTGGATATTTTGGGCCCACCTAGGATTGATACTCGCACTCTACACTGAAAAAACAAATCAGTGCATTTCTAATGATGGGTAAGGCTGGCCTCATGATTATTCACCCTTTAGGCAAATCTGACAAAATATTGTCTCTCACCAATGTGCCATTTAAGGACTGATATTGAAAATAAAGTAACTGCCCCAGTAGAGGCATTCATTTTCAACAAGCCTCTTTATGGTAAGGGTGCAGTTCAAAATAACAAATTGATAGCAACCTGTTTCCTGGTTTAAGTAATGGTTAGCTCTCACATGTTCCTAGAGCTCTTAGCATATTATGTATAGTCAACCAGAAATAATTTTTGAACATTGGTCAATTAATGGTTCAAGTTCTTCCTGTTGACTAAATCAATGCATGTTAGGCTAGCTGCATCTTGTGTTTTCCAAGGGTGCTCACTTTCACATATTAACTGTCCTATTACACTAATCCATTGTCATAAATAATAGCCTGCTAAAACATTGGCATGTAATGATACTCAGTGGTACATCTCTGAATAAAATCTGAACTTTGCCAGAAAAACCAAATACCCGGTTCAAGGATTCTGCAAGATGAATGACTTTCAGTTTCCAGTAAAGTAAACCCCACAGACACTGCAAACGATGAATAAATGCCCCATCTTGACATGACGGTGGAAGGAAGCATCGGCGGCGGGAGAGAAGACAGACAATCGCAACCTTGCCACAGATCTGAAACTAGTATTTCTTCTTTCCAAGACTGGCAATCGTGTTCCTTAGACAATCAAAAGGACAAAGCATCAAGTATTTCTGCATATTTGCCACGTCACCCTTGATGTGCACGTTGGGCTATGGTAATGTGACTACGGAAACACCCTCTAAGCGGGAGCCCCAACCAAGCTCATCAAACGACTACAACGCATCCAAAACACCTCGGCACGACTGATCCTCGACGTACCACATCACGGCCACATCACCTCCACCTGAGAAACTTGCACTGGCTCCCCGTCAACAAGAGGATACCCTTCAAGCTCCTCACCCACACTCACAAGGCACTCCACAAGACCGGCCCAGCCTACCTCAACAGACGGCTCTCCTTCTACATCCCCAACCGCCAGCTAAGCTCCGCCGACCTCTCAGTCGCCACTGTCCCGCGCATCCAAAGAACAACCACCGGTGGGAGATCCTTCTGCCACCTTGCCGCCAAGACATGGAACACCCTCCCACTGAGCCTACGGCAGACCCAAGACCTGCTGACCTTCAGGAGGATACTCAAGACCTAGCTGTTCGATCAGTAGCCCCCCCAGCGCCTTGAGACCATCGCGGGTATGTAGTGCGCTTTACAAATGATTGATTGATTGATTGATTGTGAACTCAAAATAACTTGGATGCCACAAACATGCCCAAAGTAATACTGGCTGGTTAGTGCCATGCTCGAAATGGTGCCCCTGCTTGCACATCTACAGAAGATGTCATTGACTTCCTCAGCTGACTGAAATAGTGGTCAGCCTCTTGATGACGTAAACTGAACTCCAAATTGGCGATGTTGTGAATATCTAGCCCGGAAAATGAAGTGGAACCCTAACACAAAAGTTGTTATTGTATGCGGAAGGAAGTAAAGACAAGAAAACAAGCCACGCCCTGCAGTCTGATCTCTGAACAAAACAATTCCCCAAGCCAGTTGACCCCTGCAGTAAAATCTTCTGACTATTTAGAAACAAATTATGCATTTTTGGTCCTTATACTCGAAACACATTCACTCTTGCCCTAAAGTACTAAAATGTATTGTCTCTTACTACTTCACCCCAAAAATTTTTATGGTTTTAGAAATGGAGAATAAATGCAGAATCTGTACTGTGATAATAAGCAAGAATATATGTATCCTGTAATTTCTAGCAAAAGGAACGTGTCATTTCCGAAAATGGCAGTCGTTCAGAATGTGCAATAACACACGGAGAGATCCGAGCTTCCATGCGGTGAACTGTACAAGTGTAATAACACCTTCTTAAACATCTCCCTAGTTGACTGTTAATTTTCAAGGTAAGACTGCTGAGAGGATAGAGAGAAGAAAGGCGAGATCTCTCTTTCATTGATTAAACAGCAGATATAATTCTGATTCTTGGCCTTTCTTTCACAGTGTCTGTTGTCTGCTCACTATTACTGCACGCACTCTGAAGACACAACTCAACTGTAATGACTCATTACAGTACTAATATGATAGCATTTGTCATGTGCTTAGAACTAAAAAAGGTTTGTAAACCTTTTCTACGTACACTTGTCAACAAGGAAGCACTAGTATCTTTCTCTTAAAATTAGCTGTGAAAGCTAAATTTTTTAAATTTTAATTTGTGTCACCTGCACGCTGCCGCCAAGTTTAGGCTGTGATGCTTTTCTTTTTTATTTTTGTGGCATGTGCCTGCCAGAAAAAAAGACAAATAATAATAACAATTGCATTAGCTAGGGAAAAACAGACCCATTAGCTTTGTCAATGTTTTTTATTGGAAACACCCAGGTAATGTGAAGTTCACTGGATCTGTATTGCATTCTTGAGCTTGTTACTCTAGATACATATTCCGCATTTTGAAAATAACATATTCGTGAGCGGGATCTTCATTTGTGACACAGCTGAGGCTCTGTGTGCCCAGTCTTCACGTTGAACACACTCAGCAGGCTGACTGATCATTGGGAAGAAAGAGTCAGTTATGGCTTTCTGATGTTGGTTACACTGTTTGATAAACTGTTGGAGTGATTTTATAAGATCCCTTTCTGTTCCCTGGGCCTCAAAGATATTGTACAAACACAAAACACTACAATGAGGTTGTGCCACTGGATTCACTTCAAAGGAAAAACAATTTTTCAAGCGATTTCCCCGGTGGCCAACTTTTATTAAGACATGTAAGGTGGTAAAAAAGCCTCAGGATGGGAAGGTTTTCTATTGGACATTTTGATAAAAAGTGCCTGTCTATTTAATGGCCAGCTGATGCAGCACCTCATCGTTTCCTGCTCACAGTCTAAACCTCTTGTTAAATCTTCGCGTGCACGTTTGCAGATATAAGGCCTCAACTAGAGTCTGGCGGAGGCGGGATTCCATCAAAAATTAAGGATATCCTGTCATCCAAACTTGTGGGTCCATGCTCTAACAGCAGTCAGGAAAAGCACCATGTTTCCAGCATCAGAACCATCACATGCTTCTCTAGCAGAAACCTTTGACCAACATCCCGCCTAGCTCGTTAGTCAATGTAAGATAGAAGCCTGCCCATTTTAGGGCAGTCATACACTCTCATATTGTTCTTGCTAAAAGGCTAGCAAACCTGAACAAGAAACCAAGAAACCAAGAAAATGACCCTGCCCTGCCCCACCCCCACAATGTGATGGGAGCAAGCTCCCAACATGTCGGCGACATTTCTCTTTAGTTTTCCAGTAATAAACTCTCTTTTTGTAAGTTTGCTTAAAAAAAACAAAGAAAAACAAGGTACCTGCTCAGCAAAGCTTTCCGGCATTGAGGCAGCTCAGATAAAGGCGCAGGCTTCCCCACGTGCCTGGTGGAGATCTCCAAGTATAGCAAGTGGGCTACCACGGACCACCCAAGGGCATCCTTGCAGTAACCTGGCAGACCACTAGCCATTTTGTTATACTCTAAATTAGACCCTCTGTCTCTTCCCACCTCTAAGGCTATTCCTTGATTGACAGCTTACATCAGCATGTGCTTGTGCATGCATATGGGGTTAACACCAGATGAATATTTGCCCCTCTTGTATAAAAAATAAGCTTTTTTCCTTTTTTTCCAGTTTAATTTTCTGTTCAAAATAAAAAAGTGTTTTATAAAGCGTGGTATACAAGCAAACTGTTCACTGCAAAAGTTCATATTGTAACACTTGACATAAGCATAAAAGTGTAAATTCAAAACAAATAAAAGTGGGACCTTTGCCACGGACATCACCAATTAACAATCCACATTGATAATATCTAATTAGTCCAAAACATAAAAGTCAGCACTTAATCAAACATGTGTAAAGAGAATCCTGCAATCCAGCAAAACTGCAGGAGCTAGAAACTGAACTGGGCATGTGGAACAGGAGCTGAACCTTAGAGGACTGAAACAAATTCTCCATAGTAAAACCAAGCATGTGCAAAGATATTTCACCATACATAGCCTACACACTCAGTTTACAAAATGACATAGATTTATAAAAAAAATAAAAAATAAAAGATAGGAGGAAAAATGTTGGAAAGGTTCTACACAATGGTTAGTGAACTTCTGTTTCCTGTGCACAAAACCATTCAACAAGGTTCCTTTGTAATACAAACGTGCTTTTATTACTATAGGTGACATGTTTCCCCTAGTACATATTTATTCCCAGTCTGGTCGGCCCGCCTCATTATCAGGATCTGACAATGAGGAGCAATATCATTATCCCACAACTAACGTTGAGTGATCAGTGTACACTCAACTGAAGTAAACAAATTGACAAGACTAAATGGCACTGCTTAAGTGGTGCAAACACCCAACATCCCTTACAGGAAAACATATTCAGACTTGGGAAAGTCTAGACTCGGATGACATGTGCCTGCAAAGGCAACAAAGGAAAGTATGAATGATTTAGGAAAGTGGCTGAAGTGAGGTGTAACACAGTATACAACTTCAATGACAATTGTTCAGTGGTTCTCCAACATTTTTTTTAAATGTATTCCTTGCTGCCTAGGCCAGCCGAGTACCTTATAGGGAACAACAAAAATAATGTAAAAAGAAGTTGAACGGGAAGTCGAATTTGGAGTTGTGTGCAAGCAGTTCCGCTGTGCTAAAACCACAGTGGCGTTGCACTTCCATCCATGGGGAGGTAATTGCAGAATTCCATGCAAAACTTTCATTACTGAAATTGGCCTAAGATAACACTCTGCCCTGGGACTTCTACACAGCACCCCGACTATGAAATAATTCTTAAAGGAGAATACTAGAGGTGTACAAGATAACATTGCCAGAATGGTAAACGTTGTTCTTTTGTGTACCAAACAAACCCATAGTCAATCACTTCAGCACTGAGATACAATGGATTTTTTTTGTGCATGCCTTCAGAAAAGCATTTACCCCGACTCTTGTTTAGGAGCCTACACTTTCAGAAATCATGTTTTTAGATTCACTAATTAATGCCAGAGTATGGGGCCCGTGTTGTGCAGAATGGACAGGAGATCTGGCTACTGGGTAAAGCCAAGGACCCTTCCCATTGACATCAGAGCTGGAAAGACCTTCAGACGGAGAGTTCAGGTTTTGCTCCTAATCAATGCAGTATGACTTATTAAACCATTTGCGGGGGTTAAAGGGAAGCACATATGTAGTCTTCCTTAAGTCAGCCCCAGATTGTGGTGAGTTTGTGAACCTGAAGAAGAGACAACAGCAGATGATTCAGTGGGTGGCAATGGGAATTGGATTCAACTTGGAAAATCTGTCCTACCCCACATTTGACAGTAACAAAGATTATGTATGGTTTTAGAAACATTATCAACTCCATGTAGCCTACAGTCAGAGAAGGCAGAAATTCACCTCTTAGTCCAGGTAAAACATATCTTCTATTTCCTCACGAAGGGAATCGACTGCCATTTAAAGGGGCTCTTAAATTCTTTTTTTTTTTCTAAGAGGCCCTCTGGACTCCAGGCTTCTCTTTGATTTGGTCTATTGCTGATTACATTGTAAAGCCGTGAACCAACTATGGTTTCCACATAGAACTAATAAAAAATAATAACTAAAATAATATAAACCTAACCAGAGAGTTATTCCAATAGAGCCAGATGTGACTTGTCCCCAGTATCTTCAACGAACCACATAGCTGATCATGAGCTTCTGAAATACTGGTTTAACAGGTACAGCGTTCCTGGCAGAAATTCTAATATTCCAAACACATGTCGTTTCTTTTAACCCCAAAAAAGCTACTCTCTGACAAAAAGGCAAATTTCTTTTACACATTCCCGATTGAAAATTGGCACACAAAATGGCTTAACCATAAGAAAGATGTCCTTTAAAAAACCATGATAGATTATGAATAGTTTAACACAGTTCAGCACCCACCCCGAAAAAGCACATCAGAAGATGCATTTATTTCAGTAGCCAGTGGCATCATTTCATGAAAGGCCTTGGGAACCAGCCCCCCCTTCATCTTGAGCGCTGCTGTTTTACACTCCCAGTGCACTGCTCCTTGTTGTTTATTGTCTTTCATTTTTGAAAGCAAGTCTTTCATCTTTATGCAACTCTAATATGTGCTCAGTTTTCTAAGCGTGGGAGGCTCGCAAAGGGGCTTTTCTGTTAATTTCCCTTTATAATCTCATATGTGTCTGTTCTTTGTTGCGAGACCCTAGCGCTGCTCAGTACATGAGAAAGCCGATCGCACACAGAGAAAATATTCTACGTATATACAGTTCCTCTGTATTTATTTATTTGTTTTTCTAAGAAAGGCGAATGAGAAAATAATCCCCAATCCTTCAATATAGTAGCATCAAGTTCATAAACCAGAAAGGTCAACCATCACTGTTGAAAATGTGAGAGTTCCCTGACCGGTCAGTGCTTGCAATGCACAATTGTTTTGCAGTGACTAAGGACACGAATTCCAGATACTTGCATACCTCTGGTGTTTCTTCTCCCTCCCCCATCCCCAGATCCTCACACTATGGGACTCAATAGAATGGCCCACATCGGTATCCCCAAGGGTTTAGGCAGGTACCACTCCAGGCCATAAATCATGAAAAATGTGCTTTAGAGTACTGGGATGCACACCATTCTTTTCTTTATTCGTCCATGTAAATCCTGAATTAATCCAAGAGTGCGTGCGCACTGGTGTAGTGCCTTGCCCTGGTGGCACGCAAGTATTGATCAGGAAAACGGGGCCTAAGCATTACATACTGTTGAATTCAGCTGTGCGACTGGTTTCGGGGCACAAAAAAGGCCCCATTTTCCTGACCACTCCAGGCCATGTCAACTTGCCCCAGTGTCCCCAGGCCCCGTATTACTGGGTTTGCAACCATCGGACCTAGTAATCATGAGACCGAGACGCCGAAGCCAGAGCCTTATGCAGTACTGAGAAATGGGAGGGCAGCGGCTTCACCAGGCCCCACCCACCTTCTTTCTAAAGCACGGGAGCAGCAACAAGAACTCCCCCAGCTCTTTCTTCACCCGCTCTGCTGTTCCCCTACCCCGCAACACCTGCTCCAAGAGCTTCCACAAAGTCCCTCCACTCATTTAGCACCTTCTCCAAGTAAGTGGTAAATTTGCACTAGTTCTTTAAGCAGTTACGGAAAGGTAAAAAGATCAGTCACAAACACTGTAGAAAAACATATTCATATTACTTGTATCCTGCAGTTTCCACCCTTCAATGTTTTGCACCAAAGCGTATTTCAATGGAAATAGTGTGCCTTTTAAAAAATTTAAAAAATCATTTTTTTAATGTTTTACAATTGCATGTATTTCCGATGCATAATGTTATAATAATGTAATTCTCTTCATTTATTGACACTATATTTGAGTCTTGTATTTGGAAATGGCGTGCTGCATACACAAGTTTCTTACCATAAATAATAAAAAAAAAACTTCTACTCTTGAAACACTCCCCACATGGATTCAAGAATTCTGTTCGGGCACCAATACACTCCCACAATGGTTAAGAAGCTGAGAGAGTACAGTGGATGCCCAGGTCGTCCTTACAGTGGTGGCTTGGTATTTGCTGGAGGTACCAGCCACAGGCCAGCTCTAGCTTCTCAGCCACCTTTACAAACCTGGACCCCAGAGAGGTGGTGGTGGTGTCTGTTTCCCTCCCTAAGAAATGTGGTTACCCAGAAGTATAACCCCTTCGATGTGTGCCCATCGGCCAACGGCCGTCGCGAGCACTACCTCCGTAGTGCTGCACACGTCCGTTGGTCGACGCAGCCCCACCTACTCAATAAAATGTCACACCGCGGTGGAATTGACGCCGCGGTTAAGCGGATAAAATCATGGCCTAAGCACAGTCAGCGAAAGAACTCATTCACGTCACCCTTAATACTTTCAGATGTATGTCTTAACTTTAGCAACCCTCCCTCTCTCTGTTCTCCTACTATGTTTTGAGCCATGTGCTTCTTTATTTTGCATGTTATCTGCTACATAACATTTGCATCGAACCTAAGTTGCCTTAATGAACTATAATTAAGTACTGATGCCTGATGGTCATTGTAGTTGTTCTTGTGGTAATCCATGACATCAAACTTTGCTTCAGTGCAACTCCTGATATACATATTTGCTTCTCTTGGATCTCTTTACTAGAGTGCACCAGAGCCTACTTGAAAGCACGCGTAATGCTTCGGAACCTGTTCCATACACTGCCTTCTCACCAGGTCTGCAACGTAGTGGGAAACCAGGAAGAGGGAATGGAGTATTTAAGCTAAAGAAAATAACACCTGAAAGACATCAGCACAGGGCTGATGGAGTGCACCCGCATTAGGTGTATTCAACCGATCATATTTTAGTTAGTGTATGCTTTCACAATGAGAAATGAGACATAAATCTTCTGCAGGGAAGTTGCAGGAATATTTGCATGATAAAAAGGTAGTATTATTCCCTTTCCCTTCTCTTCTCTTCTCTTCCTACTTCTATCTTTCTTTTCTAGCTTTCTTTTCTAATTTCCGTTCTCCCCTCCCCCCTCTCATTCCTAAATGTTTTATTCTTCATAGTCATTTTATATCATCTTTATTACTTTATTTGACTGATATATGTGACTTGTTATAATTATCTTGTATGTTCTTAAAACGAAATAAAAATTTCTTAAAATGAAAAAAAAGGTAGTATTATACAGTCTGGCTCATTGGGTTAAAAAATGATGCCAATGTTAATAAAAAAGGTATAAGGAGACAAGAACAGGTCTCTGCTCTGCAGACCATGCGTAAATTAGAGCATTTAGGGGCACATGCAGCAAGCATTTTTACCTTCACAAATCGGCCCGTTTGCGAATGCAAAAAATGCTTTTTAGATGCAGCAAACCCCAATTTGCGATTCGGTAAAAAATTGCAAAATGAGGTTTGTGATTCGGTATTTGGAAGGCGCGTGTTTAGGATGTACCTTCCTAATATCGAACCCTAACGGTATGCATGAATGTTTTGCGACCGTGAATGTGGTCGCAAAACATTCGCATATTTCCACCTACTTCAAGTAGTGGGTAACCAATTCGCAAATGGGAAGGGTCCCCAAGGGACCGCTTCCCCTCTGTGAATGGTTGTAAAAGCATTTTTAAGAGCAGGCAGTGGTCCCACGGACCACTGCCTGGTCTTAAAAGATGAAAAGAAAACTTTTCATTTTACTTTTTGTACAGCATTTCATTTTCCTTAAAGGAAAACAGGCTGCTTTACAAAAAAAGATTGCTTTATTTAAAAGCAATCACGGACTTGGTGGTCTGCTGACCTCAGCAGTCCACCATTCTGTTGATTTTTGCGATTCCTAGGAGGATGCAAATTGCGATCTACTTCATTAATATTAATGAGGTAAAGTGATTTGCGACACCCTAGGAATCGCAATGTGAAACTCGGAGTTTCATGCATTGTA
Source organism: Lissotriton helveticus (assembly GCF_964261635.1). Classification (NCBI taxonomy): domain Eukaryota; kingdom Metazoa; phylum Chordata; class Amphibia; order Caudata; family Salamandridae; genus Lissotriton; species Lissotriton helveticus. Next base: position 1,161,565,698 of record NC_136070.1, on the reverse strand, counting down.
AATTGCGATTGCCTAATTGCGATTCTCACGAAGTCACAATTAGGTATTCCCAATTAACAATTTTGATGCATGTGACCCTTAAAGATAATTTTTTGTAAATTGGGTGATGTCTTGTTTACCTTTAAAAGTCCCTGAGTCTTTTCTCCACCCCCTTGGCAGCATGTGACAGCCTTAAAATCAGATTGGTTATTCTACTGCCAGGTATTTTCTCGCACTTCAAAATGAGAATGTTGAAGTATTTCGCCTGGTACCTGTTCCAACGATTGACCGACACGTTTTCGTTGGAGAATTCATGCACCCAAAGAAGGATCGACTTATTTCATCTTCTAAAATAGAAGTGAGATCACTTCCATCTTTTTGTCTGCAGCATTGCAAGACTTCCTCTGCCAATAAAAGGAATGACGGAGATCTGTAGATCAACACAATTCCCATGTTTCAAGAATAGCAGCATTGTAGACTTTTGCCTAAGAGAAAGAAAATTGAGATTTCAATAGTCATTCTTGCAGTGCAATGGAAAACACCAAGCAACACAGCCTAGCAGGCAAAGGGCAGAGTCAGATGTTCCAAGCAAGGACCTTCAGTGCCATGGACTAGCCTGGAATGTAGCTCATCACAGATGCGTGAAAGTCTTTAGTTGGATTCTAACCATCCTCCAAGTCCCAATGTACCCCTCCCTTTTTTTCCTTCTTTGCCTCACTCAGGTTCACTTTCCCATGATGCGACTTTGGAATCCAGACTTATCTTCGCTCTGATAACGACTATTCTTATCTAGTCTAGAATACTTCCTCTTACCATAATTCAAATCCTCTATTCTTATATAGTCTAGAATACTTCCTCTTACCATAATTCAAATCCTCTTTGCATACATACACTATGCGACCAAGCTTTGTGATTGGTCACAGTGCTGTGCTACAGAAACTAGGACAATAATTCAAGATAAATATAAGTACTTTTACACATTCTGGTTCTATGAGGAAAAAAGATTTAGGGCCTGATGTACGACACTATTTTGCATGTGCAAACGGGTTTGCGACCCGTTTGCGCATGCAAAATCCAAATGGGTCATATACCAACCCTATTTAGCAAGTCGCAAATTATTTGCGTCTCGCTAAATAGGATTAGCGACTCGCTATTAGGAAGGGGCATTCCACGGGCGTCCCTTCCTAACAGCGAGTCTGAGACCTATGTAAGGCTGTTTTTCAACCGCAGTTGCGGTTGCAAAACAGTCGCAGTTTACAACCCTTCTCAGAAGGGTGATAAAGCACTCGCAAACGGGAAGGAGTCCCCAGGGGACCCTTTCCCCTTTGTGAATGCAGGGGAAAATATTTTTTAGGGGCAGGCAGTGGTCCCAGGGACCACTTTGACTTGCTATTAGGAAGGGACGCCCTTTGCATGCCCCTTCCTAATAGTGTTTCGCAAACACTAATTTTGCGAGTCACGAACTCACAAAATAGCGTTTGTACATACCACCACCCATTTTGTGGTCACAAACGGGCCGATATCCGGATTGTGACTGCAAAAAAACGGTTGTATATGTGGCCCTAAATTTCTTTTAGCATTTCAGCATTTTTTGACTTCAAGTGGAACTATAATGGCTTAGTTAGTTCTTTGTTTCGGAACCAGGAGGTTCATCACATGGAAGTGGAGGGATTTATTTGGATGTGCAGGTTGAAATGTTATGAACAGTCATTAATTCCATTGAGACAGTGAGCCTAGTGGGTAAAGATGGACTTTTCAAAGTTAAAAGATTACATGTAAAGTTTAAGAGTTTCACAGGAGCCTGGATTTATCGTTTAATATACTTTACTTTACCTCTGAATGCTCTTTGGACCTTTATGGTGTAAGGTGTGAACTATGCCTTAAAAATGTTGATTAAGTAAGCATGGGGTAAGAACACTGTTATTAGCCACCACAAAGAAACACAAAGATAACGGACCTTTGCTGGGTAGACAGACAGAGACAGACAGATAGATGGATAGATATGTTGCTGGAACGCAAGTCTTCTTACAGTCACCCAAAACAAACCATCAACATTCACTGACATTGATACAACTGAGTGCTTTGAAGTCATCCAACTGTTAGTTATGCATTTGTTCTTCAGAAGATGACTTGCATCACTGGCCTCTTTTAGCCAAATTAATATAATGTAAAGACAGATTACTTCTATTCTGCCTTGATACCACCAGCATCATCAGGCACATAAAGGAATTAAGCATTTGATTAACTTAAGTAAATCTTAAAAACATGATAAAGCTATTTTAATGGTATCTTTAGGATGCAGAATTCCAAAGTCTACCAGACCGGTGCCTCAAAGGTCCTGGCCGTCTACCTGTCTGCAATACTGCACCTGTTTTTTTTCTGGAGTTTGCTGTGGCACTCCGTCTGGTAAGATCGTTGTAGGCTCCGGTGTCCAGGCTTTTGAGGCCGTTGTCAATAAACCCTAATAAATACTGCGGCCGTGCAGTTCCAAGCAGTGAGTGGAGGGTCATTAAGTGATTTCAAGTTTACAGTTACATAATCATTTTATATTGCATCATTATGGTTTGTGGTTTTTAATGTCATATTTACCTATGTTGCATTGAGACTTTCAAATATTTTCTCGTCATTAACATCCTGTCAATAACAAACAGGATAAGGTAGGAGCCAAGGTAAGTCTAACCATTACCAGCAGTAACTAATAAGGTAGTAATATAAACTTATAGCCCACTCCTGAGGGCTATACCAGTTGTTTAAGGTCCTGAACCCAAGTTATAACGAGGGAGAGGGCATTTAACAACCGGTTTAGCCCGAGGCAGAAGGGCTATAAGGCTATTAGAACATTCCACCCACTAAGGGCAGAATGTCTGAAATCAAAAAGGGAACAACGTCAAAACAAACATTGGAATGTTGAAGCTCTAGGCTTCAACATTCAGCCTGGAGCTACTCCATTGTCTTCAATAGAGCTCTCAACATTCCCATTGTTCTAATATAGTCTTATAGCCTGCCCTAGTGGGCTATACCGGCCATTAAAGGCCTGCTCCAGTGTTAAAGGGCCGAGCCGAAGGTGGGGGCCTTTAACAAGTAGATAGATACGAGGGCAGCTCCATGAACTTTACAATGGGTTGATTTACCTAACTGGGAGTTGGCCTCCTCACGGTGGTGGGATGACAGACATTTATTTATTTATTTATAATGTTTTATATAGCGCGAACATGACCACCAAGGGTATCAGAGTGCTTTGCAGATTATGCAGCCAGGAGGGTATAAGTAAATATACAAAAAGTACAACATTTAAAAAAAATGCCCAGCAGTCATGCCAGCAAGGCCTCTGGGCTACACACATTATCTATGGATCCCGGTCAAGTGGGGAAGGTGGACTGAGGTAGATGTTCCTTTGACTTCCATTTTGAAGTGGACAGTGGAAGGGATCACCCTGACTTTAGGGGGGAGAGAGTTCCCGATCCTCGGTGCCATGCCTGAGAAGGATCGATTGTAAGTCTTTTTCTTCTTGAATTTTTGTAGTATGGGTAAAAGGGTGCTGACACTTCTGGAGGCTCTTGTACCTCATGAGAGCTCCAATTTCTGGGCGAGGTACCGTGGGATCTTGAAGTGGATGGCTTTGTGTGCCTTGCATGCAATTTTCAACTGTATCCGAACTTCATATGGGAGCCCCTTCAGGGCCAGCAGGTCAGGAGGGATGTGGCTGTATTTTTTAGTTCCCATTATGAGCCTAGCGGCAGAATTGAGGGCCACCCTAAGTGGAGCCGTTTTCCCTCTGGGCAAGCCACACAGCGTTGCCCTGCCATAGTCCAGCTTTGCGATCACTAATGCTTGCACTGCAACCTTTAGGTCTTGGGCCGGGAGAAAGCGTTTGAGCGTCCTTAAGATGCTGAGTTGGTAATTTGCTTCTTTGGTGAGGGAGCTGGTGTGCTTTTGCATGTTCAGACTATTGTCTAGTACAAGCGAGGATCCCGAGTCCACAAGGTGAGGTCTACAATTAAGAGCAGTAAACTAACTCAGCCATTGTTTCATACCCGGGGATTGCTGGAGAGGTGAGATTAGGAGGAATTCTGTTTTTGGAGCATTTAGCTTCATGTGGTTCCGTGTCTGCCAGCTTTGTGTTTCCAGCAGGACTGAATTGAGGGACTGCATGTCCTCCGGGGAGGCGATCTTCAAATAAAGTTGGGTATCATCAGCATACATATGATAGTGAATGCTGGATGATATCAGAATTTCGGTTAGCGACTCCATTAACAAGTTAAAGAGTGTGGGAGAGAGTGCTGAGCCTTGTGGAACCACCAGCGTTACCGGTGTAGGATGGGACAAGGATTGGTTCACCTTGAAGGTTTGAGATCTATTCAGGAGGAACGAAGAGAACCAGTTAAGCACCGGGCCAGACAACCCCAACCTGTGTTCCAGGAGGTCAATTGGGTTATCGTGTTTGACAGTATCAAATGCTGATGAGAGGTCGAGAAGGATCAGTAGGCACGACTCATTGTGGCCTAGCATTCTTAGCCCATCATCAACAATATGCGTTAGAGCTGACTCACTGCTATAGCCCGGGCGGAAACCAGATTGGCATTGGTCCAGGAGTTGGAAACGATCGGTGTGGTTGCAGAGTTGGGCCAGCACACATTTCTCCAGAAGCTTTGCCAGGGTGGGGATGTTGGAGATTGGGCGAAAGTTACTCAGGTCCGTGGGATCAGCTGTTGGTTTCTTTAAGATCGGGGTAACTTGCCCCATGCATCCATTAAGTAATTCCTAGTAGTGAAATCCCTCTCGCAGGAGTCCCTATTGGTCATCACCGACTGCTGGCTAGGACCTCATTAGTATGAGAACTGTGCTAATGCTAATGTAATCCAACCTCTCACAACACTGGTGCCAATATTTAGTTACTGTGCCGGCACTGCAAGGACAAACACTGATTAAGGCCAACTTTTTGATGACCTTTATGTAGGCAGTTTTTGAAGTGGGCAGGGAGGTCCCCCTAAGGCCAGCTTCAATGAGGAAGTATTCCAGGGAGCCCCTTATGTCAAGTTGGAGAAGTTCATGTCCCAATAGGCTAGTGGTGACATTTGAGCCAGGTGTCCAGTAAATCTTTCGATATTACCTTTTGTTTGAGCAGTACCACCCTGAAAATGACAGCAAAACACCTTTTGCAGTATGCTGAGCAGACTGTATAGGGTAGGTTTATCTACTTGGACATAAGTGTTTCATGGCAAAGGCTGAAAGGTATGACAACGAAGAAGACTGTGATGTCTATGCTGTGTAATTACCTATTTCGTTGTCATCGTAAGGTACCTGCTCGCTGCGATAAAGCAAGGGTTTCACATTAACATTTCATTCATAGCCATGGCAGCTCAATATGTGGCGGAGAGCGAGCGGAATGCTGCAGATTTAATGAAAACTATTATGGCTTAAATTGGACATTTCCTCATGATTTACGCTGTATGTAAATTTATTTAAGTGAGGCAGTGATTGATTAATGCTTAGGCAAAAGATAAAAAGCCATTCAAGTCTAATTCATGATTTGTAGCAAAGCCCTGGTCATAGGAGAATAAATGCTGAAATCTGATGGCCACTCTTTCTGCTGTACACCTACTACTGAAGGCTTGATCATAATGAACACCTCACTGGCAGGTACAGGACCAACTGTAAAGGACAAAAGAATGACTACTAGATTGACCAAATGTACATGTCATAGTCTGAAACATGAAAAATTTACGCCAACTATTGCTGAGTTCACCATTGACTTATTACAACATTGTCACAGAATCGGTATCGCACTATATAGTGAAATAAAACTACACCAATACTATCAGTGCTTAATTAGTACATAAATAAGTGCCAGGGCTCTCGTCAGGAGGCCGCTGTAGCTTACACCACGCATTGCCCCTGCCATGCTGCTTATAATAGTAACAACACTACTACTAACCATCACACTCTTACAAGTACGGCAATTCGGACTATTTCATGCCCCCATACCTATCAGATTGGCTTAGGCGGCAGGAAACACTCGTTTTTAATGTATATTGATTTGATAATTACCTGTTGTTCTGGTCATCTCTAAAGTAGCCAGACAACACCACCTCATGGCAGACTCACAAGCTACGGTGTTGACAATTAAGTGCCAGTGCCGAGTACCGGAAACCACTAGCTCAAATTAACCTCTGTACTAACAAGATTTGCAAAGATGAGCCTGTATACAGCAAATATCTTGTTATCTAAGTATCTGAGAGGTGGCACATCTGGAACTAGAGTGACAGTGACACGTGTTATGCCCTCAGTGCTGTTTATCAGGCAATGTTCAATCTGTAGATACATTGAATTTAAGACCAAGAGTCTGTAAATACAGCAATATTAAAGAATAATATACATTAGTAAACATTCAAAAAACTTAATACAACGATTGACAATCTCAAAATAAAAAAACAATATATATGATGAAAAAAGTGGCTTCTTTCTTATTTAAAAGAAACTACATCAACACAAGACAGAAACCCGTTGCCGACCGGTCAGCAAATTTGACTGACAGTAAACCTAATCAATGTTCATCCATTAGAGGCATGCAACTTGAGCACTAAAATGCATTTTTCAAGATGAATAGTTACAGCTTTTTCAATTGATACATATTTCTGCTTACTGTCCAGCTGAATTTTACATCAAATTATATATGTATTTGAAATTGCAGCTCAGACCATAGGGTCAACAACACTTAGTAGATCAAAAACTTGGAGGAATTAATTTTTAAATATAATAGCGTTCTAACCTGCTCACAGAAAGCTATCATGATTAAAAGTACGATCTTGGTAACATAGTGCAGACGCCATCGAATGTTAAGCACATGAGTTTTATTTTATATGTTTTGTAGTTCTTCTGAATCATCAGCAAGACGCAATGAGAAGTGCAACAAAACACTATACATAAAGAAAACAAATCACTAAAGTACAAATAAAAATATCAAAAAGGGTAATTGAGGAAATTACAATGGGTGGCATGAAAGAGGCCCAACATAGAGTGACAAAGCATTATGGAAAGAGTGAACACACTGATTAAAATACTGTGAGATGGGACAAGGCTCATGTAGGTAGTCATTTGTGTCAAGTCTCCAGGCGCCACCTGCCTAACTTAAGAAGGGCCTATGCGGTTCACACATAAAGTTTTATTTATGCACCCTTGTCATTTCCTGTGGAACACCTTTCATCAGATCTTGCCCCAGAAGAACTTACTACCCAGAGTGGAAGAGATCTTACAGTGCATTCAAAAAGGAAACAGCCCCGGGTCCTCCGTTCATTATTCGAGACCTAGCCTATAGTCTTAGAAGTGGATTTCAGCTCCCTAAATGCGTTGTTAGTGGTGATCATTCTTCTCCAGAGATGCTACCTCTAAATTGTGTGTCATGTTCTAGTTTTCAGTGGACATCTGACTTTCGGAATATTTGCTGCCTGCAGTTGCTTGCTGTAAACCTGTATTTATGGACACTAAGGTCATCATCACAGGCCGTCGGCGGTGGTCCCACTGACAGAGAGCCCTTCGACCCCACCGCTGCCTTACGGTGCGGGCGTTCGGACCCTTGCATCCTGGGGATCAGACGGCCAACTCCGAACGGATCTACTGATTCTGTCGGGCTGCTGTCAGAATCGTGATCCTGAGTAGAGGTGGTGCCTGCTCAGGCACCGCAGTCAGGATCACGATTTCCCTTTATGAATTCCTTTTCATGACAGTCCCACTGCCATGAAAGGGCAGACAGAAACAGACTTTAGGGGCCCCAAACAGGGCCCCGTCCCCCGTGGGCATCTGCTAGGTGGCGAGGGGGGCACAAGTGGTGCTCCCCCACACATCCATGCACTGTGTTTCAGGCACCACGGAGCATGGATGTTAGTAAAGTGCCTTTTTCTACTGTGGCTTGTGCTGCAGCCCTTTTCCGGGCTGCAGTCGAAAAATGCATTTTGTGTCTGTCTGCACGGCGGTGGTATTGTAATTGGGCAGGACCGCCAACATATTGTCGGTCGGTGCCCTGCCCACATCGGTGGCGGTCGGACACATGTCCAACCGCCTTCATAATGTGCCTCTATGTTTCTAAGTAGGATTTACAAAATTAATTGCTTTTTAGACGGGCTTTGACAGTATGGTTTATGATTCATGTACACTTTATGGACTGAGGTCTCTAGCTTGGAAAGCATCCCTCGGTGAAGTAAGCCAAGTGACTATCTTATGGTGGCACCAGTTTTATAGCTTCTTGTTTATTACTAATTCTCCTCAACTACGCTTTAGGTAGATATTCATTCTTTTAGTTACAAGTATGTTGTTCAATTAGATTGAGAGCTTCCACTTATAATGGACATGCATTATTTTGTAAACATTTGTATCATATACTAGGGGTTTCTTAGTGCTACTTTTTTATAGACACTGACAATGGGCGTTATCCAGAAACTGATGATGTACATTATCCAGAATCAGATATTCCTCTCTGTACTCTAGACACACCTGTCCTAGAGTCTACCATCACCAACTGGACTTCGCCTTGGGATAGAAGGTCCACACTGCATGGGCAACATGGGAATATACCTAACATTACGTAGGTAATACAGCGACAGTCACAGAATAGTCACAGAATATTCAGAGAGAATATAAGACAATAGGCAATGATAATTTGAGTGACGCATAAGAGTTGGCTTACAGTGCACCAAACTGGAAGTGCTGGACATCTGTACAGAGGCAGGCGCGAGTAATGTGGACCATTAGGACTTGCAGTTATGCTGAAGGAGTTCTGACTACTGTAATGTAGAAACTAGTGGAGAACAGGGAGGTGTGCTGCTGAGAAGGGTAGAGAGTTGAGGTATAGATGTCAGAATTTACAGGAAGGAGGTATCCCGAGCACAGAAAGTCAAATAAAATGTAAAAGTGCCAGGTTGATCAATGTTCTGGAGCATGCACTGCATCCCAACAGATCGCTAGCGCCCAACGTGGCACTTTCAGCACTTAATGGATTATTTTCTGAGGTGAGTTTCTCCTCCCAGGCTCAAAAAGATGGAAAACTATTTAGGCGAGAAGATGAAATGTTTAACAATGCTTCTCATCAAATTCAGGTCTTTGGAAAATAAATTTTCAGACTTGACATAACTGCATAATTTAATTTAAGTAAAAAGAAAGCGCTACAGCTAAGACTAGAGATAGAGTTATATTGTGTATTTAGACATTGTTTGGGACAGAAGCTTCATTTATTCCCAATAGTTCTGTTAATGTTGAAAATAATGTTATATTCATTTGAGGGACATATCTGAATGACTTAAAAAGATTCAAGAGTTGAACAGACCCTTCGTAGGACATTACGTACATACCAAGCTACCCTCAATGTATTCATATACAACTGTAATCGTATATCTTTCTTCACAGCACTGTCTGCAAGAAAAAAAGCTGTTACATTCAACCTTGGAAAGGCAGATATATGGGATATATGGCAAAAACACTTACTCAAAACGGTAAATTTACATGTGAGTAAAAGTCACTAAATCTACATATATAAATATAATATTACACTTTATAGTAAATATTTATTGTTTTGTGCAATTTTCCATTTCCAACTGTAAAGTTACAACAAAGCGTCTACTTACATGTCTCTACCCTTTTGGTTTAGGGAGTAGAGTCTGGACAAATGTAAAATATGACTGTAAACTAACTGTATTTCACACTGAACACACTTGGTGGATACCTCCACAACCGTAGCATAGACCTCCCTATGGTAAAGTATAGAGAATGTTTTTAAAACGTCTATTAAACTTTAAAAAGAGTGAGTAAACATGCATTTATGTTAAATAAGAATGTAAAATAATTTAAGGTATGTCTTTCTATGCAGAACAAAAAAAATGCTAGAGCATTGCTAACTTAAATTTGAAATAGATATTAATATATAAGATTTCAATTTTTTGAGGATTAAAAATAATTTCCACCGAAAGTAAAAGATTTATATTATTTATCATTTGTTAAAACTTACTTGAATTAAAGTAATTATTTTTTTGATTAAAGTTATATTTAGTTTAAAATAAAAAAGGGTATTAAATTATGTTGTAACAAAATATTTTTATATATGTCATCTTTTAAAGTTATATTAATGCATATATCTTTTTGAAAAGTTAAAATACATTAATTTATTTTAACATTATTATTCTATAGGGTTTTATTTGAAAGTCTCTGCCTCCATATTTTTCTATGGTTCGGTGCTGCAGTATCATTGGTTGGCCATGTGTAGTGCTGGACTTAATCCAGGTCTGAGCTGGATTACATTTTCTACTGTTGTGCGTCCATTCTGGCTATAGAAAGTACAAAAGTGTAGTGCACATACAGCCTCTATATAATGATTCATTATTTTATTTGTAGATTCCCAGGGACTCTGTAGCTAGGCTGATGGCGTGTTTGGAGAACTTTAGGGAGGTCTCTGGCTTAGGTAGGAAAATCCTCTCTGCCCATTAGGATCGTTGGTGGCTTGGTCAGTAGCAGAACTGCGTGAGATGGAACTCCGCTGGCTGTGGTTCTGAAAATCCTGGACTCATATAATAATTCTGGACTCGAGAATTAAACTTCGTCGAAACATGACGAATTTGCCATCAAAAGACCGAGAATGACGAGTACACCATGTACAAGCATTTTCAGCATATTCGAGTGACGATTTCACCTCGAAATCGTCATTATCGTTCAGAACCCTCGGTTTCCATTTTATGTATGGCAGCCATTTTTGTGAGTTGCCCTTTACATAGGCTTATACTCCAGCTGAATTCGATCCCAAAAGGACACGTACACCTTAATCGACTTTCCTATGACCTGTGCAAGTTGGAACCATTGCCCCGGGCCGAACCTGTTAGGTCAGTTCCTCTCCCAGTGGCCGAACAAGATAGCATCAAGGCTCAACAGGCCATAAAACCTTTTCATCGCGCACACACCTGCCGTATCTTGCTCACATCTGTCTCTACTCCTTTTGCTTCACTTGCTTTATGATGGGGAGGTGCCCGTTTTTATCGGGGGTCCAACGATATCTGATGAAATGTTGGGCCTTGCCGGGTGATTTGTTGCGGGCTGGACGAAGTGAAATATGGACATGTCATCATGACTCTGCTTTTTCTTTGTATTGGAAATATGTCAATGATCTACCGTAAAACCAAGAATGTTTGCCTGAAACTTAAAATTCTGTATAAGAAGAGAAGCCTGACTTTGTGAATTTGAGCAGTCTCCTGAGAATATACTCCCCGTGTGTTGTACTTCTAGGACACTTGTTACCTTGGTTGCAGCCAATAAAATCGATCCTTGACTTCACCTAGAAGACTCTGAGTTTCTGTGGTCTAAAGCAGGAAGGACTCGAGGTCTCTGGGTGTACCCTGACACCGCTGGGTTGCCGGTTCTGTGCCGGTTCTTAAAAACCCAGTACCTCAGCTGGCGCCCAACGTTTGGGGCGATTCCAGCGGTACCAGCCCAGCCAGAGGTTCGTGAGAAGCTTCGTGTGAAAATTCTGGAGGACGGCCAACCACTTCATCGACCCCTGCATGTCGACGTGGTCCGAAGGTCTTTGCTGCGAAGTTCCCCGCTTCCCGACGGCTACGAAGGACTGCTGCCCTGGCTATCGCCCTGATTTGGACCCTTGAAGTTTGGTAGAGCGAAACACTAAGACGAGTCTTCTGGTGACGTCATCGATATCTCAGTTAAGTATAAGTGGAGCGTCTCCCAGTCCTTAGTTGGTCTTAGTCTTGGATATCCTTTGGGATAATTTGTTGGTACTTGCAAGCACCAAAACCGAAGGACTCGTGTATTCACGAGAAATATCGTAATCGATAATCCTTTGAAGTTTGGAACTAGACTAGAGAGCGAAGATGCCTGGTCTTAGACTCGGAAATTTGTTTTGTCTTGGTTGTAATAATAGGGACTCCCGATTGGAGGACTCATGTCCGGTTCCTCCGGTTGGAACTCCAACTTACGAGTTATATGCCAAACACGGAGTAGGCCCCATCACATACAATGAAGTATGGATCAAATACACCAGAAAAGATGGTGTTTTAAAATGGCCCCAATATGGTAGCTTTGATACCGAAATCTTAGATAATCTCGAAGTTAAACTTTTCAAAAAGAAAGCCCGGCCGGCGATGTTTGACTCTTTCCGCCTATGGCGTAAAGAAGTCAAACAGAAAGAAATTAAATTAGAGAAGAAAAATAAGAGAGAAAGGGGTATTTCAGTAATGCAAGCTATGCAGTTTAAAGACAATGAAGAAGAACAGATGAGTGAGCAGTTGCACAGGCAACGTAAAATGGCGATAGATAAATGCTATCCAGTTTTGCCGCGTCCCAAGCAGGATGCAGCGAAAAACATTGAAAAAGATCCGTTAATGGCACATTTATTAAGTTCGCCACCCCCCTATGCGCAGAATCCTACAGCACCTCCGCAACCCTTAGTTGCACAACCTGTGATTACACTGCCTCCTGTTCCTTTACAGCAACCACCAGCTGCTCTTCAGCTGGCTCCTGCTCCTTCAGTGCAGCCTCCTCAAGGCCCACCGACTACATCTACTTCACCTATGCCTTCTACGACTTTGCCTAGTGCACCTTCTATTTCTCCTACTGCTCCCTCTGCTACTGCCTCTACTTCTGCCTTATCTCACCCCGTTTTTCCACCTGTTCTCCCTTCAGTTTCCCCTTCCGTTCGACAGAGAATGGCCAGCACTGTAACTAATATTTTCTCGCCTCTTTTCGGGTCGCCTACTACGACCCCTAACACAGGAAGAAGACAGTTGCGAAGTCAACTGCCTGACTATCAAGAGAGAGATTCATTGAATCGTTTAGCTCATAAATGGGTTATGGATACTGTAAAGTATGATGTAGAGTCTGTGATGGAAGTCTTCCGTCAGTGGGAAGCACCGACGCAGAGATATGTTTTTGAGCAAATGTGTGTTTTCCTCTGTGAGGATTTGGAAGACAATGATCTAGAATGCAACCCGCAAGAGTTGTGTCGTGTACGGTTTAAGTTTGGAGAGGGCATGATCGTAGGTCCCGATGTCGAGAGAGCAGTTGAGATATTGTTATCATATCGGAGTAAGGGGAGCACTTCTGGATCACAATCTGAGCATGGTGCATCTGGTAGGAAAAAGGCGCGACAGTACCCCATGAGAGAAGTTCCCCCACAATGGAGAGAGGGTGACACAACTGTTGACCCACCTATTCTGCCACACTTTCAGCGTGTGTGGGTACATGTCCCATGGAAGCGAGCTGAAGTTTTAGCCCTTAAACAGACATTACCTGATCCGCGTAAAAATCCTGCAGGGTATTACAAAGAGTTGTCACAGACTGCTGGGTCATGTATAATGAATTTAGCCGATATCGATATGTTATTTGGGAATGTTGTTCCACAGCCTTTATGGGGTAAGATTCGTCATACAGATCATGATCAGGAGTTAGGTGACTCGTGGGCTAATATTGCTGCTGCAGATGCCCGACAAATTGGTGGCGCTAAGCCTGAGCCTTTAATAACTTCCTGGTAAAATAGTTGATTACATGAAAATGATAATGCCTGCAATACGTGTAAATTGGGATAAGTTGTCTGCGTGTAAGCAGAAGATAGATGAAACGGTGTCAGATTTCTTCACCAGGTTTGAAGAAACATTTGTCGACCACAGTGGTCAAGATATGACCACAGAAGGTGGTCAGAGATTGTTCGTCGATAAATTCGTGCACAATCTGCTTCCAGAATTGTGTAAAAAGTTAAAGGATTCAGAAAGTTCTTGGGCAGTTTCGTCTTCAGCGCAGATATTAGCTACAGCACAGTACTACGAAAATAGAGACAAAGACGAAAAAGATAGAGCAGAAAAGAAGACTAAGGAATTGAAAACTAAGGTTTTGTTACAACAAGCATATCCGCCACGTGGTTGTGGTGGTCAGAATAATAGTGGTCAGAATAACTATCACAATAATTATCAGCAGCCTCAACAGTACCAGAGGAACTCGCAAAGAGTCGAGTATACTCAGCCACGTGTCCCTGTAGGCCCCAACCAGTGTTCATATTGCAAGGAAGAGGGTCATTTCAAGTATAGTTGCCCTATTTTGTTACAGCGTGCAAATGGTGTTTCTAGTGTAAGAGGTTGTGGTGTTCAGCAAGCACCTAGAGGTAGGGGACGCGGAAACGTCCCCCAGAACGCACGTCCCCTTCCATCACAAAATTCAATGAATAAGTTCGATCAGCAAAATAATGCATCTGACAGGACAGCTCAATACTATGTTGATGATTATTATACAGAAGATGAGCATTGGGAAGGTAATGATTGCTAGGACAGCCATAGACAAAGAGAGGGAGTTGTTTCAGTTTCAGTAGATCAGAGTGGACCATACGTTGAGGTGATTACATCAGGTGTGTTAGAACCTTTTCTGTTGGATACTGGTGCTACAAAGAGTTCTATTATGCACTCCTAACTCCCTGGCGCACCTTTGTCTGGCGAAATGAATGTTTCTGTAGGTTTTTCTGGCGCGCCACTTAGAAATCCGATTTCTGACCCTTTGTCTCTTTCTGTTGGTTCTCGTGAATTAGAAGCACCCCTTATCCTGACAACAGGATGTGGTGAAAACTTGTTGGGATTGGATCTGTTAAAAAGATTGTATTCGACTTTGTACTGTTCTCCTTCAGGAGTACAACTCACTTTAGGTAAGAAAGTGGTTTCTCCAATGTATTTGTCAAGGGATAAACTTCCAGCAGAATTGTCGGTTCTTCCAGATGTTCTTTGGGCTGCTGGTCCTAATGATGTGGGTCTTTTAGAAATACCACCACATATTGTAACATTGAAAGCCAATGTTCAAATGCCACAAATTCCCCAATATAGAATTTCTAGTGAGGGCGAGAAAGCTTTGTTAGCGATCGTTTATGAGCTCATTGAAAAAGATGTGATCGAAGAGACAAGAGGCGACGTTTGCAATAGTCCCGTTCTGCCGGTTTTAAAACGAACTGATCCATCTCAGCCACCCGTGTACAGATTTGTGATTGATCTCAGAGAGGTGAATAAAATCGTTGTGCCACAATTCCCAGTTGTCCCCGACATTACCACATTATTGACTATGATTCCAGCTTCTGCCACTTGGTTCTCGGTGATCGACTTGAAGAATGCTTTCTTCAGCATCCCGATTGCCGAGGATAGCAGGGATATTTTTTCATTTAGTTTAGGAGGACGCAGCTTCCGCTTTAAACGCGCTCCCAAGGGCTACTGTGAAAGTCCATCAATATACAGTCAAGCTCTAAAAACACAGCTTGATACGATTGTTTTACCTGAAAGAGCTACTCTTGTACAGTACGTTGATGATTTGCTCATTGCTGCAGACACTGAGGAAATATGTAAGAAAGCCACATTGTCATTGTTGCGACATTTGTGTGATTTGCATCACAAGGTGTCACTTTCAAAATTACAATACTGCCGACAAGAAGTGACCTACTTAGGTCACCTCTTATCGAAGGAGGGAAGGAAACTGACCCCAGAAAGAATACAGGCAATAGCGAAATTGAGTGTGCCAAGAACACAGAGAGAAGTGCGTGCTTTCTTGGGCATTACATCGTACTGTAGACAGTGGATTCCAAATTTTTCGCTATTAGCCAAACCTTTGGTGGCATTAACGTGTAAAGACACACCCAATCCCGTTCCTTGGTCCGAAGAGTGTCAGAAAAGTTTTTCTGAATTGCGCACAGCATTATGTTCGGCTCCTGTGTTAGGTAACCCCAACTACAGTTAGCCTTTTACATTGTATGTCCATGAGAAGGAAGGTTGTGCATTGTCAGTGCTGACTCAGTTATTTGGGGACAAACAACGTCCATGCGCGTATTTTTCGTCGACTCTGGATCCGGTAGCTAGAGCATTGCCAAGTTGTTTAAGAGCCACAGCGGCAGCAGCTGTTTCTATTCGACAGTCTGCTGGTCTAGTAATGAATAATACACTAGTCGTGATGGTCCCACATGCAGTAGACACGTTGTTAAATAGAACCAAGACACAGCACTTAACTAGTGCTCGATTGTCAGGTTACGAATTAACATTGTTAGCGAGTCATGTGCACATAAAAAGGTGCAGTACATTAAAACTAGCTACGTTGTTGCCAATTGTAGAGGAATCAGATCCTTCAGAACAGCATGATTGTTTTCTTAGAACAGAAGAAGAGACGAAAGGAAGAGTTGATCTTTTCGATACTCCTCTTGCTGAATGTGATGGTATATTATGGGTGGATGGTTCATGCTTTAAGCTCCCGAATGGTGACACGACTGCGGCATATGCTGTCACGACTTTGCATACAATTGTTGAAACTGCACGTATTCCACATAATTCAGCTCAGGCAGCAGAATTAATTGCACTTACAAGAGCATGTGTGTTGTCGAAAGGAATGAAAGTGACTGTCTATACCGACAGTCAGTACGCATTTGGTGTGGCTCACAGTTTTGGGCGATTGTGGAGAGAACGTGGGTTCCTGACTTCGCATGGAGCTAAGATTCAGCATGGTCAGTTGGTGAATGAGCTTCTTGAATCACTGACCTTGCCTCTGCAAGTGGCGGTTGTGAAATGTAGTGCTCACAAGAAGGTGACTGATGATGTTGGTCGTGGAAATGCATTTGCTGATGAAGTCGCGAAAGAAACTGCAAGGAATGTGATGAGCCGAATGTATGTTGCAGGCCCTGCGAGATGGACTGGTGATGTTGGAATGAGTGAAGACACGATAGAGAGTGTGAAGTCCATTCAAGCTGAGGCCACAGAGAAAGAGTTGAGCACGTGGAGAGAAAGTACGGGTAGAATGGATGCAAATGGTTGTTGGATTGAATTATCAGAGCGTCAGAGATGGTTGTTACCCGATGCATATGTGCTCGCAGTGGTTACAATGGCTCATGGAATGGCTCATATCAGCGTGAAAGGGATTTGCGAGTTGTTGGCCCAAGTATGGCAAAATTCATGGATTCCCAAGTGTGCAGAGAATGTGGTCAAGAATTGCATGGTATGTTTGAAACACAATCCTGGTAGGGGAACCCCAACTCCAGCTGGTCATTTTGCACCTCCTACGTATCCGTTCGAGGTTTTGCAGCTAGATTTCATCCACATGGAGAGGTGCAACAATTTAAAATACGTACTCATTGTTGTTTGTGCCTTCTCGAGATGGGTAGAAGCATATCCCTTAAAAGACAATACTGCCTTATCCACAGCAAAAGCCCTTGTGAAAGAGTTCTTCCCCAGGTTCGGAATGCCTAGAATGGTCTGGAGCGATAACGGAAATGAATTTGTGGGTTGAGTGATGAAGAGAGTATGTGAAGGGCTAGGTATACAGCAGAAGTTCCACGCTACAAATCACCCCCAATCAGCTGGATTAGTAGAATGTTACAACGGCACTTTAAAACTTAAACTGGCCAAAATCCAAGCGAGCACAGGTCTTAAATGGCCTGATGCTCTACCCCTAGCACTCCTGTCCACCAGAATGACTGTGCATTCACGAGTGAAACTTAGCCCCTATGAAATCGTTTTCGGCCGTCCGGCCAACATCTGGGGAGTGCCACGACTCACCAAGTTTAGTGAGCTAGAACACCCTGTTTTGCTTGACTACCTGTATGAATTGACGGCTAAATTGCGTGTTTTGCATCAACAGGTTCACGACACCCTACCTCCAGTCTCTGGGACTCCAGCCCACTCCATCAACCCTGGTTCCTGGGTCCTTGTAAGAAATTTCCAGAGAACTAAAAACGACCAGCCCAGGTGGACCGGACCGCACCTCGTCCTTCTTTCCACAAGATCAGCTGTCCGAGTGGAGGGGAAGGCCAACTGGATCCACGGAGTCCACTGCAAAAGAATTACGTTACCTCTGCCTTACGACCAGTGGGTCCAGAAGGGTGTCACTGACTCAGAAACTAAAACCGTGCCACGTCACCTACCTTTCAGTGATGCACGTGTAAAAGGAACTGACTGAACGTGAAAGTGAGAACATTTCGCACGAGGCTGTGCCACCATCCAAACGATTGAACACTACAGAGCCTGAACTCTTGTTCCAGGATCAAACAGTACCCAGAAGACAACGGTACAATTTGAGACCGAGACCTATGGACTAATAAATATTTTTTCCCCCCCAAATACTATTTTTTCAAGCGCAGCTCTCCCATCTGAGGAAACTTGCTTATTTTTGTTTTTCGAACCGCCATCCGGGTTCCGCTGCTAGGGCCGCGATTGCTTAAAGTCTTTGGAGTGCAGCTGACGGCGTTAGGTCGGCGGTTCTGGTTGGTCCAAGGGAGTTGCCCTAGACTGACAGAAGCATTCTTTAGCAGAATCAACCTGCCATCGCGGGCAGCACTCTAGAGAGGATGGAGTTTCCCGATGTGGAGAGACCTGCCGAGAAAGCGAATTTTAAAACAAAAATCTGTAATACATTGACAAAGAAAAGCTTCTTGATATTGTGCATCCATGTTGTCCAGTGTAATGATATTTTTAATAAGTTATGTTTTATTCTCTTTTCGTGTAACATTTGCACCCACTGTATCGCCCATACCTCCTCCTACTGTTTCCTCTCATTCTTTCCACCCTCTTCCTGACCATGAAAGACTAGAGTTCATTAATAACTCCTTTGCTCAACTGTTACACCAACACCAACTAGTAATGAACACGACTAACTGTTGGGTGTGTGGCCTTATGCCTCAGACAACGGATAAAGGTATCCGTTATCTGGTCCTGCCATTTAGCCACAATGGTTCTGTGTGGGCATACAGAACAATGTTCATATATGCACGTGAAATCTCCCCCCTACGCTCTATGAAAGACAACCCTAAAAATAGTGCTCTAGTCAAAGGTATAGTTGACATGATTAAGGATGGTATTTCTTATGAAACTACCCCCGAAGATGAGATACGTGCCTATGTAGGCTAAGATATCTTCCCCGATTTGGATTGTACCCCATCAGGGTCACCTGTGTCTGCAAGGTACTGGCAAGAATCCCAGAGCTCAGTTAGGGAAGAGTGTCTGTACTGAAACATATGTTTTGGGATCTCAGACTTCCCCTGCGTTTTTGGCAGCTCAGGGTACCTATTTCATCTGCCATGATAGAGCCTATACATGGTTGCCCCCTGATTTTTCGGGCTCATGTTTTGTCTCATTCCTGTTGCCACCCACCTACACAGCAGCGGCAGATTACCACAAGACAAGGATAGTTAGAGGTGCCTTGAGTAAAGAAGACACTGCAGGACAAGAATTTGGGGACTTCGCAAAGGGTTTTCTGCCGTTCTGGGGATCCATGGCTAACAGCAGGAACATAAGGCAATTGACAAGGGTAGTTGAGTCCACCGTGATAGAAACTGCTGGTGCCCTTAGTAACTTGACGGCTGAGCTCCAGTCGGATCGTCTTATGACCCTTCAGAACAGGGTCGCATTAGATGTCATACTTGCAGACCGAGGTGGGGTATGCAGATTGATCCAATCGAGTTGCTGTGTTTTCATCCCTGATAACGCTCCAACAGTGTACCAGGCCATCTCCAAACTACATAAGATTTCCGAATCTATTCATATGGATAAAGGAGATCGGTCGTTAATGGGATGGTTCTGGGAACTGATATCCGCCTGGGGATGGAAAATTCTGATGGTCATTGGGATGGTCTTAGCCATTCTTTTCCTGTTCTGTCTGTGTGTACAGTGTGCTCCTGCAATATGTGGCATCTGTGTTACATCATGTGTAAGGAAGCCTGTATCAAGAGATGAACTAAGTACTAGAATGATGTTACAGCAACATCTCAATGACTTTAGGAATATAGATCTGGACTCAGATTAACATGAGGATAGATTAATTGCCTATGTAAGGGCAAAAGGAGGGTTTGTGGTTCTGAAAATCCTGGACTCATATAATAATTCTGGACTCGAGAATTAAACTTCGTCGAAACATGACGAATTTGGTATCAAAAGACCGAGAATGACGAGTACACCATGTACAAGCATTTTCAGCATATTCGAGTGACAATTTCACCTCGAAATCGTCATTATCGTTCAGAACCCTCGGTTTCCATTTTATGTATGGCAGCCATTTTTGTGAGTTGCCCTTTACATAGGCTTATAATCCAGCTGAATTCGATCCCAAAAGGACACGTACACCTTAATCGACTTTCCTATGAACTGTGCAAGTTGGAACCATAGCCCCAGGCCGAACCTGTTAGGTCAGTTCCTCTCCCAGTGGCCGAACAAGATAGCATCAAGGCTCAACAGGCCATAAAACCTTTTCATCGCGCACACACCTGCCGTATCTTGCACACATCTGTCTCTACTCTTTTTGCTTCACTTGCTTTATGATGGGGAGGTGCCCGTTTTTATTGGGGGTCCAACGATATCTGATGAAATGTTGGGCCTTGCCGGGTGATTTGTTGCGGGCTGGACGAAGTGAAATATGGACATGTCATCATGACTCTGCTTTTTCTTTGTATTGGAAATATGTCAATGATCTACCGTAAAACCAAGAATGTTTGCCTGAAGCTTAAAATTCTGTATAAGAAGAGAAGCCTGACTTTGTGAATTTGAGCAGTCTCCTGAGAATATACTCCCCGTGTGTTGTACTTCTAGGACACTTGTTACCTTGGTTGCAGCCAATAAAATCGATCCTTGACTTCACCTGGAAGACTCTGAGTTTCTGTGGTCTAAATCAGGAAGGACTCGAGGTCTCTGGGTGTACCCTGACACCGCTGGGTTGCCGGTTCTGTGCCGGTTCTTAAAAACCCAGTACCTCATGGCAAGTGGATACGTTTCAGTATTTGGGTATTATGGTGGCACACACCTGAAAAGGAGTATAGCTGTAATATGAGGCGGGTCATGAAGGGACTTGTGACATTGGTAAAATTTGGGATTTCTCCTCCTCTTTCTATCATAAAGGGGGTGGCAGTCGCAAAGATGGTCTTCCTTCAGCAGTACTTTTACACACTTTAAAATGTGATCTGTCCCTTCGCCCATGTCAAATTTAAGCTATTGAAAAGTTTGTTGATTTAACTGGTGTAGGCAGGTTAAAGAAGCAGGGTAGCGCTTGTTGTCCTTAAACAGGAGCTAGAAAAAGGAGGTCTTGGTCTTCAGGTTTGGAAATAAACTACTAAGCAGCGCATATTTAGCATGAAGCTAGAGGAGCTGCTTCCGAAGATAACATGCAGAAGAGCTTCCTGAAAGGTACATGTAGAGACGTTTCCTTGCTAGAATTGCTTATGAAGGGCAGTCATATCCCAGGGTATTATCCGTCTATAGTACATCAGACTTGTGCTAAATGGGAGCAGATTACTAAGCGAATTCTTTAACGCCTATCATTCGAGGTGGAACTGGCTATATGATGATTGCAGTTATTTAAGCGCTTCAATGGGGTTATGGCAATGTCTCAGTGGTGGGATATCAGGTGTATCCTGGGAGATATATACCCCGGAGAAGCCGTTTCCAATTTTCTAAAGGCACATAATACGTTTAGGGTGGGCCCTTGTCCTTTTTTTGCAATATGCAAAACTGGCAGGGACAGCATGGAAAATTTGGACTGGGTTTCCTGCTCTTCCTGCTCCTACAAAGACTCTGGAGACAATCTTGCAGCTGGGCGATAGCAATGTATACTATGGGTGCACTTTCAGAGACTTTCCTTAGTAATAGGGCCTCAAATTTGGTCTGGTGTTAACCATAACCTTTTATGTTTATTAAACTGTTGTCTCTCTCTATATATAGAATGGTTTCACTGTAAGTGACTGCATTCTGCTCTAAAGGGACAGCCTAACTTGTACCTACATCCTAGTAGTAGGTATTCCCCCTTTTCAGCCACTCCCCCGCGCTCCCCACATTTATTAAGTAGGTGTACATATGCAAAGATCCCCACTGTCAGAGTGGAGATCTCCAGACAGAAACAAGAGGAGAGGCAGAGGCACAGGCCTCTACACATAGGCTAGTCATTGTGTAGCATGTGACTAGTACAACTGAAGTGCAGCTAATCGTACTACAAAATGCAGTTAGAGAATAGCTCCCTAGAACTCAAACCACAGAAAGTTTTAAAGTTGTCAAATTTTGAATGAGTTCAAGTCAATTTAGTGCACCCTATTCTAGACGGTGCTGCAATTTTCCAATTATTTCTTAAAATACAGTGATCTTATTAACTGGGCTGATGCAATTTTGATGTATTGTAATCCAAGAAAGGGAAGTCATTTTTAAATTGAAATTAACCAAAGGAGACGACAGAATGTTAGTACTTTCAAGCAGGTTTGGCAGTGTGTCTGGAAGTCAATGGAAATGTTCTCTTTGAAGTAGAAAATGTTGAATTAATCGCAGATAAAGTGTAACAAATTATAAGGTACTATAAAACAGTGAGGCATTTAAATATGTTCATTATTCTCATTCATATGTATGTCTCCCATGAATTGTGCCTTGAAATGCATTGTTCCTGAAATAGATACAGAATGTACAGAGCTCAAACTATGGACTTAAAACACTGTTATGGTAGTGCGAAAATGTCTGACTAATTTGAGCTTTTTGCTCAAGTTGCCTCTGGCCTTTTCCAATTTGCTTTATTACATGCTCTAAAAAAGCAGATATTTACTGGAATTCCCTGGGTTAGTAGCTTTCACCAAGGGTCTTTCATAAAAGATTTTATATTTTAAGGCGTAATACGCTTCTTTTTTAATAATTGTGTCAATCTTGTCATTTTGAGGCAACTTCATTGTGATTTCCTAGGCTCATGAGCATATATTTTGTAAGTAAGTCAACAGGGGATTAGTAGATGGCATCTTTCGAGGAATTCGCACCCTTTGTGTCATACGGGAAATGTGTCCTGATAAGAACTATCAGGTGGTGATGGTTGGTTTAGCCAAGGCAGGTGTCCAGGTTGGATCTCGGGTAACATTGGAGGGTGGAGTGGTGGATTCTTAGTAAGGGAATAAGAACAGACTATATGAGGTGGGCTTTAGGTTACCTGCAACATGCCCAAGTGATGGAATCCTAACGAGACAATATACAATCATTGCATCCTCGTGATTTTCATTGTCATCAGAAGATGTGCTTGAGTGTTGTTTTTCATAAGAATCCTTAACATAAGGGAACCGATTCACAAAAACCTAAACATCTACTCCTTTAGGATTTGGCTTTAATTTGAGTAGATATCCGACCTTAATGGGATTCAGGATCATCTCAGACGGACTACTGGAAATCTACGACAGCCACTGACTACAATGAATATACCTGCTTTGTACTCAGGTGGACAATTAATGAAAATGATTGAACTTTTTTCCTTCTTTTGTCAAGAGATATTATATTTACTTTATTCATATTTGGTGAGTGTTTCCTTCCCATTGCTAGCCTAGAGCTATTTCTCCACTCTCTTTTAATAGCTATGTTTTGTGTGTTTTCATCGTGGGAACAACCATGCAACATACACAGGTTTGTGAATGTTTTATATATTTTTCATGGCCCCTTCCACCACTCTCATTAAACATGTGGATGGGAAAACCAGACACATTGGTAGATTTTTTACGGTCTTAACTGCGGGTTGTAATCAAAATTTTGACTTATGCTGAATCTGTTGATCTTGATGAAAAATGTTGAATCATCAAAGCGAATCTCCACACCTTAGTTGCCCCAAACAGGCCCAAGGTGCTTTAGTTGGGCTCTCAAGGTGGGAGTAGAGTCTCGCATTATGGGGCAGATTATGATGGAGGATTTTCCGCATCCTCCGGGCCGGCGGAAGCCACCGCCGGCCCGGAGGATGCGGAAAATCCTCTGCAGAGCCTCAAAAGACCCACCGCCATATTAGGATGGTGGTGGGTCTTGAAATCTGTCCGCAGCTTTTCCGCCGCGGCCGCCTTCCGACCGCGGCGGAAAAGCTGTAACATGGCTGGCGGTGTCTATCAGACACCGCCAGCCATATTAGGATGGTGTAACATGTATGCTTTTCCGCGGCGGTTTTTCCGCCGTGGAAAAGCATACGGACCTTCACTTCGGGGGCCCGTTGCGGGCCCCCTGGGCAAAGGGGGGTGGGAGATGCACATGGGGGGTACCTATGGTACCCCCCTGCATTTGCGTGAACAAAGCAGCAGGCACTGTGCGGTGCCTGCCGCTTTGTGCATGCAAATGCACAACTTTCATTTTTAACATTGCGGCGGGTGCTGCATCAAGCAGCACCAGTCGCAATGTTAAAAATACAGGATGTGACCGCCAGGGTGGCGGTCACATCCTAATTTGCACGGAGAGACCGCCGCTGCCCCTGTGGACGGTCCCTCCTACTCTATGGTGGCGGACGGACTCAGGTCCGTCCGCCATCATAATCGGCCCCTAAATGCTGCGAGAAGTCTGTCACTGCATTTTAGCAATATAACCTACATTGACAGATGGTCTACTGCAGTGGTTGCCAAACTGGAGTTCGCGGACCCCTGGGGGTCCTCGAAGCATCTTCAGGGGGTCCGCGACTACTTTGAAAATCAAATATTATTAACAGATTAATAAATTGTATATAAATAAAGAAGCTAAATATACAATTGAACATTTTAAAACATTCTTTAAATGCGAAGGAATTTGAAACTGGAGGATAAAAATGTCATTAGTATCCACAGATTGATTAGAGAGAGCAGTGCAGGTGCATCAAACTGAATATAGTATGGATGATGAGTGGCTTTAATTGAATTTAGAAAAGTTCCCACCTTTCTATTAAAATTACATTTTGATTTCTTTTTTTATTTATGTGTTTGCTAATTAAATAAAATGGGTCATTTGTGTATTTGTTTGGTGAATATTTTTTTCTGTATTTTTGTGTATTGTTTAACGGTTCGAATTATCGACATTGTTAGGCACGGGTCCCTGGCTTCCAGTAATGCCTCGTGGGGGGTCCCCGGATTCTAATAATGATTCAGTTGGGGTCCCCGGGTTCCAGTAATGATTAAGTGGGGGTCCCCAGAAGTCAAAAGTTTGGGAACCACTGGTCTACTGGTTTGCCTAGAGTAGGTCTCTGGTCACTGAGTAGAGATATGCCAATTTAAGTAGGTGTCGCAGGCTATGAGCAGTGGTCTTTGTATTTCACCCTAAATTCAGCCTGCAGCCAACAAAGTGCTTTCAAGTGAAGTGTATGTGCTAAGTGTGTTTGCATGTTAATTGATACTGAAGCCATCTGGTTCGGTACTTTAGATTTAATGAAATAAAGCTGTCAATTATATTGCAGTAATGTAGCTGCTCCATACCCAGGGACCCGAGTAGTTCCACACAGTGGTAGGGGTGGATAAGTGGTGGGTTCTTTCAGGATTTGGATAGTTTTAGGATGTACCCTTTATTAGTGCATTTATTTGTGTGTCGCTAGTAAGGTCCTTCTGTATGGGGGATGGGGCCATCTGCAAGTCAGTCAGGCAAGCGACAGAATAGCTTTCTCCTCAGTGGTAGGCATGGTCTGTTAACACAATTTAGGCAGAGGTCATTCTCCATAATTCAGGTTTAAACAGGTGTCAGGTTACTTGCGAAATAGGCCTGATCAGTTTTGCTGCCCAGAGTTGAGATGCACCTTCTGCATTCATAAAGAATTACAGATGGTGCTGTCCAATGTGCCTACAGGTGCTAAAGATGCTGAAAAGCAAAGGCAGGCGTAGCAACACGGAGTGCACCACAAGTGACTGCTCCTCTGAAGATCAAACAAGAGCTGTCATTACTTGTTGACCGTAGTGCCCGAACAATCGGTGGGCTTTCCCAGGTTCCTAAGACTGCCACCAGCTTGATTGCTTTGGGCTACTGCATCATGCAAAGACTGCCGAGAGGCTAATGAGCATTAATGCTGCTTTAGGATTTTTATCTAGGGCAACTGTTCTTAGCCTGTGGACCCCTGGGGGTCCACGATTTTTTCTCAGATTGCCTGCAGCTGTTTAGAAAATTAAATAATATTAGCTGATAATGTGTATACATATAAAAAAGCAAAATGTAAAACTTGCAATTTTAAAATGCTCTGCAATTGTGAAGGAATTTAAAATTGGATGCTAAAAATTATTTAGCATCCCCTTAGCTTGATTAGTGGCTCAGAGCAAGTACAGCAAACAGTAGTACTGGTGATTGACCTTAATTGAAGCACTAGAATGCACCAACAAAAAGAAAGAATGCATAAGGAACAAAAAAGACAAAGTGAAATGCTAGAGTCCAGCATATTACTTTGTCTTTTAGAAATAGAACTACATTTAGTAAAGATACAACATTTCCATAAAATGTTCTTTTATTGGCCATGACATTTTATTCGCTGTATCTTGTAATGGGGGAGTACAGTCATTCTGTGATTAATGTGTTATAGTTTTTATTGCGATAAGATGCCTTCTGACCCTGTGTTCTTGTGATTTTTTTGGTGCTTCTATGGGCTGACTGACTGTCCATTAAAATGCAGACTTTTGTATATGTTTTGTTTTTGGTTAAAGAAAATATTTAATAATTTCTGTATTTGTTTGATATATGTTTGTTTCCATAGTTGTGTGTATCTATGGGTTTAAATAAGTAAAAGAATGCAGGGAAGTAAAGGTAATGAGCGATACATTTCGGGACATAGGGTAATATAGCCTTCTCGTCTGTTAAGGTCATTTGACATTTAGTGAGACATTACATGTGACTTGACCAGGCATTGGTATGACATTGTTTCGGAGCCAAGAACGGAATCCATCCAACGTTTGGCGCCAAAAACCCATTTAAAACACATTATGAGAAATCCTGCCATATTGAAAGTAATTTCCAGATGCCGGGAGCCTGCAGTTCCCCACAAAAAGCAGCAGGTGGGTTTGCAAATGCCTGGGTGCAGCAGAGACATTTGACAACCAGCCTGATGTTTAACGCAGACACGCTCCCGCAACCCACACATCCTCTCACCAATGGAACAGCAGGAGCAACACCGCTTGCCTTTCCTCTCACGCGGCTTCTGTATCCTTCTGCACAATAGCTGTCTGACAGCACCTCCCTCCGCATTAATCTTTACCACACTGCACTTTCTGGAGGAGGATGGGGTAATACATTGAATAAGTGGGGCGGGCGGGAGCTGCAACACAGATTAAAAAATTGATGGTTCTGAGCCAATGACAGTTCAGGGCCAGTAATCTCTAATCCACACAAGGCGGCCTGCTGGCATCAAACATATGCGGCCTTAGAATGTACAAACTTGCTTACATTTTTTAATGCACCTTTTTCAAGAGTTTCTTAGCACACACTGCTGTTGGGGAGTATTCTCTGTTTTTCAGGAGTACAATTTTTTTCTGAATGGGTTCCAGGTGGGTAAAAATGGTTTTGATCTCTGTATCCACCATCACTGGTTCACGTGTGTTTCAGGCCAGCAAGCTGAGCTTCATAGCTCTGGACTTTTAGCTGGCCAGCTAGCATCGCTTCTCTAGTAGACTGGCCGAGCGAGTGCAAAGAACCCCTGCAAAGCGCAGCGCCTTCACACTTAAAGTGTCCATTGGTGTAGAAAGTCATTGTGAAGGATGGTCTATTGTTTCAAAAGTAAGAAAGTGAAATAGCTCAATTTTGTATTGGATTTATCTTATAGCTGTGAAAATGATCATAGTTGTTTTATTGTAATTTACACGCCATTGAAAGAAAAGGCTTCCAACACTGTTGGCTCCACAAAAGAAGATGCTATTATTAAGATCATAACTCTAGGTACAAAGAATACGATTTATGTCATAAATATGCCTTCTATTTTATAGATATGCATACTTTTTCAGTTCAGATGCTAGTAACATCAGCCATTGCACCCAATTCACTGGCAGCCGAATATCACACTATTTGTATTTGTAAAGTGGGCATCTAGTTGGTACTGCCCGATAATACTGCATGTGGTCTGGTATGTTCATTTCGTGTGATGTAAGAAGATGTTTGTTGGTGCATGTGCAAAGTAGTGTTGTCCAGAAGTGTTACTATATGTGCAGTGCTTGTCGGGGCAAGAACTCCATGGGTGAACCTGTTTATATACTGGCTATTTTTATGGGTCTCACAGCTCCACAGTGTATGTGCCTTGGTGGTTGTGTTTGCATCTGATGGCAAGATCTTGACCAATTGGTTTCTAGGTTTTTTTCAAGTGTCACGGTTGCTTATGGCCTAATAGGTTTGTCTATAAACTAAAGGTGTATTCTTGTGTAGTAGACATGACAGTGTATCAAAGCATTTTGTGTGTTGCCTTATATTTGTGTTTGGTGCTGTAGGAGAAATTTGTACTGCCAACTTCAGGGCTCTCGATACAGTACAGGTTACAGGAGCGTGGTGTTGGTGAATCTAGTGCATTCTACAGAGTTTGCTGCACTGGATGTGGGGGGCGTCACTTCTGTGTTTCATGTATTTTTGACTTTTATGAGTGTTCATAATTTTTGTGTGTGGTCAGTACTAATTAATATTTTAATAAAGAAGTTAACACTACTCAAATTCATGCTATTCTCAAAACGTATCTGGAATTAATACTTTGGATGACCACAACTCGGTACATACTGTGATAGGCCAAGAAATGAAAAACATTTTCAATGAAATACTCAAAATACCCATTATGATGAAGTATAAAAAGATAGACATGTGCCAACTAGTACTCCTTGTCTCCATCTCTCCGATGAAGCTTGCAAGAAACCCGAATCCTCAATGTGAGAAACCCACTGGATTGTTACAATTATGTTACCAAATCCTGCCACAAACACAGAAACATGTATTGACAAAGCCAATAGGTGTGTTTTGGCAAGCGGCGCAGTGGTTAATAAAAAAAATATTTTATCAGAAGCCAAAGCCACAAACAATAAAGGGGGAAAAGAACATGCAGAAGCATAGCGACCATATGCCTGCAGTAAAAAAAGCATTAAAAATCCCATCACATAGAATTTTATTTATAACTTTAAAAAAGAACAGTACACTTTTACTTAGAAAAGGTAACCTATTCCAGGAAATAAACAATGGTTGGCTTACAATAGTGAATTTCAATCACTGTAACCTGAACACAACTTAAACACGAACATGACTACATTTTAAAAAATGATAAACAATTTAAAGAAAAAAAACAATGTAAAGAACTGATTCCAAACCCCAGAACTGAAATGCACATTTTTAGCTGTATGTCTATGTATGCTCAGGCAGCAATGTCTTCACCTACAGTGAAAAAGAGACAATGTCTGCAATGGGATGAACTGCTGTGGTGGCTAGAAGCAAACTGTGGATGACAGGTGACTGGCAAATGGATAAAGGGCTGAAAAAATGTCATTTTATGCATGTATACATGCAGGTGTTTGTATGTATAATTTGTATTTGATTGTAAGAGGCTGGCGAGACATCTAAAACTATCTCCAGGCCAGACCAAAAATATTGAATTAGAATAGGAAAAAAAAGAAACATACTGACACTCATTTCAGAATTCCTTAATTGTGGGTTGCAGACTCTCTTTTGTGTAGTATTTTAAGAATATGGATCCTCGCCTGTCACTGAACCTCAACCTGTCATCGAACCTCAGAAGGTGTCATTAAAGATTCCGTTAAAAGTTGAAGTTTTTTTTCATGTGCAATGCAGCTCTACATGCAGCCCGAATAGCTTGATTAGGTATGATGGGAGTTATCCCCTCTAATTGGTTCACTCGAGGATGATCACTGAAATTTCGAAAACGTAGAAGTCAATTCACATTATAATGTAAATGCCAATACCACTCCCCATAGTAAAAAATACCCTTTGATTGTACCACAACTATACTAATAGCTACTGCACCCAGATTGTACTTTTTGTTTAAATAGCAGGGATCAAACAACAATTATATGTCTAGAGGAGGCCACAGATCACCTTCAGAAGAGCAATTTTCAAACTATTTTAAATTCTTTACTGTTGTTGAAAACACAATAAATGCTGCTAGACGAAAAACTTTTGGAGGACAACCTCATCGTGCACTCTCCATTTATGTATATTTATTTGTAAAGAGTTTTATATAGCACAAACATGGCCCTACAAGGGTATCAGAGCGCATTACAAGAGGTCAAGGAAAGAAACAGTAAGACAAGTAACAAAAACTGGAGAGAAACAGGGTGGGAGGGACGCAAGAGAGGCAGGAAGCCATCTCAGAGCCCAAGAAACAGCTATGTCTACATGATCATAGAAGTCCAATAATTTACAAGGTTATTCTGGAAGTGGCAGGAGTGGACAGCTAGTATATGAGCCTAAAGCAAAAAATTGTTCATGAGTAGCATTTTGTCTTCTTTATTAAATGCTACGGTGGAAGGGATCAGTCGGATTTCAGGAGCAAGAGAGTTCCAGATTCTTGGGGCAATGCCTGGAAGGCTCGCTTGTAAGTTTTCTTTTTACAGAATCTCTGAGGCTTCAGCAGTAGGGTACTACGGCTTCTAAATGATCTATTACCTCCTAAAATATTGCAAGTTTGATAGGC
Source organism: Lissotriton helveticus (assembly GCF_964261635.1). Classification (NCBI taxonomy): domain Eukaryota; kingdom Metazoa; phylum Chordata; class Amphibia; order Caudata; family Salamandridae; genus Lissotriton; species Lissotriton helveticus. The sequence goes on along the minus strand of NC_136070.1, from coordinate 1,161,535,368 downwards.
TGCTGCAGCACCTCCTACCACCCTAGTTTCAGCGCTACGGTGGAGGACGAAAAAATGACATACTTCTTTCTGGGAAAATACAATAATCTAGAAGGAGTCTTCTCCATCCCCACTGACATTGAGTTAAAGAGACTGTGTCAATATTCCACCTCCTAAATGCATCACATATCCATCACATACCTACAAAGATCACAAAACTGAGTGCTGAGACTAGATGCCAAATTAAATCCCAAGGACCTCTGACTCCACAACTTGACAGCCAACAAAAATTCTACAGATCCCCCAATTCAGGCCACTTCAAAGTTCTGAATCACAAACACATCTCTTTTCTGGCTTAGCTCTAGCCTACCCGAGTGATCGAAATCACCATACCTCTCAAACGTGGACCGATGCTCCAAAATGTTTCATGTTTCACTTGGCATCAAGGAGAGACAGAAAGTTTTAGTATGGCAATCCCCATGAAACATACTGCGCTTTTGAGGTGAATTTAACATTCCAAAAAGTACATTGGTTTCAGAAATAAGCCTTTATCATGCAACTATTACAACAATGCTTCAATGTATTGCACTTTCTATTGAAAAGTTCATGCTTTGATCTATTAACTTTCTGTTCAAAATGTTAACATTCTACAGCTTAAGCAATGACTGACACTCAACATGTGCCGGCTCTGTGTGGGCATTTCTTGCCTTCAGTAGGTTCAGTAGGTTCTTACCTCACAAGAAACACCTCTGCATCGGTCACCAAGTTTAAAGCAGCCAACAAAACCAGCAGAACGTACACCCGGAATGATGAATGCCTTCACTGGAGATGAAATTTGCTGAATTAAACACCCATTTAACTTCCATCTGCAACTACAAAACTGTAAGAAAATTCTTATTGTTTAAAAATGTACTCCTTTATATCTCTAATGGCTGGGTCGATGTACTTTTAAGGCACTGACAGGATATTTAAGGAAGTGAATAACTATATAAAATGTAAATAGAGAATTTAAAACCCTGCCTTTTAGCTGTTAATTGAAGCTTCATATTGTACCAAAACAGGGCTTCTCAGACCATCTCTTGCGTCGTCCCAGAACATGACTACACTCTTTCAAAGGTTTGCAAATAAAGCAGAACTTCTACGAATCTCCATTAAAATACAATGATGGAGATCTTTGTAAAATACTTCCTAAAGGAAGAACGGGCATCACAAGAAGAAGTGTCCAAATTGAAAGAAATCATGTAGCTTTTACCTAATATCTTTTCACAGGGTGTTGTTTGGAAAACAAACTTATTGACAAATAAAAGTACAATGGTGGATATGAAGATGACTGGCTATTTTGGGGAAAATGCGACTCGTCTTATGCCATGCCCATGAGGTTGACGGGCAACAACGGATGAGATAAAAAGAATCTCCTTGCATGTTCGCCCATGCAGCAAACACTTCTTTACACCGATCCTCCATTCTGCCTCCAACTCTGCCCCCTTCATCAATCCATTCGATGGCTATTCACAACGTCTCCTTCTGTTTCCCCCACCAAATGTTTTACGGTGACACAGCAACAGTCACAGTGCTAGGAGTGGCTAGATTTGCTGTGTAAGCTCCCACAGTGAACACTGCTGTAGCCATGAATAAATTAAGTGATAAACTGCACCTAACACTACAATAGCTGTTTTTATGGCAAAGCCTCAAGGTATCTCACAGTTTGTATCTTTAACTGGTATTTGTCAATCCTGTAGCTTCAATTATCAAAAAACATGCTTCTTTGTTTCACCGGTTAATTTAAGAATCCAGGTGCAGTTTCTAAAAGCAACACCTGTCTCATATTTTATGGAAGAGATACAGTTACAGAAATACACCTTTTAGCCGTGTATCTGTCCATCTTGCTAAATGTTTTATGAGAAAAGATAAAACACAGATAAACTCGAAGGCTGGGGCTAGACCACGGGTCAAAAGTAAACAATTTAATGCAAAAGTATACTTTGCTCTACTTAATTATAAACCGGATTATGACTTCATTGGTATATTACAACCTTTCCCAAATGTCCGATCAGCACAGTGACAAGCCTGGCACAGCTTGCTTTTTAATAACCACAGTCCGTAAGGGTGTGTGTCAAAATATCAACCACAGAAACGACATGCAATACAAATATTGTGCCCCTAACACCGAGGACCAAACTGTCGAAAAGATCAGTATACCATAGATACATTTAATGTTCTTAACTTCAAATTGACGAACCTTTAAGATCTGTAGATCACAAACTACATACAAGTGGAGTTAAATAAACATTTACTTGCCTAAATATGGTTATCCTGTCTATGATTTGACCTTCAATATATTTTCCACAATATTCTGAAGTCAATATTAAAGTGTAACACCGAATGTCCGGAGTTTAGTTACGTGTTACTCTCTGAAGTGCATAACAAAATAGATTGCCAAACAGAGGGGTATAAATAGAAATTGTGAAACGCTCAGATCTTACAAAATCATCAGCACACAGTAGTAACTTTGGCCTCTCAAAGGATACACTTTCCGATAACCATGCTACCATTTGTCATGGGAGGATAAGTGCATTCATACTATGTCCCTATTCTAAATTGTGAGCAATTTACTATAACAAACCCAACTGTAAACACGAAAATGTCTGTGGATGAAATATCCACACATATATTTAAGATCCCTCTGCCCACAAAACACTTTGATACAAATGTTCTGCTACACCTTCGAAGATAAACACTATCGATCCACAGGAAAGTGTGGCAATAACTTAAGTCAAACCCAAGCAGTAATTGCATTTTGCTTTTAAGCACAGACTTAAAGAAACTTTAGCCAATAAAGAGGAATTAAAATCTGTCCGTAGAGAGCATATCTAGAAGAGATGTTTTCAGATGTAATAGATTACCTGGCCCTCAAGTCATATATCATATTCCTAAAAACGTAGGGCCTCATTTATGAGAAATGACGCATCGCTGCGTGAAAGCAGCAATGCGTCACTTCTCAGTGCGCACTCCTTGCGTCATGATTGATGCGTCATATTTATAATATGACGCATCATGGCGCAAGGAGTTACAGATACGTCAGTATTTCTGACGTATCTGTAGGCGCAAAAGTGACGCATTGCTGGAGTGTGTCACAAAAGTGACGCAACTCCAGCAATGTGTACTTTCACATGGGCAAGTCCCATGTTGTTAGTGCCTGTGTCAGTCTTACGCCGGCCATGAAGCAGGCGTAAGATTTTGACACATTAGCGGCCAAGAAATGGCGCAGTGAAATCTTATAGATTTCACTGCGTCACTTCCATGACCCTTTCTTGCGTCAAAACGCCCCCCTTGCATACATTATACCTGGTGTGGCGCAGGGGTTTAAAAGTGACGCATATACCTAGATGCGTCACTTTGTAAATATGGCGCAGCAAAGCGCATTTTTTAAGCCACTCGTACGTCACAAAAAGTGACGCACCGGCGGCGTAAAAGTGTCGCACAGCCTCATAAATGAGGTCCGTAGGTTCTAATGGCATCGTAGCAATGAGAAGCACATTCTTAATTATGGACTATTCACTCATTGTAGGTACACCACCGTTACTTCGATTGTCACAATTTTTTTATTGCAATTATTTCAACTGGCTGTTACTACACAGACCTTTACGTCAGCATGGCTCTTGTGCCGAATCTGGCCAAGGTTTGAATTACAACAATAAATCTGCCAGTAGAAGAAACAAGGAGGTTTAAGTGACCGTTCTGTCTAAGTAATTATCAGGCCGATGTATCCGCAGCAGGATGAATTAACACTCAGATCTAAGCAATGGTCAGGCCTGAGTAATGTTCACTCAAAGTGATGATCAGGTTCAAAGTAATGACCAAGTTTAAAGTGATGGTTAAGCTCAAAGTAATGATCAAGTTGAAAATTATGGTCAAGTCAACGTGAGTGTATGGTTCGAGTAACTTTCTGGTCCAACTAAATGTGAGGCTGAAGTAACAGTCAAAAGCAGTTGTGCCAAAGAATTGACATAGACCCAAAAGAACATAAAATATGCTGGCTAGAGGTATCCCTCTTCCAACTCAACGTGCTCTGAAGGAATTCCGAATAAAATATTACTTGGAAATATTTGAGTGACACTAATGGTGAGTATTCAGAACCAGCTATTCCGGGCAAACAAGCATATACATAATACAAAAAATATTCAAGTTCTTTTTAAAAGATGCTTATATACATGTTCCTTGTGTACCAAGGGAGATTAATAAGTGATCTCATGAAGGTACTCAGCTAGACTACTTACGTAAAGTGACATTCCAAACATCTGCAGAAATGAATGAGCATGTCCTAAATAACTACGAAAGTAGAAGAGCACGTAATTAACACTTACATGTTTGAGGAGGATCAATATACAAGTAGCATAACACTACAAAAATAAATGAGATTTAAGTACAAATCCATATGACCAAGCCTCATTGAGTTCATTCTAATGCCCTGGCATGATATGCCTAGGTATGCCTGGCCTAAGTGACAGAAATGGGCACAGCCACATCAACAATTATGACAACTGTAGCTATATACATATAGTTAAGGATCTTATTTTGCCACTTAACTGGCTATGGGATGATGGGGAAATTGTAAGTCAAAATATAAAATCTATTTTAATGATTGGAAACAATAGCTAACGTATGGCTGTAATGAACTGGAAATGTCATACATTATGTACAGGAACATTCTATAGTTTGTCAATAATGGACTCTCATCATTCTGCTACTAACTGATCTGTGAGCTGAAATTATAATTTTTAGAAACTACTAATCTGGGTGCATTCTCAGTCCACAGTCAGTCAATTAATCTGCAAGGGAGATTTTCGGTGCTGGAGCTGCACCAAACCCAGACAGTCTATCCATTTTACTCCCCACTGTTTATTACATACAATCTACAACTGTTCCACAGTTAGAAAACAAAATGGCCAATCTAATAAAAACTTGCAGTATAGTATTGCAGAATTCATGCAGACTAGTGTAAACTAATGTGCGGCTGGAAAGAAAGCCCAATGACTTGCAGCGATCTTGCAGACTATTCTGGCCAGAGAATGTTATTCAAGAAACTACCATGACGTCAAAGACTTAAGCTTTAACATCTGCTTGACTGGTAATTAACATAAACCAATGGCACATAACAACAAACCCTGGTTACTTCTATGACACAGAAAGCCAATGTAGACACCAGTGAACTAGGAGATCTCTAGACTATATCGAGCTTCTTTTTCTGGACAAATTAAACAAAGAAAAACACACGCCCCCAATAGTAAGCAAATTAAAAACAGAAACAATATGCCTCTAATAGTAATAATAGATCCTACACAATGGAGTTCTAGACTTCTGCCAGTAAAGATTTTGCTCATTATACATTAAAAAATAATTCAGCCTTATTGCCACTCCTTTCACACCTCTTCCAGCTCAACCTTTTCCATATTTAATCAAATTCCAAAATGGACATCTAACATTATAAGCATTACCTTGCAATTATGCACACTCTGCCCCAGCGCATTCTCCAACCGAAGCACCTTTAGGTCTCAGTCCACCATAACCATATCAAAATTACCATTATACTACAGCTCTTTAAGAAAAACATAACTTTTTTTGTTTTAACCCACATTGGTTCCAGGACTTCATGGAAATGCTGGAGGGAATATTCAAATTGATGCGAGCAAAATACAACAGAAGCGGAGGGCTGAAAATGTTAAGGTGTCAAAGTGAGTGTTAAAGAAAAAGTGGCTGCATTCCACGGTGCAAAGCTATGTAATCAAAACACTTCCAGTGAAATCATTGAAAAGTACTGTTTCATCAACCTTCTTGATCTAAAATTCGGAAGCATTGTGTTCAGCCTTTCTCACCCAATGCACTGAAATGTATATTTCAGGCTCAATAAACTAAACATACTAGCTTAGTATGGTACGATACATGGTCCAGCATCCACTGTAACTGTAATATGGAAAGTCTCAGGAGAGAGGTATTCCATCTTATTGGTGAATGAGCCCCTCAAAGTTTTACAGAGAGATAACACTACATATAGTGAGTTCCTAGGTCTGGAAAGGTATTGTCATGAAGGTTATTTAGAGAAGTTTTTTTTTTATTATTTAGAGAAGTTAACAGCTTCAAAATCTGTTCCTCAATAACTGCCCCTTTCCTTGCAACATTAGTGCTTTACACGATATTATGTAGGTGACCATGAGATTATGTGCACCCTTCTACACCTTAACACAGTGGTCTTTAACACCCCTCGGCCCCTGCTCCTGAGGAAAACATGTCTGGTCACACCCAATGTCGCCCCAAAAGACTATGGTGCTACGTTTATTTGATTGTTAGTATGTAAAATATCCAGGTCCCTCCTTCATCCCTTTGGACTTCCCTTTGTGACAACAAGCACTGCCACCACCCAGTTTAAAGATCATTGTTTAACACTTTCTATGCTCATGACGAGGTCAGCTCGTCATGAGCCACGGTGCTCTGTGCTCATGACGAGCTGAGCTCGTCATGACCGTTGGAACGCTAGCACGCTGGGCTAATTTCCCTGCTGTGCGAGCGTTCTATGAAAACGGGTGTGGTCATGATGAGCTCAGCTCATCATGAGCACATGAGCACCGTGGCTCATGACGAGCTGACCTCGTCATGAGCACCAGGGCGCTGTGCGCGCCCCGCCCCCCAGCACAGCGGGGGAAACAGCCCCGCAGCCAAAGGGTAAAGTATATTTTTCATTGTACACAAATTTCCTTCTCAGAGTTCCACACAGCAGCCTATACGGATTGCGGAATGAAGCTTTCTCTAGATGTGTTAATGGGCTGCACTGGAAAGAACTGACCAAAGACCAAGCAAGGCAAGTGTAGCTGTTTCCCTTTCCTTCGTAAATCGAGTATCCTTCATTTCCACCAACTTGCCTTAAACTGTATTGATTATTGCGCTAAATATTTCTTGCCCTAAAATTTCAATGTATTAGCTTTTCCACATCAAATATATGATCGAAGGTGCTGAATTTGCTGCTTTGCTAACTGTATTCGTACGTTTTCTAAGGCCACTACAACAGCGCATGGAGCATTTTATTAAAAAAGAAAAAGCAAAAGATTTGAAGGGGAAAGTAACAGCGAAACTGTAAAACAAAACTTCTAACAATCTTAACTATGATAATCTGGCATCCTAATAACAAAATTAGCACTTCTTTATCTACTGTGATCTGATTGTTACATTGATTTGTCAGATCAAATGTTTTCATAATATTTTTGCAAGAAACGCAGAGAAGGTACAGTGGCCACAAGAACCTGGGGTAAAATAGACGATCAAGTTGTCTCCTGTTCTTATACTCATCATGATGATGTAATATCACCAGTTAACGGTATAACTCTAGTATCATGATTAGACACTGTTAATGCACAAATAGCATCCCTTCCAAATCCCTAATTTTCAAAGGGGTGGAGTCATTTGCAGAAATGACATGTTTGTCAATAATCAATACATTTATTCAATGGAGGGCTAGAACAGATGTTCTCAGTTTAGTTCCTTTTTTCAGCTAACTCAGATCTATGAATAACAGTGCCTTACAATAATTCAAGCACGCACTCCAACGTAATCGCTGCCATGTTATCTGTTCACTTTTCCACCATGAAAGGTGAACAAAACTGTGCAAACAATTGCCGATTGTTAGAACATGGTGGAGATTACCTGGAAATGCACCCCTCCTTAAAAATAACTTAAAGTTTATAAAATGCACCATTTAAACTGGATGCATGTGATGGAGCGAGATAGAAAACAAAATTTTGTTTAAACTCGCAAAGTCACATTTCCATAACATGAATAAAATTATTAATGATTTGTGATATGTCGTGCTAATACAACCTAGATTAAACTTTACACGTGGGGGGACTAACATGTGTGCTCATAAACGTGCATAAATGTTGCATCTTTTTGTTCGTGCAAAATAATAAAATAATTTATTGTTTTCGTTTTTGTCATTACTAACTGCTGCATATTTAAAATAAGCATGTGCTTGTTTTGCTTTTTCTCGTCTGTATGATGTCATTTCTACTATTCTAGGTGCATATGGGTCTCATAGAAAAACGGAGACTGGTAAATATAAATGCTGCTTTATTTGTTTGCAATGGCTAGGTAACATTTTGATTAATCGGGTGGGTTAATTATTTAGTAAACCATGGGGTGGATACAGAATATACTTTATTTCTTACATTAATACTTTTCTTGTGTTTGTTTTATACTAGAAATCATAAGTTGCCTGCTTTTGAGGCCTAACTATTTGAGCCGCAAAATAAAAGCTGAACTATAATTCTGCAGAAAGTCACGAGACGCCCATTCTGAATTAAAACGTTTATTGAAGTTGCATTCACAAAGCGAAAACTGATGAGCTGACATCATTCTGTCGGACATGGCCAAGGTCGAAAGTGAACTTTTTGTCAGTCCTTAACTTGGCATCCGCGGAAGTTGCACTATAAGACTATGGAAGCTGCGAGGATGACTTAAAACAAAGTTGCAATCGCAGGAAGCCTCTGGCTTCACGTGGAAGAGACAATGGTCTTTGTAAGACATGATTTTGTGGAACTTTTTAAGAATCGGGTGACATGTCACTTGTCACTCTCAGCCAATGGGACGTCGAGTATTTCTGAAAACTTTCCTTTGCTAGTTTAGTTAGCGTAGAAAGGTATAAAAAGTCATGCCCTTAGGGTTGGGCTGGCTGCTGCTTTCTGACTTTCCGATGAGGGTGATGTGCTGCTGGACTTTGCGTGGAGCACGTAAGAATCCTCAAAGAACTTTACTTTAATTTCTGTCTATTAGCTCAGTTAGGGAAATAGATTTTAGAAATGCTAAACTTTATATAATTTCTTTAAACTGATTCAACTGCTTAAATTGTACTTTTCTTATTTCTTACCATCATGCTTGCTTTATTGCAAATAAATTTCATTTATAAGACTTACAACATATATACCATAATTTAGAAAATAAAATCTTACTTTTGACAAACAAGCTGGTCTTGGTTATTTAGAAGTATAGGTTACCATTAGCTAGATCACGTCGCCTATGGTGGTCGTTTAAATGGTTGAGTTTTATTCTAATGACAATATTCTTTCTGCAAATGTATAAAAATGTATATATTGTGTAGATAATGTGTATATAGATTTATTCTGACCACCTGATTCAGTAGGCCCAAAATATATCAGGTTCATAAATGGGTCCATGTATAGTTTAGAATTTTGTTTATAGGTTATGAAATTGGGTAGCGTAGTTTATGATATATTTTCTATAGCCCGCTGGATCAATTATCTGGTAGCAGAAATTGATGGTTGCTAAGCGGTAACCAAGGTAACATGTTGGTTGCTAAGGATTGCGTCATGGTATGAAAATAGGATCAATGTTTTAACACTTGTTAAGTTCGTTTTTCGTGCCTATCTGTAAGCTATACCGGTATAGATTGTGTGGCGAGAAATTAGTCACGCAAGCCATCTGTTCGTTTGTAGTGATATCGCCGAGTATCACAAGAGGTATCGCCGTGTACCATAGTGTTGTCGCCGAGCAGCACAGTTTTAGGGCTAGGTCTGAATCTTGTATAGTGAGGATTTTCTAAGAAATCAAAGCAGCATGAGAATAGGGACAAAGCGCCTTCCATAAAACTCACTGTGATGAGAGTATTAGTTATATCCGAGCTTGAATGAAGGGTAAAATTAGCGTCGGTGCATGATTATCTATAAACAGGTTAGAGTCCTGTACGGGTACATGTTTCATATCTATAAACAGGTGAGAGCCCTGTACGGATAACGTCGTTATTTTGCTAACGGTGCATGATTTCTATAAACAGGTGAGAGTCCTGTACGGATTTCGTGTGTGTTTGAATTTAGGGAATTTTCAGTGTAAAAGTGCGAGTTTGAATTGTATTTTATGTTCAAGTGGAACTCTTAGAACTTTCACTTCGCGGTGGGTTCAGAGCAAAGCGAGTTCATAATTATACTTGCTTGAAGGGTGGGGTAAGGTTACTCTACTGACAATTGAATATTATCCTTAGTGTGAATAGCGCCGTCTATTCCGAAGTGTGGATACTTGAATGTATGTAAACTATCCTAATTAGTGAAACGAACAGATGTTGTCTTTATAAGTCATTGTTAAGAATTAATTTACACTGAAAAGTGTTCTTAAAATGGCGCTGTGAAAAGATTTTGTGAAGGAGGGGTAAGCGCCAGGAGTGAGAAGCGAGAAACCGCAGCTGCTGTGTACGTCACAGAGCCGCGCTGGGATTGGGTGACTTACGTCACAAGCTGTATTCTGATTGGCTCCTGAGTCTCTGACGGCCTGTGAGCTGATTGGTCCTTAGGAAAATCTCCAAAATTATTGGTCGAGCTGAAAAGTGACGCAGCTCAACTGCCATTGGCTTGTTGGTGTGTTTCGCGCACGGATTGGTTGTTTTGCGGAACAATCCCGGAAATATTTTACGAACGATTTTGTGAATTGAATTTAACTTAAAAATGAGTTATCATTTTAAACATGTTGAGAAAAAGACAACATTATTTCAGAAATTTAAGAATTTATTTTCACCTGACAAGAAAATCGAAACGCGAGGTGGTAAACTACTTCATAAGTATAAAACACCTGCAGCGTACATGGAAGGTGAATACGGATATCATACTGTCTTATGGTTCGACAGTTGGAAACGTTATACTAAAAACGATGGTGTTTTGGCTTGGCCTGATGATGGTTCATTTAATGTAAGAGTTTTAAGAAACTTACGAGAGAAAATGAATGCTCTTGTTCCAAAACCGAGACCAACTCAATTTGAAGCTTTAGTTGAGTGGGAAGATGAAATGTATCAGTTACAAAGAGAAGCTAGTGGAATTAAAAGACCTTCTAAAAATCCATCATGGAAAAGAGAAACTCATGAAGATAGATTACGAATGTGGAGACAGGGAAACATGAGTGAAGGATTGTATTTAATTCATGAAATGGTAATGGGTTCTCCTACAGGAAAATCTATGGAAAGTGAATCTGAGGATGCAGTTATGGAAGAAATATATACAACTGCTAGAAAGAAACAGCCTAATCAGCCTTTGAGACCTCCTAGATCATGGTCTACTCCGGTGGTTTCTACTGAAACTTCACCGAGCGCACCTCCAATTAATGAAGCTCCTAAACTTTATCCAAATAATTGTGAAATCACTGAAACTCCTAGAAGACCAGAATTTGAGAATGCTCGAAATGAGGGTAGACATTTTTCAATGACTCCAAGAGCAAGGGAACCTCCAAAAGATTATGCAAGAGAGACAAGAAATGTTGATGAGGTCGATTATAATGAATACTTAAGGTCTAAAGAAGAATTAATCAAAAGAATGACAAAAGGCATGGAAGCTGTCACAGTTCCAGTAACAATAGGTCCTGTTCAGCCTGTATTTGAACAAAGAAATACAAACAAAACTGGATTAACTATTCCTTTAAATACAGAAATTCAAAAGCCTGCTGAAAAATTTTATTCAGACTTGACAGAATTAAACACTACTAGATCGAGAATGCCTGATTTAACCTTTAATGAGGATTTATCTCCAAAAACACCAATGGGTGCTATGTCAGATGTAGGAAGTCCTGAAGTCAGGGTAACTACACCAAAGCTTGATGTGGCCAAATTAAAAGCAAATATAGAAGAATTAATAATTGGAACAATTAGCCCAGATAGTTTAAATTACTATCGGGATGATGAACTACTATTCATTTGCAAAAGTATTCAGTGGAAAACGAAAAATAAATATGATCAATTAGAGGATCTAGCTGCAGAACTTGAAATCGATGTGAGTAAACAAAAGAATTTTGCAAAACATTATAGATTAGATTTCTCAGAAAGCGACATTGAGAGTTTGAACTCAATGGGAAGAATAGTTCACATTAAAGATTTAATTGTCTATATCAAAAAGCTAGGAGAACTGAACAAATGGAGAGTGAAATGGACTAAAAGGAAGGAAGATGAAAGGTTAGAAAAAATGTCAAAACAATTTCCAATGAGAGAAGTTGCAGGTGGAGGATATGTTCATGTCCCATGGTCGAGACAAGACATTCTGTTATTCACAAATGATTTTCCTAAATTAAGAGAGAAACCTGTTGAGTGGTACAGGCAAGTCGATAGATTTATCAAAGTATCAAAAGTTCTGTGGATTGATTTGGATGGATTTTTTGACATTGTTGTTCCATCTGATCTTTGGACAGAATGTAAAATATCTATTAGTTGGCCAAAAACAGAACCTGAGCGAATCAAAGAAACAGGTGCCCCAAATCCACTCGTAATGGATTTTTACGAGAAAGTAATTGTTTGGATGAAAAACAAAATTCCACCCAAAGAAGTTGATTGGGTTAAAATAGAAAGAACAGAGCAGGAAACAAAAGAATCAGTTCATTCTTTTTATGAAAGACTACTGTTAATCTTTAAACAATACAGTGGTTATGAAAAATTAGATGAGAAAGACATGAGTCATTTTATCTATAGATTTGTTTATGGACTAAAGCCTGAAATTGGAGAAATGATCAGAACTAGTATTGTCGGATGGCAAGCACTATCTATTGATGATATTCTGAGAAAAGCAAAATATTGTAGCGATGAATTAGAAGTAAAACAGAAGAAGCTGAAGGAAAAAGCCATGTGGGCACAGGTAAAAGTGGCTGAGCAACAGATTGCCAGCATGGGAAATAAGAACACTAATTTTGTTCAAACTGGAAATACGAACCAGATACAAGGAAAGTTTAAAGGTAATAATTTCCAAAAGAAATTTAGCCCAAAGATAGAAGAGCTGAAACAAAGATTACCTTGTTTTAATTGTGGCGAAATTGGACATTGGAGGGACGAGTGTCCTCATCCTCCTAGAAACTTAAAGAATCCCTTATTGAATCCACAGATGCAGAATGGTGTTAACGTGCAGCAACAGCTACAGATGCAACAGGGGTTAAATGAATTTAATATTCAGCGACAATTACAACAACAGCAACAACAACAGGTGAATAATCGTCAGGACCAGTTGCCACAACCACCTTTTCCGAATTGTGGGGGAGTTCAAAAATATAATCCAAACGTGGGATTTCAGGGATGTGAACAGGTAATAAAACCACAAAAACAGCAAAAGCAGCAAAGGGTTCAAATGCAAAATGCTTCACAACAGTTTTTATTAACAGAAAGCCAAGACAGTGATTCTGATGATTATTGCTGACGGTGCCCGAGAGAGGAGGAAGAGTGTGTTGTTGGAGCCACTCTTGAGGTTGACCAGTCCGGTCCTTATGTAAACGGGAAAGTTAATGATGTAGACATCACTTTTCTAGTGGACACTGGTGCTACCCGTTCTACTGTTAGATCAGTGGAAATTGAAAACCTACCTCTCTCTGGGGATACCATCCAAGTTGTCGGAGTAAGTAATCAGCAAATTAAAACAGATTTAACTGATCCAGTACCAGTCGAAATTGGAAATTACAGAGACAAACACAGATTTGTGGTTTGTAATAGTAGTCCAGTAAATCTATTAGGTAGAGACATCCTATGTAAAATGAATTGCAGAATATATTGTTCTCCTGAAGGAGTTGAATTACAAACAATGGAGGAAGATGGTTTGTACAGAATGACAATGATGATGATGGAAGCAGAAGAAACAAAATTGTTTCCTGCAATTGAAAAAAAAAGATTTACCTGAAGAGCTAAAAGAAACAGTGAAATCTGAAATATGGGATTTTACTGGGAATGAGATGGGTCTGATGAAAAACGTAGATCCTGTTAAAATTGCATTGAAGCAGGGAATAGAATTTCCAAACACTCCACAATATAAAATGAAAACAGAGACAATTGAAGGTATTACACCTGTAATTGAAAAATTAATCAAGCAAGGTGTATTGGAAGAAATGAAGAGTAGCTCTTGTAATTCACCAATTATGGGAGTTAAAAAGGCTAACGGAACATTTAGGATCGTACAAGATTTGAGAAAGGTTAATCAAATTGTTATTCCATGTTGTCCTGTGGTTCCAAATCCAGCAGTGATTCTATTTCAGATTCCATATGATGCTGAATGGTACACAGTCATTGACCTTTGCAATGCATTCTTTACTGTTCCTCTACACCCAGACAGTTATGAAATCTTTGCTTTCAGATTCCAAGGTAAGACCCTTGGATGGACAAGAATCCCTCAGGGCTATACTGAAAGTCCTTCAATCGAACTGTTAAAAAGATCATTAGAAGATTTAGACTTACCAGGTAGGTCTACGTTGGTGCAGTATATTGATGATTTGTTAATAGCTGCTAAGACAAGAGAAAATTGTGTAACAGACACAATAATTCTGTTAAATCGCCTTGCAGAAGAAGGACATAAAGTGTCCCCAGCAAAACTACAGTTTTGCAAACAGGAAGTGAAATATCTTGGTCACAGAATTGCGAAAGGAAAAAGACAAGTAACAATAGAGAGAATAAAAATGATTCAAGCAATGTTACCGCCAAGAACACAAAGACAGGTCAGAATGTTCTTGGGAATGGTAGGTTACTGTCGACAATGGATAAGTGGATTTTCAGTAATTGCGAAACCACTACAAAGACTGACCAAATCAGATGTAAAAGATCCAATTATTCTCAATGATGTTGAGATGGAATCTTTTGAAAACTTGAAAAAGAGCTTATGCCAAGCTCCTGCTTTGGGTATGCCAAATTATGAGAAAGATTTTGAACTGTATTGCAGTGAAAGAGAAGGATGTGCATTATCTGTGTTAATTCAGAGACATGGAAACCTAAAGAAACCTATTGCATATTTCTCTGCAGTTCTTGATCCAATTGCAAAAGCATTACCAGGTTGTTTGAAAGCAGTTGCAGCTACAAGTATCAGTCTTGAACAAAGTGAAGGAATCATTATGGGATTTCCTGTGAAAGTTTTTGTGCCTCATTCAGTTGAAATATTACTGACAAGAGGTAAGACTCAACATTTAACAAGTAGCAGATTGACAAAGTATGAGAAAATCATACTAGGAGCAGATAATGTTTCGATTTCAAGATGTTTGAATCTGAATCCTTCTACATTACTGCCTGATTCAGAAATCGTTAATGACATTGAGACAGAACATGAATGTTTAGATGTCATGGAATTCTGCACAAAACCAAGAAAAGACATCAAAGACAGACCTTTGCCTGAATCGGATTTTGTCTACTTTGTAGATGGCTCATGCTTAAGATTCGAAGGTGGTGTCTTGAAAGCTTCATACTCAGTTTGTACAGTCGAAAACATTAAAGAAGCATCATGTCTTGAAGGAGTTCGTTCGGCTCAAGTAGCTGAATTGATTGCTTTAATTCGTGCATGTGAAATATCAAAGGATATAAGAGTTACCATCATTACTGATAGTCAGTATGGGTACGGAGTTGTGCATGATTATGGACAACTCTGGTCACAGAGAGGATACATGACATCAACAGGGTCACCAATTAAAAATGCAGTTTTCATTAGAAGATTAATTGAAGCAATACAGTTGCCAAAAGAAATTGCCATAGTCAAGTGTGCAGCGCACACTAGAGGAACTGATTATATTTCCAAAGGAAATGCCTTCGCAGACGAAACAGCAAAGTACTGCGCAAGGAAAAATTATTCTTACAATCGGAATAGAAGTACAGAAACTGATTCAAATTCATTAATGCTAACAACTATTGTAGAAACATGGAATGAGATTAGAGATTTACAAAACGAAGCAGATGATGAAGAAAAAGACCTATGGTTAAGATCAGATTGTAGACAACGTGATGAAGATGGAGTGTGGGTTTACAAAGATGGCAGAGTAGTTTTACCAAATTGCATGATTTCTGACATGGCCAGATTATATCATGGTCCTGCACATTTAGGAAGAGATTCTATGGTCAGACTGTTTAAAGAAACATGGTTCAATACCAAATTTAGAACCATTGCAGAATCTTTTTGTCAAAGGTGTTTGTCATGCCAACAAATGAATCCTAACAGAAAATCAGTGGTGGGGACAGGAATAATTGGTCGAGAGGGTGGTCCCTTCACTAGGTTACAAATAGATTTCATTGAAATGCCATTACACAACTGTTTGAAATATGTACTTGTAATTGTATGCTTGTTCTCAAGGTGGGTAGAGGCTTTTCCTACAAGACATTGTGATTCAATTACAGTAGCAAAATTAATGCTCAGAGAAATCATCCCAAGGTACGGTTTTCCAGTCACTATTGAGAGTGATGGAGGAAGTCATTTTGATAATAAACTGTTGAAATTAATTTGCGAAGCTATGAGTATTGAGCAGAAAATACACTGTGCATACAGACCAGAGGCATCAGGTGTAGTTGAACAAATAAATGGAACTATCAAAAACAGAATTGGGAAAATGTGTCTAGAGACAGGAGTGAAGTGGACTGATGCTCTTCCACTTGTTTTGATGTCAATAAGAAGTACACCAGATAAAAAGACAGGTTTGAGTCCTCATGAAATTTTGATGGGAAGAGTTATGAGGCAAGCTTTTGTACCTGTAGGTAAACTGTTGAGCATAAATGACAGTGCAATTTTGGATTACTGTAAAAGGTTATCTGATATGGTAACTTCTGTGTCTAATCAGGTGGGAACTGAAGCACAATCAAATGACAAAGTTTTGACACATGATCTGAGACCTGGAGACTGGGTCAGAACGAAAGTACATCGGAGGAGGAATTGTCTATCTCCTAGATGGCAGAAACCTAGGCAGGTAATCTTGATCACTACTAATGCTGTAAAGTGCAGAGGATTGAAGCGTTGGATTCATCCAAGTCATACTATTCCAATACCAACTCCTGAGAATTCTGATGTTGAAAGTGATACCACAGATGACTCCGATTCTGAAGCAGAAGACAGAACAGAAGGTGAAGTAATTCCAGATTCTGAAGATCGACAAGAAAGTCGACATCTGGAAACTGTGCCGGTGAATGGAAATCTGACAAGAAAAGACTTAGAAATAATTGAAATAGATTCTGAAGGTGAAGAGAATCTGTTAAAAGGAAAGATAACTGAGGATTCGGTTGTCTATATTGAAGACAAAGAAGCTGAACCGAAAGAAGTTTCAGACCAGGAGAGTATCGAAAGGCAGAGAACAAGCTCTGAAGTAAGGAACAAAAATCCGAAATCTGGGAAGTTAGAGGTAATTGAGGAAGAGGAAGAGAACGAATTACCGAGTACCAGTGATGGAAGACAAAGTGAAGTTCCTGAAGGAGTGAAATTGCCGAATAGAGAAGTTCCTGAGTCAATTGAAGTTTCAGACTACGAAACTGAGGAAAGTGACGTGGAAGGTGGAAGTGAAAGCAGAAAGAAAAGGACTTGGAAATCTGAATCGAATAATTCTGAACCAAAGAAAAAGTACGTGAGAAAAGCAGACTACTGGCCTGGTGGAAGATTGAGAGTCAGATTGATTAAAAAGCCAATAGAACAAGTTGAAGAAATAAGTAGTCAAAAGAGTCCTGGAAAAGAGGTTGGAGTTGGAAGGAAAATAGAAGTGATATCAAGAAAAGGGAAGAGAATAATTAGACCAAACCAGAAATACAAGTCTCCTGAGTGGACTTACTTAGTAATTCCACCTGTTATAGACATATATGATAGTAGTGAAGAAGAAAACGAAATCCAAGAAATTAGTGACAATGATTGAAGTACAAAATTATTAAATTGGCATAAGGCTGAAGAAATCCTGTTAGTTGACACAAGGTCGAAGAAAACTGTCTAATAGAAGAAAACTTATGTATGACATAAGGTCGAAGAAATCTTGTTTAGGGTTATAAAAGAAAAATATATTTTAAAAGGGGGGTGTATATAAATTTTAAAATTTATTTTTAATTTTTGAGGCTAAAACTAACCTAAAAATGCCTTACATTAAGGAGAGCACTTCAAAATGCTCTGTTTTTAAAAGATGCTGTAAGATGACTCTGGTGTGTCTGCTCATTTTAGTTCTGCTCTGGTTGGTACTAGCTGTGATTATACCTTTAGAAATGAATAGAGAATTACACAAAGTTAACATAACAAGCAAAGCTCTGGTTAGCCAAACTAAACATAGTGCATCTGCAAAAGTAATTGATCATCAGCCTAACATTCATCAAGATAAATCAATAGGTGATTTTTCAAGCAACACATTCACAAAGCTTTTGAGTGAATATGTAAAGGTAATGGATGCAAAGGATTGTTATGTATGCGTTAAGTTGCCCGCTTCTGTTTCTGAGGGAGTAACATATAATATGCTTCCTCTCACTTATGCTGTTACATGTAGTGTATTAACTAGTTTATTTTATCAAACTGGTCGTTTAGAATATTACTATTCAAATTATGATGAGATTTTTGCTAATGTTAAAATTGATAATGCTTTAAATAAGCATAAGAAAGCTAAACAATTAAGAGAATATTTCCTTGTTACTAACGAACTCACTTATGAGTATGCTTACAAGAATAATCTAACATGTAAATTAAGTGCTGAAGGGAAGAAATTTCTGAATATGGTTGAGGAGAGAAGAGCAATTTATAAGAGAAATGAATTAGTCAAGCAGACTAAGTCATCATTCTGGCAAAAAGAGGATGAGAAATTAAATGGCAAAATGCTTGAAAATATTGCAATTCACATAGACAAACCTGTTAGTGGAAAGCTTTGCATTAGAAGAGATAACACACTTTTTGATAATTATTTTGTAGGTGCAAGCAACTGTGAAGATACTTATCAGATTTTGGGAGGTTGGGGATTTAAAGGTGGAAAAGATCCTATCTTTCCTGGAATTTATTTTGTTTGTGGTGACAAAGCCTACTACAACCTTCCAGACCATTGGTATGGAACTTGTTATGTGGGAATTGTTTTTCCTAAAGTGTTTCATGTTGACAGAGATTCAGAAGGATTATTTAAAATCCATAATTATGTAAATAGAGCTAAAAGAGAAACTTTTACTGAAGTTCTGGGAGATATTTTCCAAGCTGTAATACCTTTTGTTGGTATAACCCTAAATGCAGGGAGAATCAGAAAATTGTCCACTATAGTTGATAGATTATCAACTGACACTGCTGATGGGTTTCAATTAGTGAATGTTGAAGTTATTGCAATTAGATCCATGGTAATTCAAGACCGTCTTGCTTTAGACATACTCCTAGCAAAAGAGGGAGGAGTCTGTGGCATTTTACATGTCCAACATTGCTGTACATATATACCGGATGAAAGTAAAAATATTGAAATGTATATTAAGAATATTACACAAATGCATTCTGAAATAATTCCTTTAGAAGAAGAAGATTTTACTGGGAAACTTTCAAATAGGTTTCAAGCAATTAAAAACTGGTTTCATAATATCGGAAGTTCAATTCTTGGCAAGATTCTGGCACCTTTGATTATAATTATATTCATTTTTATTTTGACTAAAGTAGGTTGTCTGTTGCATAAAAGAAAGAAGCATTTAAGAGAAAAGAAGAGAATTTATAAACTCAGAAAAGAAGAGGAAAGGGAGATTGAGTTGCAGGAGTTACATAGAGAGCGTCATGTTAATTGTAAAGATTATGCTGAAACAGACTTTTAGGTTTACTAATACAATGAATTTGAATCGATTTCTTATAAATTTAATTTTACCAAAATTTTGAGTGCTGGTGTGGTGATTTGTTAATCACCAGATGAGGGAGTTGATGGAGCGAGATAGAAAACAAAATTTTGTTTAAACTCGCAAAGTCACATTTCCATAACATGAATAAAATTATTAATGATTTGTGATATGTCGTGCTAATACAACCTAGATTAAACTTTACACGTGGGGGGACTAACATGTGTGCTCATAAACGTGCATAAATGTTGCATCTTTTTGTTCGTGCAAAATAATAAAATAATTTATTGTTTTCGTTTTTGTCATTACTAACTGCTGCATATTTAAAATAAGCATGTGCTTGTTTTGCTTTTTCTCGTCTGTATGATGTCATTTCTACTATTCTAGGTGCATATGGGTCTCATAGAAAAACGGAGACTGGTAAATATAAATGCTGCTTTATTTGTTTGCAATGGCTAGGTAACATTTTGATTAATCGGGTGGGTTAATTATTTAGTAAACCATGGGGTGGATACAGAATATACTTTATTTCTTACATTAATACTTTTCTTGTGTTTGTTTTATACTAGAAATCATAAGTTGCCTGCTTTTGAGGCCTAACTATTTGAGCCGCAAAATAAAAGCTGAACTATAATTCTGCAGAAAGTCACGAGACGCCCATTCTGAATTAAAACGTTTATTGAAGTTGCATTCACAAAGCGAAAACTGATGAGCTGACATCATTCTGTCGGACATGGCCAAGGTCGAAAGTGAACTTTTTGTCAGTCCTTAACTTGGCATCCGCGGAAGTTGCACTATAAGACTATGGAAGCTGCGAGGATGACTTAAAACAAAGTTGCAATCGCAGGAAGCCTCTGGCTTCACGTGGAAGAGACAATGGTCTTTGTAAGACATGATTTTGTGGAACTTTTTAAGAATCGGGTGACATGTCACTTGTCACTCTCAGCCAATGGGACGTCGAGTATTTCTGAAAACTTTCCTTTGCTAGTTTAGTTAGCGTAGAAAGGTATAAAAAGTCATGCCCTTAGGGTTGGGCTGGCTGCTGCTTTCTGACTTTCCGATGAGGGTGATGTGCTGCTGGACTTTGCGTGGAGCACGTAAGAATCCTCAAAGAACTTTACTTTAATTTCTGTCTATTAGCTCAGTTAGGGAAATAGATTTTAGAAATGCTAAACTTTATATAATTTCTTTAAACTGATTCAACTGCTTAAATTGTACTTTTCTTATTTCTTACCATCATGTTTGCTTTATTGCAAATAAATTTCATTTATAAGACTTACAACATATATACCATAATTTAGAAAATAAAATCTTACTTTTGACAAACAAGCTGGTCTTGGTTATTTAGAAGTATAGGTTACCATTAGCTAGATCACGTCGCCTATGGTGGTCGTTTAAATGGTTGAGTTTTATTCTAATGACAATATTCTTTCTGCAAATGTATAAAAATGTATATATTGTGTAGATAATGTGTATATAGATTTATTCTGACCACCTGATTCAGTAGGCCCAAAATATATCAGGTTCATAAATGGGTCCATGTATAGTTTAGAATTTTGTTTATAGGTTATGAAATTGGGTAGCGTAGTTTATGATATATTTTCTATAGCCCGCTGGATCACATGACAACACAACACATGCCTTTACCACACGTTGTGTTAACGCAGCCTTTATCAAGCAGTTGCCCTTTTCATACATGCCTTTACCACCTATGGTAAGTATTATAATGTAAGTGAACCCCATATATACACATATATATTCAGTAAAAAGGTTAAAGGGTTGTACAGTTAGGTGAAAATGTCAGTTAAAACCTACAATTTTAAACTGACAAAACCACTTAAATTCACCAGTTACAGTTATCTCAAGTCACTGTAACTTGTGCCCTAACAAGTAACTATAGCGCGCGTCCCAGCCATGCACTGTGTTGTCATCAGTGATGTAATTTCAGATGTTGCAGTCATGTTATCAATGATGTAATAGAACAGGTCATGAGTGATGTAATATGCGAGTTCATAAACAGTGCATGGGCAGGGTGCAAGTTATAGTTCATTTAGGGCACACGTTGTAGGCCCAGATGTACAAAGCTTCCAGTTTGCATTTCTTAAATAGCAACTCCGTAGGAATCGCTATTTAAGAAATGCAAGATATGTTCTAAATTTGCGATTCCCTATTAGATAATTCCTGCAAGCTTGAAGTTAAGGTGTGGCTGTTTTCAGACAAGAGATCCTCAGCATTGACAACATTACGTTATTACTCTCCAGTCCATTCTGGTACTTGCGCATCTTTCAAATCACAACCTGTCATATTTGACTTTCGCTTTTAAGTCAGCATCACGTTACAACAAGTGCCAAAGCTTGGACTAGAAGCCAGGACTCTTGGTCCAAGGTTACGCGGTAGTCACCAGGCACGCCAACAAACCATTAGAGAAACATCCTACAACTGTATGGGAATGCCCACTCCCTCTCCACTACACATAGGACCTCTAGTCAGGACAGAATAGCAACCATGGACAAACTTTTTTTGGCTTTTTTAAATAGCACTAACTTGATCCAACAACACACCTTGGTTCTGTAACCAGGTCTTTGCCGGGACCTCCACATTTCAAGTGGATCTGTTCTTTCTACAGGGACCTCAGACTAGCGAGATTATCCCCCACCTACCCTTTACTCATCCCAAACCTCCTCCTTCTACTGCTATGAACTCCAAAAAAACACTTTCTAGACACTTCTCTCTCCAATCGCTCCACTATCCTTTTCAATCAAAATAAAAGACCCACATGCCCACTTCTCAAATTAATTTCATATTTCCTTATACTAATTCTCCACTAATCCTGTTTGGGTTCCGGAGTAGCATGCTACCTACTGAAAAGCACTTCAGCACCTCATCGGCGGTAGCAAGTACCATATAAATAAAAAAAGCTTTCTTCTTCTATTCCTCCAATATTCTTTTTCAATCCTATTATTTAACTCACATGTCCACCACTCAAATGTATTTCATATTTCCCTATACTAATTCCCCACTAATCCTTTTTCGGTTCCAGAGTCCCGTGCTACTCGCCGAAAAGCTCTTCCACACCTTGTCAAAGGTAGTAAGCGCTATATAAATGCAATTACAACAACGCTACATTGCTCCAGTGAAAGCTGCCCCATGCAGGGTTTTTTTGGGCAACTGGAATTATGCAGCCAGAAAGGGCCAAATTACGCAGCAGGATTGAGTAAATTATACGTCACAAAGGCAAATTATGCAGCATAATGCAGCACATTTTGTAATAGTATTACTTCATTATTTATTCAGGTCTAAAACTAAGGACTCTATATTAAATGTGCTAACGCTTAAATAACACCTTAAAGAACAGGCAAGGACATCTCCTTAATAATCTCTTATAAATTCCCAAAGGCGAGACCTATTGGCTATGCCAAAGCTTGTTCAATTTACTCCTGATCTTCCTTTACTACTACCCACCCCTAAACCCTAACAATACCCTTACTGCCTTTTACCACAACTCACCCCATCACCCTAAAATTACTATTACCACCCTTCCAATATCCCCCCTAAACCATAGAATTACCCTTACCACCCCAACCCTAAATTTACCTTAACAACCCCTTACCACTGCTCACCCCTGAACCCTAAAATTACCCGTACCACCCTTTACCACTACTCACCCCTAAAACCGAAAATTACCCTACCACACCTATAACCCTAAAATAAATTACCCTTATGACCCTTTACCACTACCCATCCCAAACCCTAAAAGTAGCCTTATGACCCTTAAATCCTAAAATGACCCATACCCCACAGTATATTATATATGTCCATGTGTGGTAAAGGCACAAAAACTGACATGCATGGTAAAGGAATTGCAAGGTGAGGGCAGCTTTACAACTGCATGGAACTCCTCAACTAAAACCCCACATTCATTGAAGACAATAAAGTAACTCATGGCTAATAATGGCTGGTATAAGCCTTCTGCTCCAGCATCCAAATGTTTGCCTTTTTCTTTCACTCTTTTTAATTTAGAACATTCTACCCTTTGTACTTGGAATGTTCTAATACTCTTACAGCCCTTCTGCCTCAGGCTATACCAGTTCTTAAAGGGTCCTCACACTTGTTATAACTTGAGTTCAAGGCCTTTAACAATCGGTCTAGCCCTCGGCAGTGGACTATAAGGCTATATTATTCTACTATGAACAACCATGTAGTATACATTGCAGTATTTATATAATTTCATTAATCATTTTCCAGTCTGGAAAAAAGATGATCATGCCAACTGCATCAAATCAAACATGCGAATATAAAAATACTCTACGGAGGCATATATCTCATGGTCCAACAATAGCATCCTGTGTTCTAGTAGTGCTGATCACTTTTGTTCTAGCTGTTTAGAAGAATTATTGGAATAGGACACATAGTGACTTACTACGCAAGTTTTTATTGTAAGAGTTAATAACACTACTACTAGTTGACACTATCAAATAACATAAATATGGATTGGATGGCAGAAGCCATTTCCTATACTCTGCATAGTACATGGCACACAAAGCCAAGCTATTGATGAAGTATAAAGGCATCAATTTGTACTGATGTACAACGGTAAGATCATTTTTTTAGCGTTAATACATTTACAATAGCACATGGTGCCCCAGTTTAACATACACATGCTCGTGGGTGTATATGAACTGTAATCAGTTGTTGGAGGATGTTAAGAAATATCAGACACAAAAGCCAAAGCATAGGTGCCCCCCCCCCCCAACAAGATGTGTCAACCGAGTAGGATCATCAAGGGTTTTTGTTCTCATTAATAATCAACCAGTATCTAAGACATCCACCACCCCCAATTGCAAGCGCACACAGTATGGATCATTGACAATTACCGGCTCTCTTCCCCTTGTAATTACACGACATTGAAATATCAAATATAACTATTATTGCGAAACTCCAGCTGGGGTGGCGTGTAAGATATAATTATTAAAGCTTGTTTTCTTTCTTTCTTCCTTACAACTGACAACAATGGCCTTTCACCAGAATAGGATTACTCAATGTGAAGGCTCGACAACCTGCCGACAAAGAAAACCCAGCAACTAGACAGGAATAAAACGTACCGTGGCTGTAGCGGGGAGCTTGGCAAAGCGCTCTGCTATCGTCTCACTGCCTCTGAGCATCACACTGTACTTCTCTATAGCCTTTCTTCCAAATCTACGGGAGGGTAAATAATGACAGAACAATCCGGCCTTGTTCTTATTTACAATGCCTTCTATTTTCTGAACCTGAGGAAGAGAAAACATTGTGGGCGGGAAGGAGTCCATTGCGTCCAGCAGTCCAATGCACGAGAAACAGCAATATAAGAGCGGCCATAGCTCAGAAACAAAGGCATGACTTCATCCTTCTTGACGTCCTGGGGTGCCCTGTTGTCCTAGATCATCAATTTTTGTCCATCCCCCGCTCATCCTTTTAGGTCTGGCGTAGACTGCTTCAGCGGCCTTGCCTGTCTCCTCTTTTTTAAAACAAGCGTAATTTAAATACATACACATATACATGCATACTGGGGTTAAGACTCAGCCCTTTACATCCATTAGTCTGTTCAAGCATCATCACTTTTTGCTTCTGCCCTCCACAGCATTTAACATAAGACAATGGGTCAGCCCACTTCAGCCATTGGCTCTCTACACTGTGAGTGGTGGCATTATGTTAGCGCGCATGTGTGCATGACCTATAAAGTAGTCCACTTCAGTGCCCAGTCTGGTGGGGAAATCTCTGGGGGAAGGGGGGAGGGGGTGGGGGTTGGCGTTACGGAATATTTAGGTATTTTGGGCAGATTTTATTATTCTAACTTCTTATTACTTACAAACATTTAATGCCTATTGCATATGTTAGCAAAAACATCTCATAGGCTTCCCAAGTATGGTCATTTAATATTCTTCATCACGCACTACATGTAGAATAATGCATGGTCCAGTCTTAGAATCAAGTCAGCCTTTCCCCTCCTGACTTCTAGTTTATATCAACATGTTCTCTAAACATCAGATACTAGATACTGTTTAGGTACATGTCGCCCTGACTTTCCAGACTTCAGTCTCTGCTCCTCACACAGAGTTCATAGCCCCCAGCTTCTCCTAGTGATACGTCATTGCTAGTTTGCGCGCACCATCAGGTTAGAGGTCCCGGCTCCTTAGGTAGCCCCCTCCATGGTTTCCGCCCCATTCATGACATATTCTGTTACGTTTGCATCACATGTCTATGTATACGCCCTGTTACACCTCTTTTCGCCCTTATCTTTCGCGACTGCTACGCGTCACACCTTCTGCTCCACCCACTGCTACGCCTACTGCAATGTAATGCTATGTGTTTGCGTTATGTATATATGCTCATGTATTGTTATTAAAAGTCAGCGCGCTCATCCCAGATCCAGCCCCAGCAGCTGCTGGGCCCTGTCATCCTATTCCTATGCAGGTTGTCCTGTTCCTGTCCTTATGCTGTAATAAACCTGCGAAACTCCTACTACCTCGAATCTTGACTCTTATTTATTGAGCTATCTGTTATGATATATGTCTAGTCAAAAAGAGAGGTATTATTTATTTATTTACCACATAATGGTGCCCTTTCCCCACGCGTCGGTGAAGCCACGCCGACCCCCTGACCCTCTGCAGCCGTGACGGAACCATACCGTGCACGTGCAGATATTTCTGCTTCAAGTATCCCTCAGGCCCGCGGAGGAGACGGAGGAGGCGGTCCAGCATCCAAACGAGACGGTGGAGGAACGCGGTGAGTCCCGACCAGAGCCCAAGCCAAGAGTCCGAGGTCCGAGGTATCCGGAGGCCCACCCGTAACTGAAGTCCGAAGTTCATCGTCCGTCGTCGTAGCGGTCCAGTCCGATCCGAGGCCTTCCGTTCTTGCTGCCCGGTGAGTACCATTACTGGGGTAGTATCTAGACAGGGTCAATCTAAATTGACTCTGGTCCGTGGGTTGGTGGTACACAGACTCACAAACGAAGTGTTCACCTAGGTGGATACGGGTCTTGATGCGTCCCTTTATGGGACCGGTATGTTCCGTACTGTTTCAGCAGTGCATCCAGTAGCTCTAGTCTGTTCCGTTCTCGAGAAATTCTTGTGTTTCTGTTCTCAGTATTCCAGGTAATATTCTGTCCGAACTGTTATGTTATGATGTTGTTCAATGTATTTCCAATGTCGTGGTATGCCTGAATTGTTCTCCCAATTGTTATTGTTCCTCGTGTATTGTATTGTGTTCCGATTCAAGTTTACAATGTCTCTCTTTTCGAGATTACGTCAGCTAAAAACTAGAAAGGGTTTGTTAGAAGAAGCAGTTCCTGTCCCGCCGAGGGACAGTCCAGGTCACTTTATGTATCAGAAGCATGGCATAAGCGCCATATTGTATCTAGATTTATGGGTAGAGTATACCAAACAGTTAGAAGAAAAGTATAGATGGCCCGTATCGGGTACATGGGATGCCGAATGCATCATGCGAGTAGAAGAAGCATTATGGAAAAAGAAAGCCAGACAGTCACAGAAAGATGCCATCGAGTTATGGCGCAAAGAAGCTCATAAAAGAACTGAAAAGGAAATCAGAAATCCTTAAAACGAGCACAAGTTGGGAAGCCTATGAGATGTTTTTGCTAACATATGCAATAGGCATTAAATGTTTGTAAGTAATAAGAAGTTAGAATAATAAAATCTGCCCAAAATACCTAAATATTCCGTAACGCCAACCCCCACCCCCTCCCCCCTTCCCCCAGAGATTTCCCCACCAGACTGGGCACTGAAGTGGACTACTTTATAGGTCATGCACACATGCGCGCTAACATAATGCCACCACTCACAGTGTAGAGGCTGTAGCAGCCTTATCTAAAATTATTGACGAGCTTATTGCTCAAGGAGTGGTTGTAGAAACTGACTCCAATGTATGTAATTCTCCGATCATTCCAGTCATGAAACGTACTGATCCAAATGCACCCCCAGTATATCGATTAGTGATTGACCTACGGGAGCTTAATAAATGTATTATTCCGCAGTACCCAGTTGTCCCAGACATCTCTTCCCTATTGACAGCCATTGATTCCGAAGCCACGTTCTTCACTGTCATAGACCTCAAGAACGCATTTTTCAGTGTTCCTATTCATCAAGACAGCCAGTTCCTTTTCGGATTTTGTTTAAATGGAAGGAGCTATATGTTTACACGAGCTCCTCAAGGTTTCACAGAAAGTCCTAGTATTTACAGTCAAGCACTCAAGAGACAACTAGACAACATTCACATGCCAACTGACACTGCCCTGCTCCAGTATGTCGATGATCTACTGATCACAGCCCGTTCTGAACGTGCTTGCGAGCGGGCATCCCTTACAGTCTTGTATTTACTAGCCGAGATGGGGCACAAGGTGTCCCCTTCTAAGCTTCAATTCTGTGTCCAGCAAGTGGTATACTTAGGACACTTACTGTCCAAGAGGGGTAGGCAGTTGACACCAGACCGTATCCAGTTAATAGCGAGTCTTCCCCAGCCCAAGACCCAGAAGGAGGTACGTGCTTTTATCGGCCTTACTTCTTACTGCAGACAATGGATTCCCCAGTATGCATTTCTAGCCAAGCCACTGATACAGTTAACGACACAGGAGGCAGCCGTATCGACTGTCCTCCCTTGGACATCTGAACATACACTTAGTTTCAATGAGTTAAAGAAAGCCCTATGCCAAGCTCCAGTTCTAGCTACACCGAACTACAGTAAGCCTTTTACACTTTTCGTTACTGAACGTGAAGGTACAGCATTATCTGTTCTCACACAAGATCAAGCAGGACAATACAAGCCCTGTGCTTATTTTTCGAGCACATTAGATCCTGTAGCCCAGGCTCTGCCTGCGTGCCTCAAGTCAGTTGCAGCCACAGCACTAGCTATCAGACAAAGTGATTCCATAGTCTTAGGACATACCTTGACAGTACAAGTTCCACACTCTGTGGAAGTTCTTTTAAACCGAACACAAACTCAGCACTTGACAATTGCACGTTTAACAGGTTATGAATTGACACTGTTCCAGCCACACATAGAAATCAGACGCTGCAACGTCTTAAATCCTGCTACATTATTACCATCAGTTACTTCGAATTCTGCCACACATGACTGTGTGGAAGTAGTTAACATTACGACAAAACCAAGACAAGATCTGACAGATATTCCGTTACCAGACCCCGACCTGACACTTTATGTGGATGGTTCATGTATGAGAACTAGTACAGGAGAACTAGTCGCCGCGTATGCAGTGACTACTGACACTGAAGTTATTGAGACACACCGTATTGATACCCTGTCCGCTCAAGCAGCAGAGCTAGTTGCTCTGACACAAGCCTGCATACATGCCAAGAACTTGAAAGTTAATGTTTACACAGATTCACGTTACGCATTTGGAGTTGTACACGACTTCGGAGTGCTCTGGCAGGAGAGAGGTTTCATGACTTCTCATGGAACCAAGATTCAGCATGGTCTCCTTATTCAAGCTCTGTTAGATGCCATACACTTGCCGACATCTATCGCTATCATGAAGTGCAAAGCACATACGAAAGTTACTGACACCATTTCCCAAGGTAATGATCTAGCAGACCGCACAGCCAAGCTTACAGCACAGACTCCAGACATTCCAGTTAATCAGACACATACTCCAGATCCGGCTACATGTATGACAGTTAAGGACCCTACACAAGATGTCATAGATATCCAGTTACATGCTACTCCCGATGAAATCAAGAAATGGTCCGAACAAGGAGGGGTCCAGACAGATCAAGGATGGTTAACGAAGGGTAGAGCCACATGGTTTCTCCCCGACTCTATGGTTCAAGTCATTATTAATACCGCACATAGTCCAGCACATTTAGGAGAAAAAGCTATGTTAGACAGTATCCAGAACATTTGGTTCAACAAACATTTACGAGCTGCAGCCAAGCAGAAAGTCCGTACCTGTATGATATGTTGTCAGTTTAATCCAGGTAAAAGTGTCCCGGTGGAACAAGGTGGATTCCAGCCCCCTGACCACCCTTTTGAAGTCCTCCAGATGGATTATATTCAGATGGAGCGATGTCGAGGTTTCAAGTATGTCCTTGTAGTTGTATGCGCTTTGTCCAGGTGGACAGAAGCATATCCAGTCCCAGATTACACAGCCGCGACCACTGCTAAGCAGTTGGTTTGTGAGTTCTTCCCCCGTTATGGACTCCCTAGAGTCGTATATTCTGACAACGGCCAGCCATTCTCATCTGAACTCATGAAGCACGTTTCCCTTTTGCTAGGGTACCAGTGGAAGTTTCATTGTGTACGCCATCCTGAAGCAGCCGGTCTCGTAGAGAGACATAACCAGACTCTGAAAATCCGTATTGCAAAAGTGTGTAAAGAAAAAGGTGTGGACTGGCTAATAGCTCTGCCAGTCGCTTTATTTTATATGCGCATGGTCGCACATTCCAGATCAGGTCTGTCCCCGTATGAGGTCGTTTTCGGCTGCCCCCCTAACATGTGGGGTACTCCTAGACCCCGAAGTATTACCGATGTTTCAAGTAATATGCTGACAGATTACCTAGCTTCCTTGATGTCTGCCCTCAACTCATGTCGTTCACAGGTTGCCGCCGCATTTCCAGACAATACCGAGGTGGCACCGCACGAAATCGTTCCAGGATCCATGGTGATGGTCCGTAACTTTGACAGATCAAGTCCGCTGGAGCCTCGTTGGAAAGAGCCCCGACAGGTCCTCCTCACCACCCGTACAGCCGTGAAGTTGGAAGGTCGCAAAGGCTGGGTGCACCTTTCTCATATTAAACTTTTTAATGGACTGAAACCCGTCTTAAAGAACATTTCCCAGGATTTGAAGGATTGCCAAAATATTGTTCTCAAGGACTGTCCCGCAAAAGACATTGCTACAACCCCTCCCCTGTTAGAGAAAACTCCGCAACAGGAGTACAAGCTAAAACTCCGGTCTAGTAAAATAAGTCAGTCAGTTTGATTGTCTAAGTCCTCCCCTAGGTGAAACGGTTAGACTGTTTCTGACATGTATAAAATAGACCCCCATAGTGAGAAAGCTAGTCAAAACTCAATCCGATGTATCGTTTTTCTATGTTTCATATTATTTCTCAGCCTTATGATTTCCTGCACCAGTTATGCATTTTTCTTGTATTTCCCAGTTCTTCATGTAAATAAGTCTGCTAATGCTACAGTAGAGCACACGTTTAGTGATCTGCCTCCTCATGAACTCTCTTACCGCCTCGCTATGCGAAATAATTCCTTTATCCGCATGTTACATTACTCACACCAGACCAGCAATGCCACTAATTGTTGGGTGTGTGGTCGACTCCCCCCTTTCCAGATACCGAAGGGAGTTCTGCCACTCTTTCCTTATCCATTCTCACATAATGGTTCGTGTGGAGCATGGTCCACGTTAACGTCATCCTCAACAGATATGTTTTTTCTTAACAATACATGTTTTCCAGACAAGCAAGGTCTTCCCCACAGAACAGGGTTAGATCTAGAAAATGAAGTGTATAATTTAGGTAATTATTCTTCGAATTTCATGGTCCTGAATGTTCAGTCTGATACTACTCCAGACTTACCTGCTATTTCAGTACTACCAGTCAAAGGCGAATTATGTGTCCGAAATAAGGGTTCCATACACGTAGGACATAGTGATTGTACTACTATTGTCAAGTATAGTGACAGTGGGAAATCTATTTTCAAAGCTTCACGTCATTCTTATTTTATTTGTGGTCAAACCGCATATGTTCGTTTGCCCCTCGATTGGGAGGGAACCTGTTACATTGCCTTCCTACTGCCACCAGTTTTCCTAGCCCCACCTGATTATCATAGGAATACACATCTAGTACACATTAGACATAGAAGGGAGTCCCCAGTTGTCGATTATACTGAAACTGCTCTCGAACAGTATACAGATTTCAACAGAGGTTTCTTTTTCTTTATAGGACCTATCCAGAATAGTAAGCTAATCCGTAGGTTAACCAGAACCCTCGAAGCTGTAGTAAATGAGACTGCTTCTGCTCTAGGTAACTTAACCGAAGAGCAATCTGCTATGAGATTTGTCGTTTTACAAAATCGTCTCGTCCTTGACGTCATACTGGCCGATAGGGGCGGGGCCTGTAGAGTCATCGGATCTAGTTGCTGCATTTTCATTCCAAATAACGCGCCGTCTGTCTATTCAGCTATAACCAGACTCCATAAAATTGCCCATCTGTTACACCAAGATCCAGGCACCTGGACATGGTCCGGTTGGTTCTGGAATATAATTTCCGCATGGGGATGGAAAATATTGTCCTTTCTAGGTATTGCAGTAGCGATCATATTCAGCTGCTGCCTCTGTATACAATGTGGCCCTGCGATTTGCGGCATTTGTGCTACCTCTTGTATTCCTAGTCCCAAGCCCCGTTCTAAATCCCGTTCCAGGATAATTCGAGACGAGCAAATGATACTGTATGAAATGATAGACGGTATCATGAAAATTGATGTTTCCTGATGGAAACGTAGTGACAAGGAGGGAATGTGGAAAAGTAAATTTTGCCATGTTCTGTGTCCCTACGTGTCATCCATCATATGTTATGTGTGCATGATTAAATATGCATATGTATTCCCCATGTTCGATTAATGACGCAATTACAGTTGTGTCCACCTCTAGTATGCCAGTTTCCAGTTCTCGTGAGTACTACGAATATCAGGCCTATGTAAAGCTACGTTGCCACGTTTCTCAGTGTGCACGTTATTCCATTGTAAAGTCCCCGTTTCTAGGCCTCAAAAGGGCCTGGACACCAGATTCAGCTCCTGTCTCCTGAAACTTCGCTGAGGAGCGATACAGCCCCCACCTGTATCCTCGACCCTTCACTTACTTCCTGCCTCGCAGTGCCCGGCCTAGCCTGGCTCAGCCTCTGAGTCTGCCAAAAGTATGTTATAGTTCCAGTTATCAGTTCAGTCCTCCTTCTCTGCATTCCTAAGCTACTGAACTGCATCAATAGTTTCCGTCATTGTCTAGCCTTCACGTCTCCACGTTAGAGAAATACTGCATTTAATGGTCATTTAATATTCTTCATCACGCACTACATGTAGAATAATGCATGGTCCAGTCTTAGAATCAAGTCAGCCTTTCCCCTCCTGACTTCTAGTTTATATCAACATGTTCTCTAAACATCAGATACTAGATACTGTTTAGGTACATGTCGCCCTGACTTTCCAGACTTCAGTCTCTGCTCCTCGCACAGAGTTCATAGCCCCCAGCTTCTCCTAGTGATACGTCATTGCTAGTTTGCGCGCACCATCAGGTTAGAGGTCCCGGCTCCTTAGGTAGCCCCCTCCATGGTTTCCGCCCCATTCATGACATATTCTGTTACGTTTGCATCACATGTCTATGTATACGCCCTGTTACACCTCTTTTCGCCCTTATCTTTCGCGACTGCTACGCGTCACACCTTCTGCTCCACCCACTGCTACGCCTACTGCAATGTAATGCTATGTGTTTGCGTTATGTATATATGCTCATGTATTGTTATTAAAAGTCAGCGCGCTCATCCCAGATCCAGCCCCAGCAGCTGCTGGGCCCTGTCATCCTATTCCTATGCAGGTTGTCCTGTTCCTGTCCTTATGCTGTAATAAACCTGCGAAACTCCTACTACCTCGAATCTTGACTCTTATTTATTGAGCTATCTGTTATGATATATGTCTAGTCAAAAAGAGAGGTATTATTTATTTATTTACCACAGTACAACAAAATTAGCTTGGCCGATGCTAACTTTGCTATGCCTCTAACAGAAATCTCCATTAATTTTTTGCCATTTACACTGTACAAGCTTAGAGTATCCTTTTTAGGTGTCCTGAGAAAGAGCTTTATTCATTGACATCAAGACCTGCATCTGTGCTACTTCGGTGAAGATAAGCAAGTGGCAGAATTTATTTCAGCAGAAACGTTAATTGGCAACGAGACCTAATAGCATTTGGCAAAAAAGGAATTGACAAGCCACTTACACAAAATGCATGAAACTCTGGCTGCTGTTGGCAGTTCCAGCAGGTGTTAACAATGCTACCTTCTTTCACAACTATAAAAAGCGTCAGAGTAATCGAAGTTATAAACTAGAACATATTTCAAAATAGTCATATTTCAAAATGTTGTCCTCTTTCAGCTACCTAAATGCTGTAATTTTTCTGTTGAGTATGTCAATGCATTCAACCCCACACTACTCGAAAGCACATATTATTGGAGCCCCAAATTCAAATCTAGTCTAATGCGTGTACTGTATAGTATAGTTATACAAATTATATTATTTGAATGATATAGCGCCAAACATCACCTTGCTGCTAATTCAAAGTGCTTTGTTAGTAAAGCGGTTCAGGCAGCAGAATACAACAATAAGAAGAGGCTGATAGTATATATTGTACTGTTAGAGCTACAGTGTGAATGTCTGCAGTGCTGAACAGGGGCCGTATTATACATGCAGCGAATTTTCCTTCATTGCACTGGGCACACCTTTTAAACGGTGCGCCAGGTGCAATGAAGAAAAATGTGCCGTATTATGATGACTGCAATGCCCCGAGGGCAGCTGCAAACTCAAAGTGCCCTGGGGGCAGCGCATTCATGTGAAAAACAGAGCAGCTGCTTTGAAGCAGCTCCGTGTTTCACAACGCAGGCGGAAACCCGCCTGCACTTTGAAGGGGGAATAGAGATCTCCTTGCACACGGGTGCAGCGAGTGACTGCACCTACCTGCAAGGGGATGTCTGGGGGGTTCATGGGACCCCGTTTTCCCGCTCCAAAGGGCTGCCATCAGGGGACGCACTGACAGTGGGCTACTGTTTAGGTGGTGCACTATTAATGTGCCTCCTGACACCTTGCATGCCCCCATGCAAATGAGGGAACACCCTCTGAAGATAGAGCTGGAGCATTATGTGCACCAGGGCTATCGGTATTACAGAAGGGGCCGCACATGTGTCTGCTGCCCCTTCTGAAATACCAAAGTTCCCCAGTGGTGCGCAATGCGGGTGTAAACGCCTGTTGCGCCACCGAGGCACTTTATAATACGGCCCCTGATCTTCTAGGAAGATTTACAAAATGTGGATACTCTACTGAACAGATATTGTTGATTCATTATCTTATCTGCTGCTTTTGATTGAATGGATTGCGAGAGAGGCAAATACATTACAAACAGGGACAAAGACATGTTTAGTGTGTTTAATATATATGGGATAAAGTACACCATGCTAATATAAAATACATATTGCAAGTCACTGAGGAGTTCCATGAAATTAGAGAGGAATGAGGCTGAAAGTCGAGTTATTTTATAAGGTCATAGAACTCAAAGGTTGTTTGCAATATCCTTATAATGTATGGTGGGGTGGTTTGTTCTTCCAAATACATGGTCACACCGTCACCCTTCCCCCATACCACTTAAATCCTTGGTGTGCTGCTCTTTCATATGAAAGAGATGGTATGTCTACAGACATGAAGTCAATAAGTAAAATCTGTAGTGGAAAAGTAAACACACCAAAATGCAGTTAGATATTTCCTTCAAAAGGATATTAGAATCAGTTTAATGAAAGCCAGATTTAAAAAAACATTATAGGTCAGAATAAATAGAAACATGCAGGGAGAGTCTAGCTTCCCTTCAATCAATCAATCAATCATTTAATTTGTAAAGCGCACTACTTACCCGTGAGGGTTTCAAGGCGCTGGGGGGGTGCTGCTACTACTGGACGAAGAGCCAGGTCTTGAGTTGTCTCCTGAAGGTCAGCAGGTCTTCAGTTTGTCGTAAGTAGAGGGGGAGGGTGTTCCAGGTCTTGGCGGCGCGGTGGGATAAGGACCTGCCTCCGGAAGTGGTTCTAACAGATGCGCAGGACCGTGGCCAGGGCGTGGTCAGCAGAGCGGAGTTTCCTGTTGGGTACGTAGAAGGAGAGTCGACTGTTGAGATATGCTGGTCAGGTCAGGTCTTGTGGAGTGCCTTGTGTGCCTGATCAGGAGCTTGAAGGAGATTCTCTTGTCGACGGGGAGCCAGTGCAGGTTCCTCAGGTGGGGGGTGATGTGGTTGCGGCGCGGGACGTCGAGGAACAGGCGTGCAGAGGCGTTCTGAATTCTTTGCAGTCTGTTGGTGAGCTTGGACAGGGCTCCGGTGCAGAGGGCGTTCCCGTAGTTGAGTCTGCTGCTGAAAAGGGCCTAGGTGACTGTTTTCGTTGTGTTTGTCGGGATCCATCTGTAGATCTTGCGGAGCATGCGGAGGGTGTTGAAGCAGGTGGAGGAGACAGCGTTGACTTGTTTGGTCATGGTGAGTTTCGAGTCGAGGATGACTCCCAGGTTGCGTGTGTGGTCGGTGGGCGCCGGGGGGGTCCCCAGTGATGCGGGCCACCATGAGTAGTCCCATGCTGAGGGGTTGGACCTGAG
The DNA here is from genome assembly GCF_964261635.1 of Lissotriton helveticus. NCBI lineage: Eukaryota > Metazoa > Chordata > Amphibia > Caudata > Salamandridae > Lissotriton > Lissotriton helveticus. The sequence goes on along the minus strand of NC_136070.1, from coordinate 1,161,499,434 downwards.
GATGAGGATCCCCATTTTGTCTGAGTTCAGCTTAAGTCGGCTTTCCTTCATCAAGTCGGCGACTGCCTTCATTCCTTGGTGGAGGTTGGATTTAGCGGTGAGAGGGTCCTTGATGAGGAAGAGGATCAGCTGAGTGTCGTCAGTGTAAGAGATTATGTTGAGGTCGTGCTGTCGGACGATGCGTGCTAGTGGTGCCATGTAGACGTTGAACAGCGTCGGGCTGAGGGAAGATCCTTGTGGGACGCCGCAGATGATCTCGGAGGCCTCGGACCGGAATAGGGGGAGGCGGACTCTCTGAGTTCTGCCGGAGAGGAAGGAGGTGGTCCAGTCCAGGGCCTTCACCCAGATCCCTGTGTCTTGGAGTCGCGTGCGTAGTGTGCGGTGGCAGATGGTGTCGAAGGCAGCGGAGAGATCCAGGAGGATGAGGGGCACTGTCTCGCCGTTGTCAAGAAGGATCCTGATGTCGTCTGTGGAGGCGATGAGGGCGGTCTCAGTGCTGTGGTTGCAGCGGAATCCTAATTGGGAGGGGTCCAGGATGTTGTTGTCTTCGAGGTGACGGGTGAGCTGGGTGTTAACTATCTTCTCGATGACCTTTGCTGGGAACGGGAGCAGGGAGATGGGTCGGAAGTTGTTGAGGTCGCTCGGATCCGCCTTGGGTTTCTTCAGTAGGGTGTTGATCTCTGCGTGCTTCCAGTTCTCAGGGAAGGTAGCGGTCTCGAAGGAGAGGTTGATGATTTTGTGCAGGTGGGGTGCAATGGAATTGCTGGCTTTGTTGAAGATGTGGTGTGGGAGAGGGTCGTCCGTCGATCCGGAGTGTATTGTGCCCATGGTCTTGATTGTGTCCTTGATGCTCACGTTGGCCCAGGTTGTCAGGGGCGTGGGGTGTGGTGGGTCTGGGCGGCGAGGTCTGCAGGGGTCGTCCAGAGTTTGAAGCTGTCATGGATGTCGGTGATTTTCCGGTGAAAGAAGGTGGCGAGGGAGTCGCACAGGGCTTGCGATGGCGGGATGTCGATGGCGCTGGAGCTGGGGTTGGAGAGTTCCTTCACGAAGGTGAAGAGTTCCTTGCTATTGTGTGCGTTGTTGTCAAGGCGGTCTGTGAAGGAGGTCCTTTTGGCGGTCCTGATGAGGTGGTGGTGGTTGCGGATGGCGTCTTTGTGGGCGGCGCGGCTGTCCGGCGTCTTGTTGTGCCACATGTTCTCCAATTTCCGGCAGGTGCGCTTTGAGTCGAGGAGTTTAGGGGTGAACTAGCTGACTCTTTTGCTGGTGTCTCTGTTGGTGGTTTTTTTCAGCGGGGCTGCGGTGTTGGCGCAGTCATTCATCCAGAATTCGAGGGCGAGTGCACCATCATCGGGGTTGGTCGGGGGGTTGAGTGCGAGGTTTGTCTGTAGTTGTTCTTCAGTGACTTTGCCCCAGCAGAGGCAGGGGGTCTGAAGGGCGCGGTGGTGTATGAGGGGTTTCCGGAAGGAGAAGTAGATGCAGTGGTGGTCTGTCCAGGTGAGTTCGGAGGCGTGGCTGAAGGTGACGTGGGGGCTTGAGAAGGTGGCATCAAGTGTGTGACCGGTGATGTGGGTCGGCATCGTGACGAGCTGTTTCAGGTCGAGGTTGGCGAGATTGGAGGAGTTGTTGTCGTTCTCCAGATGATAATTCGGGTCTCCAAGGAGGATGTAGTCGGTGGAGGTCAGTGCGTGTGTGCTGATGAGGTCGGCGATGGAGACGCAGAATTGAGGCCGGGGTCCTGGCAGTCTGTAGACGAGGGTGCCTCTTAGGGTGGTCTTGGGGTCTGTGTGGATCTGGAAGTGCATGTGTTCGGCAGTGCTGAGGGTGTCGTTGGGGTTTGTTGAGACCCTGATGGTGTTTTTGTGGACGATGGCGATTCCTTCTCTGGCCCTGTTGGGGCGGTCTCTGCGGGTGATCTTGTACCCGTCGGGGATGGCTATGGCGATGTCTGGCGAGTAGGCTTAGTTCATCCAGGTCTCGGTCAGGAAGGCAACGTCTGGTGACGGGTTGTCGAGTAGGTCCCAGAGTTCGACGGCGTGTTTGTGTGCAGAGCGGGTGTTAATCAAGATGCATCTAAGCTGGTTGGGTTCCGTCGTGGCAGGCGTCTCGACGCTTTCGAGGCAGGAGAAGCTGCAGTTCAGGCAGGTGAATAGACCGTGGGTGCCCTTCGGGGCAGCCTTGCAGCAGGTGTGGGTCCTTCCTGGGTTGAGAGCGACGAGGGTGTTGGCGTTGTAGCGGCGGCGGTCTTCGTGGCTGGTGCAGGGAGCAGGGATTCTGGTGCTGGGCGCGGTCCAGGCGCGGACGGGCGCAGATGGGCTTGCCTTAGGAGCGCCAGCGGCCGCCATATATGGGGAGGAGGGGAGGGAGGAGCAGCTGGGAGGTGTGGTAGCAGGGGCAGCGAATGGGCGCGGAGGGGCGGGGCTGCAGGGGAAGCAGCGGCGGGGGCAGGAGAGCGGAGCGGGGCGATCTCGGGAAGGAAACAGTCAGGGGCAGGGATCAGGAGGACATGGTAGTCAGCAGCGGGGCACAGAATCAAAGGGAGCAGCAGCAGAGAAAAACGGGGCACAGAATCAAAAGGGGGCAGCAGAAGAGAGAAAAACAGGGCACAGAATCAAAAGGGGGCAGCAGCAGAGAAAAACGGGGCACAGAAACAAAGGGGGCATCAGCAGAGAAAACGGGGCACAGAATCAAGCGATGATGCACAGAACGCCGAGCAGGGGGCAAGGGGGGCACAGAGGAGGAGCGGACTGGCAGAGAAGGCACAGTAGACAGATACAAACCAAGGCCACCACTGGCCACCAGGGATGCGGCGCAGGTGGAAGCCTGTGGGTGGAGGAGGGCCTCGACTTCGGCGGCGATCAGGACACTTCAGCGGGGGTGCTGGCGCAGCTGCAGCGGAGGGGAGCGACTTACCAGGAAGGTCAAGGGTCGCTCCTTTAGGTCGCTTACCTAAAGAGTGCCCTATACAAAACGTTTTAAATAAATAAATATACCACCAGAAAGGACCTCAAGACCTTGCTCTTCGAAAGACCCCAATGGAGCTGCTCCACCCCCACCCCCCGCCACACACACACACACCTCCAGCACCTGAGGCCCTCACAGATGAGTAGTGCGCTCTACAAAACCCTGATTGACTGTTTACATTTAAACATAACCATAACTCCAACCCCTAAAACATTATCTGCTACCTTTACCCTTACACTACAGGTAAAACTACTATTACTCCAGTCCTTCTTGAAATAATACCTGTTACCCAGATCATATTCATAAGCCAAACATTCATCAAATTCTACCCACAAACTTAACCATAACCATGAGCCTTAAAACAACATAACCCTCAAAATGACCCTAATGAGGCAATTCTTGAGTATTTCATTCGTAATGGAAACATATTCTTCGGAGGTTGAACTGCTTTAGATGTTGCCCACTGGTAGCTTCTACCTTTCGGCTGTCGAAATACTTTTTGTGAACCATACCAAAACCTTCCTGTGAGATTTGTGCCAGCCCTTGCTTACCAGTGGCTGGCTTTCTAGTCACTGTTAAGTGCTTGCTTCTTGTCTGATTCCTTTCTCTTCTTAATGTTTGTCTCTCCCCTGGAGCTTAGCTTCTTTACCATCCTTTTGATTGGATGACTTGTATCCTTCCACTGCTCACATTCAGGAAATTGTGTTTTTTCTTTTTCATTCTGTGCTCCACAAGAAGTGAATGTGTGCTTTTGTTCTCTCTCTCATCTTTGGCTTTCCCATCCCCCAGGCACTCTTCTTGTTGCTCCCCGCTGGTCTGCAAAAGCACAGCAACAGGAAACTTTTTGCTGAGGTATGACAAAAGAGCAGACTTGAAGGGTGGTTTTTATATCCTGCATTACACATATTGTGCGAAAGTAAGGGCCTTGGCACACAAAAGGCATGTATGGCACTGAAAGGGGGAGTGACTGCTGCACTCAGCTGGCATTAGAGGAAGAAGGTGCACTTAGCATGACTAAAAAGATGTAACTTTCTTCGGGAGGCATGTAAATTGCTCCCCGAGTTACTGTAGATGACACAATAGCTTAACATTTGTTTCAGTTCTGAGTTCCGTGGAGAGTAAATAAGGCATTGGCAGGCATGCTGCTTTAAAGTCTGGCACTTCCTTACTATTTTCAAATTCTGGTAAGAGTTTCCTGAGTGAAAAGTATTTGAAAAATAAACAATTTCATTTCTAAAGATTAAAAATACTGAATTCAATGTACGGTTTTAGATATTTTAAGATATGTGCTTGGTTTGCCTCCAGAATTTTTATTTTATTTTTTAAACCATACTTTACAAAAAAGCATTCTGAAAAACAAAAGCATCCCTCAAAATGTAATGTTTTTAGTAGGATATGCATTATTTTGGGCAACTCAATCAATTATGGGAAAAGATTTAAATGTATTAACTAAAAAAAGAGTGAAGTGGTCTATATAGTTCTTTCTGAATCACTAAGAACGTAGACGGTTTTGAACATTGCGAGATCATTTGGCATTCAAAGCTCACAGTAGCTCAAGAGAGTTTTACTTCAAAACACTACATTATCTAGTATTACAGCTCGTATTTTAATCCACCGACTATTGGTTTGGTTATGTAACGATGATGGTCATAAGCCTGAACCTTGGTAGCCGCTAAATGTGCACAACTTATATTTACTTTCTTCATTGCAGTCTTTCGCTAAGAAGGTTAGTCTTTGTGCTACTGCACAATCGGGCATAACAGCTAAGTTGGCGAATACAGCTGGTGAGGGCATTTATTTGCAATGCTATGGTCAGGGGTGAGCAGCCTGGTGGGGGTTTTATAGGCACATACTCATATTAATTTCACAACGTGGTTTCATAACGTGTAATTGCTAATCACCGTGTTATTCAAGGCACCATGTAGTGTTCATAATCAAAACAGTTATAGAGGGGACTCGTTTCACGACTCCAGGCCATAATGACAAGTAATCTATAATAATGTTCTCTCTTCCTCTCAAGTTACTGGGGCCCGATTTACAAAGGTAAACTGAGACGAAAGTCTAACTTTATGACTTTTGGAATTCACAAAGGGTATTTACTACTCGTAAATGCTACTAGTAAATGCCCTTTGAGAATAACTAAAGGTGAACTTTATGACTTTCGATATTCACAAAGGGCATTTACGACTAATAAATGCCCTTTGTGAATAGCGAAAGTTGTTAAGTTAGACATTTGTCTCATTTTACCTTTGTGAATCCTCTGTGTTTGTCAGATTTGCAGCAGTGCTTTAAATGGAAACACAGAAGTGCTGGTACCCACTATTCAGAATACCCGTCTTCTGAAAAGTGCTAGTACTTTCCCATTAAATGTACTGCATTAGAGCTGAAAAGTGCAGGTGCTCTCCCTCTCAAATGAAAGCAAGGGCTGGAAATCAGTACTGGACAGAAACTGCTTATTTAAAGCACTGATTTTCTGGAATTATTTTGCACTGAACAGCTTTTTACATTTCCTTCTCCATTCAATGCTATCCCACCAATTCTACCAGGCCTCTTCCCGCCTATACCACCCTAACATTTATTATGTACCACTATTTAAATTAGAGACACAGAGATTGGATTCCCATTTTCACCGTAGTGACGTACTATTACTAATTATGTTTTAAAAACATACAGGCTGAACTTAAGGCATTTTTAAGCTATACATATTGAGCTGTTTGCTGTTCGAGAAAATATGGAGATTCGCTAATTTACGTTCCCCGTAAGCAGCACTATAAATAAACACATAGAAAAAATGGAATTACAATTGGCGACGAGGCGGCAGATCGTAAAAGAGCTAACTATGAATGAACGAGCGTTTTTATCTCGATAACGAGCAGCGCCCTTTGCACACACCGGGAATCTTTGGAGACGCTGCTGCATCAGGCACCCACTAATGTTTATGTCTTCCTGCTCAGCTCGGAAATTGTCAGCTGCAGCCTTGAATACAATTACGTGTGTGTGCGTAACTCAGGGGCTCATTAGGATGTCACAATGTAAGCATGCTTCAGAAATATTAGGGCTTGACTCCGAATCTTGGGAGTCTGAGTGCACTAAGGGAGGAGTTGTGCTTGTATGTGCAAGAGATTTTAATACTGGTTTATGGAATCTTCCAGCTAAATTAGTTTGTGGAATATTGGATAGGGAAGGAAACGAACAGAATTCCTTTTGCCATTTACCATATGTTATGCTTTGTCTGAGCTCTTTTTAACACACTTTTGGGAAGGACATATTACCTAATAATTCTATATCTACGACTACTTTTATCAGAAGAGGTGCAGCAATGGTCATAGACCATATGTAATTATCACACCATGTCCTCTCTTTATTAACGTCGTATAACGTTATCCCATCATGTGTCAATGACCCCTTTTCTCTTTATGTCATCTATCAACAGCCTTGAACAAGCCTTGCTAAAGGCTCCTCTAGACCTACCAAGGATTGGTCCAGGGTTCATCCCTGTTCTTATGCATGCGGATAAATCTGTTCTCATGGCACATATCTCCCCAAATCGTTTAAAAAATACTTAACAGCATCACCGTGTACACAGGAGACTGAAAGTTAATATTAAGAATACCTATGTGATAATTTGTGGGAAAAGGCCTTCAAAACCCATGCCCGCCCGCCCATCCCTACTAATAATGTTAAGATCCCTATTGTTCGTACTTTTTCATTTTTAGGAATTCTACTTGATAGCTCGGGAGACTGAAAATTGCAACTTATACTTAAAGGCAGAGCAGCTCAACATTACAGCTGCTGCAATTTTCAGGTTTGACCCCCAATTAGGCAAATGAGCACAATTTATATCAGCAAAGGTGTATCTTCAGGCACCTATGGAGCCAGTATATTGGGTTATTCCAGCATGACTGTTCTGCAAACTGCAGAACATGTTATCATAAGACACCTCTTTGCAGTCTCACAAGGTACACCCTCTTATACGCCCTCTTACTTATGTCATAATGAATTAGTTTTGCCCTTTCTAACAGATATCATAAGTGCAAGACCCATCCATTTATGGCATCCGATTTGGAAAAAAATCAGAAAAGGCCCTCAATAGAGCACTTATTTTTGACTGCCTCTCACTTTAAAAGATTAAAGAGACCCGCGTAGACGAAGGCCTAAATTTGGATATTAAGGACCCATTGATAATTTCATCTTTATCCAAAACTGACCTGAAAATAGGACTAATGGGAATGGATTGGGTCGCGAGGATCACTTTGGAAAAAGGGAAGCCGGCTTATATGAATTACAATCCGATTCCCTCAGAGCCTGGACTGCAACTCTGTTCAATTGTTGTTCATTATAGACATCACTGCTTTATCCAAACTCGCTTTAGGTCAAGCATAGATCACAACTTAGTGGCATTTCCAAAAATTGCCTAGTGGTCTAAAGATGAACAGATTTGTCTATGTGATGGCCTTTCCATCCAAAGCACACTGCACTTTTATTCTTTTGCACTTTTCATAAATCTGCCAGAGCCCATTTTGTAAAACCGTATGTGGTGAATTTTAACCAATGCAAACTAGCCAACACTATTTTTACAATCATTACCAATTGTGATGTGTTTAGCAATAGTACATTTTGTTAATACAGCGGTAAAAAGTGTGTCTTTAAAAAGGCACTAGCCGACAAACATGGCTGCTGCCTGAGGAGGCTCCGTTGTCTGACCAGCTTCCCCAACGATCTGCACACTAATCCAGAGGTAAAAACCTACTCCATGCAGCGGCACTTTGATCGGAGCTAGTGGGGCAACTGATGCGGCCAGTGAAAGTCCTGTGCAGCGCCCTCTGACTCCATGACACCGAGAGGACGAGGTGCGGCCTGCGCACCACGCCGGAGCCGGGGTCTAAAGTTGGTGAGCAATCAGCTGTGGCGAGTGAGGCGGAGCCTGGTCGTGTCCGGAGCAGCGCACCTCTTCCTGAATGCCGTGGGTCTTGCAGAGACGGCAGTGCCGTGATTTGACCCAGGCGGCGGCTGCGTGGGAGCAGTAACTGTGGCAGAGACCATCAAAATGGGTAGGATCCACGGGGGCGAGTGCGGCCCGGCGGTAGCTTCCCTGACACTGTGTTCCCTGGCTTCCTTCTACATCTGGGCCCGGGCTGTGCACCGGGGTCACTACCGCAGCAGATACTACAACACAGGCCCACCGCAGTACAACACAGACCACGGGGCCACGATTGGAACACTTAGAGTGTGGGATGCATCTCATTCATGAGGTCAAATTGCAGGCCTGGTCCGGTGCAGGCCCGCGCCTGACCCCAACATGGCGCCCAGGCTGCTTTTGCTTAGGGCAGGACCTTTTGGCTTTCTCCAACTGGTGACCTCTTCCCTGGATCATCTTGTAGTCGCCCGGTTTGACCATAATCTCTATCCAGGGAACTGGCCTGTCTTTTAACAACAAGGGACTTGAACAACACTCAGCGCCTGACCCTAAAATGGCTGCCACTGATCTCACATGGACAAGCCTCGTGGCTGAAAACCCCCAGCCTCAGAGCCACAGTGATCAACAACCACGACCTACCCCTGTTCCCCACCCTCTGCCGGCGGAGTCCGAATCGCATGGCCGATCCCCGGTGGAGCTGCTCCGACAGCTATAGGGGAGACTGGCTCTGGCACACCGCTTTGGCCGTCACCCACCCAGCCGGTCTTCGGACATTTGTCTCGTCTTCTCCTCCACTGCTGTCTCCTTCCTCTGGACTTCCAACACTCCCTTATCTGTTTTTTTCCTTCGTCTTTGCTCTTTAATTGTTTTCCCATTGAGACATAGCTGTTTGGCTGATGCCCGGTGGAGCTGCCCGACAGCTAAAGAGGACTGTGGACTTCCTCCTCAGCCGTCACCTACCCAGCCGGACTTTGGGCAGACTCTCCTTCATCTCTCCACCCTATCTACCTCCTACCCACCTCCAACCCCTTTACCCCACCCCCTTACCCTTCTAAGCTCCATTTATTTTGTCTTTTACGCTCTTTAATTTTTTTTCTAGTAACTGATGTAACGTGTAAATGATGTGATTTTGTAAAGTGCTCTGATACCTCCGGGTCTAGCCAGCGCTATATAAAACTCTAAAAATAAATAAAAATCAGGAAAATGTTACCCAATCTGTATGTAAAGAGAGACTAGTTATTGACAGTAAGGGCCAGATGTATGACCCATTTCTGCATGCACAAAAGTGTTAGCGACCCGTTTGTGCATGCAAAAACTAATAGGGCCATGTACAAACCCTATTTCACGAGTTGCAATTTATTTGCGACTCGCTAAATAAGAATTTCGACTCGCAATAAGAAAGGGGCATTCCAAGGGCGTCCCTTCCTAAATGCGGCTCGCTATTCTATGTAAGAATGTTATGCAACCGCAATTGCGGTAACAAAACACTCGCAATTTACAGCCCTCTTCAAGAGTATGGCAATGCACTCGCAAATGGGAAGGGGTCCCCTGCACTTAAAAAATGAAACGAAAACGTTTCTTTTTTTTTTTTTTAAATGCATCCCATTTTCCTTCATGAAAAACGTGCGGCATTTTTTTAAAAGACTGCTTTATTGTAAAGCAGTCCCAGACATAGAGGTCTGCAGAGCCCAGCAGGCCACCATACCTGGGAGGGCCAGCCATTCCTAACGGGGTCGCAAATTGTGAGTGCCTCATGAATATTGATGAGGCATGCAATTTGCGACCCCATTGGGAATCACAAACAGTGTCTCTGACACTGCTGTACATGGCATCGCAATTTGCGAGTCGCTAAATGCCCCGGTCGTACATCTGGCCCTAGATCTGTAATAATCTGTTATTTTTTTCACTTACCATTTAGCTATAGACTACTGACATTAGAAGTCAGTGCTATGTGACCTCTGTATAGCTTCTGAGGAGGAGAGGTGCCTAGGGCAACATCAGTACTTGAAACTGCTTGTTTCGACTAGGGTGACAGGTACATCTTAACAGTTAACATAGCAGACCCATTAGAGGTCTTATGTTTTCTACTTTTGAACCAACTATGACTCAACTGTAACTTTGTCATTCTTGTGAAAAAATGTGCTGAATACTGCCACTCATATCAATTCCATTTAGTTATCCTCTGTAATGCATCTTATACTCTAATGTTTCTGATCTGTAGCATATTGATCATTGTCTCAGATGATATTATAATGTAGATACTACTTATTGAATGATGTATTAGCTGCTACCAACACTGCAGTCCCATTTCTGCACTGTGTTATGCATCTTCAATAGCGTTGGCAGAATGCCCTTCATTTTAAAGTCATTTTGTACTTTTAATCCTCTCAAATAATATTGTGACCTTGTTTCATCATTTGTGGTTGTTATTGTCTATTGATTTATTGTCCTAGTCCTACTGTGTATTAGGCTATCTATCATGCATATGTATAGGTATTTTGTCATATGTGCATGTCATTTTATGTAGTTTCATTTCATAAAAACTAAATAAAGATTTTTCGAGTGCAGCATAAGTACACTGGCAAATGCTCAGTTTGTCTCAATATTATATACTTTTTGTATTGAACTCTGCAGCTTAGTAAACCAGCTAGGGTGTGCCTCCTTGTAAATACATACATGAATGAGACACAAGTATTTTAAGAAACTACTCATTTCGTTGAAAAGGCTAGCATTTTTTGGGATGAGTAGGTAACAGCTGCACCTAGAAGTTTAGCACGGACTCTCACAAACTCACAGATAGACCGAAGGAAGATGTGAATCTAAAATTGAATTCTTATTAATAATGACAGTAGCATCTCTTTTTTATAAAGTTTTTAATGTCACAAAATTTCGGATGTCTAGCTTTGCGTGTGTGCTACTATTTCCACAGCTGCAAGAGTAGTGGCCAATTACGAGTTGAAGACCCCAGGACAATAGCACACTATTGGTAGTTTTTTGCGCTTTCAGAGGTCGAGTATGGACTATGTAGTCCCAAATGTTTCTCTAATATCACAGCTTTAGAAGTCCATGCGCCACAAATGTAAAATTCATTGGAGGACCTGGAAATGGCTTTAAAATTAACAATACAAGGGTCAGGAGCAACGAAAAGGGACGGAAGTGGAAGACTTGGAATTGATCCAGACAAAGCTTTTTAAATCTATCTTGGTAGAAGCAGACCAAATTAAACTAAAGATTAAGCGTGCCTACGGTAAAGGTTATTTGGAGGATGGTGCAGAATTCCTACAGAATATGTTGCTCAAAATTAATTTTGTGCCTCTGAATTCTCAAAGAATTTACGGCCACATGCATCAATGTTCCCGTTTGCGAATTCTTAATTGCAAAAATGAAGGAATCGCAATTAAGAATTCGCAAACGGCTATGCATCAAGAAATCGCAATTTTTTTGCTATTTCTTAATTTTCCTTAGTTGCGATTCACAAATTGCGAATCGCAATTAAAGAATCCCTTTCCATTGATTCCTATGGGCCTAGAGGCCCATAGGAATGAATGTGAAGGCATTCTCATTTTGCGATTCGCAATTAAGGAATCGCAAAATGAGATTGCAATTTCAAGGGTGCAGGTGAGGGTCCAAAGGACCCCCCCCTGCACCCCTGAAATTTACCTTTAAGTACTTATTCCACACACACATACCCCAAGGGCATGTGTGTGTGTAAAATGAAACTTTCAAAAATGCACTTTTGTGCATTTTTGAAAGTTTTCAAAAATTACCATGAAGGTTAACTTCATGGTAATTTACCACTACCTATTTGCGATTTCGCAATTTAAAAAAAATCATGCATTGCATTTAAGAAATCGCAAAATTGGGATTTCTTAAATGCAATCGCAATTTAAGAAATCGCAAATATACTGCGATTTCTTAATTTGCGAAAAAAGCAAAAAGCTTAATGCATCCCAAAAAAGGGATTTGCATTCGCAAACCGCCGAATTTTGCAATTCGCACCGTTTGCGAATGCAAAAACCCTTGATGCATGTGCCCGTAAAACACCAGCAACAATTCCCAATCCAAGAATTAAAGGGTCTCCTTTACCAAGACCTGTCTGAACACAAAACCTTGCTAAATGAAAGGAGAAGAAATTTGAGACTAACAACCTGCACCAACGAGAGATTCATTTCATTTTGAGTAGAGTTACCCATTAGGCCTCATGTCGGATTTTAGAATTAAGGCTTTATCTTGTCTCTACACCTGAGGGGGCTTTGGTCCCAAAGATTGATACAGGAAAAGAGAAAACGTGGTATGTAGCAATCTCATCAGCATGGAAGAGGTGGGAATAGTGCCATCAGGTAGCAAATAAGAAAAGGACAACGATAGACAGAGCCTATGACTTGCAAACGGAAATCTATCTGAACAGTCACAAGTCAACCAAAAAAGGCAGTATTTGCTGGGAATGGTGAGGTGATGCTGAAGGTGGTAAAATTTACCACCTTAAAGGCTGGACTTGGGGGTAACTCATTTCTACATATGGCGTGTGCATTAGAGAGGAAGTAGAATGGTCTCGGTATACAACTGTTACCACGCATTTTTTACAACGCAATACCATAACCACGCATCTTTTACAACGCAAGTACTTTTACCACGAATACCTTTACAACGCATTACACTACAACGCAGATACTATTACAACGCATACCGTTACAACGTAAGTATAGGTAAGTTTATCTTTTTTTTAAAACATTTATTAGGGGTATTGGGTTTGGGTTTTGGGGTACAGGGGTATTTTTAGGTTTCAGGGATGGGTTTGGGTTTGGGGTACAGGGGTATTTTTAGGTTTCAGGTATGGGTTTGGGTTTTGGGGTACAGGGGTATTTTTAGGTTTCAGGGTTGGTTTTGGGTTTTGGGGTACAGGGGTATTTTTAGGTTTCAGAGATGGGTTTGGGTTTTGGGGTACAGGGGTATTTTTAGGTTTCAGGGATGGGTTTGGGTTTGGGGTACAGGGGTATTTTTAGGTTTCAGGTATGGGTTTGGGTTTTGGGGTACAGGGGTATTTTTAGGTTTCAGGGTTGGTTTTGGGTTTTGGGGTACAGGGGTATTTTTAGGTTTCAGAGATGGGTTTGGGTTTTGGGGTACAGGGGTATTTTTAGGTTTCAGGGATGGTTTTGGGGTACAGGGGTATTTTTAGGTTTCAGGGTTGGGTTTAGGTTTTGGGGTACAGGGATATTTTTATGTTTCAGGGCTGGGTTTGGGTTTTGGGGTACAGGGGTATTTTTAGATTTCAGGGATGGGTTTGGGTTTTGGGGTACAGGGGTATTTTTAGGTTTCAGGGTTGGGTTTGGGTTTTGGGGTACAGGGGTATTTTTAGGTTTCAGGGTTGGTTTTGGGTTTTGGGGTACAGGGGTATTTTTAGGTTTCAGAGATGGGTTTGGGTTACAGGGATATTTTTATGTTTCAGGGCTGGGTTTGGGTTTTGGGGTACAGGGGTATTTTTAGGTTTCAGGGTTGGGTTTGGGTTTTGGGGTACAGGGATATTTTTAGCTTTCAGGGCTGGGTTTGGGTTTTGGGGTACATGGGTATTTTTAGGTTTCAGGGCTGGGTTTGGGTTTTGGGGTACAGGGGTATTTTTAGGTTTCAGGGTTGGGTTTGGGTTTTGGGGTACAGGGGTATTTTTAGGTTTCAGGGTTGGGTTTGGGTTTTGGGGTACAGGGGTATTTTTAGGTTTCAGGGTTGGGTTTGGGTTTTGGGGTACAGGGGTATTTTTAACATATATATTTACAAATTAATAAATAAAAATTAATATAATTAATTAAAATATTTAATATTAAAATAATAAATTAATAATTTAAAAAAAATATTAATAATAATTACATTATTTTAACATATTATATACTTACCTATACTTACGTTGTAATGGTATGCGTTGTAATAGTACCTGCGTTGTAGTGTATTGCGTTGTAAAGGTATTCGTGGTAAAGGGTCCTGCGTTGTAAAAATTGCGTGGTAATGGTCTGCGTGCTAAAAGTATGCGTGGTATCATCATATATCCAATGGTCTCATATTTCCTTGGGTTTCAATAGTTTGCCTATGCCTATTTAATGACTTCCAGCTGTGCTAATGAACCCCTACATACAAATTTCAGAAGGAAGGTTCGGAAAGGTCACGACATTTGCAGGTGGCTGCTTTCCTTAAAGTTAGGGGTAAGAATTTGACCCAGAAATCCTTGATGCTGTGACAAAATAGATGAAAACAAATTGAACTTTGGAGCAGAGAGGTGCTGACCTATCAGTGCCAGAAAGACCTGCACATGCCTGGCTGACTGATGCTCTGCAAGAAGATGGTCTCCTTGGGGACCACTGAGCAAGAGACATGAGATCCTTGGAGCCTAGATAGCAAGAGTCACCAAAGCAACTCAAGGTCATTGCCTGGGTCGTGAAAATTCAAGGAGCAGCGATCTTGCCTGCGTCTGTTGTGAGCCTGCCCATCCTCGACCCACCCCATATCCTTAGGTTGCCAGTATCTGTCCACCTCGAAACCCAGAAAAACAAGGGGCATTCCTCATAACACCGGTCACTGGGATTTTGTTCCGTTGGATGCGGTCAGTCACCTCGATTCGATACCCTCTGAACGAGTTCTCTAGGTAATTTGGTTCCAGGGATACTGCAGTGTGAATTGTCCATTAGTAGTTTGGTTGTGTTACTGGTTCGGGACACATAGCCTCTAGGCACGCTAAAAATCACAAATGTTAGGTTGTGTAATTGTAATCCTAGACAGAGTAGTGGGCATCTGTACTGGAAGAACTTTCAGCCATTTTAGTGGAAAACTCAACTGGGTCTCAAAACAATTGAGCTATCCAGTTTCCACCCAGAGCAAGATACATTGTAGCAGAGGGCCAGATATATAACGCCCAAACTTGATACATTCTATTCCTTTGTTTGGCTCCTCTGTTACAAATGTTAGAAAGGTTTACAAAATAAAACAAAACCGGTCCACAGGCTTACTGAGAGCACCTGAAAACTGTATTGTATGATAAACAGGCCACAGGGCTCAAAGTTATGTTATAAACTAATGACTCTCCCTAAAGCTATACAAAATACAGTATTGTATGTAGGCTACAGAAGGTCCTAGCGTCGTTTGACTTGCAGTATATTACTTTCCTATTCATAAAAGACATATTAATTGTTTAAATTATAGCACTGGCTGAAGACTGAAATTATTGTGGTGCACACTACGGGGACATCTGGTTCCAGGTCCCAGGCAGCTCCATTTGACCTGGTGAAGGTGGGGCCAGGCTGCAACGCGCCATCCGGGACTATAAGAATTACACATTTGGCCCACAGCGTGGGACATGCACTACGGGGGCATCGGACTCCGGGTCCCAGGCACCTTCATTTGACCTGGTGAAGGCAAGGCAAGGCTGCAACGTGCCATTCGGTGCTATAAGAATCCCCCATTTAGCCTGCAGCATGGGACATGCCAAGGGCAGACTCGTCCAAGTCCAGACCATGCTGAGCTGGGCCACCTCCCTAACGTTTGTCTCAAGAGTCCAGGGTAAGGGACTGATTGTATATGTATTTTAGTCCACCTTCGTAATTGAGGGCAACTACTGTTGGAGACTTAAATAATTTGCAGGCACATACTAGAGTCTAGTTGCCACTACAGGGATCCAGCTATACACTCTGTGGCCCCATTGTTTCATTAACTGCAGCTTTAAATACTGGGTAAGTTATAATAGGAAGTGTAAATGTCCTGGTGGGCCTCTGCTAGCCACCCCCCTGCCAAAACTACATCAATTGATGAAATTGAGTTGGTGGAGAGGCATCTCTCTGTGGGAACTGGTGCACAATTACCGCCAGTGCCACTGCTGTAGTATTAGTGGGGACAGACTTGATATGGTTCTTATAGAACTGAGGTCTGCCTTTGACTTGGTCCCCAGGAGAATTTTATGGCAGGTTTTGTTCAGCATGGGGGTCCCATCCTATCACTGTATAATTATAGAAAGGCTCCGTGAGCAGCTTTTCGCACAGATGCATTGTGGTAGGCTGGGGGGTGGGGGGGCTCTGAAACCTTTTTGGTTAATAGGGCTGTGTGGCACCCACACTATTTCTTTGTTTATAATTGACCGTGTAGGTCATTTGAATCTATGCAACAATGATGCCCCTAGATTAAAATCCATGAAGATGCCAGCGCTCATGTTCACAGATAAAATACCTTTATCCTCTCTAAATCCCCCATGGGCATACAGAAGGTCCTCGAAAAATGTTGCAATGTATTGCACTACGAGGACTTGAAATTAATTTGAATAAAACTAAATTTGTGATCCTCAATCCCTGCTGTTCAGCTCGGCCAAATCCTATCGTCAATGGGATCCCACTAGAGCAGGTAAATACTTTTGACTATCTTGGGAACAACCTTAGTGAGCGGGTGGATTAGTCAACTCACATTTCTAAACAAAGACTCAAATTCGAACACCATATTGGTGGGCTACTAAAGGTGCACCAGTGGTCTTTCTTGAAGTAAATTTTCCCCAGAAATTGAGTTCTTTATACATCAAACGTGGGGGCTGCATTGTACGGAGTAGCACTCTAGTGTCATAAGCCAGAGAATGCCCTTGTCCTGACAGAGAATTGTTTCCTGCAGCAAATATTGAACCTTCCAGTAAGTGCACCATTAGTACCAATAAGGTTTGATCTGGAGGTTCGGCCAATATTAGAGGGGATTGCCCTTAGGCCACTAGTCTATTAGAGAAGAGTTTGGGTAACCCCTGAACTGATTTTATGTACACATTGTCTGGAAGAGATACTTGGAACCCAGGATGCTGGCAAACTCAATTTCATCAGAGACACTCTGAAAAACATGGGGAAACATAGTATGTGGGATAATGCCGGAAGAGCCTGTTCACAAATTTGTAACGCTGATTTAAAAAAAGAGCTATAAAAATTTCAAATTAAGATTGCGTTCGGCTAGCTCTACATTGGGCTCAATGACAGATTTTTACTGTGTAAGTACTCCTATAAATTTGAAGGATTCTTAGACAAAATTGAACCCAATTTGGCCAGGAAGTTGTATGCACAATTTAGGTTTGGTAAACCACGGCCAACACAGAGAAGTAGGTGTGCCAGTCTTGTGGTGCAACCAGTGAAACAGAAGTTCATGTTCTTTTCTTGTGCCCTGTATATAGCAGGGTCAGGGGTAAATAGGTCGTCCCCACATGCAGGAACATAGGGACCTCTCAGCATAGTGAGGCATATAGAACTTTAAAAACTGATACTAGACAAGCCATAGTATTTGCTGTGTTAAAATATCTATTTGCTATATGGTGCATTAGAAGCACACTAGCATCGCTAAATGCCATTAGCTAAATTGTCAAATAACTTAGTTTCTGTGATTACCATAGGGGTACAAATAGGCTACACCTTTTGGTACCAAATATGTGCAATAAGAGTAGATTTGTTTATTTTAATGTTCCAAAGGGTATTCAATGAGCAATGACACAAGATTGCATTGGTTAGTGAATTATGGAGGATGGGCCAGGAATTGATTATCATTCACTGTATATTTTTTATATTTGATAGTTTAATTTGTGTTTTGGATTATATGAAACAATTAATTCATTATTGTCTAATGGTATGTCATTTATTATTTTAATATGTAACGATGTACGAGTCGAGAAATGCACTTTATTGTTTTTTTTAATTTATAATTAATGTATTTTAATGCTAGTGGCGTGAAAAGATTGTTTTATCACTTTGTATTTTAATATTTATGTATGTGTCTTTTATGGCGAAATAAAGAGAGTTTGAATTTAATTGAATAGTTGTGCATCCGGATTTCCAAATGCTACAACCTCCTAAATAAAGTCTTGACTGCTGGGCTCAAGTGCCCAGAGGGAGTAACATCTCACACTAGGGGCAGATGTGTATCATAAGAGATAGATGCTCTTAACTATGAAAGAATAATGCTCAAACCCAAACTATTCGGCTCACTTATGGACCTTGGAAAGATGATGGCTACAGCTGTTCAGTCAGGATTTGTGCATGTGACTAGCTGCTTGCTTCTTTACAAGCACCCTATATCACGGTCTATATCAGTGATACTCAAAGCACGGCCCGGGCCGCATGCAGCCCTCTTGACCTTAAGCCCAGATCTGTGACTGGTGTGAATGTTTTGCCATTGTGCAACATTCCGTCCATCATCTTTTGTGTTCTGCTGTTCACCCTATGTGGGAAGGGTATGTCCAGATGTGGGTCCCCTGCTCACTATGCCACTGGAGTCAAGCTATCCTGGCTGAAGGCGGCTGATAGCCAGAAACAGGTCTTAGGATGCTTGATTCCGGTCCAGGGAAGACATGGCTTGGCAGTTCGAGCTGGACTGTTCCCATGAGGCACAGAGCCAAGACTGATTTGCATATGGCCATGTCTGAACTGGGGTGGCTTGGTGAGCAAAATAACGATGGATTAAGCCCAGATCTGTGACTGGGGGTGAATGTTTTGCCATTGTGCAACATTCCGTCTATCATCTATGTGTTTTGCCCTCTTGACCTTCACATGTGGCCCTCTGGTCAACAGCAGCACTGGGCTGTTGTTAACTTGACTCAAAATATATATTAAATAAAAAAGGACAAGCATTTAAAGATTTATCGCAGTTAAAGAAAGGAAAAAACTAGGGTGTGCTGCACAGCTTAACTTTAGGAGCACCTTCATTTATAAAGACATAATAAAGCCTCTTCAAAATTTTAAAAATGTATTTCATCAACATGCAGTACCATTACACCCTAGTACAACAGATTACATCAGTGCTTTGAGAGGTACTGAGAAAGTGAAAGTTTCCTAACATGAATTTATAAACATTCGTACTTCCACCCAACTCCCCCGACCCTGGCAACGATGCCAAATGAGAACTAAGAGGCAAATCAGTTATGGGCACCCTTTGGGTAGCCGGGGTTGCTATGATACATGAACAGCATTGTAGCTTAATAAATCAACTATAGGAGAATTTTTTGTGATGCTCACATCTAAAATCATGTATTTCAAGGTCTTCTTATATGTGATAATGAAGAAAAAGGAGGGGAAGAGAAATAAACCAGTTGCCTAGCATCACACAATTTGGTCAAGTGGCGAATGCCAGGCTTGATGCCAGGTTTTCTGGTTCCACATTGTGCAAATCAGCCATTACATATACCTGCTTTGCTTCCCCTTACACCCACCTTACCCCCTTTAACGCAGTCATCTAATCCCAAATAAACTGCTGGCATCAGTGCAGCCCTCGGTTACCACATCGAACAAACTTGTTGGCCCCTGGGAAAATGTTTGCGGGTACCCATGGTCTATGTACATGTTTCGGCATCCTATACACCCCGGTGCTCAAGAGGTCTGAAAAACGAAAAAGGCTGGATCCAGTTTGACCACCAGGGCCTTTGCCCGTGCTTTTCTACATCACACCAATGAGGAAAAATGAAAACTCTTATGTCAAATGGTTCCTACTGTATTGAAACTGATATGTTGTTTATAACTTTGCTGCATTCTTTTACATGAATTCGTTAGAGGCATCACTTTGAGGCAGATCACTCAATCCCCAAGCTCTGTATGGAAATACCACTCTGCACCATTCGCTTCCTGCACTCTCAGATCACAACCATGGGGCCTGTATTCCACAATCATCTCACCACATACTCTTTTGCAGAGCTCCCCAGCACTCCAGTTAGAGCAGGCACATGCCTCTTTCTTGAACTCTAGGCACCGTTAGAGCTTTCTTTTTGGGTACTTTGCTGTGTTTTAAACCAACACTACACAGAATGCTCTTATTGCAAGCACCATGGTAACTGTTAAACTCTGCACAAACTTTCTTTTTCACAATTCGAAATGACATATTTTTTTCACGATGAATTTCCAATACCAGTTTTTTGCACGTTCAGGTCCCTCCTGGTAATAACTGGAAGAATTTGAACCGACAAGTCAGTGCAGAAGTAGGAATATCGGCCCTGATGAATCAAAGGATTGTACCCATTCTGTGTCTATAGGAAAATGTGTTGGCACATATGAGTCACTGCTTGGTAACACCAGTCACAGAGGCCATTTCTCTATGTTATTCCCCATTTCCATTGGGTAAACATAGAAATGGGTGCAAGAATTGGCTGGAGAAATAAAGTCATCATGCAGTAAGGGTACTTCTTCTAGGTGGGGATTGTAACAGATTCAAGCAGCACACGTGTAATATGGGGGCTCCAAAGTCCTCTATAGCAGGCCCTAGAGGAACAGGGTCGCCATCCATGTCATAGCACACACTGTTACTAGCCCTGGACTCTCAACCTTAGACATAACTGCTGTCAGGTGCTAGTCTAACCTGCTCAATTGAAGCAAACCAAGACTACAACACCCAGAATGCTTTAGGTTAACTATGAAAGCCCTCGACAAGAAACACAGTGTCTTGTCGAGGGCAAGAATCGATAGTAGGAGATTGCATTATGCGAGTGTACATAAAGACAGCATATAGACTAGCGCGAGGACACTTTGGTATGCAAAAGAGGGGTGTAACTCGTCATAAAAGTCATGACTGGGGCCATTAGAAGCAGCATGGTAAGTCGTGCGCTCATTGGGAGAAATGTTAAGATAACCCCATGACTGCAGTCAGAGAGCCTGAAATGATTTCCCTACAAGGGGGTGGGGGAGAGAGGGGGGAGGGGTTGCATGAAGAGGGCCCAGGAAGGAAGCTGCCAAGCCAGGTTTTAAGGATAACCACTGCATATGAATTTGTGTCATGTTATTCGCTGAATATCTGGCACGGAACCAGCCCTTGTGGACCCAGGCTGGACTCCATGACAGATATAAGAGAGATGAAGTAATGGCGGCGGTCGCGCGCACATGGCTTTATGGCGGTGCCTCTTGACCACATTTTCACTTCTGAAGAAAGAAAAAGCCCCACTGACATCCCGGGCGCCTAGAGACTCTTGGGTAGCCAGCACTAATCAATCAGTCAATAACCCCCACCCCCCCCCCTCTCCGACCCCCACCATCATTACCGCAGAGGCCCAGGTGTTAATTTTAAACATCCTGGAACAATCATAAACACATCGTCTCCTGTATGAGGTACAGTAAGGTGAAGAGTACTTTATTTAGAAAACCAAGACCCTTAAAGGGGCAAGTGAAAGGTACACGAAGAGAAGGTCAGCAAGACAATACACACATTTAGCCAAGTTTGTTAAAAGTAAAAAGCATATATGTTAGTAATGTGTCTTTAAAAATGTACACTTTAATGGGTAAATCCAGCGCCTTTAATAATATAGCATGATAGTCAGTGCAAATGCGTGATCTCCTTTAATGAGATACAGCCTATGAATCTGAAGTGCGTTTGGTTAAGAAGCGCATGTAATATTCTGCAAACCTCCACTGCCTGCCACGCACGACACTTTTAGCCAGTCCTGTTTTTTTGTTGTGTGTTTTTTTTTTTTTTTTTTTTTTTTACTTACAGCATTTTGGATTCTGGGACTTTTAGTTTTGCTTTTCCCATTAAAAAATGGAGGCGCGGCATGGAAAGTGCTGTTCGGTAAAAAGCCAGGACTGGAGAAAGGTGTCAGAAGTAACATGAAAGCACTTGGCAGCCAGGCCCGTATTATATCAGTATCTTCAATGAAGTGGGTGTAACTCAGACCTTCACAGCTAAAACAATGCCAGCAGTATCTTCAGGGCGCTATCGAGCGCACACCCACCGCTTTCTCAAGGTCTCGCTGCCTGAACACTAGCAGCCCACCTCTGGCACAACCCAGAGGCGGCGCGTAGAGTAAGGAAGCGCATTGACACTATGCCTTCATTGCCACCACCCCCCACCCCCGAGCAGCAGTCTCTGCTGGCCAACACACAATAAACCCTGCGGTGTGGGGGGAGGGGTAAACCACCTCTCGCGCAGACGGAGCGCAGTGAACCGAATTTGTACTAACACACACACACTCCGGGCAAGTACACAGGTCCACCGACAGCCAACCACCCGTGCTGCACAGGTACGGAATGTGTGTACTGATCCAGGCAGCCATCAAAGCAGGTGGAGAGGTCAGAGTAAAATAGGCCCGCCCATGCTACGTCATAGCACAAAATGATAGACGTGGGTATGATGGCCCAGATACTCAGGCCACTGAACACACTTGCTTAGTGCCTGGAAGCTCTCTCACGTGTAAACTACCGGCCCCATTATTCCAAGGCAGATCGCCGTCCCTGTCTAATCGTTCACTGTTCACCCACCTTCCCTGTCTGAGGCAGCAAGCCACTGTGCACTCACCACCAGCCTTACCAAGGTGGCAGAGCACTGTAACTCACCTTCGGTCAATAGCAGAACACTGGACCAGGCATTACATCACCCATCCTGTAAGATGGGGCGCCCTACAGTGAACTAGCCGTGCCTGCAACAAGGCAACATTATTACACTACGATGCACAGCGAGACACTGTACTATGCACGAGTAGCATGTGGCGAACACCCCTAAGAGATGGAACAGCAGAACGCTGTAATATCCACTCACCCTTTCTATAGAAGGGGCCACTGTGCCTCAAACTCACCCTCTCAATGACAGAGCAGTGCACTCACGCACAACCTGCAGAGCACTGTCCCATGAACGCGCATCCCTCAAACAGGGAACAGCAGGACACTAGCATACACTCACCCCTGCCTTTAAGTCTCCCTTACATTACCAGAGCTGTGTAACATATCATCGGTCACCTGTGCAGCTCACCCTCAGATATATGGTGCAGTATAAGTGGGCAGCGTACCGGGCCCACGGCTCCACTGCTGGGCAACATACCCTCACAGATGGGCACCATACCCTCACAGATGGGCACCATACCCTCACAGATGGGCACCATACTCTCCCAGATGGGTACCAAATCCTCCCAGGGGGGCACCATACCCTCCCGGAGGGGCACCATACCCTCCCAGATGGGCACCAAATCCTCACAGATGGGCACCATACCCTCACAGATGGGCACCATACTCTCCCAGATGGGTACCATACCCTCCCAGGTGGGCACCATACCCTTCCGGAGGGGCACCATACCCTCGCAGATGGGCACCATACCCTCGCAGATGGGCACCATACCCTCGTAGATGGGCACCATACCCTCACAGATGGGCACCAAATCCTCACAGATGGGCACCATACCCTCGCAGACATCTGCGCTCACAGGTTCACGATGTCTACCCATGAGCACACGGTGCTGTAAACACATCAATATTCGCGGAATGTGTCGTGCTCTAAAGAACCGCACTGCCAGGCCTCTCTGCAGCTGGGCATAGATCTCTGCACATAAATCCACTACCTGACAGGACCCGAACTCTAGGACAGACTGACCGGCTAAGATGACTGGCAATAAAACCGAGTCCTGGGCTGGACACGGCTTCTTCTGCCATGCCAGCTTTTGGGCGCTACGTAGTGCCCTCACCACAGGCTCTGTGGTCCGCGCTATCTTGGGCTGCGCGCCCACTTCAAGCGCTGCGAAGCCGAGCTATTCCACCTGTGCCCCGGTTTTGCGCTCGCAGGCACAGATCTGAGGCTAACGAGAGATCACAGACCCCCTTCCACCGCACCTGCCTCCGCATACAGCACGAGCCACGAAACGCGTTTACGTCATCCGCGCGCCCCAGGGGTCCGTCGCCTTTCCAGGCAGCCAGTCCTACCGCCACCCCGATGCACCCCCAACCCGTGGGGCTCCCGCTGCCTGACGTCACCAGAGCACAGCCTCCTTCCCTCGGTCACCACAAACGACACGGTTCATTGCGCTACGGCGGTTCATTGCGCTACGGACCCCCAAACAGTAGAGTTCCGGGTGCTAGACCCCCCCCCCCCCCCCAGAGTCCACTGTGCAAGATTCCCACAAACAGCAGCCCCTGTACTAGATCCCCACAACTAACTAGGTTCCTTATGCTAGATCTCCACAAACTGTCTAACCACGTGTGCTAGATCCCCACTTACTGTCTAACCACGTGTGCTAGATCCCCACTTACTGTCTAACCACGTGTGCTAGATCCCCACTTACTGTCTAACCACGTGTGCTAGATCCCCACAAACTGTCTAACCACGTGTGCTAGATCCCCACTTACTGTCTAACCACGTGTGCTAGATCCCCACTTACTGTCTAACCACGTGTGCTAGATCCCCACAAACTGTCTAACCACGTGTGCTAGATCCCCACTTACTGTCTAACCACGTGTGCTAGATCCCCACTTACTGTCTAACCACGTGTGCTAGATCCCCACAAACTGTTTAACCACGTGTGCTAGATCCCAACAAACAGCAGTTCCCATCCCATAGCCAATATCCACAAAGTGTGGTGCAGGCTCTCTGGAGTAGATTCCGGGAAACACAATATGCTCCGGTGCTAGATCCCCACACGTCAAAGTTCCTTATTCCCCACAAACTGTTTAACCATGTGTGCCAGATCCCTACAGACTGCACAGTTCCCTGTGCAACATTTCCACAACCAGCAGATATCCCTGTGCTCGACCCCTCAAACAGACCCTCCACAGGATACAATAACCTATGCTAGATCCCCACGTGCAACACACCTCTAGCATCCTGCAAAGACCCATTAGCAAATAGCAGAAACCCACCACCACTAGCACTCCCATACGATCAGCAGAGATCCTTGTGTTATGGTGCCATCAACAGAAGATCTTCCCTGCCCTGTGGCCGATCTCCACAAACAGGAGGGCCCACAGTAGATTCCCTCAAACAGTAGACTTCCCCTGTAGTACATCTCGCAGACAGACCCGCTGGATCAGGTCCCCAGGCTTGGGAGGAAATCTTAAGACATGGCAGCAGATCGCAAGGCGTTGGACAGATCCCCAGCCACGGGAGAAGTGAGCACACATCCGAAATCATGAGAGCAAATCTCACAGTATGGCAGCCGATAGCAAGGCGCCTGGGGGCGGGACGGATATCAGGAGAGCAGGTCTTACACCGTGCGGTCAGGTCTCCAGGTAACCCACAAAGAAGATCTCCAGACATGTGTTCAGGTCGCCAGACAAGAAAGTAGATCTCCAGACATGTGTCCAGGTCGCCAGACAAGAAAGTAGATCTCCAGGCATGCGGTTAGGTTTGGAGGCAAGAGAGGAGGTCTGTAGGCATGTGGTCGACCTCCAGGGACGAGGGCAGTTATCCGGGCACGGGAGGAGGTCTCCAGACATATCTCCAAGCACAGGAGCAGGTCCCCATGCATGCGGGAAGATCTCCAGACTCGGGGGTAGACTTCCATGGACAGGGAAAGTTCTCCGGCACGTGAGGCGATCTACATACATCCGGGCAGCTCCCCGGAGTGGCGAGCAGATCTCCAGACCCGGGGGTCCACTTCCATGGACAGGGAC
Organism: Lissotriton helveticus; assembly: GCF_964261635.1. Lineage (NCBI taxonomy): Eukaryota > Metazoa > Chordata > Amphibia > Caudata > Salamandridae > Lissotriton > Lissotriton helveticus. The sequence goes on along the minus strand of NC_136070.1, from coordinate 1,161,474,222 downwards.
AGTTGTCCAGGCACGTGAGGCGATCCCTAGACATTCGAGTAGATCTCCAGACATCCGGGCAGATCCCCAGGCACAGGGGCAGGTCTGCGACTCGCGCGCAGATCCTCTCAGCTGGAGTTGATACTCAGCGCCGATATAATCAGTTCGGAAGGCCGCCCCCTCTCCCACAACGGGCAGGGGGGTGGCTAGGTGGAGGAAGCCCCACCAATCAAACAACACCAACCCTTGTGGGAACAGATCGCCTGGCGGAGGGGGGAGGGGCAGTGCCTCCGCTCCAGGGCGAACTTAAGCCCTCGTCTGCCGCGGAGAGCAGCGCTGTGGGCAGGCGGCAGGGCGAGCTCTCACCCATGACATCTTCCATCACATGACATGTGGCGGCCTCGCTGGAGGGCAGCCCTCCGCCCCGTGGCACACGGACCTCGGTGCCCGTACTGCCTCTGCAGCTGAGAGCAGGCCACGGAGAGACCGCCCGACCCGGGGCGATGTGGAAGTGGGTCTGAGAGGTTTAAAGTGTCACCCGCCCAGCGTGTCACTCACCCATCATCACAAGTCAACGCAACGCCAGAGGGCAGACCTCACCCCTCCTCCCCCATAAAAGATCTCGGTGCCCCTCCCTGCCACGAAAAACATGTTTACATTCATGGATAGACCCCAATACTTGCTTCGATGTCACCCCAGTAGGTGCCTTCCCCACCACCACATTTCATTTCCCTCTAGCCACAGCGGGCGGATCTCCTCCCGCAGCGCAGCGTCCCACCCCCCCCCCGGAGCCCCACAGCGGATCTCCGGGCCCAGAAAGGATTACTGTCCCTGTTCCGATCGCAGCTACTGGGAGTCATTTACCAGGACAGGTCTCCCACCCCTGGCCGCTTCCACAGACCCCCGCACCTGGGCACCGTATCTCCAGCTGGACGTGTCACATAACTGGGGCACGTGGACCACCCACCCCCAGTCAGCTCTCTGCCCCGAGAAAGATCGGTCGCATGGAAGGGGTACCCCATCGCAAGTGCCCCCCCCCCAACCCTTTATCAGTAATCTATTTCGAGCAGCAGCAAGCACCCATCCTGGCAGGGGGTCGGTGGCTCCCCGCCCCGAAAGCAGAGAGTAGATTCCCACATTGGAAGCGCGCTGCCAGGTGGACAGGATCCTTATTCCGCAGAACAGATCCCAGGACCCCCCCCCCCTTAAAAAGACACGTGGATCCTTCGACCCTGATCTCTGCTGCGCGAAGCAGACCCCCCTCGTCCTCACCAACTCGCGGACAGAGATCCCTGCTCGGTCTGCCGTCCTCTCGGCACCGGGGTCAGAGTGACCCAAGGTCCGAGGGGCAGACCCCCCACTGCTCGAGGGGATCCGGGGGAGCAGCCTTCACTCTCTACGAAGAAAGGGGGTGCTCGGTGGGGCAGAGGGCGCTGGAGAGAAGCCGAACTCCAGATCCCTCTCTAGAGAGATTCCCGATAGGAGAGCCGATCCGTCGAGAAGAGATCCCTCCACGGAGATCTCCCGCTCCGTGAAGTGCGAGCCGCTCGCTGGAGCGAACCCCTGCACCCCTACTACGGGGAGAGGACCAGGGGGTCTAACTGCAGGGGTAGATCCCGGCTTCAGAGTGAGCAGGGGCCACTGGGCAGTTTCCTCCAGACGAGTAGATCCCCGGGTCTCACCGTAGGAAAAGAATCCTCACCCAACGAGCAGACAGATCCTTAATCCACCGAAGCAGACTCCCTGCCCTGAAAATCACCCCTTAACCGAGGGGGCGATACTTCAAGCCCGCGAGAAGAAGCGGACCCCGCTCCCTGGCGCGGATCCCATACATACAGAAGGGATCCCAGCTACCTGGCAGTCCGCCACCAGATCACCCTCGGAGCACAAGACGCTGATCATCAATTCATTCTCGGGGAGTTGGTCTGCAGCGCAGCCCACACACCTCTAGCCCCCGGGGGTCGACGTCCGGGCTTGGACAGCCGACCTACATTCTCGGGGGTCAATCTACAGACCCTCGGGCATCAGATATCTACCTCCGTCGAGTCAATCTCCAGCCCCGAGCATCCGATCTGGAGACCCCGTGGAGTTAATCTACAGCTCCGGCCGAGCAGATCTCCTGCCCCGGAAAGCAGCTATCCAGGCCCCGCACAGCAGTTCCTCGCGCCGGGCAGTCGATGTGCAGCCCGCGGTCAGACGATCTACAGACCCGGTCAGACGATCTGGTGGCCCAGATCAGAAGATCTCCGAGCCCGGGGAGTCGATCTTAAACTCCGGGCACCCAACCTTCTCTTCCGGCCATCGGATCTCCGAGTCTGGGACCCACATCCCCGGCGGCTCGGAGGAGCAAGACTTCCACATGCCCGCTCTGCCGATCCGACGAACTTTTCCGGCTGCAGGAGACGAGGAGGGGAAAGGGATCGTCAGCAAGAAAGAGCCGCGATCCCGGGGACCCCCCTGTAAGGCACCCCGATCGGGGCCCTTAGCCTCCCCGGCCCTGCCCGTGGGCCCGCAGGGCGCGGACAGAGAGCCCACCGCACAGAAGCGGCCATAAAAAGGTGACATTTGGCTGTCAGTCCGCGCAAGAGACAAAAACAACAGGCGCTGGCCGAGCCCCTACTGCCCGGGGTGTGAGCCACGCAGAGCAGGAAACGGGGCGCCCGCTCCCCTCTCAGTCCAGACTAGACCCTGAACACCCCAAACTCCCCAGCCCCGAGCCCTCACCGTGGAGAAGAGCCACCCCATACCCCCTTTCCTCACACCCGGACACGAGCCTCCTCCCTGAAACCCAGCGAGCAGCCGCTCCAGGCACAACCACAACAATGCACCCCCGGGTGACACCCCGAGACAAAGGCGTGGAGGGCGCCCGGGCACCCCTAGAAAATAGGTAAGAGTGTAAGAAAAGAAAGAAACAAAGGAGCGCCGAGAAAGAAAGAGCAGAGAAAATACAGAGCGGCGGTGACTCCGCCTCCTCGCTCCTAAAAGGCCTCGCCGTGCCGTAGAAACTGCAAATACCAGGCGGAAAAGGGAGCGAGGGAGAGGGGGGAAAGGCAGCCGGGGAGCGCGGAGAGGCGCGGGGGGCCTGCGCTGCGTACCTGCCGTGGAACCAGTCCTTGCAGGCGTCGCACTCGATCATGAAGCGGGTGACATCGTAGGGCAGCCTGCAGATGCAATAGACGGGCACCGTCGCCATGTTCAATGCTGCTGCTGGCGGCGGCTGCTGTGCTCCTGCCTTCCGCACTCGCACTACAGACAACAACACTCGCTGCTGCACTCAGAGCCAGCAGCGCCAGCCCGGAGCAGCCAGCAGCACCGCAGGGCACCGCCGCCGCTCCCTTCCACCGTGCAAAAAACAAGAGAAAGGCACCAAATCCACCGGAGAGTCCAAAACACAAATCCAGATAATGCAAAAAATGTGTTGGGGTTTCCTTCAAGGGCGATGTGCAATGTCACCAAAAAATCCTGGCGCGCAGGCTTCCAAAGTTTCCTCTATTTTCTGCGTGCTGCCTTTTCTGATTTATTCCCCTCTTTTTCCGCTCCTTCCTACCGTGTGTTGTGCTTTCTTTTTTTAATGGTTATTATCCGATGCATTGTGCTGCCGCTACTGCCCCCTCCCCTCCCCTGGTGACAGCGCATACGGAGAGGAACCCGGACTCCGCTTTCTGCTTCGTATTTTTTTTCCTCCGATTCAGAAAGAGTCCGAAATGTTGTCGCCTTCGCCTGCACTCTTTCTCCTTGCGCCAGTCTGTAACATTTTATTTTTTTCTGCGCGGATAGCGGCCGGGTGGGGGCTTCTGTCTTTCCTCCTTCCTCGCTCTGCTGCTTGCTGCTGTTTTTTTTTCAATGTCGGTTTTAGTTTCCCGGGGCTGCGGGGCACGGCATAAAAAACGAGGGAAATGGCACCGGAAAAAGAGAAAGCTTTGCAGGAGGAGTTCGGGGAGCGCAGTCCGGCGAGCCGGGTCTCGCTGTCCGCGCAGGAGAAGGCGCCTCGAGCTCCCTGCACCGTGCGGAGGGAGGGGGAAGTCCGAACGGCGACCAGGAACTAGCCCCTGCTGTCTCACGAGTGCGTTTCTGTTTAGGGACACGGGGGGAGGGGCTTGACAAGACATGACAACATTTCAATTGTTTTTAGTCGTGCGTGTAAATGCACCCGCAAAGCACTTTGGAGGCAGGCGTGGTGTATTGAAAGAATAAGTACTTTCAAAATATTATTGCAAATGATTTTTTTAAAAAAAACAAGCAGCGTGCTTCGGTACAGTCACAACTACTGGGGCATGTTTTAGGGAGCCCCCGTTATAGCTGCCAGTTATTCGTGTAAGTAAGGTGATAGTATGACGTAATGTTAACAATTTTTAACGTTTGCCTCTTTGATTTCCTTCGTGAACACTTTTATTTTTTTTGAGCTTCTCTTATAACGTCAAGTCAGTGTTACGGGTCTGCTTAAAGGAAGTATCGATGGTTGGCTGCAAGTTGTCTATTTATAATTTTTTTTACTTGCCTACTTTTGGGGTGTAAAATGCGCAGGTACCAGCACGCTGCACAAAAGATAGGCACCTTCTTTAAAGTGTGCAGCCCTTTTGCTGTTTCTCACACACGCCCACCCCACACTGTGCTCATGCACAACCGGATGCCTTTGAAATTTAAATAAGGCCTCTGAACTTGGACTTGTTACAAGGCTGCCGAGAGTTCACACGGGCGTGACACTTTCAGCCAGTTCTCCCACCAGCACTTTTCACGCAGAGGCTCACCGTTCAGTACTTCTAAATGCAAAATTAAACATTTTAGAATATTATGTTGTTTAAAAAGAAAACACCAAAGTAACTGAAGTTGTCAAAAAAGCTAGTGGTCCACTTGGCATCTTTGTTGTCAGCTACTCAGGTGGCCTCTTTTGAAAACGCCACCCACCCTTACCAAAGGGTGAGAGTTCAGATGCATCATGCATCATTTATTTGCAGATAACCTACCACCAGTAAGGCTCCAAGGGACATATGTACAAGGCCCTATAGCCACCACAACGTCACCTATATTGATGTTGTGTTGGGGATAGGGGTTACGCCTTATTTACAAGGCAGCGTTAAGCACTTAGCTTAACGCTGGCTTGTACATAAGGCCCCTTTTCACGCTATGCTTAGCGCGATTCAATTTGACACTGCCCCCTATGTACAAGGGTAGCCAACATCGGAGGCAGCGCCAAAATTAAGACCAGGTAAAAACTGGTCTTAAGATGGCGAAACAAGAAGAAATGCATTATTTCTCCTCGTTTTTGCTTTTTCCATGTGTGCTACATTGTGCAGCACACATGGAAAAAGCAAAATGCCATTGTTTGTTTATGTGTCGGAAGGGGTCCCTTTATGCACATAAACAAACTTAAAAAAAATGCAATTTTGTCATTTTCATGTGTGCTGAATGAAGCAAAAGGCATGAAAGTGACAGGATGGCATTTCTAGGATTGTTTGTGTGCAGGAAGGGACACCTTCCTACACAAACAATCCGCCCCTGCTCATAGACACCCTTGCACTCTGGTGCAAGGGAGCCTGTGTTGGCTCTAAGAGGCCTATTAGGATGGCGGACGGACCTGCGTCCTTCCGCCACCCCCGAGGTGGAGGGACCGTCCGCAGGGGCAGCGGCGGTCCCTCCAGTGCAATTAGGATGTGACCGCCACCCTGGCGGTCACATCCCGTATCTTTAACCTTGCGGTATCTTTAACCTTGCGTCGGGTGCTGCTTGAAGCAGCACCCGACGTAAGGTTGAAAAATGCATGTTTTGAATTTACATGAACAAAGCGGCAGGACCCGCGCGGTGCCTGCCGCTTTGTGCATGTAAATGCAGGGGGGTACCATTGGTACCCCACATGTGCATCCCCCACCCCCGACACCCTGGTGGCCCGCAACGGGCCCCCAAACACAAAAGACCACATGCTTTTCCACGGCGGAAAAGCCGCCGTGGAAAAGCATGTTTCAGCCTGCATCCTAATATGGCTGGCGGTGTCTTGCAGACACCGCCACCATATTTGCCTGCATACACCGCGGATCAGCGGCGGACGGACTTGCCGTCCCCCGCTGATCCCACCGCCATCCTAATGTGGCGGTGGGTGTTTCCAATGTCCGTGGCGGTGAATCCGCATCCTGGAAGACAAACAAAATTTTCCCTCAGCGGCCATACAGTTATGCATCACATTTCTGTCATTTACTCAATTATATAATGTTGGTGACCAAAAAAGCAAATAGTCTATTATGATCCATTCGATTATTTCATTTTTATTTTATTTGGATTATCCTCATTATTTTCTTCTTTTTTGTAACTTTTTTTCGGTGGTGTTGTCTTATTTCTTTACAACAACAACATAATTCATCACTTTTTTTTATAAAAAGACAGTTTTTTTATATATATACAAAAATATTCTTCATAAATTTCTAACAAAAAAGAACAATAATATACAATACACAATAATCTAAATTCCCCTGGTCAATAAACAATTTCACACATCACTCTTACTCATACACACTCTACAGCATACATAAACACACTATCTGAGATGGAGAGCCTGAATCATGGAAGGCAGAGATTATCTGCCAAACCCTATTAGGTCTCAGAACTAAGCCTAAGACCTCGCACTAGGTCGACGCGCGTTTCGGCGGCCCACGGCCACCTTCTTCAGGACCTCTGTCAGAATCGCACTCCAAAATTCCAGGGGACCTACAATTAATAATGACAATGTATCACCAACAATGTATAGACATATAATTACAAGTGAAATTTCCACATAGTTACATTCTTGGCATCATCACAGAGAGATACACCTGACCCAACAACAACCATGTGACGCGAATATTCAAATATAGCGAGAAACAAAAGTTATAGAGGCGTAGAAATTTAGAAGGACCCCTATATATTTATCCATATCAGAAAAAGGAGAATGGGATTTAAAAGATTTAATCTAGGAAAATTAGAAAGTTCTATACCTCACTGAGGCAGTTGCACCTAGTGCCATATCTGTACAAAGGATTACATTCCTAATTTAGTTAGTGTAATGCACATTTGTAAGAGATTATCTCTAAATGAGCTGACCATGCCTATATCACTTATAAGATGGTTGTTAATATGGACCTTCTGTGGTCTGGTCTCATGTCCTATTCTAAGAATCCTAAGTTATATACCGTATAGGGTCAGGTGGGTCCCCTACTCGAATTCACTACGTTCCCTCCCTATTGGTTCACTCGGATGGGATACCTATATAGACAGAGTCTTCTTACCTCTATATAAAATGGTGTAACCTACGCCACAGACTCTCTTCCAACTGATCTCTTCGTGACGTCCACTATTAAAATAAACATACAGGACATGACCAAACTCCTTATGACCGTTGCTGCCTGTGCTATGGCAAAAATAACTAGACATTTACACCCACCTATTCGTGTGATTTCCAATAATAACGTAACTGATGTTACCCACTCGACACCTTCTATTCATTTAATCATGTTTGGTAGGCTGATGAATTCCATCCAACTACAGCCGACCACGTAACAAAGTGTAGTATATGGTCACCTCCTGTCGTGACAAAAGGGAATTGATGTCATTATGTTCTTAAAGATCAACACTCCTTATTTGTGTACATCATTCAAAATTTATACACATTATATTTTAGGTGCATTATAGTTAGTGATGGGCCTCGCCTACTACTTAAATTTATGTGGACCATTATTGACAATGCGACAGTTAAGATATCTGCAAAGAATGTAAAGGGTACCATTCCAAAAAATCGTTCGCATCAAGCTACACTCTTCCTCTTCTCTATATAGGGGTGAGAACACCTATAGGGCATATCGTTGAACCGGTCTCCAAATATTATACATAACAACTATGTTGTCGATTCTGCCTAGTTCTTCTATCTTCGTGTTTTAAAGAGGGATATCAGCGTAGTAAATGAATGCCGCATGACTTACTTAATTTTGTAGATGAGGCGTCGAGTCGGGTAGAACTAATTTTCCCGAATTCGATATTGGCTCCCGCGTGTCTTTTCTTCCTATCCCTCGAACTGGGGACTGCATAAAATACAAAATGGTCAGATCGCTGCCACATGCAAGATATAAATACATGACCCACACTGGCCCGGGTAATTACTCCAACAGCCAGTGGGTCATATTCCGCGTGTACTAGCGCTGCCTCACAGCCGTCCAAATCTTACCTAATATGCTCAATGGCGTTCCTCTCGGCGTGTCCTTCCGTACGTCTGTATAATCGAGAACAACTAAATGAGACGTTTCATTGTCCTTTTGAATTGGCCGGTGTCGGATTAAATATCGCGATGTCACAGTATGCGTGGACTGCCCGGAAGTAATCTTAGCCCGATATTTAGAAGAATAGGAGCAACTAAAAATAGAAAACGGACAATGGTACCGCCATCAGTAGTGAGGCTATTGCGATTTTTCGACATGTAAGGGATGCCCGGAAATGATCATAGCCCAATATTATGGAAACGAAGTGTAACTAGAAATCGAAAACGGACAATGATGTTACCATCAGTAATGAGGCTCGCCATCTAAAGGACGCTATAGGGTGACTAAAATCTCTGCATGATAGGGAAGTGGGTCATTTGACATAAATGCCTTTTTTCTCTTCAACCCCTGTTGTAAATCACGTGTGCAAAAAAATATAAATAAAATAAGGTGAAAAATAAGAAAAAAGGGGGGGTGAGGATAACTCTCTACAGAATAATTGTCTATGCATTCTTCTCACACCCAAGTGGCAGTTAGATCTAACTGCATGAAATTAGATCATAGTTTTAAACAACCGTCCGACATGTCCAGTCATGTAAGAGTATGTCTTTTGATTTAATACAGTTCAAAAATGCACATTCCATAAATACTATGAGGCAGATTATTTGGTAACATACCAATTTATCTCCTCGTTCAGGCCCCGTTTAATACAGTTAAGATGGTAGATCCAAAAGGTTTCTCTTTTTTTCCGGGTAGTTTCTAATGGTTGACCTAATTTACTTTGCACCTTCTCAAGAATGGACCATTTAAGATCATTTTCATTATGGTTCATATTCATGCAATGCTGTACTAGTGGCGCTGTCAGTTTTTTAGTCCTGACAGCAGATTTATGTTCGCTGTAGCGTATGCGAAATTCACGACCCGTTTCTCCTATGTACGCTAAACCACAGGGACAAAACAGTATATAGATAACGTTGCTACTACGACAGTTTGTTAGATAACGCAATTTAATGTCCTTCCCATTACAGGTAACGGTATCTGAAATTATGGCGGAGTCGCAAGCATGGCATGAGCCACATTTGTGATTACCTAGTATGACTGGTAGGCCCGTGATGGATGACTGGCCACTCTGAGGAGATTTTTTATTTTGACGTTTATGGACTAATATATCCTTGAGATTCTTATTACGTCTATACGCCAATAGGGGTAACGGCAACACAGCGGCATTTTCATCAAAATTCAAAATTTTCCAATTTTTGTTTATGATGTTCCTGATTCTTAGATTAAGGGTGGAATGATTAATTACGCACGTTATACGATTTTGATTAACGCGTTTAGAGCCTTGTAATAGTGCCTCCCTGTCATAGTACTTTGCTCTCTTGTAGGAATGTCGTACAAGTCTATGGGGATAACCCCTCTGAAGGAGCCTCTCTTTCAATGCATCCCCATGTTTATGAAAGGCTATCATGTCCGTGCAATTTCGGCGAATCCGTAAGAATTCCCCGAAGGGGATCGATTCCCTTTGGCAAGTAGGGTGGTAACTGCCAAATTGTAGGATCGTATTTTTTGCCGTGCTTTTCCTGAATAGGCTTACCTTCAATTGGCCGTCTGTACCATCAATTGTGATGTCCAAGAAATCTACCCGATCGTGACTATAATTCATTGTGAACTTTAGATTAGATTAGTGTCACTCGCGTTCAACCAGAGAAGAAAAGTATGTAACATTTCCACCGATCCTTTCCAAATAAAGAAAATGTCGTCTATGAATCGCTTCCATAAAAAAACATTTTCAAAAAATGGGGCCACCTCATTGTAAATGTTTTGCAGTTCCCATTCTCCCATAAAGGCATTCGCTACACTGGGGGCACAAGATGCCCCCATTGATGTACCCTTGATTTGCTTATATAGGGCACCCTTGTATTCAAAGACATTTTTCAACAAGATTATCTCAAGACACTGTAATATGAAGATATCTGGCCGATTGTCAGGAAATCTCTGTAGAAGTGAGGATACAGCAAGTAACGCTCGACACTGAGGAATGTTCGTGTACAAGGCCTCAATGTCGAGCGTCACAAGGATGTCAGAAGAGTGGTCAAAAGGGATCCCCTCTATTTTATTGATAATGTCGCCAGTATCACGAATGTACGAAGCATATCTTTGTGTCAGTGGACACAGGAACGAGTCCACATATTTGGATAATGGCTCGGTACTAGATCCGATCGTTGATATGATAGGTCTCATGGGTGGGTCAGTTTCGGATTTATGGGTTTTCGGGAGACCGTAGAGGGCCGATGTTACTGGTGAATCCGCATCCTCCAGGCCGGCGGTGTCACCGCCATCCTAATCAGCCCCTAAGTTGCTAAACATAGCGTCATCGCAGGGGGAAACGCAAGGCTGCAGCACATTCTTGTAAATATGGTGCAGCCTTCCTGGCTTAATGCCTCTCTCCTCCACTCGCTTGTACAAGTTCGAGTGGGCCAATAAATTCCGATGTGCTGTAACTCCTGGTACTGCGCAAATTGGAATTCCTAGATTTGCGTTGTTTCCGCATCTTAAGCAGTTTCCCTCCAGTAAAATACTGCAGGTGACTCGCGCTGATATTTACAAGGGATAAGTGCCTGATAAATACCAATATCTGCAGAAGAGGTGGAACTCTCTCTCTCAATTCCAACTTCTTCTCCCTCTGAAAACCTGCACAAGTTATTTTATTGTGGTTCAAGCTGCCCCTATCTAGTGCAGGAAATCTTCCTTTCTGCAGGGTCATCCTGTATTTTTTGTCTTTTGCTGGACCCTAGAATTTTGCTGGTTTTAGAACTCTGTGCATTTACCCCTGCTAACCAGTAGTAAATTGCCCATGCTCTCTCTTTAAACATGGCTGAATTGGCATATTCCTAATTGGTATATTTAACTTACCTAGAAGTCCCTATTATAAAGTACACAATGAGTAAGTTAAATGTCACTAGAGGACTGCAGCACCTATTATTTCGTCCACTACAGTGGAAACCTTGCTTCATGCTTACCAGTGTAGTCTGTCTGTAGCAGTGTATAAACTGCAATCCAACCTTTAAAAATTGACCCTTTTGGCTGGCCAATACCTCCCTTTGTCACCTACAAGGCAGGGTGCATGGTATTTAAAAGTAGGACATAAGAAATGTAATGTTAACATGTCCTTAAAGTGACTGCCACATAAAGCAATTTTTCCCTATGGCAGGCCTAGCCGTCCTATTTAGAAAACTAGAGTACAGATCAAACATTTTAATACTGTTCCCCAAAAACGGGACTAGCTAGAAAAATTATACAACAAATATTTGTCATAGTTATTAAAAATCCAATTCAATGGTGAAGTTGGATTTTCATAAATATTAGAGTAAATTAACTTTTACAGAGTTACCTTTGCCCTGTCAGAAGTTCCTAGGGGCTACATTTGTATTTGTTCTCCCACTTCTGCAAGCCTGTAAAAAGCATTTGCAGAGCTGTGAAAACTGCTTACAGAGCGCAGAACAAAGTCCTGGCTGTGGGGAGCAGTTATTGTTCCCTTGACTGGATAACTAGTGGAGATAGGCCCAGGAGCTGGATTAATTTCAGAGAGGGTTCCCCTCTTACCATTGGTAGTCTATGTTTTTAATTTGTTTAGGGATTTTTATTGTTTGGCATTTCAACTTAATTACTGTTTAAGTACTGCAGTAATACTTTACACATTGCCCTCAGTTAAGCCTGTCTGCCCTGCGCCATATGTACAAGGGGATTGTGCTCAGGTAATATAGTAACTTTGAGGGTTCACCCTAGCAAGGCTTGTTATTAGTCCTTGAGATGGGTAGTCAGCCCCATTCTCAGACAATACTCCGATTTTTTTACATCTGGTTTTTGGAAACATCTTTAGAATGTGATTTAGGTGTGCTTGAAGGATGTTAGAGTGGAAGCTTTGGATCATAAGTTTCATGAACTGCCCTCTGCCATGCATCAAAATACCAAGTAGGGGCCTACATAGTCAGACTCCATGCTCCTATAGTTCATAGCGAAGAAAAGCAAAACTGTGATGGACATAATGCTTCAATTAATGTCAGCTACTAGTAACTACTCAAGGCAACATTTCAGCCCATAATTTCCCCCCCAGTATTCAGCTCCAAAAAGAGACCACCCATATGCAGATTATTTGGTCCTCCAAGAGAAACAGTCCAGTCTGAACTAATAATTCAAATTTCTTCTAAACAGGAACACAAGGAAACGGAACCCGGTGTGATAGAAATGGGATTCCTGGTTGGCTGAGGTAAGCACCCAGGCCAGGCAGGGACCACCACTCTAGTTAGGGTGAGATAACCTGTGCTAACCCTCTGGTAACTTGGCTTAGAGCAGTCAGGTTTATCTAAAGAGGCAATGTGTAAAGTATTTATGCAAAGCAAACAAACAAACACCCAAGTAAACACACACGCACAACACTACGCCAAAAAAAGACTCCACTTAGGTTTTGGAAAATAGAGAGTATTTATCTGAGCAAAATAAGACCAAAATGACAAAAATCCAATCAGTAGCAGTCGAGATATGAATTTTAAAAGATTAAATGCAAAAAAGGTGCTTAGAAGTCCCTTGCAGTCAAAAGGTTACTTGAGGTCGCAAGGGACCCTTGCAAATTAAAAGTTCAGGCAGACTGCGGTGGAGGGCAGGCCAGCTACAGGACCCATGCAGGGCCCTCTGAGAAAGTAACTTAGGAGGGTCAAGGCGTTGACACTGAGGGCTCGATGCATACATTTTTTCCAAGCAGTCGGGTCACTGTGTTGTTGTTGAGCTTCGCTGACAGGAAGGTGATGTGTCATCGTCGGGTTGCGCAGGCTGTAGAACCACTGTCATCGAACAGCCTCTGCGTTCAAGGGCAAGGTGTCGGTTCCGATCGGCGCAAAGGTGACAATGCATTGGTTTTGTTACAAAACAGCTGCAGAACCCAATTCTTAGGCCCAGAACTTGAAGGTAGTTGAAGAACAGGAGTAAACCCATTAACCCAACTGAGACCCAGGTGCAGTTTGTAACTAAAAGACAACGTCTCAACCGGTAATCATTTAGTGGGGCAAGTATTAGGAGAGTACCAATCATTTAGGGAAGGGAAAGAAGGGAGACCACAAAAAGTTTCATTAGTAAGTAAATTCTTTGTTGTAACTAGCTATATCAGCACTACAATACAGTTTATGCGAAAGTAACCAGAACACACAATTGTACTCTGAATGTGCTAGTGATAGTGAACGGTGCACTCTTGATCCTGCAGCATGCACGATTTGAACTCCCTGTGGACCGCTGGCCATGCTGGGCTGGGAGTTCAAATCGTGCATGCTGCAGGATCAAGAGTGCACCGTTCACTATCACTAGCACATTCAGTGCACAATTGTGTGTTCTGGTTACTTTCGGATAAACTGTATTGTAGTGCCGATACAACTACTTACAATAAAGAATTTACTTCCTAATGAAACTTTTTGTGGTCTCCCTTATTTCCCTTCCCTGAGTGATTGGTACTCTCCTTGCAGAACTTGGAGGGGGCACTTCAAACAAGAGTAGGACTCACAGAGGGTAGAGTCAAGCAGCACCAACAGAATTGTAAGACATATTTTGTGAGACTTCATAAAACAGGAAGCAAGCCCTTGCAGATCACTTGGAGGGAAGGTGTAGCCCAGCTCTCCTTCAGCGGAGTCAGGGAGCAGCAGGGCAGCAAGCAGAAAAGCAGCCCATCCAGAATATCAGTCCAGTTGAGTCATCTAAGCAGCACAGAGGTTCAATTCAAGATTCAGAAGTGTCAGATCTTAAGAGGTCAGAGACCCAGTACTTAAACCCAAAAGTGCCTTCGATGTAGGGGGTGACTTCAAGCCAGCTCTTTGAAGTGCAAAAGGATCCCCTTCAACCCAGTCCTGTCTGTCAGGCTATCTGTGGGGTAAATCAATGTTTGTGGACAGGACACTACCTAATTAAGGGGTCGATTACGATGGCGGACGGAAGGCCGACCGCCGCCCTGGAGTAGGCGGAAAATGCCTTTTTACAGTCCGCCAGCCGCGGCCAGTCCGTCCGCCATATTAGGATGGGAAGCACTGTCAAATGTCCGTACGCCGCGGAAGAGCACGCACCGCTGCGGAACTACACCCGACCCCGCGGCGGACGTAACCAATCCAGAGACACCACCGTACGGAATGACATCTCCGACCGTCCTCTAAATCACGATGGCGGAAAACACACATCAAATCACTGCGGAAAAACAACCTGCCGGAACACGGCGGATTCACCACAGCGGAGAGGCACAACATTGCAGAGATACCCACCACAGGCAGATCGCCGTCATGGACCCAGCGCTACATGCATTCCCTATACTCTTCGTGCTTCACCACCAGCAAGTCATGGACCGTCGCCGACGACGACACAGGTACACCAACACACCAATTGCTCTGGGAAGGGGAGTACCTTCCGGGGCTGTGACGTGGGGGGGGAGGGTCATTTTGGGGAAACAGCATTTACGATAGCACCAATATAACAACAATGCAAGGAGACAACCAGGAATGACAAAGACAAACCACTACACACGATTGACTTGCTTTATTGCACATAATAGTGGTATAATCCGAGAGTATCCAAGAGCACGGGCACTGGGTAGAACAGAGCAGGTACATCTGAAGCTGCACATGAGAGGGCACAATGCAGTATCAGAACAGCAATAGGGCAGTGTCCATAACAGAGCAGGTACATCAGAGGCAGCACATGAGAGGGCAAAATGCAGTATCATTACAGCAACAGGGCAGTGTCCATAACAGTGCAGGTACATCAGAGGCAGCACATGAGAGGGGCTAAGTGCATCAACAGTCCATGGCACAGAGCAGGTACATCAGAGGCAGCACATGAGAGGGGCTTAAGTGCATCAACAGTCCATGGCAAGGCACAGGTACATCTGAGGCAGCACATGAGAGGGCACAATGCAGTATCAGAACAGCAACAGGGCAGTGTTCATAACAGAGCAGGTACATCAGAGGCAGCACATGAGAGGGGCTAAGTGCATCAACAATCCATGGCAAGGCACAGGTACATCAGTGGCAGCACATCAGAGGGCACAATGCAGTATCAGAACAGCAACAGGGCAGTGTCCATAACAGAGCAGGTACATCAGTGGCTGCACATGAGAGGGCAAAATGCAGTATCATAACAGCAACAGGGCAGTGCCCATAACAGTGCATGGCAAGGCACAGGTACATCAGAGGCAGCACATGAGAGGGCACAATGCGGTATCAGAACAGGAACAGGGCAGTGTCCATACCAGTGCAGGTACATCAGAGGCAGCACATGAGAGGGGCAACGAGCATCAATAGTCCATGGCACAGAGCAGGTACATCAGAGGCAGCACATGGGAGGGGCTAAGTGCATCACCAGTCCATGGCAAGGCACAGGTACATCAGAGGCAGCACATCAGAGGGCACCATGCAGTATCAGAACAGCAATAGGGCAGGGTCCATAACAGAGCAGGTACATCAGAGGCAGCACATCAGAGGGCACAATGCAGTATCATAACAGCAACAAAGCAGTGTCCATAACAGAGCAGGTACATCAGAGGCAGCACATAAGAGGGTACAATGCAGTATCAGAACAGCAACAGGGCAGTGTCCATAACAGTGCAGGTACATCAGAGGCAGCACATGAGAGGGGCAACGAGCATCAATAGTCCATGGCACAGAGCAGGTACATCAGAGGCAGCACATGGGAGGGGCTAAGTGCATCACCAGTCCATGGCAAGGCACAGGTACATCAGAGGCAGCACATCAGAGGGCACCATGCAGTATCAGAACAGCAATAGGGCAGGGTCCATAACAGAGCAGGTACATCAGAGGCAGCTCATCAGAGGGCACAATGCAGTATCATAACAGCAACAAAGCAGTGTCCATAACAGAGCAGGTACATCAGAGGCAGCACATAAGAGGGTACAATGCAGTATCAGAACAGCAACAGGGCAGTGTCCATAACAGTGCAGGTACATCAGAGGCAGCACATGAGAGGGGCAACGAGCATCAATAGTCCATGGCACAGAGCAGGTACATCAGAGGCAGCACATGAGGGGGGCTAAGTGCATCAACAGTCCATGGCGGAGAACAGAGCAGGTACATCAGAGGCAACACAGGTGCGTGGGTCAAGCGTACGGTCCCATGGACATAGATAATGCAAGGGTGGTTACAATGGACAATCTAGACACCAAGTTAAATGACATGTGAGTGATGGGAGCTACACCTCACAGCACAGAATCTGGTGGACTGCTTGACCTAGTCGCCTCGGACACACTGCCACAGCTCTAGTGACTGACACATGAGCCATAGACCCAGACACACTGCCAGCACCAGAAACAGGAGTGTGAGACACAGCCACAGATCTAGTAACTGACACATGAGCCATAGACCCAGACACACTGCCAGCATCAGATACCGGAGTGTGAGACACAGCCACTGCTCTAGTGACTGGCACATGAGCCATAGACCCAGACACACTGCCAGCACCAGATATAGGAGTTTGAGACACAGCCACAGCTCTAGTGACTGACACATGAGCTATAGACCCAGGCACACTGCCAGGACATGTCCCTGTACAGTGACCAACAAATACCATGCCAGCATCTGAGACATGAGAGTGGCAAACACACACAGTGCCAGTACCTGAAACAGGAGAGGGCACAACTGACACAGTGCTACTACATGAGGCATGGTATCGAACAACAGACACTGTGCCACTATCTGACACATGAGAGTGAACTGCAGCTGACCCACTAGGACCACTGAAATGATGAGCCACAGGGCTTTATGGTCCAGGAGGCAGGGTGGCTCTGGGAGCTGGGGACAGCTGTACTGGAGCGACATTGGTGTGGGCAGGTGTCACTGGTGTGTGTCTCCGTTTCTTTGGGATATGTAGGGGCACCCCGGACATTACTGGACTGGTAAGTGGCGTGGCCTCATCAGAAACATCACCCATAAAAGCTGGATCATGTGCTGGTGGGGGTCTGCTCTCTGGGGTCTTGCTGGACCCTGCTTGACGTTTGCTGGGGATCAACAGCAAACTAGCGGTAAGCAGACTGTATGTGTCTGTGACTTGTGAGTGTATGCATGTATTGGTGCTCAGACACAGTAGTAACATCCGTGGTGCGTATGTTCTGCTGCAATTGCATGTTGGTGCCATTAGCGGAGTGAGCGTTAGCATCCATGTCCGCCAGGTGGACATACCAGTTGCTTTGTAGTGGAGGGTCCCAGGACATACCGTTGAGGTCAGTGGTCCCATGGCATCACATGTGTGGTGGTCTGCATGCACTTGCCCTGTTTATTTGATGTACATGTTTCACAGGCACCCCCGGTTCTTTGACATGAGGATGTATGGTAGGGGTGGTTCGTGTGCAGGATGGGTGCAACATGTTAGTCGACTGTAAGGAAAGTTGTGATTGTGTAACCTTCAGTACTAAGTGTGGCACTTAGGTAAACATCTTTTCTCTCACTTTCAGATTTGGCCGAGGGCACTGACCCACAGACGACTGAGATGAGTGGCGGCAATGCATCCGGATCCGAGATCACACACACGCAGACTGACACTGAAGAGTGCAGCCCCGGAGAGGGGGACAGAACCGTCTCTGATGACTCACATGTGGAGACACCATCGTCCTCATCTTCAGACAGTGTTGGTGAGTCAGCACTGTTGTCACACACAGGGAGTGGGCAATCCACACCTTCAGTCGGTACACAGCACACAGGGCCCACACTGCCAACAACTGCAACAAGTACTGCTCGTGCTTGCCAGAGGAGGGGGAGCAGAGTTGCATTCGGTGCAGCACCGCTGCCCCTGCCCCTGTGACACAAAGTGCACTTTGTGCTGAGGCTGTTGATCTGCTGCGACTGCTGTGTGTAGGGCAGACCAACATGATCAATGCATTCCAAGACCACAATAGGAAGTTGAGCCAGGTGGTAGCATTCATGGAGGGGATGCATGGCGATGTTGCTGGTCCGCACAGAACAGTTCAGTCCAGGGGCGGTGGGTGACATTTGAAAGTGGTGGGGCGCAAGTGATTTGCATACAGCACCGTAGCGAGCGAGCGCAGCGAGCGAGCCCGAACCCCAAAAGGGGGGTTTGGGGGGATAACCCCCCCCTAGAAAATTTTGGAAAAAAAGAAGAAAAATCATGCATTT
The DNA here is from genome assembly GCF_964261635.1 of Lissotriton helveticus. Classification (NCBI taxonomy): domain Eukaryota; kingdom Metazoa; phylum Chordata; class Amphibia; order Caudata; family Salamandridae; genus Lissotriton; species Lissotriton helveticus. Next base: position 1,161,455,858 of record NC_136070.1, on the reverse strand, counting down.
TCAAGCAAATTTGAGAAACCAGGAAAGTTAATAAAGCAATTGTGAAAGTGCAGTTATTACATTAATAGATGGCATAACATAGGTAGCTGCTTATTCAGTATAACCACAGAGCTTCATACATTCCGTCCTATTACGCTGCTGAATTCAGACTATAAGACTTTCATGAAAATCTCAGCTCTAAGAGTAGCAGAAGTTGCACAGCAGTTGGGAAACAGCCTTTACAAATTCAGAAACAACTGCAAGGAGCAAGGAATAGCAAAGCCAGCCAGGGAGGGTGGTGAACACAGACACCAGTAGGAGGATTTAGCCACCACCTCCTCCAACATAGTCAATCACTGGGCAATAAGTTAATCGGGTCCATCATGCCAACCACTATCCAGTAAGACTACTCTCCTCAAGAGAACAAGAAACTCCACTAAATTCCAAATCAACAGAGAACAGCAAAGACGGCAGCATTCACAATAGGCGCTGAGGCCATAGTTATGGTGGGAATGTGCCTTGAAGGGTCTAGTCTTAGGCCTGCACACAGACCATAAATCATGTATATCAAACCGTCCATTGTTTGTCCTACATGCAAACTATAAGCCACATATGTGAAATGATCAAGTCTTTGGACTGCACATGGTCCTGAAGTCACATGTATGATAGGTCCAGTCTGAGACCTGCAGACTGACTACAAGTGACAGATATGAAAAGGTCCAATCTGAGACCCACACATTGAGCATAAGTCACACAAATAAAAAGGTTTTACTCCTTTACTGGTACTGACCACAGGCCACGTGTATGAGCTTTTCCAGTAACAGATCTGCACATTTGCAACACATTACATCTATCAAAACATCCAGTCCTAGAACAGTACCCTGACCACAAGACATATTTATGAAAGTGTATATTGCTTGACTGTGAACTGATCACAGGTCACACATATAAAAAGGTTTAAACCTTGACCTGCATACTGACCAGAGTCTACGTATAAGAAGGACATCCTGTGTTATGCATGCACACTCTCTACTGTATACTGTCTGACTAATACACACAATGCAACAATGGTATGAAATGTTAGCTTTGAGGTCACAGAAAGCATGTGAGGGTGTAAGCAGCTGCAAACTAGAAGGTAGAAGGCCTGCTTTGGTAAATGCAGAAGCACATTGTTCATCCAGCACTGCACTGAGACGGATAAGAAAGGAGGAGCAAACAGTGCTGGTAAAATTCTGCCTTATAAAGATCTTTGCCAGGAAGACAGATGGTTTAAATTAATATGGGAATTAGAAGTTAGCAAAATAACACATTAGACACTCAATCGTATGAAAGGTTATCAATGCGAAAACATATGTAAGTGGTATTAAAAAACTATATTCTCTGTACTAATTTATGAAACCTACATCTTAGTGTAGTTTCCTGTTCTGAGGGTAAAGTCAATTTGGATATGTACGTGTGGTGCAGCGTGAGGGGGTGGGCGCACAGAGGCAGTTGCCCTGGTGGCTTGCGTAAAATTCTTAGGGGCATTTTTAGAGGCGCAGATTTTTGAACGAAACGTGAAAGAATACTTGCCCTGCTCCTGGCGCTGGCAACCAACCCACGCTATTCCGCTGTGTAACTGACATTCAATTCCACATATTTAAAATGTAATATTAGAACTGAAAGACCCTGCAGTGAAAGTGAAGGTGCTGCTGCTGCATTGTGGCGGGACATTACGCTCTCCTGCTGCTCCGAATGAGACTGGATTTAAAACGGTGTCTCCTATACAGATTACATACATTCTACATGCATGTATCAGCCCTTGCCCAAAGGTTAAAACCATAACAAATCTCATTGTTGTGGAATTCATTATTTTAGTTTCCGCAGAATAGATTCTGGACACTGACTTGACCCTTCCAAGTGCTTTGTAAACTGATAAAAGTGGTTTATGTTTTTAAATAACATGAAGCATTTACAATGCAAGTGGGCCAGTTTTCTCTTGTGTACCATACGCTCTTTACCCCTCCACAGTTGTCTTAAACCTACATACAATCACTATTAGGTTTTACATTATCACTAAATACAATTGCATCAATTCTTGTTTACCATCTTCCAGGGAGGCTGGCCTACAGTGCATCGAGCAGTGCCAGAAGGACTGGTCTGAAAAATCAGTATGCAGACGTGTTTTCTGTTTTGAGGGCCCATTTTATGGTCTGGTGGGCCAACGTTTGCTATGGATTTCCCTGATATTACTACAAACACTCCCTACAGCAAGCACAAATACCACAAGAAGAGCAAAAGCATAGCGTGAATGGAGACCGATAGGACACCAGACAGGCAAAATCAGCAAAGTCTACAGGCCAGGCTGGCAGGTGGCAGCTGAGGGTGGGAGAAGTCTGTGGGCAGTTTTAAGTTAATACCACCCGGCACCGTCCGTAACCCAGACCCACTTACCGGAGGTCAGCTGAGCTCACTCACTCACTGTAGTGCGGCTGCGGCGTCGTGACTCTCACTCATGTCACGTGCCGCCATCGGGCTGTGCTGTGGGGCTGGGCCTGGGCTTCTAAAGGTCTAGCTGGGGCTTCTAAGGTCTACCATGGGAATGTGCTCCCTCAGGAGAGTGGTCTGGTGGACTGTTCATGAAGGCTGAACCTGCTTCCCCAGAACCAAATTCGGCAGCTCTGGCGTAGTGCCACATCCCCCAATGAACACCATACTATCCCACTGAGACACCCACACTGCCTTCAGCTACAACCCAGTAGTGCCCGGCTATATATACCTGGATGCGGCTCAATTCAAATTATGCACAGGAGTGATATGCTGCTTGGAAAAAAAAGTACCTTCCTGGAAAAAGCAAACATGATGCAAGATTAAGTAAAGCATGTGAAATGTAAGTAGAACAACATGGCTACCTTAAATCTTTTAAACTCATTATCCAGAAATCAAGAGTGTTTTTTACTGAAACTTTAAGCACCACTACAGATCCCTGGAGGGACCAGTATCACGGTCCATTGCTTATATCCTATGAACCGTGAGCAGTATGGTTTAAAAAGACTACATTCCTACACACAGAGCTGTGGTATGCATTTTATAAACTAAAATATGGAAAAAAGCGGATAAGGATCACATTAATCGGTTTCCACTCCACCCATCTACCAGGTATTGCAGTACCTCCAGGAATGGTGCACCTCATCACCCAGGGAAAACAATGCTGTTCAAAGAAAGAGGAGAAAACAAAAAGCAGTGCTTCGCTGGCAAACTCTGTAAAGTGGCACTACTGTGTTTGGGTGTTAATAAAACTAATCTGGCCACTTTGTGAACGCTTAGTGGGGCTATGCCCCTACGCCCCAATGGACGCACCGCTGCTGGCATTTAGTCTCTCTGGCAGAGGTCTATCAAGTCTCTAACCAAGTTTGTAGTAGCAACACAGGGTCCCATGGCAGTGGGATCTCGACAGCAACGGGATCCACAAGGCAGCATTCCTTTCAGGAGAAGCCCAGTGGCCAGCAGCACAGCACGTCGCTTGGAGGGTTGTGGCAGGAGCAGAGGCTTCCGACATTGTGCCCTTTTCTGAGCAGCACCTGCAGATCGTGGCTCACTCCGACGATCAGCTGTGTACTTGGTCACAATGTAGCTCATTCCAACAACTAGTTGGAGCTTCTTCTTGAGCGTCACAGCCATACACCTGCCGCAGCCAATTCAGGTATCAGGCACTATCTACAGGATACTGTGTCTGGAGGTGACAACCTACATTTTTCAAGAGGCGTCAGAGGGCATATCTCGGGTCATTGAATCTTCCAGACTGGCCCCAAAGTAACAACACAATTGGCAGTGCCATGGTCAGGCAGTCTACTTGTGGGGAATATGTCAGCATGCGCTTATTTTTGCTTCACGGGCCGACCACATGCCTGTCACTGGAATTCACTAATACGGTATACTGTACCCACCATGCTACCTGCACGAAACCTGCGAGAGAGACGGTTACACCGTCACTAGAAGGGTGTTCTTGGTGTTCCCCTCCAGGTTCAGCACCTATCAATGTTGAAAGACCAGGCCTTGGACAATAGGTGCACACAGGATTGGTGTGTGGGATGATCAAAAAGCAGCAGCGGTTTCTTCATTCGGGCGTTGCCCCCAAGCACTGTGGGCTAAACATGTAAAATAAAATGATTTCATTGCCATTTTATTTTTCACTATGGATCGCCCGAACCAGGAAAAAAAGGGGGGGGTGTCATCTGCTGCGAATTGGCATCAGAAAACTAGAGCAGTGACTGACTTGGAGCTCCGAAGCATGCATGTCAGATTGGCATGTCACAATGTCTTAGGTCGGCCAACCTATCATGCACACTTTTATTTCTCCAACGCAGTTGTGCTGCACAGCTCTGTTGGAGAAAAGTCACAGGCTCCCTGTGTCCGAGCGAGCGTCAGGCCAGCCCGCACAGGCCAATCCAGGCGCTTCTCTCAGGCAAGCATGACAGCAGCGGTTGGATTGGGTGGGGAGCCTGTGATGAAGTCCATGGACTGCCGCGAGGTTGGAGGAGAGCTGGAGAAGAGCAGCGAGGCAGCGTTAGCGCAGGTAATTCTTTTATTTTTGGACTCCCCTAAACCCTCGGCCGGCCCTCCACTTTAGGTTGGTGGTGGCTGTCCCCACCAAAATGCCAGGATCACAGATATGATTGGGTACAGAGGGCAGGCTCTACATTATGCAGGAGACATTCCCTTCCCATGTCAACATGTAACACTTTATTTTGGCTCTAAGAGTGCACAGCTGCATCTCCCGATCTAAAATGAGTCATGTTCATTAAGAGGTACACAAACCGCTTTTTGGGGTCATTCTGAAAGAGGGGCTCACATCTCATCGCCTACCGCCAGAGTGCTTTTGGAGAAAAACTTGTGTATGGACCCAGCTTGAGCCTTTGGGCGAAAAAATTATTACTGAAATTACCGGAACAGAGAAACACTTTGAATGACTGGTTGAGAAGCGTGGAAATCAGTAAAACGTCGTTCAAGCCGCCGTTGCTACACAACAGTATTGATAAGGTTGCTTCCAAGAGAGGTGTTCTCCTGACAACCAGGGTATTCCCTGGGCAGGTGGTTGGGGGAGGGGGCGTTGCTTACTGTAACTGAAAATTACAGTATTCGTTGGGACAACTCTGCAAGTATAACCCTGATCATCAGAACCTTACAAAATTATTATGCTGTGGTGAAGAGTTCCATAAACACCTCTCCATTGAAACGTATCTGACAGGGTAGATTTTGAGCTGCTAAAAAAGGTAGGAAAGTGCATACCAGGTTACGTGTTTACCCTCGGAAGGTCGGGGCATAGGTGACGGCTGACTGGCACTACGGGAAGCTCCCAAGACTAGTGAATGGTACACATGGGTTTAGTTTGGATATATAAAGTGGCAAAAACTAAACTGTGTAAATCCAGCCTCGACATCCTGTCTTATTACAGGTGTTCGTGTACTTAAGGAGTCCCTCTCCACCTCCGTCATCCTGACGTTGTTTGGAATAAAATACTAGTTGAACTGGGTTAGTTCGAAGGATGGAAAACTTGACTGCTTTCTTTTTGCCACTCGCCCAGCCTCACTTCCTTGTTGTCTAGCATGAGGTTTCCTACACGTTTTTCTGATGTAATGAAGGTGACGTGTTCAATAATCCAATATCTGGAATTGGACCTATATACACCACCCACAGCCTGAATAAACACCAAACCCGACGCCCTTTAGGAGGGACACTGTGTGTTCTCGAAACCCCCCTCCCCCAAAAAATGTTTTAAGTTCTCACCGAGTCCATCTTTCTCCATCCTGAAATTCAAATACAACAAACGAACAAAAACCACCACCATTATCCACCATTTGCTGCAGAATCCTGGCTCCATGATTCCAGATGTTTTTATACGGAAATATACGTGATACACTACTTTACAGACTGTACAACAGGCATCAAAACAAAAGTTGTTCTTTCTTTTTTGGATCCATTTCACCAGGGATCGAAGCACCGTTTCAGCGAGTGAGACAGAAAGAGACGGGGCAGCTGACAACGGCAGATGAGGAAAAGTGGACATTTCAAAACTTTATGAATTCTACCTTAATACACTGGCACATGAAGAACCTCCACAACAGAAGCAGGCTGCACAACCAGTTCTTTCCTTGCCGCTCCTGAGACGCTACACGAATGAAACTTAACTACTGAAAAAGTGACAACGACGTCACGGCGCGCGCACATCCCGAATGGCCAATCACTGCATGGCTTCACATGCTGTGATTGGCCATGATATGCAGTCAGTGCTGAGGCAGTGTGCCACCCACCACCAGCCAATCCTGGCTAGGGGGGCACACTGCCTACTCGCCCTCTGGTGCCTTTGTAACCCCGGGCCCGGCTAAAGCAGCAACCCCCCCCCGCCCCTTCGGTCCCTCTGTGTCAGCCTTGTAGCGCATGCGTCGGCTAGGTGCAACCCTAAAATCCTCATGCGCAGAGACAGGGTCTCTGCGCATGTACTGCTGCTGGCCTTCTGCAGACTCAGGCTGTCACTCAAGCTGGGCTGGCCAGCCCCACCCCCTAAGCATCTGTTTTTTTTCCGGACTGAAGCGCAGCGCTGCGGGGCTTTCCTGTGTAATTATTTAATTGAGGTGCTGGCTGCTCTTGTCACGGTGCGTCCAGGGCTTAGTGGGGCTACGCCCCTACGCCCCAATGGACGCACCGCTGCTGGTTCAGTCATTAGCAAACACTGTGTCTTCAGCCATTCTACAGTCGCATGGACAAGGTTCTACTTCTGTTCACCCATCCACACCACTTGATGTCTCAGAGGAGAGTGACATTCCAGACCAGGCCTCATTTTCTGGGTATTGCACTAGAAGCAGCCACAGGCAGCAAGGCAGGGCATGGAGGACAGAGACACCATCCCCTAGGACAAGGACATCTTTCACTCAACATGACATCAGCTACCATGGAGTTGACACACAGGATCCTCAAGGGGTGTTGGAGGACAGGGATTCACATGTAACACAGGCATACCCCTCAAAAGGTACTCCCAAGGCCAGGGACACTCCCAAAGACAAGGACACTACAAAGGAAAGGGCACCTCCCAAGGCCAGGGACACTCCCAAGGACAAGGACACTACAAAGGAAAGGGCAGCTCCCAAGGCCAGGGACACTCCCAAGGACAAGGACACTACTAAGGAAAGGGCACCTCCCAAGGCAAGGGACACTCCCAAGGACAAGGACACTACTAAGGAAAGGCCACCTCCCAAGGCAAAGGACACTCCCAAGGACAAGGACACCTCAAAGGACAGGTAATGTACAAATTGTAATGTAAGGGACATTTCTATAGCGCTGCTTTCACTCCAAGGAGTATCTTGGCACTTCCCCAACCCAGATGGAAGAGTTGGAGGGAAAGGATGACTTACACTCTACACCACAAATTACACCAAAGCCCTACATGCCATATCGGACAAAGAGAAGATCCAGGTTTTTAATGCCTTCCTAAAAGAGGTTTCTTGCGATAGTGAACGTAAAAGGGGCGGAAGCTTATTCCAGGCTTTGGTGCCTAATACAAAAAGAGATTTACCACCTTTTGTGGCTAGCTTAAATCGGGGAGATATAAGTAGATTCTGACTGGCAGACCTCAAACAGCGCGTCGGGTGATATCTTTTAAAACCATTGCGTAGGTATTTTGGGCCTTGCTGATGAAATGCCCTAAAGGTAATTATAAGAATTTTAAACAAGATTCTTTTACCTATTGGCAGCCAGTGGAGGATGTTAAGTGCTGCTGAGGCTGAAGACCTACGGGGCCAACGCAATACAAGGCGGGCCGCCGCATTTTGAACCATTTGTAGCCTGTGGAGAACGGTTTTGTTAGCTCCAGCATATAAGCCGTTACAATAATCCAGCCTAGAATTTATTAGGGCCACTGCAACTGTTTTCCTCGCCGATAGCGGAAGTAGGTCAAAAAACTTCCTCAGTGCTTTTATGATCTGAAAGCACGTCCCAGCTACTGCCACAGCCTGAGATTTGAAAGATAGTTGGTCATCAAATTTGATGCCCAAATTGCGGACAGATGTAATAGTGTAGGGAGGGGCTTCTGCCTCCACTGGCCAACAAATTTTTGGGGAAAACAGATTATCTCTCCCGAATGGAAGAATTTCTGTTTTTCCAGCGTTACATTTTAAATGGTTGTTGGTCATCCATTTAAAAGTTGCTGCTAGACATTCCTTAAGATCTTCCTAAGCACCTGGCCGTTCCCTATCCAACACCAGAATGAGTTGGGTGTCGTCAGCGTATGAGATGGAACTGATCTGATAAGACGCGATCAGTTTCACTAGGGGTGCCATGTACAGGTTGAAAAGTACAGGACTGAGACTTGATCCCTGAGGGGCCCCTGAGCTGACGGCTTTAGCCTCAGACGGATATTGGCCCAACACTGTGACTTGGTGTCTGTTGCTAAGGAAATTCCTAAGCCAGGCCAAGACTTGTCCTCCTACCCCTGCGGCAGCCAATCGGTCTACTAAGATGTTATGTGAGACCGTATCGAATGCTGCCGACAGGTCAAGTAGGATAAGGACAGCCTTCTTTCCTTGATCCATAGCCGCCCGTAAGGTCTCTGCTGTAAAAAGCAGGGCCGTCTCGGTAGAATGTTCTGACCGGAACCCTGACTGGTTAGGATGGAGAATGTTATTCTTCTCCAAAAAGTTCGCCAGTTGACTGTTGACGAACTTTTCTGTCAGTTTAAACAGGACAGGTAACAAGGAAATAGGGCGCAGGTTGGAGAGGGTGGTGGGATCAGCGAGTGCCTTTTTTTGGAGAGGCTTGACAGCTGCAAGCTTCCAGTCATTGGGAATGTCTGCCGTAGTTAGAGAGGAATTAATAATCCTGTTGATTATAGGATTAACCATCGCTACTAAGGTATGTAACACTGGAGGAGGACAGGGATCAAACGGAGAACCTGATTTGCTGGCCAAAATAGCCTTAGAGGTATCTTCAAGAGATACTAGAGCAAATTCCTCGAAACAGGTAGAGGTATTCGTCTCCACTGTCTGTTCAGAGACCACCGGCGCAATAGGTCCTGGTGGAAAAGTCTTCACGATGGCAAGGATCTTATTGTCAAAGTAATCAGATATCGCATTACAGAGACCTTGAGATGGAGGGATCTCCTGCGATAAGGCTGACGGATTCATAAAATCCTTTACAATCTTGAAGATTTCTTTTTGTTCCTGGCCTGCCATGGATAAAGCCTGTAAATAATGATTTTTCTTTGCGGATTTTATTCCAGCATGGTACTTGCGTCTCGCTGCCCTGTAGATAATGCGGGCGGTGGCATCATAGTTTCTACGCCTCCTTCGCTCCAGAGTTCTAACCTCGCCTAGCTCAAGTTTCAAAGCCATTGAGAACCAAGGGGCACTTTTTTTGGTCCTAATGGTTTTTGAGTTATTATTTCTGGATGAGCTTAACAGGGCTCCCGCTCTGGTAATCCAGTCACAAAAGGTCTGATTGTCTATAGAGGTAAGATCGGTTAGGACTGGTATACTAACTTTTAACTGTTCAACCACATCAGGTCTACTGGGTAATAATTTCCAGTTAGGAGCAGGTTTAGTTTTAGGATTATTTATGTGCATCGTAGGGTTGGCGATGGACTTCGAATTCCATACAATGTTAAAAGGAATAAAGAAATGATCGGTCCAAGTCTGAGGACTAGGGGATTTGACTCTCAGGCTGATGGAATTAGAACAAATGCAATTCAACACATGTCCCGCCTGATGAGTGGGTTCCCGATTCAAGAGCGTAAGTCCTAGTACATCGATGATGTCCATAAAGCAACCTACTCCAGGTTCTTTAAGGGAATCTAGATGCAGATTTAAATCACCCAATACTGAGAAATGGGAGAATCTAAGTGCTAGTTCACTCAAGACGTCGCCCACAGTTTCCAGGTACACTACAATGGACAGGGACACTACAAAGGACAAGCCTACTCCCAGGGACAGGGCACCGACCACGGATCAGGCACATTCCAGAGACAGTTTACCTCCTACGGCCAAGGCACCTCACAGGGCCAAGGGTTCTCCCATGGACACGAGCACCATTAAGGACAGGCATACATCACCCCTGCCTGCCCTGAGGCTGATGTTGGTGAAGGAAACTTTATTGACAATTCGTCTTCCGGTACCCTACCCCTTTGGATTTATTGGGTCCCTCTCTTTTGTTAAAGAAGGAACGTAAGACACATGTGTCTGCGGTGGAGTCCCCCCATACCTCTACTCCCATCCACACCCCGCAGAAGCAGAGGAAGGAGTACACTATTGTTGCATCCCCCATTACACATGATGCTGAGGGCAGAAGGCGGACAGGTCAGGATGCGTCACAGCTATGATACGGTGCATTAGAGGGGTCATGGTGCGTCGTGAAAGCCAGGTTGATCTTGGAATCAGCCCCAGTGTCATCTCCGCCACATTCTTGCTGAGCCTGGAGATGTCGTCCCAGCGCTTGTGGCAGTGTGTGTGTCGTCTATTGCACACCCCCACTGCCCGTACATCACGTGCTATGGTCCTCCACACGGCCTTGCGAAGGTGAAGCTTGACCTATCATGATGGGAGACAAGAGGGAACGTCAGTGGACAGTTGGACATTCACAAACATGGTAGAAACACGTATCTTTCAGCAGCCATGCTCAGTACAACACATGTGAAGGTCCCACAGCACACCGCCAAGCTTGCAGAAGGTAGGAGTCAGTGACCACCTCATGCACACCAACATGTTCCCCACTGCACTTACCACCTGTCCGGGTGCACCGTAGAGCCGTTCATAGTGGCGGAGCATACCGTCCACAAGGACATCCAGCTCCGCGGCGGTGAAGGGACGAGACCGGATCTCTCGCACTCTCTGCATGGCAAGGTCCACGACTGTGGCACTACAGCAGCAGTTGTTGGATAGCTCAGCAGCAGCAGGTCGAGGTGATGGTCGCAGGCAGCAGTTGTTGGATAGATCAGCAGCAGGTTGAGGTGATGGTCGAAGGCAGCAGTTGTTGGATAACTCAGCAGCAGCAGGTAGAGGTGATGGTCGCAGGCAGCAGTTGCTGGATAGCTCAGCAGCAGCAGGTGGAGGTGATGGTCGCAGGCAGCAGTTGTTGGATAGCTCAGCAGCAGCAGGTCGAGGTGATGGTCGCAGGCAGCAGTGGCTGGAAGCAGTGAATGTGTGCTGCAGAAATTCACACATTTATAGGGCCCTGAGCTCATATCAGTGGCACACGTCTGCAGCAATTGGTTTTCCCTGGATGCCTCATTCAAAATGATTCAGAAAAGGTGGTGGTGATGGACAGAGCATCTGAATTAAACAGAACACTCATACCCAGTCAAAAGATCAGGGCTTGATCCATCACCGTTTTTTAGCTCACTGCACCATCCCAGTTCAGAACCTGGCTACATGCAAATTAGTCTGTCCCTGGCCCAGTGCATCATGGGAACAGGGCAGACCAAACTACCAAACCAATTCTTTACTGGAAAGGAAACAAGCTTCCGGGGACCGGTTTCTGGCATTACAGCCGTCTTCGGCCCGGCTTGCTTGAATCCTGATGGTGCAGTGAGCAAGGGACTCATGTCTGAGCATACCCTTCCACTCCTATAGTGGCCAAAACGATTCAGAAAAGGGGGTGGTGATGGACAGAGCATCTGAATTAAACAGAACACTCATACCCAGTCAAAAGATCAGGGCTTGATCCATCACCGTTTTTTAGCTCACTGCACCATCCCAGTTCAGAACCTGGCTACATGCAAATTAGTCTGTCCCTGGCCCAGTGTATCATGGGAACAGGGCAGACCAAACTACCAAGCCAATTCTTTACTGGAAAGGAAACAAGCTTCCGGGGACCGGTTTCTGGCATTGCAGCCGTCTTCGGCCCGGCGCGGTAGTGCGCACATGCATTTGGTGGGGTGTGACCGTGATGGTCCCTGACCATGCAGCATATGTCATGCACAATTGCAGTATCAAGGATCATCTTCTGTGTTGGGGGAAAGCGTACCCGGATGGCGTGTGTACACACACTGCATGTCTCCGCACACATGTAATGTTCATAGTTGTACATGTGTGTCAGGACATGTCCGGAGTGCATCAAGAATCATGATGTCAAGTCAATGGCCCGTGTCCACGTGTGTCATTCATGTCCATTTGTTGCATGTGTGGTCATACTATTGACCTTGCCAGTGGTTAACAAAGGCCAGTGATGTGCACCCAAGTTGCGTCAGATGTGCATGGCGATATGTTGACGTCTTGGTTTTCCGGACACACCTTTCCATTTGTACACATCTACACAGTACATCAAGGCTGTGTACCCAAATTCAGAATCTGTTGTGAGTGTGTGGTATGTGTGTGCAAGTAGCAATGATGGGGGTATACATGCATTCTGTGTATGTGTATGTGTATGTGTGTCGCCTGTTGTGTGCCCATGCATGTCATGTGAGGATGTCCAGCATTGTAGGTGGGGTCATGGGTGCATGAAGACAAGGAGGGTGTGTTCCATGTTCGTGTTGTGTGTGCACGTCCATGTGTGTCTCTGGGGACGCTTGTCCACACTTGTGCCCTCAGTCATGTGTTGTTGGCAGTTCCTTCAACATGTGTGCACGTTACATTGGACATGTTTGCACACAGGATGTTGTTTGTGGGTGAACATTGTGTGTGTAGTTAGCTGTAGTGCCTTATATATCAGTCACGTCACACATAGAGTCAGTGTCTGAAACATGCATTATATGTATTGTGTTGGTCAAGATGTGATAGTGTGGCACAGCTATGCGGTGTTGGTCAATTGACATCTGCTCCCATCTACTCCCACACAGGAGGGCTACAAATGTGTATCGACCATTCACTGTGCTGGAGGACATGGTTAACGAGGAGGTGATCCGCAAAATCCGCCTTGACCGTCATAGATAGCAGGAGTTTGTAGCCCAATTGGCACCTCATCTGCAGCCACGCAGGACATATCCAGGAGCTATTACACCCACAGCAAAGGTGATGGTGGAACTTCACTTCTTCGCAACAGGCACTTTCCAGTACATAGTTGGTCATGCCGGGGGGATGTCACAATCCATGTTCATCATGGTGCTGCGGGATGTTCTGAATGCCATGATGCATTACAAGGATGATTACATCCATTTCCCACAGACGGCAGAGTTGGCAGCAGTCAAAGGGGACTTCTATGCCCTGGGCCGGATACCACACGTAGTGGGTTCCATTGATGGCACACATATTGGTCTCATTCCACCCCAGGCACGTGAACCTGTATATCTCAATCGAAAGCACTACCATGCGACCAACGTACAAGTCCTGGTATCGAGTGAGACGGCAGATACAGCGCGCAATTGAAAAATGATGGGGTGTGGACAGTGAATAGATGCGTTCCACATGGCCAGAGCGCAGTATAAACGAAAGGATTTTACTGTCATCCTTTTCTGAGAGGCCACTTATGCCTTGTATACCCTTGACGCTCAACAAACTATAAAATAATAAGAAACGACAAATATTCTTTTTCAAAACAGCCATATATGAAAAGATCTTTACTGACAAAATTTAAAACCGTGATGGCAATTGCCTCGTAAAAAGATTTGTGTGACAACATTGAAATCCGTAGACAAACTTTTCGCCCTGAAGAAGTCCTACGGACGAAACGCGTTGGCTACGTTTCTTCATTTTAAAATTTTGAAAATTGTTAATAAAAGCAAAGAAAAAAAGAACCTCCAGTCCTACTGAATTGTCTCTTTGAAGAATGTATTCAATGTTATTGTAAATGATATATTGTGTGGGGTGCTGTACCATTGTGCTGCTTTGAACGTACAAGTGGTGTGCCTGGCTGACAACATCATCTCCCATGTGTGTGCCAGATTTACCCGGTCCGCACATGACTCCCACATCCTGCGGAGCAGCATTGTCCCCCAACTGATGGCTAATCTGCGTCCAGAACGTGCGTGGCTTGTAGGTGAGTGTTCTGTGAGGATTATTGTGTTGTATGTGTGCCATGGTGTTCCCACCAATCCTGGTAATGATGTATGTGTCTGTTATCCCCCACCTAGGTGACTCTGCGTACCCAAACCGGCCGTGGCTGCTGAGCCCCATACGGAATCCTACTACCCCTGGTGAAATGCGTTATAATGAGGCCCATGGGAGGACACGTCGAGTGGTGGAACGTACTTTTGGACTGCTGAAGTCTAGGTTTTTCTGCCTGGATAAAACCGGAGAGGCCCTGCCATACTCACCAGGCAAAGTATGCAAAATAGTGGTTGCCTGCTGCATGCTCCACAACCTGGCCTTACGCAATAATATTGCACTGATCATGGACCCTGAAGACCAACAGGTTGCTCCGCCTCCCATCCTAACCATGTCCACTGATGAGGATAGTGGGGAGGAAGAAGGTGTGAACCAGAGGCGTCAGATCATTGATCGCTACTTTCCATGAATGTGAGTAACTACCTCTTGTGCTGCTGGTCAATGCTGGTGATGTGTGGATGTGGTGTGTGAATGCTGCCTGTTCTGGTATGTTCTGTTTGCAAATGGGTGTGTGAGATGGTGTACATGCAATGCTCCCTGATGAGTGTCCTGTGAGCCACTTAATTCATGATGAGTGTGGTTTGTGGGATGTTGCAGTACGGTGTGGTGTGAAGGGTGTGATTCAGTTTCCTGACCACTGCTTGTTGTTCTCTCATTATCCCTAGGTCACTCCCACAGAGGCATGATTCTCAAGAACATTGATCCCTGCACCTGGTAATGACAACTTATAAGACAAACATGTGATTAAAACATGGAGGTCACACAGCATTGAGTGTTTACATGGTGTTTATTAACAGGTTGTGGATTGATGTTAGTGCATATTTACAAGTAGGTGTTGGAGGGAAGTGAGAGTTGAAGGTCATGGCAGATGAAAACACTGTGGGGACACCACATTGTGTGATGTACACCTAGTCCAACAGACGTGTGCCAATGCTTGGCATTGTGGGGCGGGATAGTTTGCAGGGTCAATGGCAGGCTCAAGGAAGGGTGAAGTCAGTGGCGGCCGCTCTTCAAGCGGGTAGGTGGTGCATTGCCACTGCTCTCAGCTGGATCCAGCCTCGGACGACCCCTCTGTCTTGGAGCCGGAGCGGAGACAGCTGTGGGGGCAGGTTGGTCAGGGACCACCTCCCTGTCAGTGGCCTCAGGTGATGGTGGCGGTGGTGTTGGTGTCCTGTCCCGCTGGGCACTTGGGTGAGGGAGAGGTGGTGTGGCGCGGGATAACCACTCCCTCCAAAGAGCATTATGCTGCCCCATGAGGTCAACTATTTGGCCAATGCGAGTGTCTATCGACCGTAACAGCTGGCAGCTCTGTAGCGAGTCTTGGTGGGCCCGATCCGCCTGTGCCTGCGACCGCTCATAGGAGGCATGGACTCTGGCGATGGCATCCAGGGTCTCCCTCCCAGGATGGGGTGGGTCTCGTTCCCGACCTCGCCTAGCACCTGCACTCCTGTTTGTGAGCTGTGGCTTCACCTGTGTCCTCTCCCGTCCACTCTCCCTGCTAGCCTGAGATGTCGATGCCCATCATCGGACGATGGGTCAGGCAGGGTGGCACAGGCAGGAGTGGTGGTGGTGGTGGTGGTGGTAGCTGCACAGCTCACAATGGCAGGTGTTGGTCTTGTGACACTGGCCAAGGTGGTGGAGGCCGGGATGTCCTGGGAGCCAGATGGCACTGGGAGTGTGCTTGGCCCAGCATCGTCCTCTGCACCCGAAGTGTCAATGGGATCCTCATCAGAGAGTCCGGGCTGTGAGGGGGGCGACTGGTGCTGGCGGTTGCTGCTTTCACCTGTCAAGTTGCGATCACCTGAGGAACAAGAATTTCAGAATCAATGCTGTGGACATGACAGGTTTTTGGTTGTAACATTACAAATCACTATGGAATCAGGACATGGTTGTTGTTGTCATCATGTTGTTGTGGTTGACAGAAAAGGACAATATGGTGGCGTGGAGGTGGGGAGACAATACTTGGATATGTGTGGTCCGGTCCTGCTATTGGATGGTGCCCCTGTGAAGATGTCTATCTACCTGTAAGTTTGAAGGAGGAGATGCACTGGTCATCAAATGGTGGTCAGACTCCATCTTGCTCTGGGATGAGACATGGGGCCTGTTGGGAGTTGTAGTGCTGGTCTCTCAAACCCCCCACCCACCTCCACCCTCCCTGTCGACATGGGGTCCTGTTGGGAGTTGTAGTGCTGGTCTCTCACACACCCCATAGCATATGCAGGAATTACTTTCCCTAGGGACATATCGAATTAGCCCATAGTCAACAGTAAAAATAATAATAATGAAGGGTCCAAGCTAGATCCTAATGAGTGTAAAGGTGGACACACAGCTGTAGTTGGCATATTAGGGGGTATTAGGTCATACACCATGGACACTGTGCGAATTATGCTCAATAGGGCGCATGAGGTGAGACTGTAAAGGGAAATTGATTATACCCTACAGGAGCTAGGGGTGTGGGCAATGGCGTGGGCAGTGATCACAAGGTACCGTTTCTCGTTAAGCTGCCAATTCAGGGTTAGTATGCAGAGGGTATGAAACAGATTCTAGTGACTACTGTTGGAGATTACTTAAGTACAGAACTCCATGGAATTTCATCATTCAATCCGGACAGGTGGGTCTCACACACCCCACCCACCTCTCTCACACCCCCCACCCACCACCACCCTCCCTGTAGACATGGGGGACTGTTGGAGTTGTAGTGCTGGTCTCTCACACACCCCACCCACCTCTCTCACACCCCCACCCACCACCACCCTCCCTGTAGACATGGGGGCCTGTTGGGAGTTGTAGTGCTGGTCTCTCACACCCCCCACCCACCTTTCTCACACACCCCACCCACCACCACCCTCCCTGTCGACATGGGGGCCTGTTGGGAGTTGTAGTGCTGGTCTCTCACACACCCCACCCACCACCTGCCTCCCTGTGGACATGGGGGCCTGTTGGGAGTTGTAGTGCTGGTCCCTCATGCACCCCACCCACCTCTCTCACACCCCCCACCCACCACCTGTAGACATGGGGGCCTGTTGGGAGTTGTAGTGCTGGTCTCTCACACCCCCACCCACCTTTCTCACACCTCCACCCACCACCACCCTCCCTGTCGACATGGGGGCCTGTTGGGAGTTGTAGTGCTGGTCTCTCACATACCCCACCCACCACAACCCACACTGTCGACATGGGGGCCTGTTGGGAGTTGTAGTTCTGGTCTGTCACACACCCCACCCACCACCACCCTCCCTGTCGACATGGGGGCCTGTTGGGAGTTGTAGTGCTGGTCTGTCACACACCCCACCCACCACCACCCTCCCTGTCGACATGGGGGCCTATTGGGAGTTGTAGTGCTGGTCTCTCACACACCCCACCCACCTCTCACAGCCCCCCACCCACCACCACCCTCCCTGTAGACATGGGGGCCTGTTGGGAGTTGTGGTGCTGGCTGCTTTGACAACATGCAAGGCTGGGAACGTAGGAGGCAACATTTGTGTTTGGTCATGGTGGGTGCATTTGAGCCCAGGACTTCATATTTGGGTGACTATGTGGCCCACATGCATGGATTGGAGCCTGGGAGATGTGTCTTGGCAGTTGTGCAAGGCAGACCATGGCAGTGTGATAGTGGTCATTTTTTTGTACTTACCAGCCTCTAGTCCCTCTTCGATTCCTTCCAGGCTCTCAGGGTGCAGTATGCCCAGCACCTTCTCCTCCCATTCTGCAAATGGTATAGGCTCCGGGGGAGTGCCGCCGCCAGTGTGGTGTGCCCGCAGGTGGTTCTTGGCCCTGATACCTTTCCCCCTTGCCTTGAGGTCGTGCCAGCGCCTCTGGATCTCGAGTTTGGTGCATGGCACGGTCCCTGACGCATTGACTCTGGTCACTATCCTGTCCCACATGTTTTTTTTGGTTGCCAAGGTGGTCTGCTGGACTAGGGTACCGAACAGATGTGGTTCGACACGGATGATTTCATCCACCATGCCCTTCAACTCACTGTCTGTGAATTTGGGGTTTTTCTTGGGTGCCATGGTGTGTGATGTGCAAGGTGTTGGTGTGGTGGGGTGGGATGTGCAGGTGTGTGGTGTGTAGGGATGGTGTTGTGGGGGTTTGTGTGGTGGGTGTGTTTGTGTGCAGGTTGTATGTGTGTTTGTGTGTGTATGCTGTTTGTGGTATTCTGCCTCTTTCTTGCTGCTATGCTGTGATGCAAAGGATTGTGGTAATGGGAGGGATTCATTTTATACTCTGTGTGGTGGTTGTGTCCCAATGGTTGTTGCCAGTCAGGTGTTCTGTGGGTGTGGTGACTTGGGTGCATTTTTCGGTGCTTGGGAGGGGGTGTCATTGGGGCGTGCAGTTGTTGGGGGTGGGTGTTTCAGGTGCGTGTGTGTCCCGTTTAGTGTGTTTTCTATTTACTTCTGTCAGCCATTTTGGAATCGGTTTGACGGCAGGGATGTTGTTCGTTTGGTCCTTCCGCAGTCATTCTCCGTTTGTCGAAGCATTGTTTCCGCTGCGGTCGAGGGAGGTGGTGAGTTCCGTTGGAATGGCGGCGTTATCCTAATCGTGCGGCCGGAACCTCCGCAGGTATTGCGGCGGTTGGGCCTGTTTCCGCGGTCATGTTCGTCCACGGCGGAGGGTGTTTCTTTGGTACCGTCCGCTTACGGCGGTCTTTGGTGTGATCCGTCCACCGCGGATGGTGTTTGCTGTGATCCGTCCGCTGCGGTCGGTGTTTCTTGACAGACATATCCTAATCGCAACTGCGGATTATCCGCGGTGCGGTCAGGAGTGTTTTTGCCGCGACCATGGCGGACGGGACACGTTTCCGTCCGCCATCCTAATAGGCCTCTAAGTGTGTCAGCCCTTCCCATTCTTCCCTGCCCAGGAAGACCCATCAGAATGCAGATGAAAGCAGATCAGCACTCAGAATCCAGATTAGCCTCACTTTCCTGTATCCGTGGTTGTCTAAAGGGAATGCACAAAGTGTAGCTGTCACCAACCCAGACGTGTATTGGAGACAGGCTGTAAGCCACAAAGAGCAGTAAGGTCAGAGAAATGTCCACTTTCTAAAAAGGGCATTTCTAAAAGAGTACTGTTAAATCCAACTTGATCAGTAAGGAGGATTTATCATTACCATTCCAAAGATATGAAACATGAAAAACCTACCCATCTCTTATCAAGAATTACAGCTTGAACGTTTATTAAGGAATTCCCATAGCTAGCCTATGAGAGTGGTAGGCCACACAGTAGCGGAAAACGACATAGACTGTTTGTCACTATCAGGACATGTAAAGCATAAAAGTACATGTCCTACCTTTTACTTACATGGCACCCTACTTTTGGGCTAATTAGGACTTACCATAGACGTGGCGTATATCTAATAAAAGGGGAGTTTGAGGCCTGGCAAGGTGTTTTAATTGCCAAGACAAAGTGGCAGTAAACTACACACACGGTCACTGCAGTGGCAGACCTGAGACAGGTCTGAAAGGCTACTTCTGTGGGTGGCACAATCAGTGCTGCAGCCCAGTAGTAACATGTGAAGTATAGGCCTGGGTATGGTATACCATTTTTTATTTTTTATTTTATTTTGTATTGAGCAGAGCAGATGGCAATAAAAACATTTATACAGTGAACAATACTCCAGGGATCGTTATCAACATTGAGCAAAATCTAGTAAAATCCGATAATTCATAACATTCAGCAATAATCATCAATATACAATTTGGTACAAAGCAAAAAAAAATACGTAACAAGAAAGTGCCAAGTGCAATCATTTTCCAGTCACAGTTTCAATAATTAAAGTGCAGGTAGTGCAAAATATAATAATCTAGCCCAAGCTACTTATGCAAGATCCCTCCACCAGAGAAGTGTTGACATGCCTGGCCTAGACTATTTATATTAATAAAGTGTAATGTGCTAAAGTGCTAAATATCCAAAATATATTTTCCCCTTAATTTGAAAACCTTCTATTCGGACAATAGACCTACCCACAAAGAAGTGTTGCCAAACCTATCCTGCACTTCTTGTATTAATAAGGTATTACTTATTAAAGTGCTATGAGACAGTAGTGGGTTGACTACTGTTAAAGAATTTCAATTTTTGGGTGGATTTTTGCGTTGCCCCAACTCTTTTGGCATAAGCCTCTTCAAATTTTTTTGTCTGTCTCATTTTATTTACCCATTTAAAATAAGATGGTACCTCCTCTGATTTCCAATTTTGGAGGATTAGAGAATGGGCGACTAAAGTACAGATTGCTATATAGATTTCTTCTGCACTGGATAAATCAGTTCTCTTTATTGAGATGTCAAAAAGGGCAATCTCAGCTTTGGGTTCAAATACCTTATTTATAGCCTGGCTTATTGAAGAAAACATTTTGCTCCAAAAAATCTCAAGATTCGGGCATGTGTAAGAAATATGAAGCCAATCACCCCCCTCATGCAGCTGACATCTAAAGCATGTATTTTCTCCTTTATTGAAAGCTTTGGGAGTTAGATAGGCCAGCCGGCGGGATAGAAAAGACATCCTCTTAAAATTGGCCGCCCTAAGAGCCTTACCTCCTAACTAGGAGATCCGCTCCCATTTCTGCCTCGAGAAGGAGCAATTGGTTTCCTGAGATATTTTAGCCAGAATTTCATCGACCAGAGGAGATTCTTCACCCTTTCTCAGAGAATTAAACCAATTCCCCACTCTTTTTAATTTCACTTTATACAGTGCATTAGCTGAAGGCTTTGATATTACACCTGCTGATAAATTATATTTATTTATAAAGTTTATAATCTGCAGAAATTCCGTAAATCCTGTTTTTAATTTATTATCAGAACTTACCAGAACCTCTTGCCAGGTAATAAGTTTCCGCGATGTAAAAAAAGAACCCAAATCACCAAAACCAGAGTCTCTCCGCTTTTTTAGCTTACTCAAATGAATTGAAGCCCCAAGATCTTGCACTCCTCTAATTTCAAGTAGTACAAACCACCACCGCCGCCTTCCTGTTTAAAAAAGGACTGTAATCTATATGAAAAATCACGGATAGTCTTATACCTGGTCTTTTTTGGTAATTTCGCTGTTTTAAAAAATATCGGAACATGTGAACCTGCCTCCTGTACCATTTTTTCATAAAAAAACATGTCAAGCAGTCAATTGGGCTCCAGTAAAAGTGCTGTGAGATCCATAATAGCTGCCATATAATAAGTACGTATATACGGTAGAGCTAGGCCCACTTGTATAGTTCCCAACTGTAATGTACTCAATTTCACCCTTGAAACGTTCTTATTCCAGACAAAATCCCCTAACATGGACTCCATCTCTCTAAAATAATAAGGATTAATCTTTAACGGTACATTTATAAAAAGAAAAAACAATAAAGGAATGATCAACATTTTAATAAGTGCAACCCGGCCAATCAAAGTTAATGGTAAAAGAGTCCATCTCTCCAGCAAAGTTTTAATTTTATTTCGCATTGTTAAAAAATTCAAGCTAAATAATTGTTCGAACTGATTGGAGACATAAATACCCAGGTATCTGATCAGTTCTTTTTTTTAAAGCTTGTGATCTTAAATTTAAAGGTAGAAAGTTACAATCCGAATTCAGTACCAGTACCTCGGTTTTATTTTGATTAATTTTATATCCACCAATCAGCTCGAATCGACTAAATTCATGTAATGCTTGATCAAGATTTAATTTGTCAGGATATAGATATAAAATAATATAATTGGCGAATAATTTAATTTTTGCCATTCCTGCTATGGGTGGCTTAATTTCAGGATTTCCACGTATTCTTATCGCTAGTGGCTCAATAAAAAAAGTAAACAGGATGGGGGACATCGGGCAGCCATGCCTGGTACCACGATTGATATTAATTGCACCCATTGAATTGGCATTAACTACCACCCTTGCTTGAGCATCCTGGTAAATATTTTTCAACATATTAATTATCTGAGCCGGAAAGCCAAATATTTGCTTACTGATGAATAGTGCTTCCCAATTTACCAGGTCGAAAGCCTTTTCGGCATCGACCATTGAAATTAAAGTTGGAATTTTATTATTAGAAACAAAGTCTAGAGCCTGTTTTAGAAACCCGGTATTTGAAGACATAGACCTTCCTGCCACAAAGCCTGACTGATCAGAGTGAATTAACGCCTGGGCAATCGGGGAGAAACGCTGGGCCCATATTTTCATTAAAATCTTAAAATCAGTGTTAAGAAGGATGATCGGCCTATATGAATTGACGTCCTCAAGTTCCCCTTATTGACAAAACTAACAATAATGGACTCTTTAAAGCTCAAAGGAACCGATCCTCCCAATCTGACAGCATTAAATAATTTAACCAAAAAAAGGAGTCAATTCTTTAGCAAAAGTTTTATAAAATTCAATTGGGATCCCATCTGCACCACACGCCTTTGGCCCGGCAATTAATTTCACCTTATCTAAAATTTCTAAAGCTAAAATGTTGCTCTCCAATTGATCAGCTAATGGGCCGGGTAAGACGGGAAGATTAACTTCATCAAAATGTTTATAGATAAGATCTGTCCCTACCTCATATTTCGTGGAATATAGCTGAGAGTAGTGATCCATGAATACTTGAGCTATATCATCTTTATCTCTAACAATGTTTTGCGTCTTGGGATCGATAATCTCTGCTATTAAGGCTTTCTCTTGTTTAGTTTTTGTTTGCCCTGCTAGCATTTTTCCTACCATTTGGCTCTCCTCATATACTCTTTGTTGATAGGTTTTTGAGCTATTGATTTCCTCAATTACAAAAACTTCTTTTAAGGCTGCCTTCGCCCTTTCTAATTGCAAAGCCGCATATTCACTCCCCTGAGGTGTGATGTATCTGAAGTTTATAGCATTAGACACATCCTGTTGAAGCTGGTTGATCTTATCACGCCTCTCTCTCGTCTGTGCGGCTGCGCGCGCAATCATCTGGCCTCTAGTGGCTGCTTTAAACCCTCCCCAAACTGAGAAGATTTCTGCAGGACCTTCATTTAGGTTAAAGAACTCTAATATCCATTCTTTTGTTTGAGCTACCCAATTGAGATCTTGGAGGAGTAGACGATCCATCTGCCACCTGGATTGAGCCTTTCACCCCCTTCGATCGCAAACTCAACTGTTATTAAAGAATGATCTGAGGGGGATTAATCACTATATGGTATCTAAAACCTTCAGGGATCGTGAAATAAGAAAAAAATCAATCTGCGAGGCCGTGTGGAAATGGTTAGAAAAGCAGGTAAATTTCGCAGCGGTCGGGTTGCATTTACGCCATTGATCTACCAATAGATGTTCCTGCTTTAGGGCTTCCAAGACTTTCTTTGTTTGGGGTTTCAGCTCTTTTTTATTCTTATTTGAGATGTCTTTTTTAAAATCTTGAATGAAATTGAAATCCCCACCCAAAACTATTTTCCCGGGGACCCTCTAAGTAGCTCGGTGATCCTAATTAACTGTGTAGTGTCATCAATTATCGGGCCATAATAGTTTATAAAATTTTAAATCATCCCATTCAGTTTGGCCTCAACTCAAAGCCATCGCCCAACCGGATCTCTGCTTATTTGTCCAAATTCCCAAGGAAGACTACGGCAAAAATATATAGCTACCCCTCTTTTAGCTAGCCCGGCAGAGGCAAAAAACACATGAGAGAAACACCTAGGAAGATATAGTTTAGGAAAATTTGTTTTCAAGTGGGTTTCCTGATAAAATACTACCTGTGGCGAGCAGGATACTAGCCACCTTATTAACGCTCCATATTTGGACTTATTTAAAATCCCATTAACAATAGATATAGTGCGACACCTATTGATCATTCTTTATCCTGATTTTCAAACATATAGACATCAAAAAAGAAAAAAACTGCTGCTATAAACGTACTTAGCCATTTTCTTGAAAGCTTTTGCTCCAATGCCCCTGCTACTGCTCCCTTTGCTGCTAATCTTTTTAACCCCCCTGACCCTCCCCCTACCCTCTCAAACCATCCCCCACAAGAGGTGAACCCCCACACTCTCCACACACACACCACCTCTTACCCCCCTCAGCTACTTTAAAGGGTGCCATGGATCTGCACCTAGGCTGACCCTCCCCCCGTGATATATATATATATTGCAAACAATCTGTCTAAAGGAAACAAATTAACAGTAATACATTCATTGATTCCTATTTGATTCGTATTTTCATCATCAGCCAAATTCTTAAAAAAGGAAAACCTTCCAACCCGTTGATAGTAAGAAAAGACAAACATCAGTCTAACAACATATTGAGGCCCTGAAATCTCCTTGAGAAGATCCTGGGCATCCTCTGTATTAGCAAACATGTGGAATTTCCCCTTGACAAGCACAAGTAGTTTAGACTGTTGGGCAATTGATGCCTGTGCGCCTTGTGCCTTGAACAAAAAAGCAGTTTGACAAATTCCTTACGCCTCCGGGCCGCAGCAGCAGACATGTCTGGAAAAAATCTACAGTTTTAAGTCTCATTCACTGGGAATTGCTTTTGTTGTATGGCCTTGGCCAGGATCTTCTCCTTTATCTGATATTCTGAGAAATTAACCAAGGTTGTACGTGGGCCACTCGAACTTGGCAAAGGATGGAAAGGACCTCTATGGGCCCTGGTAATTGTCAAATCTCCACTAAACTCAGGAAGAACTTTTTCCTTAATAAAGGACTCCACCCGTTGTGGTACTTGAGCACCCTCCACCCTCTCTGGTACTCCCATTATACGCAGATTTGGACAGCGTGATTGTTTTTCCAACTCCTCCAGTTTATTTTCTAACGAATTTCTATCCTTAGTTACTTCACGTACTTTCATAAGCAGTCTGGACATCTGATCCTCCAACTGAGAGATCCTAGTCTCGGCTTCCTGTATTTTAACCAGAAGACATGCTACTGCATCCTCTATTTTGCCTAATCATGAATGAAGAGAAGCAATTTCATTCTCCTGTGACCCCTTCAAGGCTCAAATTTCCTCAAGAATGAGGTTAAGCAGTGTTTTAATATCCAACTGTTTGGTAGTTGCAATTGCTGCTAGATCATCTATTAGAGTCTCTAGAGATTCTGAAACAGGATCTGAGGCTGGAAAGTGTATAGTATCAGTCACTTCCTGATCCTGGTTGTGAGTCAATTGCAGTCTTTTAAGGGCCTTCTACTTCTGAGTATGAACTTTTTGCTGTTTTTGCTGTTCCTGAGGCCCCGGGGAAAGTGTCGGGTTGCTGTCACTCAAAATCTGGTCCTGCCTTGACTGCAACGGCTGAACAGACGGTTGCAATGCTGAGTCTGCGAAAGGACAGAATTCAGCAGGTTGGAATTCAAATTTTGCAACAGGAGAGTTGAGGTTAATGGTGACGCTGGAGGGTTTTGGGCAAGCGGGAGGGCTGGAAACACTGAGGAAGTGCCAGGCGAAGACGGTGAACTTAGGTCCAATGGATGCTGGCGCGGGGAGGCAAGAACAATGACCGCAGTCTGAGATGGATTAGACTGAGGAGAGATAGGTTGTGCTGATTTTTTCACAAAAAGAGGAAACTCCTTCATCCTCTTTTCCTCCTTTTTACCACTTTCATGTGTTCCTGCCTTATCCACTACCCGGCTACCAGTGTCGCCCGGCCCTCTAGTGGATACTGATGAGGAGGTTCTAACTCCCTGCAGTGTCCCAGGAGGCTCTGCTGCTGGTTCCAATGCTGGTTCTTCTTCCTAGCTCTCAAAGCTAGAATTAAGTTCAGAATGATTCCCCAACAGTCCGGCTCTGCCTCCCCCCACGGATGAAACTTTGTTCTGTGCCTGAGCCAAGCGCGTCCCAGCTTTTAGGCCAGTGGCTGTTTCAACCCTGGATGTTAGCTGATTCTGCTTATTGTGTCGCCCCATAGTAGTTCCAACCAAGGGGGCCCCAATAAAAATGAAGAAGTTAAGCAGTGAAGCTACTTTCAATCAGGGCTTCAACTGACAAAAAACAAAAAAAAGGGAGAAAAAAATATATATATATATCTTATTGCTGCTGCTCAGTCTGCTATATTTCTCTTCCCCTTAATCCACCACCATCTAGGCTCCGTCCTGCCAATGTCCTTGCCACTCGTTGCCTCTCCTCACCTCTCTCCCCCTTCTGAACATTTCTCTCCCGCTGACTACTCGCAAACTCAAGTGCCCCGTGTCTACTCCCACGGTGCCTGCATCCAAGCACAGTCCAGGCTCACTCCTCATCAAGCAGAGTCTAGAAGCCGTCGAGAAACCACTCTACTTTCTGTGATTTAATTCTGCCCAAAAAAGCTTCTCCTGCGCTTTCTCACTGACTCCATATCCCGCAGCACTTTCTCCGCCAAACCGCCAAACTGCCAAAACCGCGATGTCCACAAGCACGGACATCAGCACACGCTGGTACTGCCGAGGTGCGTCTCCATTACCACAGGGGGGCATGGTCTCTTACGGCTATCCGGAGGTATGGCTCTCCAGCATAGCAGAAGCCTAGAATAATCCTATGTTATACCATTTTACAAGGGACTTACCAGTACAACAAATATGCCAATCAGATATACATCAATGGCATCATGTTTAGGGGAGAAGCACATGCACTTTAGCACTGGTTAGCAGTGGTAAAGGCTCAGAGTCTCAAGGCCAACAAAAAGAATCAGCAAAACATTGATGTAAAAATGCCAAAATGTTCAGGGGAAGACCATCCTAAGATTGCCAGGTCTAAAACGGTGTCAGCCTATTTAGGTCTCACCAGTGTGTGGAAAGCAAAAATAATTGGCGTGAGCATGAGCTGAAGCCATCTTGTGTGTGGCATCCATTTTGTCAACTATGTAATTCTTCCGTCTTCACTGTTGCTTGCCTTCCTATTCTGCTTGTGTCATCAGCTTTAGTTAACTCCTTTTGTACTGAGCTAAAGCAATGTATGAGAAAAGGCCTGTAGCTGCTAGAAGGCAACTGGCTAAAGATGTAACTGTCGATCACTCTTTGCTACTGTAAGCAGTTCTGTTCCCCCTCCCACTTTGATGACTAAGTGATCTCCTTCTGCCCATGTTTGTCGGTAGTTATTCCTGTGTATGCTTGCACCTTCTATTTGTATCTACATGCTTACCAGTGCAGAAAAAGCTGTATATGAGGCCTGTGTTCGGTGACTTCAATGCACTACCTCAGGCAGCACCCGAGGGTGCTATGTGGATGTAGTCCCTCTCATGAGTGATTAATAAACTTGTTCTTTGAATTCCAGCTTCAGTGCCAATATCTATTTTGTTGGTCTAAGGACCCGTGGACAGAGAATGGTGACCCCTGCACCGGTGTGCTCATTGAAAAGCACATTTCCACAGTTGGCGCCCAACGTGCGGCTTCATCAGAGAAGCGGCTGCCCAAAGGAGTGATCTTTACAGAAGATTGGAATTCTACTGAGGAGACGTCCTGAATGAGGAGACCCTTGTCTTTGCAGCTGAAGTGATTTTCCCGGTTTTCTTGATCTGACCCTCCAGGTGGTGGCCGGTCCCAACTGAGGTTTCTTTTGGCGCAAGTATTTGCAGTGACCATTAGGTCGACCAAGAGATTGGCAGTTGGGGGTTGGAGACTTTTGTTTGGTAAGGTTGCTGAAGCGCCACTCTTGATTTGTTTGGCCAAGATTCTGGTTTTGTTTGTTTGATTTATCCTTTGCAAATGATAAAGGCAGGTAATATTGAGATTTTTCTCTACTTTTGAGTATATTTGATAGGTAATATTTTACACAAAATTGGTAGCATGCCTGTTCCCAGTATACTCCGTAGGCTGTATTGCTGTCTTGGAGATACAAAAATGGATTTAGAAAGAGGTCAGCCAGCTCCCCCAGAGGGGACACATAATAGACATATGTACATTAAATACAGTATTTCTTCCATAATGTATAGTACACTCTGGAACAAATATACAAAAAAGGATCCTGATTTACGATGGCCTGTGAATGGGTCATTTGACTTTAAAAAGATTCAGTATGTAGAGCAGTGTTTGTTTAAACGTAAGAGTCAACAAGATATGTTTGATTGTGTACAAATGTGGGAGAAATAAGTGCAAGAGAGAGTGAGGAAAGAAGAAGCTATAGCAGAAAAAGAGCAGTGTAAAACAATATATCAAAAAGCAGTGTAATTGAAAAATAAGGAAATGAAGGAAATAAAAGAAAAAGAGGAAAGCGAGCGTTGTTTAGAGGTGACTGGCCAGTACCCTATTAGGCACCCTATTTATCCCATACTTAATAAACCTCAAGATGGTTCCATCTTGTTAGATAAACCTCCACCCAGTATAAATTCCCTAGTGCCCCTGAGAATGAGGTTTCTGACGAGGAGCATTTGTCTTCAGATGAAAAAAATAAACATAAGCAAGGTGGGCGGCAAACTCGCTCTACTTTGACCAAGGAAGAGAAAGATAAATTGCGGGACATTGCCAGGGAGGAAGCGCATCGCACTACTACAGCGACGGTCCTCACAGTTACAGTTCAGACTTGGGAAAACGCCAAACAGTTATATTTTTTAGAAAAATTCTCCTGGGAGGTAATATATGGATGGCAGCATATTTCTAATGAAACAGAGCCAGATGATATAAGTATTGATTATAAACAGTTAGTAGATGGGACTTTCCTTTTTTCAAACTTACCTGATATGATTAGGCGTGAGGTCAAATTACGAGATGAAACATTGCGTTTATGAAAAGAGAAAGAGTTAGCTAGAAAAAAATAGCATTGTAGAAATAACTCCATTTCAGACAAAGGATGTAGATGCTTCAGTAGATGCGAACAAACCTAGTAGTAGTGAAGCTGTTATGAAACCAATACGTGAAGCAGCACCCCTGTAGGTTCCCCCAAAGGAAGCGGGGAACGAATGAGGATAAAACATCAGATGATGCAAAGGGATATTTTATTTATAATTGGGTCTATAACCCTTGGAGTAGAGCAGATGTTATGGCTCTTAAAGCTGCTTTGCCTGATCCGCGGAAACATCTGGCTGCTTTTTATAAGGACGTGGAAGGAGCTATTATTCCTGCACTATGACCTTGCCAGATATTGATATGGTTTGTGGACTTATTTTGCCCCCTGATATGTGGAGAACATTTCGGAAGGTAGACGATATTGCAGCTTATGGTGATACTAGGGTGCATTTAGAGGAAATAGATGTGACTAGAGAGCCTGCTCAGAAACCACAACAGGTGATATTAGATCTTCCCAAAGCTATTATAACTAAGTTGAAAACTCTCATACCCCCTAAGTAAATAGATTGGACAATGTTAACGTCTTGTAAACAGAAAGCGATGAGTCAGTTTCTGATTTCTTTACGCGATTTGAAGAGACATTTCATGACTTTAGTGGGCAGTCATTGACAGATGACATGGGTAAGCATCTGTTTGTCGACAAATTTGTCGCTAACATGTTGCCAGAAATAGCTAGTTGCCTAAAGGCCAGCGAGAGTTCATGGACTACGTCTTCCCCAGTCTCCCTTTTGACCAAGGCCCAGTATTATGAGCATCAGGATTGGAAGGAAAAGGCATAGAGGATAAGAAGGCTAAGGATTTAAAGACGAAAATAATGTTGGCTCATGTATATGGTCCACCATTCAGAGGTAGAGGTAGAGGCGGACGTGCAGTATATACCCCTGGTGTACCCCCTTTCTCTCGAGCAACTTTGTCTTCTGATCAGTGTGTTTATTGTAAAGAGATTGGACATTGGCGTTCTGAGTGCCCCCTTTTGAGCAGTATCAACGGGGTAGAGGAAGCATGAGAGGATGCCCAGGGAATTCAGGACAAAGGGGAGGAATAGAAAATCATACTAGATTTGAGGAAGTTGAACACGGACCAAATTATTTTAATACCTTTGATAGACGAAATCAATATCAAATGTCTGATTATTTGACTGATGATCTTAGGGATTCTAATTATGCATTGGAATGCCTAGGATGGGGTAAGGAACCGGTTGAGGTCCCATTAGATCAGGAGGGTCCCTCTATTGATACAAACGTCTTGGGCTCTACTGATCAGTTTCTGGCTGATACAGGAGCTCCTCGTAGTGCTCTGTCTAAAAAATTGGTTCCTTTGGCTTCCCTGTCTGGCTCAATGATAACATTAATAGGATTCGATGGGACACCAACACTTAGCCCACTGTCACAGCCACTTGCATTTAGTCTTGATAAATTCACTGCAGCATGTCCATTTTTGCTTTCCCCTAACACGCCTGATAACATTGTGGGTATCGATATACATAAACATTTTCGTGCTACAATACGTTGTTCCCCAGAAGGTGTGCATGTTATTTTAAATAATAACCATCCAATGGTTGAGATGTCTTGTCTCATTAAAGTAGATATTGCTCTGGCATCTTTACCTAGTACTTTGTGGGCTACATCAGATACTGATGTGGGACAAATGGCTATCCCACCAGTACATATTCAAGTGAAGAAAGGTGCTTTGTTGCCTCGACTGACTCAATATAAAATTTCTCGGGAAGGTGAAGAAGCATTAATACACATTATTCAGGATTTCATCAGAGTGGGGGTTGTGGAAGAAGTCTCTTATAACATTTGTAATAGCCTTCTTCTGCCTATTTTGAAAAAAGACACTGACACTAAAATTTACAGATTCAGTTAATGCTTTGTTAAACCAAACGAAAACACAACATTTGATTAGTGCCCGTTTGACAGGCTTTGAATTAACACTTTTGGCTCCTCACATCAAACTGAAAAGATGTTTGACTCTGAATCCTGCTACATTATTGCCATTTCCAGCTACTTAGTCCGAGTCACAAGAGCTACATGACTGTATATTCCTTACTGAAGAACAAACAAAGGGGCGTGTTGACCTACAAGATACACCTCTTTCTTGTGCTAATGGGGAATTGTGGGTTGATGGGTCTTGCCTGAAGTTGCCTGATGGTACTACATCTGCTGCTTATGGAATTACAACACTTCAGACAGTAGTTGAGACAGCTTGTATCCCAAAGAAGTCAGGTCAAGCTGCTGAGTTGATAGCACTGACAAGAGCATGTGAGCTTAGTACAGATTTGCTTGTTAACATTTACACTGATAGCCTATACACCTTTGGCGTGGTACATAGCTTTGCCCAACTCTGGAAAGAAATAGGCTTTCTCACTTCACATGGGACACAAATAGTGCATGAGGAATTAGTACACAATCTCCTTACTGCATTGACATATCCTAAGAAAGTGGCAATTGTTAAATATAGCGCACACAAGAAAGTGACCAATAAAAGAGGAGCAGGCAATGCCTTTTTCAGACTACACAGCTCATGACAAAGCAATGCAGTGAAGTACTACATCTATGTATGTAGTTAAATCACAGGCTGAATGATGGCATGATGCCAGGCAAGAAGTGCTGGACATGCAACAATCTGCCTCTGTCGATGAATTAGACCAATGGTCCAAGGAGGGAGTATTGGACGATGAGGGCTGTTGGAGGAATAAAGAAATGACCAAATGGAAGTTACTCTCAGCCTATTTGCACCCTATGATTCACATGGCACTTGGGCCGGCATATGTTGGAGCATCCTCAATAGCAAAGCAAATTATGCAAGTTTGGGATCATCCAGAGATTGTTGGTACAGCTAAGAAACTAGTCCAGTCCTGTCTGATTTGTCTGCAGTAGAATCCTGGAAAGGGAACACGAACTCCAACAGGAGGGTTTGCAATACCTACTGCACCTTTTGAGGTTCTGCAAATAGATTATATCTAAAGGAGTTATTCCCCAAATTTGGAATTTGTCGGGTTTTGTGGAGTGACAACGTACCCCATTTCATTAGGCAAGTTGTTGAGTATCTCATGAAAGGGTTAGGTATTAAGCAGAAGTTTCATGCTGCTTTTCACCCACAATCTGCAGGACTAGTGGAACGTTACAACTCCACCCTCAAATTAAAACTGATTAAAACACAGGCTTCCACATCTTTGAAATGGCCTGATGCACTGCCCTTGGCATTGCTATCTATTAGATCAATACCACATACACAATCTGGCCTCACACCATGAGGTGGGTTTTGGAAGGCCAATTAATATTTGCGGGATTCCTAAGCCACGCCCTATACATGATGTACCCTATGTATTGATGAACGACTTTTTGTCTCAGTTGACTGACAGTTTGTCTTCTATTTATCAACAGGTTTGGGAGACTCTTCCAGACAGGTCGCACGATGAGGGCCACTGCTTACACCCTGGAAATTACGTAGTAGTCAAGTCCTTCCAGAGGGCCAGCTCCCTAGCACCGAGGTGGCGAGGGCCGGAGCAGGTGCTACTGGCCACCAGGACTGCGGTTCAAGTGACCAACCGGAAGAACTGGGTCCATGCGACATATTGCCGGAAAGTGGTGCGAGACCTAGTGAGCCCAGCTGCGTTGGCAGATCACTGCAACATCCTGGCTACAGAAAAAGGACAAGCTACATTACCTGTTGGACCTGAGGAAGTCTTCTCGGACCACACGATCCCTGGTACATCTCGATATCAGCTGCGACCCAGGAAGAAAGACACTTTGTTGCTGTAAAAGACTGTTTGAGCCTCTGTCCTGGGTGGTTAAAGACTGACTACAAAGGAGTGTAGCCTTTTAGTGACTGCTCATCTCAACCTCAGAGAAGAAACCAACGTCTGCCCAGTGTGAGAAGTTGGCCTGATATATAGTGTTCACTATTCTAGTGGTCACTCTGTATCATTCCAAACAACCCTTATTGATGATTGGTTGTAAGTCAACCTTATAGACCAGCTATCCTAGTAGCGTGGACAAGAGCAGTATTTAGGCTAAACTCTAGAGGGCGTGTTAAGCCAGCTGTTTTACCATCACATATACCCCTTGAACACCAAGTGAAAGGACACCACACAAGTTGTTATAAAAATAAAGGATATTTATTAATGACAAGACTACCCTGAACTCTTTATGAGTCAGGGAGCTAAGCACAATACAAAACTCTTAAGAAAATACTGCAAGTTGCACAAATAACACAAATGCCCGAGGGGCACGAAAAACCCTATACTCTACAAGTTGAATGCGAAATACTAGCAGGTAAGTAACACGATCCAGAGGCTTCAGGACCGCTAGGTCTACCTTACTGAACCCTCAGGTTAGGAGCAGGAGGCCTAGGGAACCCGGGTGCAAAGTGGGAACTCTTACGCGGGATGCGGGACAAAGTCTATGGATGCTAGTAATTCTAAAGTTACTGTTTCCGGACGAATCCGACTAGGTAGACTAAAAACGAAAAAGGATCTGGACACTAGGATAGTGAACCTGTGCTGGAGCCCCGAAATGCTCGTGTTACCTAGCCCAGGGGCCGCGGCTGCATAGGGTTCAAATGACGTCGGGAATCCTCGTTGTAGTCTATGGAGCCTGAAGGAAGATGTTGCTGGCAGGCGACCAGTGAAGATGTTCGGTGTGATCCAAGGCTGGATCAGTGAAGAAGACGACCTGAAAGCAGAGGGGACTCAGTTCTCAATCACTAGCCAGTGATTGTGTGGGCACCAGGATGGCACCGGATGAAGTCACCGCGATCAGGTGAGTGGGTGACGCTGGACTCTGCAGCCACACGGGCCAGGAGGCGTTGTCGGCGTACAGGCTGGAGGTGCGAGCTGTCCCACGATGGTGTCTGCTGTCGACGATGCTGAATCCAAGATTGGAGCAATAAGCCTTGGCAAAGGCAAGCCCACGCGGTTGAATCAAAATGGCGTCTGGAGTGGACCAGGAGGGTCCAGGGCACTTCTTGTTGAACAAGGAGCAAGGGCCAGTCTAGAGGACCTAGACCAGCGGTGAAAAACGTCGTGGTACGTCGTCAGGAGGGCCACTAGCCGACGGGCAAGTGACCGGACAACGTGGCAAACAGCAAGGCAGCAGAAGGGCCCCACGCAGATCTCGTGGAGGCTGGGGGGCTGGACTTCAGTGCTGGAGCTGCTCAGGGTTGGAGCTGCTCAAACCCCAGTGCACCCACTCGAGGATCCCTCGGCGGTCGTGCTGGTTACGCGTCGTGCAGGTCTTGAAGATAGCCGGTCCCACGGGTCTCGTCGCACCCACGAATCTCAGCTGGGCTGATGATGCAGGTAGAGGTCAGAGATGGCAGGGAATCCGGGTCTCGTCGAGCTGGTCAGTCTTGATCGGGAGGATGGACGTGCAGCAAACCGCAAGCGCTTAGATGGTGCCTGCTGGTGCAGGGTGGCTACTCCTTAGCCACAAGGGAGAGTCTTCAGAGAATAACAAGAGTTCCTTTCGTGGAAAGTAGTTCAAGTTTCAAGATAATCCAATTTGGGAAGGGTGCCCACTCCTACCTTTATTCTAAGAAAAGGGGCTGGCACGCGACAAGGTCCTGCCCATGGGTGGGACCAGGAGGGGGGTGGTGACACCCCTCTCCTTTGTCCGGTCTCTCCCCAGCTCAGGGGCTGGTGTGCCCTTAGAACTGGTTTGAGCCGGCATATGCACAGTGAGCACCGGGGTGCCACTTGCAGTCACCTTCCTCTCAGCCCTGCCTACCTGGAATACACAAAATCCTGTCTGGGGTGGTGCTAGCACCTCCCAAGGCAGGAAACCCTTTGTCCGAGCCCCGCTCGCTGGCAGGACTCCCAGCAGCAGGAGGTCAGACTTGTGTCTGTGGTGGCAGCATCCATTTTGTGATGCTGAGGCTCGAGTTAACTTTAACCGGGGTTCACAGTTACATACATGTCGTGTCCCTCTAGAAGGGTGGAATGCTAACCCCGTCGCCAGAATTGGCGAGGGGTTAGTATTCCAATTCGTATGACACCTTACTCGACATGTTTTGATAATGCTATGCCAAAGTTAGCATTTGACCGCGAGGTTCATAATGCAGTTAAGAGTATATGGTATAGCGTTATCATGGAACAGCTATGAGGACTTGGTTCCGCAAGCTGCAAACGGGCTCAGCTCATGCCAGAGCACCATCTCACATAATTCCAAGCACTCTGCCTTCAGGATTGATAAGGCCTGCCATAGGAGTGACTGATAGGAATATATGTGTCCATTTTAGGGTTAGATATAGGAATACTATATCTAAAGCAAAGGGTGATTACACCACCTTGCCCCAGCTGTCGTGCAGCCAGTTGTGTCAGATTTGGGTGGCCAGCCAGGGGTGGCATAATACATGCTGCAGCCCCTGGTAGGCCCTGGGTACACCAATGCCCTGGATACCTAAGGTATGCTGTACAGGGACTGATAAGGTGGCCCAGTACCAATTGGTAAATGCACCTAAGGTACATGCTTGTCAATTTAGAGAGAGAACAGCTAGGCTGTGGGTCTGATTAGCAGGCCCACAGCCAGGGAAAGTCGTAAACCAGTGAAGCAAAAAAAAGCAAAAAATATGGGGTGGCCATGGGATTGCAGACCCCACTCTCCTACATAACCCCCCCCCCCAAACTTAGGGACATCAAACTAACCTTGACCAGGTGAGTCTTCTGGTTCTAAGTGGAAGTACCTGGAGAGACCATCTGCATTACCATGGTCAGTCCCTGGGCGGTGCTCCACTGTAAAGTCCATCCCCTGTAGGGAAATGGACCACCTAAGAAGTATGGGGTTTTCACCCTTCATTTGATTTAGCCATAAGAGGGGCTTATGCTCGGTCTGAATCTTGAAGTGAGTACCAAACAAGTATGGCCTCAACTTCTTCAGGGCCCAAACCACAGCAAAGGCCTCCCTCTCAATAGCTGACCAACTTGAATTTAAAATTTGAATTTAAAAATATTTATACAGCGCGCGTACACCAAGCGGTTTCATGGCGCTAAACAGTGCTACATACCCAGAGGTCGAAATTGTGCGGGAAATGGGGAGCATTAAGATGGGAAGGCCTGGGTGAATAGAAGGGTTTTGAGGGCTTTGCGGAAGAGGGAATACTGAGGGCAGGATCGCAAGTGAATCGGGAGAGAGTTCCAAAAGGCAGGACCCAAGGTCGAGAACTTGGAGCCACCCCATTTTTTGCGTTTATAACGGGGGATCACAAGAAGTTGGTGAGTAGATGAGCGCAGTTCTCTGGATGGGGTGTAATCATGGATGGCTGAGCTGATGAAGGCCGGGGCCAGCCCAGCCCGAACTTTGAACATGATACAGCCCAATTTGAACAGTGCACGTTGCTGTACAGGGAGCCAGTGTAGAGATTTAAGAAGGGGAGTTACGTGGTGGAATTTGGGAAGGTTAAAGACTAGCCGGGCCGCCTGGTTCTGAACCATCTGGAGGCGCCTCACGAGGTACTGTGGCATGCCACAGTAAATGGCATTACCATAGACCAAGCGGGACGTCACCATCGCCAGGAGGATGAGTTTAAGGGCGGAAGGGGAAAAGAACCGGGAAACTTTCCGAATGGTTCGGAGGGAAAGAAAGGCTGAGGATACCACCGTGCTGACTTGGGAATGAAGGGAAAGTTGATCGTTGATTTTGAAGCCAAGAGTTTTAACGGAGGGAGAGGGAGTGGGCGGGGAACCTAAGGAGGGGGGCCAAAAGAGAGGCGACCAAGGACTGGAGCAACCACCTGTCAACACCAGTTCCGTTTTATCGGGATTGAGTTTCAGGTGGTTGTGGTTCATCCAGTCCTGAATGAAGGTCATAAGCTCATAACTGAATGAAAATTAGATATTGAGGCAGGGGAAGAAGATAATGAAAAAATGAGCTGGAGGTCATCCGCATAGTTGAACACGGAGACCTCACGCTGCTGTAAAGCAAAAATAAGAGGGGCAATGTATAAATTAAATAACAATGGGGAAAGGGAGGAACCTTGAGGGACCCCATACTGTACTGGCCGGAAGTCGGCAGAATAATCCCCCAATCGAACAGCTTGGGAGCGACCGCTCAGGAAGGAGGACAGCCAGACCAAGGCCGCACCCCCGATGCCCGCCGCTCCGACACAGGAAAGTAAGATGGTATGATCCACCGTGTCGAAGGCGGCGGAAAGATCGAGGAGGACCAGGGCCTGGGGCTGACTAGTGTCCATTCCTTCCCTGAGGTTATCCAAGACTGATAGAACCACGGACTCCGTGGAATGGGCGGGTCGGAAGCCGGCCTGCCTGGGGGCCAAGACACAGTTTGTTTCCACAAAGGAGCTCAAAGTTTTTACTACGTGGCGTTCCAGTATCTTGGCCAAAAAAGGGAGGAGTGAAATGGGGCGATAGTTAGCTGAAACCGAAGGATCAGTGCCGGATGTTTTTAAAATGGGGAGGATCACCGCTGATTTAAGTGAGGGGGTGACAATGCCCTGGGACAGTGAACTATTTAGAAACGTGAGGGGGGGTAAGAGACAGGAAGAGTAGATCTGTTTGAGGATGTGAGCGGGACAGGGATCCAAGGGGGAGCCAGACTTAACCAAGGGGAGGAGGGAAAGAAAAGTATCCCTGGTAAGAGGCGGAATAACATCCATGCGCGATGTTGCTGGAGGGCAGTGAGGATTGGTAAAAGAGGGGGACGGGCTGGGAATATTAGTTCTGATAATGCTAATTTTATCCAGAAAAAAAGAATTGAGGGAGTCACAGAGAAGCTGTGAGGGAGAGGGTTTGAGCGTGGACCTGTCCGAGTATGCTAGCTCCTGAACTATGGAAAAAATTTCTTTGGGCTGATTTTCTGCAGACTGAATTTTTGAAGAGAAATAGGCCTTCTTAGTTTCCAAAATGGAATTCTTATAACGGGCCGCAAGAGTGATATAGTGAGTTCTCGAATTTGGGCAGTAGTCCCTCCTCCAGATGCGCTCCGCTAGACGAAGATTAAGTTTTTGCGTCTTCAGGTCGTCATTAAACCATTGGTTTGCATCCTTTGCGCGTTTAGATGATATGCGCTTTAGGGGGGCGACTTGGTCACAGCCGGCTCGCAACCATTCATTGATGGTTGCCGCTTGATCAAGGGATGACAGTCCTGCGAGAACCGGGCTGGACGCGGAGAGCGAGGCAGACAAGGAAACTACGTCTACACGATTCCAGGAACACGCCCAAGTATTTTTGACTGAAGGGGGCTTGGGGACAAAAAAGAAGGAAAGGAAAAATTAAATAAGGAAATGATCGGACCAGGTGCAGGGGGATATGGAAACTGAGGAGACTGGGCACTCTCGGTGCCAGATTTGATCGAGGGTATGGCCCTGTCTGTGAGTCGGAGCATGAACCGCGGAGATGAAATTAAGAGAGTTGAGCGACTCTGAAAATTCCTTGGAGACCGTACACTCCGCGGGATCGGAGGGCCAGAAATTGAAGTCCCCAAGAACGACAATGGACGAGTGGTTAACTGCCAGGGTAGCCAACAAGTCTTGGAAACTGGGAAGAAATGATTGTGGGGGGGATGGTGGACGATAGATAAGAGCACAGGTAAGAGGGGGGGTGAAGGTAAGTGAGCGGGCCACTAGGCAATCTGAAGAGCCTAGGGGGAGTGAAACTAGAGGTTGGAACGTGATTTCTTTCCGAGCAATCAGGGCAACTCCCCCTCCTTGCTTTCCGGAAGGGCGATCAGCTCGAAGAGCGTAATAAGAGGGGGGAAGCATCGCCAGTAAGGAAGGGAGGGAACTGTCAGTATACCAGGTCTCGGTAAGGAATAGGAGGTCGGGTTTGTGCGAGTCTAGTAACGTGAAAAGTTAGTGCTGATGCTTCACAGCCGATCTAGTATTAAGATACATTGCGGAGACAGACACGCAAGAAGAACTGGTAGGTAAAGATGTGGTAGGGCAGCTGGGCAGAGGCAGAGATGAGGGCCGGGAGTCGGAAAGAACATGAGAAGTGGAAAGGCCAAGCCTAGTGACTCGAGATAAAACCAAGTCATCTAGAGGCCAGGGGCCTTGAAGTCCGGTCAACTGCACAGAGGAATATTGAAGGGGTGAGGCAGAGTGGCCGGCCCCTGGTCCCGGTCGGTCGCGGACGGGCGCAGACGGGCTTTCCTTTGGCGCGCCTTCGGTGCGCAAACGTCGCGCCTGCTGCGCTCGTCCGCTACGCTTCCTGGGAAAGCACATGATATGAAGCCGAGAGGACCAGGGGGGGTGGGCGTGGCCTCCGAGGGGGGCGTGGCCTGCGGGCGAGGCGAAGCGCTGGGGGAAGCGTCCTGCGCCAGGTCACCAACAGTGCTAAATCCGCTGTGAAATGCGAGCAAGTTTGAGGGTAAGTGAAGTTAAAAAACACAGAATAAGTGAACAACAAAATTTTTAAAAACAAGCAATCTCCCAACTGTTTTGCCTCAGGAGTGTAACACCATAATGGCGGCGCTTGCAATCAGCGTCCCTATATGATGTGGAGTGGGCGTGGCCTCCGAGGGGGGCGTGGCCTGCGGGCGAGGCGAAGCGCTGGGGGAAGCGTCCTGCGCCAGGTCACCAACAGCGCTAAATCCGCTGTGAAATGCGAGCAGGTTTGAGGGTAAGTGAAGTTAAAAACACAGAATAAGTGAACAACAAAATTTTAAAAAACGAGCAATTTCGAGGGGGCGTGGCCTCCGAGGGGGGCGTGGCCTGCGGGCGAGGCGAAGCGCT
Organism: Lissotriton helveticus; assembly: GCF_964261635.1. NCBI lineage: Eukaryota > Metazoa > Chordata > Amphibia > Caudata > Salamandridae > Lissotriton > Lissotriton helveticus. Next base: position 1,161,416,524 of record NC_136070.1, on the reverse strand, counting down.
GGGGGAAGCGTCCTGCGCCAGGTCACCAACAGCGCTAAATCCACTGTGAAATGCGAGCAAGTTTGAGGGTAAGTGAAGTTAAAAAACACAGAATAAGTGAACAACAAAATTTTTAAAAACAAGCAATCTCCCGGCTGTTTTGCCTCAGGAGTGTAACACCAACGTTTCTCTCTAGGGGTCAGCCTTCTACTTATAAAAGCAATGGGCTGGTCATGACCATCAATATTCAGCTGAGATAGAACAGCTCCCATACCCAACTCAGAAGCATCTGTTTGGACAATGAAAGGTTTGGAGTAGTCTGGACTCTTGAGAATAGGTGAAGTGCACATGGCCTGCTTTAGGTCACGAATGCCTTCTGACAGCTAACTGTCCACTGAACTTTCTTTGGCATTTTCTTACTTGTCAGGTCATTAAGTGGAGTCACAATGGTTCCATAATTTCTGACAAATTTCCTGTAATAACCAGACAGGCCCAAGAAAGCTCTGACCTGTGTCTGGGTGGTTGGAGGAGCCCAGTCCTTTATGGCCTGTATCTTGCTCTCCAGAGGTTGAACTTGGCCTCCACCTACAAGGTGGCCCAAGTATACAACTTGACTCTACCCTATCTGGCACTTAGTAGCCTTGATAGTGAGGCCTGCCTTTTGCAGGGCCTCTAAAACTTTCCTTAGGTGGATCAGGTGATCCTCCCAGGTGGAGCTAAAGACAGCAATATCATCTAGATATGCTGCACAAAAGTCATCCAACCCAGTGAGAACTTGGTTCACCAACCTTTGAAAAGTGGCAGGTGCATTTTTCAAACCAAAGGGCATCACCACAAACTGGTAATGACCTCCAGGGGTCGAAAATGCTGTTTTGGCTTTGGCATCCTCAGCTAACCTGATCTGCCAATAACCAGCTGTCAGGCCAAATGTTCTTAAGAAAGTTGCAGAAGCCAACTTGTCTATCAGTTCATCTGCCCTAGGTATTGGATGGGCATCTGTCTTAGTGACAGCATTGAGACCCCTGTAGTATACGCAAAACCTCATCTCTCTCTTACCATCCTGGGTGTGAGGTTTAGGCACTAGAACTACAGGACTAGCCCAAGGGCTCTCTGAGGGTTCAATGACTCCCAATTCCAACATCTTTTGTACTTCTTGTTTTATGCAGTCCCTGACGTGGTCAGGTTGCCTGTAGATTTTACTCTTTATAGGCAGACTGTCTCCAGTGTCCACCTCATATGTGCACCAGTTTGTCTGACTGGGGGTCAGAGAAAACATTTGTCTGAAGGATTGAAGGACTTTCTTACAATCCTTTTGTTGATGCTCAGAGAGGCTGTCAGAAAAGACTACACCATCTACTTACCCATCATCAGGGTTCTGAGTGAGCAGGTCTGGGAGAGGGTCACTCTCTTCCTCCTGCCCCTCATCTGTGGCCATGAGCAAGCCCATGTCCTCCCTGTCAACAAATGCTTTGAGCCTATTCACATGAAGTACTCTGTGAGGGCTCCTGGGAGTTCCCATGTCCACCAAGTAGGTGACCTCTCCCTTTTGCTCAATGATGATGTGGGGTCCAGACCATTTGTCTTGGAGAGCTGTTGGGGCCACTGGCTCCAACACCCACACCTTCTGTCCTGCATGGTAAACAGTTAGGACAGCCTTTTGGTCATGCCAAGCTTTTTGGAGTTCTTGGCTGGCCTCCAGGTTTTTAGATGCCTTCTCCATGTACTCTGCCATCCTGGAGCGGAGACCAAGTACATAGTCCACTATGTCAAGTTTAGGCTTTTTGAGAGGTAACTCCCATCCTTCCTTCACAAGACATAGGGGTCCTCTTACAGGATGTCCAAACAAAAGCTCAAAAGGGCTGTAACCAACCCCTTTCTGTGGGACCTCTCTGTAAGCAAACAGAAGGCAGGGTAAAACGATGTTGTAAGCAAAAAGGATACTAAGTTCCCCGGAGATCAAAAGGAGGTATGGGAAAGTGGAGACAAAACTAAAGTCAGGGAACTGGGTGTTCCCTTGTTGGAACTAAGGGACCTCACACACCCAGGAATCTAAGTGTCATGCTTCATCATTGGTCCCCTGCTCCTCGTCAGACTGGCGCTGCAATGTCTGACGGGCGCCGTAGGCGCTCTTTGTTGGAGATCTTTTGTTCCAGCCAATAGTTTGCGTGCGTGTGAGGGGTCTGGTGGTGGTGTAGTCGTGAAGGGAAAGTGAGGTTTAAAAAGAGGTGAGTCAGTCCACAAGGGATTTTATTCGGGTGGCTGACTCCCTTATTAAAAGGGTGGGAGGGGAGAAAGAAACTGTTTAATTGACAGCGGACTGACACAACCCTCTAAAAGGTCGACATGTTTCATGCCTGTCTGGCAATTCTTCAGGACCTCAATAGACGGCGCCCGTCAGACATTGCAGCGCCAGTCTGACGAGGAGCAGGGGACCAATGATGAAGCATGACACTTAGATTCCTGGGTGTGTGAGGTCCCTTAGTTCCAACAAGGGAACACCCAGTTCCCTGACTTTAGTTTTGTCTCCACTTTCCCATACCTCCTTTTGATCTCCGGGGAACTTAGTATCCTTTTTGCTTACAAGGTATCTGGACATATACTCTGGACCCCGTTAAAAACTGTCCACACTGGTTCCTTCCTTTGTACTAAAGGGTAAAAGGATGTCCCATCTTCGCCTAAGCTTTTCAGGTAACCCTTTTATCATCCCTTTGAGGGTCTTGTTGAATCTTTCAACAAGCCCATTGCATTGTGGGTGATAGGATGTGGTGAATTTGTAATTTACACCACACTCCTTCCACATAGCAGTCAAGTATCCTGACATGAAGTTTGCACCTCTGTCAAAAATGACCTCCTTAGGAAACCCCACTCTGGAGAAAACTCCAACCAGGGCTCTAGCCACAACAGGAGCTGTAGTGGTCCTAAGGGGAATAGCTTCTGGATACCTGGTGGCATGATCCACTACCACCAGTATAAATCTGTGCCCAGATGCTGTTGGGGGGTCCATTGGTCCAACACAGGTAGTGGTATAAGGGAGGCCTTTGTGGTGCCACCTGATTTGCCACTGGCTTGGCAGGTGACACATGAGCGACAAAACTCTTTAGTGTCCTCAGACATGTGAGGCCAGTGAAAGTGTGGGGCAAGCCTGTCCCAAGTCTTGTTCTGGCCTAAGTGACCTGCAAGGGGAATTTCGTGGGCTAAGGTGAGAAGGAAACCTCTCAGAGACAAGGGGATGACCAGCCTCCTGGTAGCACCAGGCTTGGGGTCTCTTGCCTCAGAGTATAGGAGTCCATCGTCCCAATATACCTTATGGGCACCTGTAGCATTCCCTGCAGCCTCAGCAGCAGCCTGCTGTCTGAGGGGTTCAAGAGAGGAACAGTCTAACTGTGCCTGCCTCAAGTCTGCCCTGGAAGGTCCCCCTGTCCCAAGAAACTCAACCTGTTCAGGCTCAAGCTCTTCTAGGACAGTTCCTTCTGGGGTCTTGGGGTCATTCTCCTGAGAGAGCTGATCCTCCACCTGAGGCAGGGGGGAAGGGTCAACCTTACCCCTACTGCTCTTTCTCTTGGGTAGTGTCTGGTCCATTCTTCCAGGATCCAGCACTAGTTCAGCTGGGCATTTCTTGGCCTGTGACCTAGTCACAGCAAGGACATGTGCTGATAAACCTAACATTTCCACATGAGTCCTATACTCCACATCTGACCATAAGGATTCCAAATCATTGCCCAAAAGACAGTCCACTGGGAGGTCTGAACTAACAACAACCCTTTTGAGGCCATTTACCCCTCCCCAGGAGAAATTAACAAGTGCCATACTATGGGAGGTAGTGGCATTGCTAGCATTGGTCACCAGGTAGTCTGAACCTAGTATTACCTGTTCAGGGTCCACAAAGGTTGGTGTCACCAAAGTGACACTTGCACACGTGTCCCTGTAGGCCGGAGCCATTTTTCCATTGATCAAAGTCGTCTGCCTGTACTTGCCCAGAGTACTGGGACTTATTATAGGGGTCATATCCATGTCCCCAGTACAAACAAGAACAGCCTGAGTAGGTATCCTGACTAAGTCAGAACCCGCCTCAGTTCCCAGGGTTAACCCCACTATAGTCTTGGGAGGATTACTACCACTACTAACTGTACTAGGGGGTGCAGATGCCTTAGGGGCAGTAGTGGTAGGAGTTGGGCCTTTCTTGGTGCACTCACTAAACCAGTGAGTATTACTTTTGCAGTATTGGCACCATGGTTTCTTCTGACCATTATTCTTCTTCTTTTGGGAATTCTGGGAATTCTGGGACCCACCCTCTTTAGATTGTTGGGGCCCTGTTGAAGACTTCTGGTCATTTTGCTTGTTCTCATTACCCTTGGGGTACGCTTTCTTCTGGCCACCACCCTGGTTCTGGTTCTGCTGCTTGACCCTTGTCCTGACCCATCTGTCTGCCTTCTTTCCCAATTCTTGGGGAGAGGTCAGATCTGAGTCAATAAGGTGCTGATGCAACAACTGATTTTGACAATTATTTAAGATTTGTTCTCTCATAATTAGATTATACAATCCTGTGTAATCAGTAACTTTACTTCCCAGTAACCAGCCTTCAAAAGCCTTAGTGGCACAATCAACAAAGTCAGCCCAATTCTGAGACTGAATTTTCTGGGTGTCTCTGAACAGCAACCTGTACTGTTCAGTTGTTAAGCCAAACCCATCAATCAGTGTATTCTTCAGGACTTGGTAATTGTTAGCATCCTCAGCTCTAGTAGTGAGGAGCTTATCTCTACCTTTACCTTCAAAGGAGAGCCACAATATAGCTGCCCCTTGACTCTGGGGGATGCACTGGACAGTGCAGGCCCTCTCCAAAGCAGTCATCCATTTGTGGATGTCATCCCCTTGTTTAAAGGGGGGCACTATTTTACTCAGGTGTCTAGTATCAAAACTCCTGTCTTTATCCTTAGGGATATTGCTGCCACCAGTGGGGACTACCCCACTCAACTGTTGCTCTCTAGCAAAGGCAAGCTTCTCCTTGGCAAGGGCAAGTTCTTCCCTCTGGATCCTCAGATTTGCCTGTTTCATCCTTGCTTCATGTTCTCTCCTCTGAGGGGAAGTCATTGTCCTCTGGGGAGAAGTCATTCTCCTCTGAGAAGAGGCATGAGAGTGCACAGATCTATTGGAGTCCCTAGAATGAGACCTATCTCTTCTAACTCCAAAGTTAGGCCTGCTTAGGGTCAGTACTGGGGGTCCCCCAGATCCTTCCCTATGTAGGTCTAAGGTGGCCCTAGTAAGTCTGCTGACTAGCTCAGGACCTTTGTCTGCCTCATCCCCAGAAAGAGCCTCTTCATCCTCCTCCTCCTCTACTTCCTCAGTTTCAGGGAGGTCAGGATCACCAAGGGTACCTTCTAAGGCTGGTATGCTCCCATCTGTATGAGTAGCTTTTCTAGCATCGTATGTCTCTAAGAGGCCTAACAGGAAAGGAGTGGTAGGGTTAGAACCCTGTTTCAATTTCCTGGAGGTACACAATTGTCTCATCTCCTGGAAACTGAGAGCTGCATATCTGGAAAGGACCTGTGGAGGGTCACTAACCACTAGGGGAGTCTCTGCAGACTCTCCATGGGTAGACATGCTTTCTAGTGAGGTGTAAGTGATGCACCTACCTACACTATGGGTTTACCTACTGATCCCTTGCTAGAGTTGTAGTTAGGGTGTGCTAAGCCCTGTTACACTACAACAGCTGGTTCAGTAGAACTCAGAGTATTCTAAGCTAAGTTATATGTACCTTGGTACTTATGTGATCTTTCAAATGATATTCTTAGGATACGTGTGTGGTAAAACAACAGCAAGCTCAAATCCCAACCGCTGCTCACCAATGTGAGAAGTTGGCCTGATATATAGTGTTCACTATTCTAGTGGTCACTCTGTATCATTCCAAACAACCCTTATTGATGATTGGTTGTAAGTCAACCTTATAGACCAGCTATCCTAGTAGCGTGGACAAGAGCAGTCTTTAGGCTAAACTCTAGAGGGCGTGTTAAGCCAGCTGTTTTACCATCACATATACCCCTTGAACACCAAGTGAAAGGACACCACACAAGTTGTTATAAAAATAAAGGATATTTATTAATAACAAGATTACCCTGAACTCTTTATGAGTCATGGAGCTAAGCACAATACAAAACTCTTAAGAAAATACTGCAAGTTGCACAAATAACACAAATGCCCGATTGGCACGAAAAACCCTATACTCTACAAGTGGAATGCGAAATACTAACAGGTAAGTAACACGATCCAGAGGCTTCAGGGCCGCTAGGACTACCTTACTGAACCCTCAGGTTAGGAGCAGGAGGCCTAGGGAACCCGGGTGCAGAGTGGGAACTCTTACGCGGGATGCGGGACAAAGTCTATGGATGCTAGTAATTCTAAAGTTACTGTTTCCGGACGAATCCGACTAGGTAGACTAAAAACGAAAAAGGATCTGGACACTAGGATAGTGAACCTGTGCTGGAGCACCAAAATGCTCCTGTTACCTAGCCCAGGGGCCGCGGCTGCATAGGGTTCAAATGACGTCGGGAATCCTCGTTGTAGTCTATGGAGCCTGAAGGAAGATGTTGCTGGCAGGCGACCAGTGAAGATGTTCGGTGTGATCCAAGGCTGGATCAGTGAAGAAGATGACCTGAAAGCAGAGGGGACTCAGTTCTCAATCACTAGCCAGTGATTGTGTGGGCACCAGGATGGCACCGGATGAAGTCACCGCGATCAGGTGAGTGGGTGACGCTGGACTCTGCAGCCACACGGGCCAGGAGGCGTTGTCGGCGTCCAGGCTGGAGGTGCGAGCTGTCCCACGATGGTGTCTGCTGTCGGCGATGCTGGATCCAAGATTGGAGCAACAAGCCTTGGCAAAGGCAAGCCCACGCGGTTGAATCAAAATGGCGTCTGGAGTGGACCAGGAGGGTCCAGGGCACTTCTTGTTGAACAAGGAGCAAGGGCCAGTCTAGAGGACCTAGACCAGCGGTCAAAAACATCGTGGTATGTCGTCAGGAGGGCCAATAGCCGACGGGCAAGTGACCGGACAACGTGGCAGGCAGCAGAAGGGCCCCATGCAGATCTCGTGGAGGCTGGGGGGCTGGACTTCGGTGCTGGAGCTGCTCAGGGTTGGGGCTTCTCAAACCCCAGTGCACCCACTCGAGGATCCCTCGGCGGTCGTGCTGGTTAAGCGTCGTGCAGGTCTTGAAGATAGCCGGTCCACGGGTCTCGTCACACCCACGAATCTCAGCTGGGCTGATGATGCAGGTAGAGGTCAGAGATGGCAGGGAATCCGGGTCTCGTCGAGCTGGTCAGTCTTGATCCGGAGGATGGACGTGCAGCAAACCGCAAGCGCTTAGATGGTGCCTGCTGGTGCAGGGTGGCTACTCCTTAGCCACAAGGGAGAGTCTTCAGAGAATAACAAGAGTTCCTTTCGTGGAAAGTAGTTCAAGTTTCAAGATTATCCAATTTGGGAAGGGTGCCCGCTCCTACCTTTATTCTAAGAAAAGGGGCTGGCACGCGACTAGGTCCTGCCCATGGGTGGGACCAGGAGGGGGGTGGTGACACCCCTCTCCTTTGTCCGGTCTCTCCCCAGCTCAGGGGCTGGTGTGCCCCTGGAACTGGTTTGAGCCGGCAGATGCACAGTGAGCACCGGGGTGCCACTTGCAGTCACCTTCCTCTCAGCCCTGCCTACCTGGAATACACAAAATCCTGTCTGGGGTGGTGCTAGCACCTCCCAAGGCAGGAAACCCTTTGTCCAAGCCCCCCTCGCTGGAAGGACTCCCAGCAGCAGGAGGTCAGACTTGTGTCTGTGGTGGCAGCATCCATTTTGTGATGCTGAGGCTCGAGTTAACTTTAACCGGGGTTCACAGTTACATACATGTCGTGTCCCTCTAGAAGGGTGGAATGCTAACCCCGTCGCCAGAATTGGCGAGGGGTTAGTATTCCAATTCGTATGACACCTTACTCGACATGTTTTGATAATGCTATGCCAAAGTTAGCATTTGACCGCGAGGTTCATAATGCAGTTAAGAGTATATGGTATAGCGTTATCATGGAACAGATATGAGGACTTGGTTCCGCAAGCTGCAAACGGGCTCAGCTCATGCCAGAGCACCATCTCACATAATTCCAAGCACTCTGCCTTCAGGATTGATAAGGCCTGCCATAGGAGTGACTGATAGGAATATATGTGTCCATTTTAGGGTTAGATATAGGAATACTATATCTAAAGCAAAGGGTGATTACACCACCTTGCCCCAGCTGTCGTGCAGCCAGTTGTGTCAGATTTGGGTGGCCAGCCAGGGGTGGCATAATACATGCTGCAGCCCCTGGTAGGCCCTGGGTACACCAATGCCCTGGATACCTAAGGTATGCTGTACAGGGACTGATAAGGTGGCCCAGTACCAATTGGTAAATGCACCTAAGGTACATGCTTGTCAATTTAGAGAGAGAACAGCTAGGCTGTGGGTCTGATTAGCAGGCCCACAGCCAGGGAAAGTCGTAAACCAGTGAAGCAAAAAAAAACAAAAAATCTGGGGTGGCCATGGGATTGCAGACCCCACTCTCCTACACCCAGGACCTTAGGGCACCATCTGTTTTATTGTTCTATGACGAGATGAACATGCCTAAGGAGAAGAAGCAAACTGCTGCTAGAGTCTGTGATCAAAAGAGTATGTTCATTATAGAACTCACTTTGTTTGTTGTTATTATTGCTACAATAACATGGATTGTAGAGGGAGTAGCTCCTGCTCAAAATCTGCTGACTGCTACTACTCCTGTCCCCATTGAACACCATTACTTTACATGAACAGAAGCACAGAATGTCCTACCTCAATAACACTTTTATTTATATTGCACCATACACACAATGCTACAAATGTTACCAACTGCTGGGTATGTGGAATGATGCCAGCACATCAGAAAAAGGGAGGAACACCTTTTATTCCCTTGCCGTTTTCACATAATGGCTGCTGCAGAGCCTGGTTTGCATTGTTGTGGGCTTCTGAAGATGTTAACATTATTTATGCTGATGTAGGAAGATTAAACTTCCAGTTGAATAAAGTGTGTTACCCTGATAAGGAAGGAGATCCACAAGCTAATGGAACTGTATAGGAAATGAAGAAGTATAGTCGAGGAAATGCCTCTGCGCGCTGTTTTCCCTAACACTCGACCAAACAAGGGAAATGTTCCCTCTGTTACTAGAGCTCGAGCGGATGTCTGTGTGAGCAGTATTGGCAGTATTCCTGTGGGAAAAAGTGACTGTACTTTAGTATTGAACATTACTGGAATAAACAATAGTAGTTTTTGGTCCTCACACACCTATTTCTTTTGCGGAAGTAAAGGTTATTATCATCTACCTATTGGGTGGTCTGGAAGCTGCTATGTGTCCTTTTTGCTTCCACCTGTGTTTTTGGCACCTGCATCCTACCATAAAGACTATAAACTATATAATGACATTTCTAAGAGATGATTCAAGAGGACAATAAACAATGATGAGGTGGATCAAACTGATACTGCACTGCAGCAGTATATTGACTTTAACTTGGGACTATTCTTCTTTGTTTTGTTGCGGCCTTAAACAGCAGGAATATCAGGCGCTTGACACGTGTTGTAGAGGCTGTAACCAATCAGACAGATATGCCACTTGAAAATATCACAGAAGAACTATACATTGCGGGAATTGGGGCGCTCCAAAACAGGATGGTCTTCGAAGTCATACTGGCCGACCGTGGTGGAGCATGTCGCATCATTGGGAGGAGCTTCTGCGTATACATCCCTGACCATGCCCCTCCAGTTTTTGAAGCAATTTCCAAGATGCAAAAAATAGCCACTGAAATCCACCAGGATTCAGGGACATGGACTTTGACTGGATGGCTATGGAAGATGTTTACTGTATGGGGCTGGAAATTACTGTTAGCTCTATGTATATTTGCTGAGATTCTTTTCATTTTTTGCCTATGTATTCAATGTGGCCCGATGCTCTGTTCCCTTTGTATTTCTACCTGTACCTCGTGTATACCGACTAAATAAAATGCTAAGAATGCAAATGCCCGCCTAGCAATGGACCGGGAAATTAATGAACTCATGAGAATAGATGTAAATGATATCTTCAATGCTCCTTTCAAATCATAGAGATGTCTTCAGCCAATGCTAAAAGGGCCGTCTGTGGAAATAGAAAGTAATTGACGTTAGCATGAGCTGAAGCCATCTTGTTTGTGGCATCAATTTTGTCAGCTATGTAATTCTTCCATCTTCACTGTTGCTTGCCTTTCTATTCTGCTTGTGTCATCAGCTTTAGCTAACTCCTTCTGCACTGAGCCAAAGCAATGTATGAGAAAAGGCCTGTAGCTGCTAGAATGCACCTGGCTAAAGATGTAACTGTTGATCACTCTTTGCTACTGAAAGTAGTTATATCCCCCCTCCCACTTTGCTGACTAAGTGATCTCCATCTGCCCATGTTTGTCGGTAGTTATTCCTTTGTATGCTTGTACCTTCTATTTGTAACTACATGCTTACCAGTGCAGAAAAAAAGCTGTATATAAGGCCTGTGTTCTGTGACTTCAATGTACTACCTCAGGCAGCACTCGAGGATGCTGTGTTGATGTAGTCCCACTCATGAGTGATTAATAAACTTGTTCTTTGAATTCCAGCTTCAGTGCCAATCTCTATTTTGTTGGTCTAAGGATCCGTGGATAGAGAAGGGTGACCCCTGCACCGGTGTGCTGATTGAAAAGCACATTTCCCCAAGTGAGCCTCAATATGTGTCTATTGGCACAGTGAGCATCATTCAGTGTACAGCCTAATCAACAAGACATCAAATTGGAGTGCTGTTGAAGATGGTTTTATGCTACTTTGTTTAGTATAAGAGAAACCTAACATTCAGCAGATCTTTAGCGGAGAACACAGATTTCTTGTTATGTAGGTTGGGCTTGGGGATGCAGTGGTAGAGGAAACATCACATTACCAAGAATGTTTGAAGCACATTTCCAAAGCTTAGTGAAGGCCTTTTCTTGGGCAGATGGAAAATAAGGCGATTTAACGGTAAGACTTGGAATGAAAGAATAAGAAAGCTGGGGTAAGTGTGAATAAAGTACACCTCATCAAAATATAAGACGGACAGCAACATTTTACCTCTTCACAGTACCATCATTCTTGCCTCCCTGCTTTAACTCTTCTTGACTCAGCTCTGCTCCTTCACTGGGGTTTTTTGGCCAGTTCCCGCTGTTCTCTATTGCTGTTAAAATGAAAACACATAACAGACTCTCTCTTTTTCTTTCCTGACATTTCCAGGATGATCAATACCCTCCTACATCGTTCTCTGGATTCCTCTTTGCCATAACTCATTTATTAAGCCTTGAGGATCATCCTGTTTGTCTCTCACCCTGTCACTCAGTCTCCAGTTTGTACAGGATGTGTGTGCAGCCCTGTACTCCATCATGCCAGAAATCCATGGTATATTTTATCAAGGGGCTAAGAGATCCTGGCCATGAGAGATCCCTGGTGGGAAATCTTGGCCAACTGTTGTACACATCTGCTTCAATAATTTATTGAAGGGTCAAAAGTACATCATGGCACTCACTGGGCCTTCTTGCTCCAAAAATGATGAGCTTCAGAAACTGCAAATACTAGACAGAAAAGGGAGTGATGGTGAGTTAAGAAAAGCAGGAATGCAGGTGGTTTCAGGGGTCTGCCCATCGTATCTGCAGTGAAACCCATCTTTGCAGGCATCGCTAGGGAGTGGATAGATGGCACAGAGAGCAGAAAAACTTCTGTGCTCCATAACAACTGTAGAATGCTTTGTCCTTGTGCCTTCATGATCCTCACTTTACTATTTGGACCATTCATTTTGATAGGTTTCATTTCCTCATGCCCCACCCACTGCATACATTATGCTTATAAGTTAGCAGAATGTGTCTAACTACTGATATATTCATTTATGCATTTACGTTTATATGCTTCTATTAGTTATTCATTTATGTGTGTGACATTATTACAGTTATCCTTAGCTTAGCTTGTGTGCCACCATTTTGAAGCATCTCCCTTTCTGTGCGAGTTGCACTTGCTCACTCCCCCCTCCCGTAGGAATAATAATATTCCTCATGTCAGCAGTTTTGCTTCTCGGCCTACTGTGACTGAAACTACTAGCGAAACCCCTTATCTCGTTCCCATGTGCTGGGGATGGTAAGACTCGGCTCCGTGTCCTTGGGATGAGATAGGGGAATGTTGCAATCCCAGGTGCAGATGCCTACTGTATGAGACCATTGTTCACCATCCCAGGGGTCCAGTACTTTTCCACTAATGGGCGTGCCTAATTCTGCTTTCGTATTATAATGTGTTACTGTGATGATATGAGTCAGTCCTTCTCGGCGCACTCTTAGGGGTGAGGTCGATATAGGGCCCTCTCATATGGGAGTTTGTGGCCTAATAAAATTGCTTGTTTATTCTTCTCCACTGTCCGGCTGACTTATTATTGGGTAATTATAGGTGAGTGCGGTAAGTCACTCGGGTGGAATTGAGCCACGCTTATCAGATGGCGCCCGAACAGGGACTCCGCGATTAGGACCTTTCTCACCCGTAAGTGGGTAGCAGAAGGCCGGAGATCCTCTGGTCGGCACGGTGGGCCTGGGTACCCACTTGATGCCGAGCTTGGTTCTCGCAGCGCTGCCCCACCCTGCTGATCGGAAGAGGTCTCGGTCCATGATCCTACGCCGGAGTCCGGAAGGCGGAACTTTGGAGCTGACTGTGTTGGTCCTGACAGCCGGAGGTGGAGAACGGTAGAGGTCGGTACCACGCATAGAAGGTGAGTGGTCCGACTGTTGTTTGGAGGAGCCGGAGTGCTCCGTGAGACCGGGGTGTCTCTGGTGATTGGAGGAGCCGGTGTGCTCTTGGGGCTAGTGTGCTCCGGGGAACTCAGAGTGCAAATGGCGCTCTGACAGACTTCATGGAGACTGGGTGAACGGTGGTTTGTTGTCATCTGACTGGATAGTACTGCAGTCGGCAGACGGCTTGCTACGGGAGGATCTCGGGGCTCACCCGGACACCTAGGGTGGTGGTTTACGGGGAAGAGCGCCGAGTCTCGTGTGGTGTAGCCCATACCGATATGTAGTGTTGTCCAGGAGGCGGATGTGTTTCCCAGTCTCGGGATAGCGGGTGTGTGCTGTTCGGTCTGCGGTAGGGTCCAGGTTCCCCAGGACTTGGTCGACGGGCCTTGTCCCATCTCGGTAACACGTGTTCTGGTACGGATTTCCTGTAGCGTATATTGAAGTTGTGAGTGTGATTTACCGGTAAGCGAGTAAGTGTGCAAGTGTGACTTTGTATGTTAGTGTGTGATTGTGTGAGAGCAAGATGCCGTGTTTCAGTAAATTGCGGTGTTTGGGGTGCTGTGGTGAGGTTTCAGATGTTAGACTGGCCGAGAGCCAACCTGCACCAACGGAGGGCTCTCCAAATTTCGAAATGTACGTAAAGCACGGCTTACCCCCGATCTTGTTTTCTACCTTGTGGCATAAGTATACAAAAGATAATGTGGATTTGCAGTGGCCTTTGCTTGGTTCTTTCGATGGAGCAAAATTGGATTATTTACAAGACAGATTGTTTGCGAGGCGCAGCCGCCAGAGCATGTTTGATTCTTTACGGATGTGGCAGAAGGAGGTACGAGAACGACAAATGAGGGAGGAGAAAGGGGCTCAGAAGAGAGCGGCGCAGACTATGGCGCAGAAGGCCAGGGAACATATTAAGAAAGAGAATGAGCTGCGTATTGAGCGTGCAGATAGACGTTTTAGGCTATTGGATAATAAGAGTTATGCAGTGAGAGAAGATGACCAAGATGAGATGGAGGACATTTTGAACACTCGACCCCCTCCCCCATATGCACCACAGCCCTTGTACCCCATGCTGGTGGATTCCGCCTCCCAGGCGATAGTTTCAGTTCCCCAAGTCAGTGCCCCACCCTCGTCCGGTGCACCTGCCTCCTCCGTGGTTGGACGAACTTCCCCCTCTGCAACTGCACCCCTGCTCTCCTTCTCTGCGACGAGCCCAATTGAGTCTGCTGTGCTCTCCCCGGGGCTCTCCGCTGGCCCCGCTATCCCCACTGTTTCTGCCAGTGCTACCCCTCAGGGCGCGTTGCTAACTCCCACTAGAGGAGCGGAAGGCGGACTATTTACTCAGGTACGGAAGTTACTCACGCGTTCTAATGTTGGGTTAGATGAGAAGACAATGGTAGCTAATCAAGCTTGTCAATGGGCCAGAAATAACATTTATTCATTAGAAGACATTTGGTCTATCATGAAAGACTATGAGCCTCTGATGCAACAGCATGCTTTGTGGCACATGTCGATGACATTGATAGCGTTGTGGGAACAGGGATATGGCGGGGAAGCACCGGCGATTCTCCGTGATATCAAGAATAATGCATATAGGGCTAACACTGGAATAAAAGAGGTGTTCCGTAGTCTGAGGTACTTGTTAGAATACAGAAATGAGTTACCAGCAGCGGGCGAACCACATTTCCCTGGAGTACACCCGATGCGTGAAGTTCACCCTGTATTTCACCCTGAGATACCCGAAGTAATAGACCCGGCAACAAAGCTTGTGACCCGAGCTCGTATCGACGCTCATTTCCAGGAGCAGTGGGTGTATACGCCCTGGAAACGGAGCGAGGTATTAGCTCTGAAGGCTCAGTTGCCTGACTCGAGAAAAAATCCAACGGCTTATTACAAAGATTTAACAGAGGCAGCTTCCTCGACGGTCATGACCTTAGCAGATATTGAATTGTTTTTCGGGTTATTGGTTCCTGTGGATGTGTGGAGACAGGTGAAGGGTTCAGATCATAGAGAGGAGCTGGGTGGTACTTGGGAAGAATTTACGGATTTGGATAAGGAGAGAAAGCCAGGTGAGAAGCCGAAGGGGGAGATACTAGCACTGCCAGGGCGCATAATAAAATACATGCACTCACTTATCCCGCCAAAGAAAGTAGACTGGGATAAGTTGACGGCATGTAGACAGAAGAAGGATGAGGCTGTTTCGGATTTCTTCACCCGTTTTGAGGAAACATTCATGGATTTTAGCGGGCAGGATATATCTCAAGATGGAGGGCTGCGCCTTTTTGTCAACAGATTTGTAACAAATCTGTTGCCAGAAATATCAGCCCGGTTGCAAGCGTCAGAGAGTACATGGACGACATCCACTCCCTCTGGGATTTTGAGTATGGCCCAGTATTATGAGCATAGAGGAAATGAGAATAAGGACAGACAAGAAAAGAAGGCAAAGGATTTGAAGACGAAAGTATTGTTGCAGCAGGTGGCGAAGGGTCGGGGACGTGGAGCTCCGCCCGTTACAGTTAGTCGAGGAGGAAGTAGCTACGGAAGGGGAGAGAAAAGAGAGCGTTTGGGACCGAACCAGTGCGCCAACTGCAAGCAGGAGGGGCACTGGTGGAAGGACTGCCCCCTGCTTCGGTCCGCTACTGGACCTGGCAGAGGACGGGGACGGGGAGACGCGCATAAGGATGTTAGACAGTCCGAAGAAGGCAGGAGACCGGGAGGGAATTACTTTGACGGGGGAAGAGACAGGCAACATTTTCAGAAGGAGGGTGATGATTGCAGAGATCGACAGTTTTACAGCGATACATATGCGATGGATGACTTGACAGGATTTTCTTATAACTAGGACAGCGTAGGGCAGAGCGCGGGACCTGTTTCTGTGGATGTTGATCAACGTGGGCCCTATGTAACAGCAGACTTGTCGGGATCCCCTCAGAAATTTTTAGTGGATACAGGTGCTACGAAACGTTCTGTGGCACGTTCCCAGGTCCCAGGGGCGGCTCTGTCTGGCAAGACTAATATTTCCGTGGGGTTCTCCGGTACCCCAGTGGTTAGCCCCATTTCTAAGCCACTTGCGCTTACGATTGGCCCTTTCACTGTTGACTCTCCTTTCCTTTTGACTTCAAATTGTGGTGAGAATTTGCTGGGTTTGGACTTGTTGAAAAGACTGCATGCTACTATTTACTGTTCTCCGGATGGTCACGTTGGGTCCTTCTGTTGCGCATGTGCAGCAGTGTTTCTCAAAAGATGAGCCCCTCCCAGTCGAGTGGGAGGGTGTTCCTGCGAGTTTGTGGGCCAGCAGCGATACTGATGTGGGCAAAATGGACATTGCTCCAGTGTCTATAAAGGTTAAGGTGGGAGCGAAGCTGCCTCGGATACCCCAATACAAGATATCTAGGGATGGGGAGAGGGCTCTGTTGCAAATAATACAGGATTTGATTCGGTCTGGGGTAGTCGAGGAAACAGATTCTAATAGTTGTAATAGTCCAATTCTCCCGATCCTTAAGAGGCCCTCATGTGATGCTCGCGAGGGTACACCTGATGTCTATCGTTTTGTGATTGATTTGCGTCACATCAACAAGGTGGTTGAGCCTCAGTATCCGGTGGTTTCTGATATCACTACCATCCTGACTATGATACCTCCCTCAGCTAAGTGTTTTTCTGTACTGGACCTTAAGAACGCTTTCTTTAGTATCCCTGTGCATCCAGATAGCCGTTATCTCTTCGGATTCTCATTGGCTGGCCGAAGTTTTAGATTTTGTAGAATTCCC
This sequence comes from Lissotriton helveticus, assembly GCF_964261635.1. Lineage (NCBI taxonomy): Eukaryota > Metazoa > Chordata > Amphibia > Caudata > Salamandridae > Lissotriton > Lissotriton helveticus. The sequence goes on along the minus strand of NC_136070.1, from coordinate 1,161,399,960 downwards.
CAAGGTTATACGGAAAGTCCTAGCATTTATAGTCAGGCTTTGAAAGCACAGTTGGATGATTTGGAGCTCCCACGAGGTAATGTCTTGCTGCAATATGTGGATGATATTCTCATTGCTTCAGATACTGAAGAAGGATGCCGAGAGTCTACTGTTAAATTGTTACACCATTTGGCCTGTAAGGGACACAAGGTGTCTCTTCCTAAATTCCAATACTGTCGACAGGAGGTTACCTACCTCGGTCATCTCCTATCGAAGGAGGGGAGAAGGCTGACGCCGGAGCACATCAAGGCGATAACTAACATGGCAGTACCTAACACGCAGCGGGAGGTGCGCGCATTTGTGGGCATAACATCGTACTGTCGCCAGTGGATACCTAACTATGCTTTACTAACAAAACCCCTTCTGTATCTGACTACCAAAGAAGTGTGTGAGCCCTTACCTTGGACCCCTGCATGTCAGGAGGCGTTTGAGTCACTAAAAAACTGCTTTATGGTCTGCGCCTGTGTTGGGAACACCTGATTACCAGAAGCCTTTTGTACTTTACGTGCACGAGGCGGAAGGTTGCGCGTTGTCTGTCCTAACCCAGAGTTTTGGTGGGAAACAGAGGCCTTGTGCTTACTTCTCTGCTATGCTTGACAACGTGGCAAGAGCATTGCCGAGCTGTCTAAGGGCTACAGCGGCTGCTGCAGTTTCCATAAGGCAGTCGGCAGGGCTCGTACTGGGTTCAGCTCTTACAGTAATGGTACCACATGCCGTGGACATTTTGCTAAACAGAACACAGACGCAGCATTTAACTAGTGCTCGTCTAACAGGTTATGAGATTACATTATTCGCCCCACATGTAACGATAAAACGATGTGCCACCCTGAACCCAGCCACGCTGTTACCTCTCCCTTCAGATGAAAAAGACGATGAGGTCCATGATTGCTTGTTTCGGACAGAAGAGGAAACAAAAGGAAGAGTAGATTTGACGGATAAGCCCCTTGATGATCCTGACGGGGAGCTGTATGTTGATGGGTCCTGTTTTAAATTAGCAGATGGTACCACAACAGCAGCATATGCCGTCACGACTTTGAAAACAGTGGTGGAGACTTCTAGAGTCCCGTACAACTCAGCTCAAGCTGCCGAGATAATAGCATTGATGCGTGCGTGTGAGTTGAGTGAAGGATTGGATGTGAACATTTATACGGACAGCCAATACGCCTTTGGCGTGGCTCATAGTTATGGGAGACTGTGGGCAGAGAGGGGATTTTTGACATCACATGGACAGAAAATTCAAAATGGCCCATTGATATTACGACTATTGACAGCCCTCACACTTCCCAAACGATTAGCTGTGATTAAGTGTAGTGCACACAAAGTAGTGGTGGATGATGTAGGACGAGGAAATGCATTTGCAGACCAAACAGCCAAAGAAACTGCTAGGACAAGACTTCCACGAATGTTTGTGGCAGAGCCAGCTAGGTGAGTACCTGACGTTAACATGTTTGCAGACACGGTACAGAGTGTACGGAATATACAAGAGAAAGCAACTGAGGAGGAGTTGAAAATATGGAAGGATGGAGAGGGGCGGTTGGACTCGGATGAATGTTGGACGGATGGGTCAGATAAAAGACGATGGTTGCTCCCGAATGCGTATGTCTTCCCAATAGTGACAATGGCTCATGGACCAGCCCATATAAGCGCAAAAGGCATATGCAAACTGTTAGACCCGGTGTGGAGTAATAAAAATATTTCCAGGGTGGCGACACATTTGGTACAACAGTGCATGGTTTGCATAAGACATAATCCTGGGAAGGGAACGCCTGTCCCTGTAGGTAATTTCGCACCCCCATCCTATCCTTTTGAAGTGATCCAAATGGATTACATTGAAATGGAAAGGGTGAATAACCTCAAATATGTCCTTGTGGTGGTGTGCTCATTCAGTAGGTGGGTGGAGGCTTTTCCAACAAAAGACTGTACAGCCATGTCGACAGCTAAGATGCTGATCAAGGAGTATTTTAGCAGATACGGTTTACCTAGAGTGATCTGGAGCGATAACGGCACGTCCTTCAATGCTGAACTGATGAAACAGATCTGTAAGGGATTACAAATATCTCAAAAATTCCATGCAGCCCAGCATCCACAGGCTGCGGGTTTGGTCGAACGATTTAATGGCACACTGAAATTAAAGATGGCCAAGATACAGGAGAGTACAGGGCTACGTTGGCCAGATGCGCTTCCCCTTGCTCTGCTGTCCACAAGAGTAACAGTAAATTCTAAGACAGGAGTTTCTCCCCATGAAGTTGTATTTGGCAGGCCCGCCAATGTGTGGGGTGTTCCTAGACCTAAATGTTTTTCAGAGATAGAATATCCTTTGTTGACAGATTACCTGTATGCTTTGACTAAAGATCTTCGTTCTATTCATCAGCAGGTAGCAGACACACTGAAGCCGCTGCCTGAGGGGCCCGGCCACGGCATTAACCCAGGAGACTGGGTTGTGGTGAAGAAATACCAGCGGAAGTCCTGCTTGGAGCCTAGATGGTCTGAACCACGGTTGGTGCTCCTCACCACCCGCACCGCACTTCGAGTGGAGGGTCGGAAGGCATGGACACACGCCTCCCATGTCAAGAGAGTACCTCTTCCTCTACCCTATGATGCGTGGGTCCGAGGTGGCGTCGCAGATCACGAAACGGAACGTGTGCCTCGATATCTCCCCTTCTCTGATGCTTTACTGATTGGGGAGGAAAACAACGAGAACGCGAGGAAGCCAGCCCTGAGTACAAGTAGCGAGGTTTCTGTTGACCACAGTGCTCAAACGACGGAAGCCACCTCCTTTCAAAGTGATCCTCCCATTCTGTTCTCAGACCCCGAAGTGCGAGGGAGCACTCGCTATAACTTGCGGCCCAGGAAAGAGAGGCGAAAGAACTGAGCACTGGAAGAAGGGCTGAGAGAGGGATTAGAAGTGGACTATATTCAACAGGTTAGCCTACTAATAGGGATGGACTGCTGAAAGAGCCCTGGTGCACTTTTGAGACACTGCTGAACGGAACATTAGAAGTTGTGTGTGGGCCCAAGTTCAGTGCTCCTGAGTTGCTGCAGTTGTGTGACTCCGTCGAGGGATTAGGGTTGCGAGATTGTAAACCTACCTATGAGGCTTTAACGGACATAGGGAGAAGAGCCCTTTTGAAGGGTGAAGCACCCCTCTGGCCGGTTTCGGAGTGTCTGGAACTTTTTGGTAGAGCCCCTAGTGTCTGGAACTTTTAGGTTATCCCTTGGTTCGTTCTTTAGGTGAAATGTATCCCTTTGGTCGTCCTCTCCCCGAGAAGGAACAGCCTTTTGCTGCTCCTCGCAGATCTGAACCCGATTCCCCATGGCATGCTCTTCCACGAAAAGGAAAAATTGTGGTCATTGTGGTGTTCATCATTATATTTTTGATAATACTTGGAATACTGTTCTTTCTGGATGAAGCTTACCCTGTGCACAAACTGATCCCTACTCCCTCTCCCTTGCCAGAGCATAATATGATCACCGTTGATTATGGTGAACAATGTATGAGAAAGGGATATCGTGATAATGTTTTCATAAAAACTTTATACCATGCGCATGCTGTGTATAATGTGACGGACTGCTGGGTCTGTGGGTTGCTTCCTTCTGCTGCATATAAAAAGGACAGGTTACTGGCACTTCAATTAACTCCTGTGAATAGTTGTGTGGGTTGGTACACTCTGATAGGCATGGTAAAGTTCTTTCAGCAGCCTGACTCTCTGACCCCACGACTCCCTGGTAGTGGGTCAACACTGACAATGCGAGTACGCCCTCTGCCCCCTTCATCCCTTGGACGGTTATTTACTGATGGACGTTTCGACCAAACATTCTTAGAAATTTGTTCGAAAAGGATTGAACGATTCATGACGCCTAATGACACTGACAAAGTGCGAGAGAGTTTCCTACAGTTGAACTCTTCCCTAGCGTACAGACATCCTCCCACAGACAATAGTACTGGTCATTCTCTGGTACCTCTAGCGACAGTGGGGCCTTCACCTTACTTTTGTATTCAGGGCAGAGGTCCGATTAAAGTGGGCGACAGCCTTTGCAATGTGACTGCCTCGATCCGACTGCCCCTTAGTCCTTCACTGGTTACACCACCGAATATCTATTTCGTATGTGGAAATAATGGATACTTATGGTTGCCTGAGGGTTGGGGTGGGACCTGTTACTTAGCGTACCTACTTCCACCTGTTTATGTGGCACCTTCAGATTATCATAAAACACACAGACGATTTGCTATTATGCGAGGACAGCGTAAAAGGAGGGACCTCCAAGTTGAGGATGTGGATCAGACTGACACTTCGGGACAGCAGTTCACCGACTTCTCGAAAGGTTTATTACCATTTTGGGGTCCTATCTTTAATAGTAGAGCCATTAGACGTTTGTCAAGGGTCATGGAAAAAGTGGTGACAACAGAGGCTGATATTGCAGCCAATATGTCTCTTGAGATGCAGGCTATGAGATTATTTACGATCCAGAACAGGATGGTGCTTGACGTCATCCTAGCAGATAGGGGTGGAGCTTGCCGCGTCATCGGGACGTCTTGCTGCGTGTACATCCCTGACTCCGCCCGACTGTCAACTTAGCTGTCTAAAAACTTCATAGGTTAGCGGCTGAACTCCATCAGGACACAGGTACATGGTCCTTGCAGACATGGCTATGGGGTATCTTCTCCTCCTGGGGTTGGAAAATACTGATGGGTTTAGTGGGGATAGTTGGTGTCCTTTTAACATGTTGCCTTTGTGTGTATTGCCTTCCTCCTTGCTGCTCTATGTGTGCCAGTAACATACGAGTTCCTAACAGACAGACAAAACAATTACTCGCTTCTGCTGATCTTGAACTTTATGATCCCTGCTGGCTGATGTTTATTGATGGTGATGTTCTTTATTAATGTGCTATATTGGCCCTTAGAATTTGATGTAAAGGCTCTCCTTTTGGTTAATAAAGTTAGCCCCATTCTGCTAAAAGGAGGGTCTGATAGGTTTCATTTCCTCATGCCCCGCCCACTGCATACATTATGCTTATAAGTTAGCAGAATGTGTCTAACTACTGATATATTCATTTATGCATTTACGTTTATATGCTTCTATTAGTTATTCATTTATGTGTATGACATTATATTTTTTTTTTTTTTTTTTTAGTCCTCATATCCACCATGGTTTTTGAAAGCCATTTAGAATAAGCATCAGACAAGTTTACACAGTATAGTAACTGGAAGGAATCATTTCATTCGAGAGGAGAGCCACAGATCCCGCAACTGTCTCAGCTTGAAATTCTTTTAGGCTACCAGTGGGGAGGCCTACTGCTGGGCCAGGGCCGGGATCTGACCGGATACGATTGAGTTGGCACCATAGTAGTATAATCATTGGACCCGGGGGGGGAAAAAAAAAAACAACAAAAAAAAACCCCGGTCTTTATTGAGACCATACAATCGAATGCCAAAAGGTCCTTTTGCATTGGTTTCCTGATCTGGCTAGATCTATGCGTGCAGTCTGTAGCGTTGATGTCAGCCAGTCCCCGTGGGAAGGGGGGATGGAATCCTTCCATCTCCTGCAGATCTCTCTTCTTGCTAAAAGGATCGTGTAGAAGACCAGGTTTCTAGCTATGTTTTTAGTTGTCCTCAGAACTCCAAAGATCGCTAATGGTAAATCTATACTAATTGGGGTACCTAATGATGCCGTGAGAGTCTTACCTATGGCCTCCCAATAAGGTGTTATACGGGGACACTCAAAAAACATATGGATATCTGAGGCTGCCATCAAACCACATCTTGCACATGCCGCTGAGGTTCCTGAGGTAAATTTAGATAATCTTTGGGGGGAATAATACGCCCTGTGAAGGGTAAAGAGATGGTTTCTACGTAACCATGAGGGTTTCACCAAATTTATTAAAAGTTCAAATGAGGTAGACCAGAGTTCTTGTATGTCTTGAGTCAAAATTACATCGGCCCAAAGTTGAGTTGGTAACTCAAATTCCCCATCAGATTCATCTAGAAGGAGTCTATACCATTGTGAAATCTCATGTTTTGCTGGGGGGGTACCAACCAGGTTAGTTATTAGTTGGCTGTGCCCTCCAAGTGGAAACTTGTTGCGTTTGGATTGTGGATCGTTATATGTCTGTGTCCAACTTCTGATTTGTATGTATTTAAACCTTGAAAAGGTTGGACCTATTTTGTTCTGTAAATACTCCCACGAAAGCAGATCCCCCTCATAAAAGAGATCCCCCCATTCTTTGAGGCCTGCTTCTCTCAAGGGATTAGCTAAGGAATCTTCCAACCAGGCTGGACTATCCGGCAGCCCCCAAAGTGGTGTTTTATCGCAGTAGTATCCCTGTTTAATAGGTTTAATTAGCTCAGACCAGGTTTTAGCCAAGCCATACAGGACCTTCAACTTGATCTTCTTGAAGAACTTCTGGTTGCCGAATTTAAATAAAAATCCCGTCTGACTGAGGCCTTCCCCATTTAGCATTGCCGAAAACATTAATCCTATCCCATAATCAGCAGGTTTATTTAGAAGCATTCGTATGTGAGATAGCTGAAAAGCCCACAAGTATAATTTTAAATCTGGTGCGGCTATTCCTCCCTTCTTCCAACGCCGTCTAAGCTTTTTCCAAGCTATTCTAGGTAGTTTTTTATTCCAAATGAAAGAGGTGATTTCTGATTGTATTTTGGTTATTTGAGTTTGGTTAAAGTAAAGGGGAATAGTATTAAAAAGAAAAGAAATTTTAGGCAAAATGACCATTTTCACAAGATTAGCCCTCCCTATCAAGGATAATTGCAGGTGCGACCATGCTTGCAATAATTTTCTACATTGTTTAATGATTGCTGTCATATTTAATGTGGCGAGGGTATTGATATCTTTTGTGATATTCACGCCTAAATATCGAAGCGACTCGCTCTCCTGTATTTCCAAGGAGCTAGGGTTGTCATTCCAGACCAACATCTCTGTTTTTGATGTGTTGATCTGGTAGCCTGATAATTTCCCGAACCCCTTGGCAATTTCAAATATAACCGGGAGTGCAGTTGTCACGTCTGATGTGAGAACAAGTAGGTCATCGGCATATAATGCTACCTTCTTTTCCCAGCCACTATGATGAAAAGGGACAATCGCATTCTCTCTTCTCAGTTGCTGTGCGAGAGGTTCAATGTAAAAGTCGAACAGAAGCGGGGAAAGCGGACATCCCTGCCGCGTCCCTCGTGTTATATTAAAGGGGTCTGACAATTCACCATTAATCAATAGGCTAGCCGATGGATTGGTATACAATAGACTTACAGTATGACGAAATCTCCTCCCCACTCCAAATTTAGCCAGGGCCCTCGACAGGTACACCCAATTAACCCTGTCGAAGGCCTTGGTCGCATCCAGAGTGAGGGCGGTCAAGGGTAAACTATGTGTCACTGCTATATCCATAGCCCCTATAAGTTCGTATGTCAATTCATAGAGCTGTCGGCCTTTGACAAATCCTTTTTGATCTGCATGTAGAACTGCAGGGGCTACCAAGGCTAATCTAGAGGCTAATATAGTGGTAAAAATTTTATAATCCACATTCAGGATTGATATGGGCCTATAAGATTCGCAGGCGTCTCTAGGCTTCCCAGGTTTTAATATAAGTGTGATGGATGCTTTGTCCCATGATGAAGGGGGAGTCTGGCCTTCAAGAAGGATCTTATTAAACATCTCAGTAAGGAACGGGGCAATCTCATCTTCTAACAATCTGTAGATCTCTGCTGGTAAGCCGTCAGGCCCCGCTGCCTTCCCCTTCTTGCTTTTTTTTATAGCGGCCCTAACTTCACCCTCCGTGATAGAGTCATCCAATGCTTGAGACTGAGCCTGTGTAAGTCTAGGTAGGTTAATATGGCTTAGCCAATCATCGACCTCCTCAGATCGAGTTACAATATCCTCTTTATAGATAGACTCAAAAAAAGCCTTAAAGGCCCTTCTAATTTCAGTATCTGATGTTAAGGAATCATTGCCTACCTTGATTTTTGAAATATTGTTCCTGACCCGATCGGATTTAGACTTCCATGCAAGCATTTTTCCAGCGCCTTCACTATACTCGAAATGGGCTAATTTACTTGCTTCCCATCTCTGCTGTAGTCTAAGATTCAGTACTGATCCCAGATTGGCCTTCAAAGTCGCCATTTCTTTCCTATAATTGTTTATAACGGATTCATCTAGCCCGGAATTACTATCAATTACACCTTGGAGATTTATTATCCTTACCTCTATAGACAGGATTTGTTCTTTATATTGCTTCCTTTTGTGAGATACTTTCGTTGTAATAAGACCCCTTAGAAATGCTTTGAACGAGTCCCAGACAATTCTTGTTGCTGCTGAATCATTATTGATTGAAAAGAAAAAGTGTGCTTCTCTTTTCAGATATAATATGTCCTCAGATGAAGAAAGAAGAGAACGATCAAAGGACCATCTGGAGGGCAATCTCTCCATTACATAGGTTAGGTCCATTAGTACAGCAGAATGGTCTGAAAGATGAAGAGGTAAATATTCAATGGATTTCACCTGTTCAACCAGCCGTTGGCTAATCAAGATAAAGTCGATCCTTGATTGGTGTTTATATTTATAGTTTCGGAAAGACACTCCTTGCTGATCCCCAGACCTTTCCCTCCATATGTCTACATAACCGTAGGTTCTCATTGCAGATTGCAGCACTGACCTGGACTTGGACAAAGGTAAGGATCGACTATTAGGGGATTTGTCCAAAGCTGGATTTAGGACGATATTAAAATCACCTGCTATAATAGTTGGCTCAGGAAAGGAGAGTAAATGTGAAAACATAGTCTCCATTACCGTAGGATCATCCTGATTCGGCCCGTAGTATCCTAGAATTGTGGTTTGAGATCCCGCTATTGCTACGGAGGCTATGGCCCATCTTCCTCCTGTGTCGACCTGCTGGGATATAAGCCTAGCTTTAGCTACTTTTTTAAAGATTATAGATACCCCTCTAATATTACTTGTCTGAGTAGTGGAAACCACAAATTCTATCCACTTATTTCTTTTAAATAAATCAATCGACTCAGAGTTTGTTAAATGAGTCTCTTGCAGAACAATGACCTGCGCATCCAGATCTCGTATATATTGCATAATGTTGTTTGCCCTTGGTTTGGTGCGCAGGCCATTAACGTTCCATGAGAAATATTTTATGTTAATCATCTTCAACATAAATATTTAACAAAAAGGACAAAAGAGAGAGATAAAAAGATAAGGCTAGACCAACCCATACTTGTCTAAAGCTTGTTACATAAAGTGGTAATTTCGGATTTTTACTATCAAGACTATTATACCTTGGCTTTTTGAGGACATTTTTACTTTTTTTCCACCCCCCACCACCTACCCTAACTATGTGCCATCCACCCTCCCCCCTCCCTTTCCCTGGAAAACCCTTGCGATATCTAACCGGTGCAATGTCCGGTTGATAGCGCCCCTCCATGAACTCCCGGATAGAGACCCCACCCATTTAGTTGCAAAACATATAAGTTAATTAGACCTAACTAATAGTGACTCTGAAATAATTATATTGATTGATAACTCGAGGGGAGAAAGTGTTTTTTTTTTTTTTTTTTTCCCCTTCTGCTTCTTCACTTTTTTCCCCTATTTATTTATTTATATATATATATATACACATATACATACATATATATATACATATTTTTTTTCTTTTTTCTCCCTTTTCCCCTTTTTTTTTTTTTAAAAATAACATTTATGCAAAGAACTCAGAGAAATCGAGAGATGGCCGTGAGTCATTAACACATTGACTGAGTCCTAAGATTTCTTACTGCTTCCCATCTGCATTAGTAATTCATCCGCTGCCTGTACTGTTCTAATGTTAGTCATTTTATTATTATACATTATTTTCATACCAGCAGGGAATGTTAATTGAGCTGAGGCACCCGCTGCTCTGAACGCTTCCAGGCGCCTCCCAAACTCCCATTGCTTCTCCAGGGTAATTCTTGAGAGATCAGACCTTATTAGGAAAGTAACCCCCTTTGCAACCAGCGATTTTTGCTTTAGAGCAAGATTAAGAATTCGTTCTTTCAGAACATATGTGTGAAAATTTACAAGAATTTTACGGGGTTTGGATCTCTGGGGATTTTGTCTAAAGGGATCCCTGTGGATTCTTTGAATGTCCAGTGCTATTTCTTCCATAGAGAGGTCTAAATTTAGGGACTCTTTTAACAAGCCTGTTATATATTGTTTTAAGTCTGAGCCCTCTGAACCTTCAGGCACATTCAAGATTCGTAGGTTCCCCCTCCTCGCGTTGTTTTCCAAGGTCTCCATCCTATCACTGAGCGCTTGCTCCTCTCTGGAGAGCTTCTGGATGTCTACTTTAGCCTGGTCCAAGTACATTGAGAGTGTTCCTGTAGTCTCCTCCAGTACTCCCGTTCTTATAGTAAGTCCCTCAATTTTATTTTCTAGGGATTCGCAGTAGCTTCTTATTTCTGCTTGATGCGCAGCCAAGTTTGCTGAAGACTCTGCAAAGCCCTTCCTTATTTCTAACGTGAGGGCTGAAAACATACCTAGTATAGCAGCTGGCGTTATGTCGCCATTGTCTGCAAACTTGGTTTGATCAGTGAGGGAGTCTAGAGAATAGTTCATTTGATTGGGAAGATCTCCCCCGATTGCTCCGGCTCCGGCTTCATTAAAGCTGCTGAGAGGTACCTCAATATCAGACAAATCTTCTGAGTCTTGTAATATGGGGCCTGATATCACCTCCACCCGGGCTGACGAAGATTGTGAGCCTGATCCTCCTTCGTTATCTCCGTCTCTTACTCCATCTTGTAGGCATAGACCTCTAGCTTCATGTTCTATACCCGCTTCTTCTGTTCTTTGATCCATAGCCTTTATTGCGTCTATAAGGTCAGAATCCTGTGCCAGAGACATCTTATCCATTTGGGGAGAAGTTACCACTTCAGAGCCAGCTGACATAGCGTGATCCCCTGGTAGCTGCAGTATTTGGGGAATGACTTTGAAGTAGGATCGTAGGGAAGGGGTAATCTTAGCTTTTTTCTCAGCTCTGTTGTTTTCCTGCGTCTTAGATTTTGTCTTATTTTTGGGCTTCAAACCATATTTGGTGCCTCTTCCTTTGACCTCTGTGTTTAGGTAAGAGGAGGACTTTTTATTTTCAACTGCGGGGGTATAGTCACCCAACCCACTAGATACAGCTGATATCTCAACCTTATCATCTAACCAAGCAATTTTCTTCTTCCGCCCTCTTTTGTTGGTAACTTTAGTCTTACTGAGAGGGGCCTGTATTTTTGGGATAGTATCGGAAGTGACTGATACTTTTATTGGCACCCCTTGTCCTGCCAAAGTTGTAATATAGGGGTCAGAAGAAATTAAACTCCCCTTGTCTGCCCCCTCTACAGCTTCCAGGTCCGGAGATACTGCAGGTACAGGAATATGAAATGGCTGTACTTGCAGCTGTTTAGATGCAAGTTCTGGGGGTTTATGCAGAATTTTATCCGAAGTCACTGCGTGGTGTGGCTGCCCCAGACTTCTAAGCAACCTCCCTCTCCTCAGCTCCAGCGCTGCTAACTGTATACGGAGTAGTGGAAGTTGTAATTGCTCAGGATGTTTAAATACACCAGTTAATTCAAATAACTGTGGCTGCAGAAACCTCCCAGAAAGATCCCAGTACTGTATGAGGGGCCACTGTTCCCAAAAAAAAAGGCTTACCGCTTTAGAGACTTCCTTGAGATTAATACCCAGATTACTTATCTCACGCTGTAAATGCTTCCAAAGCTCTTGCTCCTGCCGCTGTAAAATTGCTGGTGTTTCCAAAGCAATACTGCTTTCAGGACAGAGTTCAACGCTGCCAAACAGCCGACGGCAGCCCGCGCTCACCCCGCCCTCAGCTTCAGCTCTGCACTCGAACAGAGAGCGGACTGACGGCGACTTGGAAACAGCCTCAGACTCGATGAACCGGGAGAACATCCCCCGTGACAAAAAGCCTCCGGTTCGATTCGGTGAGGGAAAGGAAAAAGCCCGTTTATGCCAGGTCTCAGCTATCGGAAAGTGTGCAGACGTTATTCTGCATTTCTTTGTTTAACCGAGGGTCTCCACCGGGAGCTCGTTACGGAGCACTACGGCCGCTTAACCAGCGGCCGCCATGTTTTCCCCGGGCTTGCCAGGTCTCAGCTATCGGGCCCCATGTGTATGACATTATTACAGTTATCCTTAGCTTAGCTTGTGTGCCACCATTTTGAAGCATCTCCCTTTCTGTGCGAGTTGCACTTGCTCACTCCCCCCTCCCGTAGGAATAAGAATATTCCTCATGTCAGCAGTTTTGCTTCTCGGCCTACTGTGACTGAAACTACTAGCGAAACCCCTTATCTCGTTCCCATGTGCTGGGGATGGTAAGACTCGGCTCCGTGTACTTGGGATGAGATAGGAGAATGTTGCAATCCCAGGTGCAGATGCCTACTGTATGAGACCATTGTTCACCATCCCAGGGGTCCAGTACTTTTCCACTAATGGGCGTACCTTATTCTGCTTTCGTATTATAATGTGTTACTGTGATGATGTGAGTCAGTCCTTCTCGGCGCACTCTTAGGGGTGAGGTCGATATAGGGCCCTCTCATATGGGAGTTTGTGGCCTAATAAAATTGCTTGTTTATTCTTCTCCACTGTCCGGCTGACTTATTATTGGGTAATTATAGGTGAGTGCGGTAAGTCACTCGGGTGGAATTGAGCCACGCTTATCAATGTACATTTCCTTGCTAGGAGACGTATGCTACAATTCCCCTAATAGGCACTCCTCATGATTTTGTCTGTTGGTCAGTATTAGACTCTGTTGGGTAACATGGCCCACCCAAGTGTTACACCTTTTAACATGGCCATGACACTATTGATTGTTGGTGAGAGCTGGTTAAAAGTACTGGGGGAGACATCATACCATTTGCTCCTGTGAAAAACCAACTAGCATGTCTTGACGGGTCACCTATTTCTTACTGATTGCACGTGGAATGAATGAGAGTGCATGGGAAGATGAATGTAGCATTCCCATTGTGCCCCCCATCCCCCATATATATGGAGCCTCTAAGATTATGTGTTGCTGGAGGACTTGACCCATGAGGTAGCTGGGCAGAGCAGTCCATGCCTTTTGAAGAACACTTTGGTGCTCTTCACTTGTATTGAGTTTACAAACTGTATTTATTCAAAAGCTGTGATCATGAGACAGTTGGGCAGAGGTCTTTCTGGCAGGCACAAAGGAGAGGTGCACTGAGAAGGACGCGCACACTTTTTTCACTATTTTCTGAAGTTTCTAGAATTAAGTCAAATGATTCAAGTTTCTTTATTATAGGCAGCAAGTGCAGGAATGAGATCCTGAAAAACTGTCCAATGGAAAACAAGTGTCCTTCATTTTTATCTAAGCATGAAGGTCGGCACCTCATTATTCTACACAAAGCAATATAAAAATCCTCATCTCAGTTGCCAAATACGAACCCAATCTTGCAGTGAGGCGGGGGCTTCTATGGAATGTATTTAAAGTGTAATAAAATGGCTATTGCAGGTTGCATGATTACGTTTTAGCACAACTAGACTTTGTCAAGGTTGGGGGTAAGGAGATGGCGTGGGGTAAGACGCAGTGCTCATTAACATGCAGAATATGAGTTAATAAATGACTGCTCAGCCAGTACTTTTACTTAAAAAGACAAAATATACATAAACAAAAAAAAGCTTCATGTGAAAACATACAATGCAGTTCTTAAGTTACAGAAGTCCTAAAAGTGTTTCTTAGGAGTGATTCTACAGCGTCTTTAAATACCTTATGCTAGAAATTGGGTTGTTGATTGACTTGGGGTGTAACCCTAAGTCAAACAGGAGCGACACTCCTAGTCAGGGTAAGTGTTAGGCAACCCTAAATTAACCTTTGCTCACCCTCTGGTAGCTTGGCACAGAGTAGTCAGGCGTAACTTAGAGGCAGTGTGTAAAGTATTCGTGCAACACTTCAAACAGTGAACACAGAACACAAAAAGAATACATGCCAGGTTAGAAAAATAGAAAATAATTTAATAAATAAAATGGACCAAAATGATAAAAATCCAATAAGTAGAACTTGAGAAATGAATTTAGAAATAATAAACCATAAAATAGCTCAAGCAGTAAGCATTTACTTGGGATATCTGCTTGGCCTGGACCTGGACAAAGTCAAGAGTTCCGGCCGACTGCAATGGAGCACTGGCTGGATACCGAGACGCAGTGAGGCCCGCTGTACAAAAGTGCTTGAATCTTGGTTGTGTCGGCAAAGATGCAGTGTGCAGTCGAGTGATGCATTGGTGTCGATCAGGTGGTAGAGGAGACAGGTCGATTTTCTACACTCAACAGCGGTGATTCTGAAGGCGAATGCATCGGTTCCAAGATGTGGCGATTCCATAGGCAAATTTCCGGGTCCCTCCACACAGTTGGAGTGATTTTTTCGTTTCTCTCCATGCTGTAGCAGTAATGCGTTGGTTCCGAAGGTGATGCGTTGGTTCTGAAGGTGATGCACCGGTCCTGTTCCTGCAAAAGTGGCAATGCGCAGATTCTGCTCTCTATGTGTCGTTTCCAGTGGAACAAACACCTTAGGCCCACTTCCAAGGGTTTAGTACTGGGGTGGTACCACTTGGCAGGGCAGACTCATAGATTGCAGATTCCAGTTGTAGGATCAGGCTGGTTGGAAGTATTTTATGTCCCTGAGACTTCAGATCAGAAGGCTAATTTCCTAGCCGTTAGAGTCACTCTGGGTTCAAGTGATGCAGGTCCAGTCCTTCTCACCCAGGCAAGAGAGAGCAGGAGGCAGCAGGGCAATACAGCAAGGCAGAAGTCCAGGAAACAGCAGTCCAGCAGAGTGGCAGCCCATTAGAAGCACAACAGTTCTTTATCCTGGCATAGTGTCACCGGTCCAGAAGTGTACTGACGTCATGGAATCAGAGGTCCAGTACTTATACCCAGTTATGCCTTTGAAGTGAGGGAGACTTTAAAGACAGAGCTTAGAACGTCACAGAGGTTCTCCCTTCCTGCCCTGGCTCCAGACATCCCACAAAGGGGTATGTAGCTCTTTGAGTGGGGACAGCACACATCCTATTCAGATGTAAGTGAGGCTCGGTCTAGCCCACCTTCCCATCCTCCCATGATGACCCATAAAGTCACACCTACTTGATGGAGTGTGTGTGGCTGTCTAGGGTGAATACACAGAGCCCAGCTGTTACCTACCCCAGACTGATCAGAGACTGGCAGCAGGCACCAAATGACTAAAATAAGAAAATGCCAACTTTCTAAAAGTGGTGTTGTCAGAATTGCAATTGAAAATCAGACTTCACAATAAGGAGTGATTTTAAATTGTGATTCCAGAGACTCCAGAGTTGGAGGTTTTATCTCTTCCTAATTGGAAATGACGCTCATAAAATGTAAAACGTGGGGGGGGCGTGGCTTGGAGCCGGAGGGTATGGTCGCCTGTTAGAGCGGCTCCCGACCCTCGCCTGAAAATCCGTCCCTAATATCAGTGGTTGCTGAGGGACTCCTCTGAAATCGGGGTGTCCCTACCATCCTACCTGATGTGCATCTCCATCACCGAGCGCTTGGTGAGAGCCGCGGTGGGGGAGAACGAGCCGAACAATAACATCCTCCCCTGCGCCTCCAAAATGGCGCCTGCGGTGTAGCTCCGGCTTGATTGTTGGCGGACCCTGGAAGCCTGATCTGTATCCTGGCCCGCCGGAGCGGCTGCTGCTCGACCGGAGTCTACTGGGGCTGGGCGGACGCCTTCCGCGAGCCGGATCCTGCCTCAGCTCTGTTGAGGGGCTCGTGGAGTGACGGAGGAGGAGCCACCACAGGGCGCCCCTACACCCGGAGCGGCATTCACGGGACTCCCCGGCTCTAGGGGCCTACCCGCTCCGGAGGTCTCCCGGCGTAATCGCTGGCCCTGAGGGGAAATACACCGCCCTCGGAGGGTCGGGTACTGGTTGGACCCTGCATCTGGTGCCCGGGACGCAATCCGCGGACCTGATCCTGTCTCCGGTCCGTCCAAGGGCCCACAGAGTAACCTAGGAGGATTCACCACGGGGCACCCCCGCTCCCGGAGCTACATTCAAGGGACTCCCGGCTTTGGGGCACACTTGCACCGGAGGTCACCCGGCGCAGTCTTGGACCCTGAGTGGCGACTGCTACCCCCTCCTCCCCCTGTCTTCCCGGCATCCAGGTACATTCTGCTTTGGTACGGGGGAACGGGGTGGCGGACATTGGGCCCGTATATCTCCTCCCTTTTGCCCCGGGAGTTGAGGGGAGACTTCGGCGACACACTGCCCTCGGAGGGGTGGACATTGGCAGAGCCCTACATCCAGTGCACGAGACTCCTGGGCCTCCACGCGGAGAGACGCTTGGGGCAGTGGTGCTGGTGCATGACCCCCCTGACTACGACAGCTGTGCCCCGGTCCTGTGGGTGCTTATTGGAGGACGTGTTTGGTGCCCTTGGGGGTACGCCTGTGTGCGTGGGACGGGGACAACGTTTTGGCACCCCGGGCCCGAAGGGAACTCCAGGTCCCCGTGCTCCTCCGATTGATGAGTGACTGCTTAGACGCGGGCCTGAGCCCACTTTGAAGAACCTTTACGGACTTGGTTGCCGCCAGTGTTGTTGATGCAGACATCAGTCTTGTGGCCGACCTGGGCGGCGAGCTTGTAGTTTCAGCGCCTCCTCATTGGGGCCTCCACCACACGGTCCAGATCCTAGGCTGGGAGAGCGGCGGATCCTGCTGATCCTCAGGGGTGCTCTCTGTCTTGTTGCCTGCTCCGGTTCACGCCTGCTGCTCCTGGTGTATTAATACCTGATGGCGTCAAATAAAGGGTCCAAGACGTCTACCCAACGGCAGCTTAACAAACTTTCCTGGGGCTCCAGGGGAGAGGACAAAGACACTGTCGCGTCCGCTGATCCAAAGACTGGGCCCCCTCTGGAGGGGCGAAGGCTCTCACCCTGGAAGATGTAATGGAGGCGATTGCTGGAGTCCGGTCCTCCCTCGAAACCCGTATTGACTCAGTAAATATAGAGGTCACTCTACTCAGGGCGGATCTCCGCAAAATGGACTCGAAAGTCAAGGATGTTGAGGTCAAAACTGCGGCTCTTCTGGACGACACTTCCACCCTCCAGCAGCAGGTGGCCCAACTCCAGCAACAACAGAAACAGATGGGTGACCTCCTGGACGACTACGAAGGACGTTCGAGGCATAATAACATACGCATCCTGGGGGTTCCTGAGCGGAAGGAGGGGCCGGCGGCGGACCTCTTTGTCGAGGACCTAATTACAAAATACCTCCAACCGAAGAACCTCTCCAGCTACTTTTCCATCGAGCGGGCGCACAGGGTCCCAGGGGCAAACCGAAGGTGGGGGCTCCTCCCAGTCCCATCATCGCGAGAGTCTTCAACTTTCGCGATCGTGATACCATCCTTCAGACGGCCAGGTCCGGGCCTCTACTCCTGGAGAACACTCGTATCACTATATTCCCAGACTTCACAATGAGGGTGCAGGCGAGGCGACGTAGCTTTCTAGAAGTTAACAAAGCACTGTGAGATAAAGACCTGAAATACTCTATGCTCTTTCAAGCAAAGTTGCGGGTAGAATCGGATGGTAAAGCTTGGTTCTTTCTGTCTCCAGATGAGGCGTGGGACTGGCTGGAGGGCTGGCGACAGGTGGGACGATCTCCGAAACCCCGTGGTGGGCCGGACAGCCGCACTGGCCATGATCCGCAGCCGGGCAGCCAGGACTTGTTCACCTCCACCGGTGTAGACGAACACTGAGTCCTCTCTGAAGTGCTGGAGGAAATGTGCGGCATTGCTCAGGAATAGATGATTACCACTTGACGCCTACCTCTTATGTTGGCGAGTTCTTCCCCCGGCATGGTCCAGGTTCGGTGACTATCAAAACAGTGTTTTTCGTTAATTATGGAGGTGCACAGCGTATTGTTTTGTTATGCATCATACCTGTCAAATACAACACTGTAGGTCTCAGACGAGAGGCCTCAACGGCTCACCAGGTATCCCTGCTATGGATGGGAGGGCGACAGGCACTCTGCCTAGTTGGGGTGTGGATAGTTTTAAATCTACGGGCAGGGACGCGGGGAGGGGCAATGGGAGGGGGGGTTCAGTATTGTTTGGTGAGGGTTTGTGTTGTGGATGTTTTCATGTTTCTTTGTATCTGCAGCGGAGTCTTTTCTTGTCACATTTTCCTGCTCATTCTGGGTCCACTAAGGGCGGGATGTCACCTTGGATATTGTCTATTCCCCGAGAGGTCCTCATGCCTCCTGATCCCATTAATCATGCTCCACGAGGTATCCTTAGGCTTCGCCGTCACAGGCGCTCCCCCTCCAGTCATTCTTCCTTTGCGCTCCACCACATCCACCAGCATGGCGCAGCCTCTCTCTAGAACCCTTACCATCCTATCCTGGAATGTAAATGGTCTGGGCCACAAGATAAAGAGGAGCGTGGTTCTCCAATTTCTCCGTCGCCACTCCCCCGACATTGTCCTGCTGCAAGAAACACACGTAGTGGGCAACACCTGTAGGGCGCTTCAGAGGGGTGGGTACAAATTGCTAGTACACGCGGGGTTCTCATCGGGCTCCCGTGGTACCGGGATCCTGGTAAAAAAGACTCTTGCACTTACTTACACTAGGACTTGGGCAGACCCCCTTGGCCGTTTTGCATTGGCTGAGGTCGCGTGGGAAGGGCGCCCGTTGAACGTTATCTCAGCTTATCTTCCACCGACTCTCGTCCGAGACTCCCTTAAGGAGCTGGGCGCCCAATTACTAAGTCTCTCCCCAGGGACACTCCTGATTGGCGGTGATTTTAATGTAATGATGTGTGACGACATTGACCGTAGGCCCCAGCGAGGTGTCACCGTCGCAGCTCGGACCTGGCAGACTTTGCGCACGCCATGGGGCTGGAAGACATTTGGCGCCGTCACTATCCAGACACACCTTATTTTACACACTATTCAAATGCACACAATAGTATGTCTCGCATTGATTATTTATTTTGTCCTACTGCAGACCTCGGTAGTTTCGTTTCCCCGAGAGGCCTCCCCCGTGGTATCTCCGATCACTCACCCCTCAGTGTGGATCTTACCTATAACCGCCAATTCGAATGGGGCCCACTTATTATTAGTTCTTGGTTGATGCGGATCCCGGATGTCAGGGATGCATTGCAAAAACGCACCGAACAATATTTCGCTGAAAAAGTTGGGTCTATGGAATCGACGGTCACACTCTGGGAAGCTTACTTGGCAGTGATAAAAGGGGAGGCGTTGGCCCTTAAGATGGGCTATCAGCGACGACACGAGGAGCAGATCCTTCGGGCTGAATCAGACCTCATTCTCCTTGAGGCATCCCATAATACGTCACCGTCGGAGGCTAGTGCTGCTGCGCTTCATGCCCAGCAATTGGTCTATAAGGCCTTGTCGCAAGAAATGGCGCAAGCGCGACTGCTCCACACGCGCCATAGAATCTATGAGTTCGGGGACAACGCGGGTAAGATGCTTGCATGGTTGGAACGCCGTGACCAAGGGTCCAGGTGGGTGTCATCCATAATTAAGTCGGACGGCTCCCCAATTGTAGATCCGCAAGATATTGCGGAGGCCTTTACAGACCACTTGGAACGTATTGATACGGCTGGCGATGGTTACACATCTGATGAATCCAGACAACTTCTGGAGGAGATGCGCCTCCCTACGGTGTCGGAGGCAGATAGAATGGCCATGGAAGCCGACATCACGGCAGAGGAGCTGACGGCAGCACTGTTCGCCATTAACTCCGGCAAAGCTATGGGCCCGGACGGAGTCCCAGTTGAATTTTTGAAGGGCAGGGTCCCCGACATTATCCCTCATCTTCAGAACATGTTCACAAAGAGTCGAGAGGACGGGATCCTTCCGCTTGCCCAGAGGCTTGCTTCCATAGTGGTCCTACTTAAGCCCACTAAACCGCCCTCTTACCGGCCTATCTCTTTAATCAGTGCACAGGCTATGGTCCTGGCTAAACTTCTAGCAGCTCGCCTTCTCTTAGAGCTCCCCTCCCTGATACATGATGACCAGTCCGGTTTTCTTCCCGGTCGCAACACTGCGTTGAATCTTCGGAGAGTACATAATGTACTGAGCCGACGTTCCATACTGCAACAAGACGCGGCCATTTTGTCCCTCGATGCCACAATGGCGATTGACTCGATCGAATGGCCTTATATGTTTGAGGTTCTCCGTCGATTTGGCTTCGGATCTCAGTTCATTAGTTGGGTGCGACTCCTCTACACAGACCTCTGGGGCCAAGTCCGAGTCAACAATCACACATCTCGGAGGTTTCAACTTCATCGGGGTACCAGGCAGGGTTGCCCCCTGTCCCCGCTGTTGTTTGCTCTCACCCTCGAACCCCTGGCTCATTGGGTCCGCACAGATGTCTCTATTAGAGGGCTGCACTGGAACAAGGACATTACGGATAAAATCTCCCTCTATGCGGACGACATCCTAATATATGTATCATCCCCCCCGATCCTCTATTAATAGCCTGTTTCACGTACTTACTAATTTTGGGAAGTACTCCGGATACTCTATAAATTGGACTAAATCTGTGCTGTACATGTTGCATGACCCCCCACCCCGCTTGCCCAAGGGATTCTCCATCGCGTTGGCCGAGGGTGGGTTTCAGTATCTAGGTATCTTCATTACACCGGATCCAAAAAGGTTTTATGATCGCAACCTGTTGGGCCCACTGCGTCGGCTCCGCAGTGATGTTGCCCACTGGCGCTCGCTCCCCCTCTCGCTCCCGGGGAGAGCAGCGCTGTTTAAGATGCTGGCGCTTCCGCGCTTCTTATATGTCCTGCAGAATTGCCCTTTCTTGATTCCGGATTCATAATTCCGGTCAGTAGAAAGCGAGCTCCGACTTTTGTTATGGAATGGGGGCGCCGCTCGGATTGCCCTCTGTAAACTTTTCCAAGGCTGGTATGTCGGGGGCATTGCCCTGCCCAACCTCCGCCTATATTATTGGGCTTCGCAATTGGTGGCTGTAAACCACTGGATACACGGTTCGCCCCTGAATCCGGCCTTCCTCTTGGATAGGTGTCGGACTGGTCGTGAGGGATACCTGGGAGCTCTCTACAGTAAACCGGCTAAAGCTAAATTTATAGGGCCAATGGCACATACAGTAGCTATCTGGCACAGAGCTAATAGATGTTTGGGGTGGTCAAACAAACTCACTAGGGCTACTGCTCTGTGGTCGACACAAAGCCTGGGATCCCTCTGCTTGACTCAGGGCTTTGATAGATGGGATACGATTGGGATCTCTGAGATTGGAGACCTGGTTCATAAGGGTAAACTGCTAACCTTTAGTAATCTCCAGACTAAATATGCTTTAGCGCCCACTGAATTCTTCCGGTATTAGCAAATTACACACGCTATTCTTGCGGCTGTCCCAGATCTTGCTACCATACCTGAGTCCTCTCCTTTGGAAGACAGGTTCCTATCTGAACCCCTCCCTGAGAAAGCCATTTCACCTACATATCGCAAACTCTGTAATAATCTCCCTGATCCCTTCCAGTCATTGAGATCCAAGTGGGAGGCTGACCTGGACCCCTTATATGAGGAAGACTGGCGTTCGGCCTTAATGTCCCCGAGGGAATCAGCCATCTGCCACAGGTTTCGACTGATCCAATTGAAAGTGCTGCATAGAGCATACATGTCGGCCCTTACATTGGCCAAAATTGGAAGGCGCCCTGACGAGCAATGTCTGCGTGGTTGTGGTCTCCCTGGTACCTTCTACTACATCTTGTGGGAATGCCCAGTGGTGCAACAGTTTTGGAACAGATTACTTCGGAAAATGGGTGACTCCCTGGGAAAGCAGTTCTCGATGGGGCCCAGGGAATGTGTCCTTAATGTCTGGGGTGCGAATGACCTGACTGATCAGGAGCTACACTGGGCAGCATTAGGTTTTCTTCTGGCTAAACACGCAATAGCAATGAAATGGGGATCGTCCGACAGACTGTTGGTGGTGGGCTGGGTGGCTGAAATGAATAGATGCATGATTGCTGAAATGACTGTTTACAAGGTTCGAGGATGCCCAAAGACTTGGGACAAGAAGTGGGGACACTGGAATGTATATCCGGGGGAAATATGTGACTCACCAACAGTTGAAATGGCCATGTCCCGTGACGGACCTATGGGAGGACTTGTACGGTGATTCGGGTATGAGTGATATGAGTGCAGCTTTAGGGGCTATGTAATGCTAGTGACTGATTTCTGATTCCGCTTTCTTTGTTTCATTCAATGTTTCAGTTTCAACAAAAATGAAAAGGGGCCGATACGATATCCTTATGGAAAGTGGGGGTTCTGAGTATAACTTATTCTACTACGCCGCTGAACCCCAGGGTTGTCGGCTAATGGGCTGTGTTAGGTGGAAACTAATCTGATTATTGCTACCGGCCCCTGGGTTGTATTTGTATAATAGAGAAGTACCTGAAATCCAAACTATTTTATGAAAAATGACCACACTATATGCTTTTAGTGGTGCGGGCTATTTATTTACCCATTTATTTTTTAATTAATTCTTAATTTATGTAGGAAACTCTCTTATTTCCAAAAAAACCCATGAACAAGGTCTACAAAGAATTCCAAATTATAGTCACATATAGACATTTACGATGGACAAAACCAATAATAATCCAATAACATACATTCATAAATTGCACAATACGTCATGTGAATCGTGAACGAATCACGTTTGGTTATACAAGTTATAGAAAAAATTATTATGTACAACCAGAAGAACTGAACCATTCACAGATAAATTCAGTGTAAGTGTCCTGATTTAAAAGTTTGGCGGTTTCATATCAAATAAAGAATATGCCGACGCGTTTCTGGCCACGGTTAATTCCTTTACGGGCTTTCATCAGGGCTTCTTAGTAAAAGCATATTGAAGCAATCTAAAACAACAAAAATATATACATTCATCACTACTTGTGCTCCTATTTACCCTTAACACACTTCATTTGGTAAATTTGACTACAAATCATACCTTCTGATAGCCTTTACATAGGGATAGATTTACATAGGCAAAACAATTCAACAAATTAACCAAAGAATAACACAGCATTGTTCTCGAATCAAAAGGAAAGTGAATACAGCCCCTATGGTTAACCACTTTATAAAAGAGAGCCACTCTGAACATGATTTTAAATGGACAGTATTGTTATCTGTGAATGCGTCCAAAATCACTGCGGATATTGACTCAATGTTGCTGGCCAAGGAGGCGTATCTAATAATGAAATTTAACAGTGTCTTAACAGGCCTTAATGAGATGTCAGAGTTGTCAAAAGTTTAAGAGTGGTTAAGACTATGTCATATATCTAATAGTGAACATAATATGCAGCCACTTGCTTTAGCTGAATTGTTAAAATTCCAGGCACGGAAGCAGCTTTCCAGACAAATCCACATTAGGAGGTGAGGCTAAGAAGATAAGATGGCACAAGCTTGCCGGTCTTCCAATCACCTGGCGACATGACTTTGGTTTTATAAAGTTTTATTCGTTTTGAACAATTGAATCCGGATTATTAAAATAACAAAATGGGAAGTCCACTGGAAGACCTCAATATGTGGATGTTTTGCATTACGATTAACCTAGTTTGTTCTTTATAAAAATAAGCTTTTCACAAATGATTCCGTAATCTTTTGACGGAAACTACGGCTCCCATGTACCAATGGGGCGCCATCCTAAATGTTAGAGAATTATATATTAACTTCCGGGTCATCGCGCTGGCGTTTAACAACCATTTGGTGGCGACCGGCGTTGGTGGAAAGTAGGAACACAGCTTTGCCCTGTATGAAAAGAATTACAAAATATCAGGTGAGACATGCGGGGTCGCTTTAACTCACTCGCGTCTGCCCGCAGTAATGCTGAAAACGCCACTTACGAGGTTGTTTATCCCCCAGCAGAAAAACAATGGACGATAACAAAAACAGACGCTTGCCATAAGAGAGGAAATTATCGTAAAAGGCAGGACTGATAATACAGGTAGGATTTGCGCCGCAATGGTTATTACAACATTAAAGAAACTTTTTTTCTGAAGCATCGTGTAATAAGCGAATGCTTCCTTGTTGCAGGATATCTTTTGAGAAAAAACACGCATATCCCAAAAAAAAGGAGAGAATAATTCATCCATATAAAATAAGGTATGCCTCAAGCTTTTTTAATTTCTTTCTCATTTAAAACAAGTGTAGTTCACCGGTTCATTTCATTTTGTATAATTGGTTTATTCTTTGTAGTAAAACCCCGGCCCCGCCGTCTCAGGATTGATTGAAGTTACACTGTTGTCTTCTGCTAAGAAGCTATCAGAAGGTATGATTTGTAGCCAAATTTACCAAATGAAGTGTGTTAAGGGTAAATAGGAGCACAAGTAGTGATGAATGTATATATTTTTGTTGTTTTAGATTGCTTCAATATGCTTTTACTAAGAAGCCCTGATGAAAGCCCGTAAAGGAATTAACCGTGGCCAGAAACGCGTCGGCATATTCTTTATTTGATATGAAACAGCCAAACTTTTAGGACACTTACACTGAATTTATCTGTGAATGGTTCAGTTCTTCTGGTTGTACATAATAGTTTTTTCGATAACTTGTATAACCAAACGCGATTCGTTCACGATTCACATGACGTATTGTGCAATTTATGTTTGTATGTTATTGGATTATTATTGGTTTTGTCCATCGTAAATGTCTATATGTGATTATAATTTGGAATTGTTTGTAGACCTTGTTCATGTTTTTTTGGGAAATAAGAGAGTTTCCTACTTAAATTAAGAATTAATGAAAACATAAATGGGTAAATAAATAGCCCGCACCACTAAAAGCATATAGGGCCAGATGTAGGTAGGCACATACCGGTCGGTAACGGACGAAAATCGGTAAAATCGGCCGTTACCGACCGGTATTTGGAAAAGGAGATGTAGGTGTCAAAAAAGTACCGAATCGGCAAATATGAATCGGTAAAATACCGATTCTGTATTTACCGAGTCCGTATCTTCCGAATCTGTATTTACCGATTCCTTATTTACCGAGTTCTTATTTACCCAATCGGTAAATAAGAATTCGTAAATAATGCCCATCGAGATGTAGGAAAGGCCAAAAATACCGAATTCAATGAAATTCGGTATTTAAGAGTCGGTATTTACCATGGACTGAAAGCAGGTGGTAACCAGGTGCATGCTATATAAAAGGGCCCAAAATGCAACAGTGTTGCAAGAATGGCGGCATTCTATGTGATTGCGAGACGGCAAAGGCTACAGGCTGCCGGTGAGAGGGTATGGAGAAGGGAGGAGCAGGTTTACAGGCAGAGGACCACCCTGTTCCAATTGACTGAGCCTGAGATACTTCAGAGGTACAGGCTACACCCCAGAACCATCATGGACTTAATTAGGGACCTCCACCCATACCTGGAGCACCCAACACCCAGGGCCCACGCCATCCCACCCCATGTGCAGGTGCTCTGTAGCATACATCTGCTTGCCTCTGGGAGCTACCAGAGTGTGATTGCTGCAGTAGGTGGTGTGTCCCAGAGCTGTCTGTCCCGTTTTTTCAGGGAGTTCCTGGATGCCATGACGCAGAGAATGGAACATTACATCCGGTTCCCTGACACACCTGCGGAACTTGCTAAAACAAAAACTGACTTCTATGGACTGGCACACTTCCCGCATGTGATAGGCTGCATAGATGGCACACACATTCCACTATGCCCACCTGCAGCCACTGAACACATCTACAGAAATCGTAAGTCAACGCACTCCATCAATGTGCAGGTGATATACAATGCTGGCAACATCATCACAGACATAGTGGCCAAATTTCCTGGGAGCACGCACGACTCCTACATATTCCAGAACAGCGGAATATACACACGGCTTGTTGCTGGAGATTTTGGAGATGGCAATCTGCTAGGTAAATAAGTGTAACACACCATGAAATGAATGGCAGATGTATGTGGCATGTGTATGTAACTCATGGACCTCTCATTCCCTCCTAGGCGATAGTGCATATGCCCTGCGTTCCTTTGTGCTCACACCGTACCTCAACCCAACTAACAGAGGCGAAAGGCGTTACAATGTGGCACACAGGTCAACTCGCAACGTAGTGGAGCGAACATTTGGACTCCTCAAGAGCAGGTTCCGTTGCCTCCACAAGAGTGGAGGTGCACGACAGTACACCCCCATCCTGTGTTGCAAGATAATAGTAACCTGTGCCATGTTGCACAATCTTGCCACCAAAGAAGGCACAGAGGTGGAAGTGACACATCACAAGGACATTGATGAAGACCAAGAACATGCAGACCCCCAAGCAACAGGACCAGCAGCAACAGATGGAAGATTGAGACGGACAGAAATTACACGTCGATATTTCTAGGTAAGGTATGACACATAGACAGGTATAGTGTTTGACGAGCGTAGTTTAATATTCACTACATCATCGTTACATATGAAAAGCCATTGCCCATTAATGTCCATGTCCATGACTGCTTGTGCTCAGTTGCCGTCACTGTGTGCAGTCCTGTGGATCTTCGGCATTGTTCAGTGCTTACGCCCACGCACTACATTGCGGGATTGTTGTGCCTGGGTTTCAATTTCTCGGCTGGGGCCTGACTCAGCATGGCTGCGTATGACGCTCCTGCGCACCTCTGGTACAGGTGTGCTAGAGCCACTCCTGCTGGTTGACCCCTCTGTCTCCTCCATACCCGTGTCACCAGCATTGCCTGTGTTAGTGGTTAGCATCTGCTCCATCGCAGAGGTCACTCTTCCCATGCCCTGTGTCAAGTCTGTGCAACAGTGCACAATTGCATCCTGCATGGATATTGAGCGTCGGCAAAGTAGTGAAGTAGCTGTAGCAA
Source organism: Lissotriton helveticus (assembly GCF_964261635.1). Classification (NCBI taxonomy): domain Eukaryota; kingdom Metazoa; phylum Chordata; class Amphibia; order Caudata; family Salamandridae; genus Lissotriton; species Lissotriton helveticus. Next base: position 1,161,373,040 of record NC_136070.1, on the reverse strand, counting down.
ATCTGTTAATTGACTTTGACTGCTGCCGCATATATTGCCGCTCCCTGCACCGCTGTATGTGATCCCTGTCCAACTTATCGGACAGTACACCCATGTAGGTGGAGATGTCTGTTATCCCCTTTGAAATTGCATCCAAACTGCATGCTATGTGGCCTATTCCCTTGTCCATGTTGGTCATTTTATTGTTCATGCAGCGCACCTGCCTATGCACAGCCAACAGTGCCTTGGCTTGCACTCGCTGTACCTTGACCATTGTGGCCTCCAGGCCACAGAATACGCTGCCACCTTCCTGCCCATCGCCACCTTCACGTGCCCTCTTGCCTAGGACACTAGTGCGCACAGAGCCTGCTGGAATCTGTGGTGTAGCCTTTTCAGCCACAGGTGCTATTGTTTGCTGTACAACATCCTCATCCTCCGAATCAGAGGTTTGCAGGATCCTCTGAGGGGGCACATCAGGCCTACTTGCCCTTCCCTGCATGGACGACCTGGACTTAGCTTTGGTTGTAAGCGGTGTGCTTAACAATTCAAGAGACCCAAATAACAGAGGTGATAGCGGGACAGGTGTTGAGGCTCGCTCTGGTGATGAGGCTTCCTGGGGGTGGTGTTGCCTCCTTCCACAGCGCTGTGACCTGTGCCTTCTTTCTCTTTCTCCCTTCTCTTAGTTGCTGGTGCCCTCTCCTCCCTTGCTGGTGCTGGAGTGCGTGAGGACTCTCCTGTGGAATCAAATTGACATAGGGTCAATGTTGTGGTTCACCTGTGTGTAGTTCTTAAGTAAATTGTTTACACACCTTTGCAGAGTGTACTTTGTGTGTTTGGTGATGTGTGTGGCATGCCTTGCTGAGTCTTGTGGTGTATGCATTGCATGTATGTACTCAGGACTACGTCTACCATGATGCATTGCTGGCCCAAAGTTTGATCTGTTCTACAGTGTAATGATTCTACACAGTGGGGTACGGGTTCAAGTTATTGGTTGTGGATTGGGGTACATGCATCTTACCTTGTTTCTTTGTTGCTCTTGCTGTACTGTCCAGGTCTCCAATCCCATGGATGCATTCTGGCTCCATGGTGGTTTCAACAAGCTCCTCCATCTCTGTCAATTTTGGTGCATTGCCCCTGCCACCTCCTGTCACACCAGCATCCTTTTTTTGCGCTGCAATCTTCTTTTTGGTTAGGATGCCCAGGTTATACCACCGCTTTTTAATGTCCTCAATATCCCGGTGTGTCACACCAATGGCATTGACTTTGCCCTGTATGCCAAGCCATATGTTCCTCTTCACACACTCTGCAACACGCAGAGACTGCTTCCCGAATATTTGGTGGTAGTGACTTACTATTTCTTCAACAGCCACCTGTAGCTCTTCTGGACTGAACTTTATCTTTCTTTTGCGCTGCCCACCTTCCTTTTGCCCTTCCTGAGACTCCATTCTGTTGCAGTGCTTGGCTCTGGATGCTCAGCTCCTCTCACCTCAGCTCAATTGTTTGTTCAGTTGGTGTGAACCTGCATGGGTGTGGCCACTCCCAGGTACTGGGGAGGGGTGCTTCATTCTGATTGGTTGGATTCTCTGGGCCTTGGTTGTGGGGTGTGTTGGGTGTCCCTGATTGGTTGGCAGGCTCACATGTCGATTTTCATACTTCCGACTCGGTAAAAACCCATTCATTCCTACGGGCCAGCAGGCCCATAGAAATGAATGGGTTTTACCGACTCGGAATTTACCGATTCGGAATTTACCGAATCGGTAAATACCGAACTCAGATACAGAGCCGTTCCGAATCGGTAAATTATACAGATTTTTTATCTACATACCATTTTCCAATTCAGAAATACCGATTCGGTGTGAGTCGGTATTTAAGAATCGGAAAATTAAATTTACCTACATCTGGCCCATAGTGTGGTCAATTTTCATAAAATAGTTTGGATTTCAGGTACTTCTCTATTATACAAATTGACTATTGGCCCTACCTGTATCCAGTCATTTGGGCCTAACCCCCCTTCTTTCGGCCCCTGAGTTGTAGGCATTTTGCTGTGTTTTACAGAACCATATAATAAAGGTCTTTAAAAACAAATGTATAAAGTAATCCCAATATTATCCCATGGGAGAGGTAGGCCTTGCAATAGTGAAAAATGTTGGGAGTGCCTTTCAAATACATTGCACCCTGCCCTCTTGGTTATGCAAAGCCTACCTTAGGGGTGACATATGTGTATAAAGAGGGAAGCTTTGGGGCTGGCAAAAGGGTGGTTTTGCCCCAGGTCGACAAGGCAGTGTAAACTGAACACACAGGCTCTGCAGTGGCAGGCCCGAGACATGGTTAAAGGGCTACTTCAGTGGGTGGCACAATCAGTGCTGCATGCCAACCAGTAGCATTTAATTTACAGTACCTGGGTTGAAGGGATACCACTTTACTAAGGACTTATAAGTAAATTAAAAAAGCCAATTGGGGATGAACCAATGTTAGCATGTTTAGCGGAAATAGCACACACATGTTAGCACTCGTTAGTTGTGGTAAAGTGCACAGAGTCCTAATATCAGCAAAAACTAGATCAGAATAATGGAGGGAGACAGGCAAACAGTTGGGCGAAAGATCTCCCTAACGCTGTCAGGTCTAACACCTTAGTGGTCAATGTTACCTAGTGGGCCACTTATCAGTTCCCCTGTCTCTGGTTAGAGATATTGTAAGTCTTAGAATGGTACCCCAAAGCTCCCTCTAGCCAGAGTCAAACTCACGTATCCACATAGTCTTCTGCAATGCTTGCAAATCACCTCAGTCTACAAGTAAGCCAGGGCATGTGGCAATCCGAGCTTTACTCATAAGTGGCCCATATGGAGCAGAGTCGCTCACTGTGAACGCCTGGTACAGGAAGCAACGCTGGTAAAAAGGGGGGCTCAGACCTCAAGAGGAGCAATGCACTGGCAGGTGTTTCACAAGGGTCACTGAGGATTTGTTCTTTGGACAGCAGCAGTCCTGCAGGCAGCACAACACTTAACAGGATCAGACTGATGAGCCCACAATGATTTCCTCTGAGTCACTACTGAGAAGTGGGGGCTAAGAGGAGTGAGATACATGTGAGTCTGCATGTTGCTGTATTGCGTAATCCTGAATTAAGGAGGCTTTCCATGGGTGGAGTATTTGTTTTCACATGCATCTACCCATGGCTTTAGATGCAATCCCAGATTTACTAAGGTCAGTAAACCTGTAAACCTAGGATTGCGTCGAAATTGTGAGCCTTCCAGACCCAGGCGTAATGAGGTAAAATATCTTTATTTCTCCTTTTTACTTCCTCTTTCCATGTCTGCTGCATTCCTTGGCACTCATAGAAAGAGGAATATGCCTTTACAGATTGTTTTTCTGAATGAAAGTATCCATTCTTTCACAAAAAAAATCCTGCTCATAATGCATACACAATTGCACCATGGCTCAGGGGTGGCTGCATTGGCAATTGGTAGCACACAGTATGCCAGTGCAGGGAGACTGAAAAAATGCATCACATCTTTGTGAATATGGTGCAATTCTCCTCTCTCTATATCGCGCAACACCGCACAGCATGTTCCCTTGCTGTGTTGCATGACTTTTCAGTAAATTTAGGTCACAGTTTCTTGGTGCTGCTGTTCACAGGCTCTTGTGCATTGCCCATGAATGCAACAAAGTAATATATCGAACTGTGAATGTGCCTCCAACCCAACACAGTACTTTGACAATAGCTATGCGGTTGCGCTTGCAACTGTAACCCTGCTCTGAATGTGCCTAGGTCACAGCGATACATTTTAACTGGAAAAATCTTTTACCATGCAGTCTGAAACACTCAGTGCCTTTACCACACAGTGTGCACCACGAATGAGTCTTTACCACGTGTTCCTTTAACACGCAAGTTGTTACAGTGACTTGCTTTGAGGAATGCAGTGTTGGACTGGTGTTGGATTTTAAGACCAACACCTTCCCTACTGATACTCAGACTGGAGCTGGAATAGTAAATTATACTATTCAAAAGTATAGCGCTTCCTTAATGCTAGTCGTTGTAACAACTTGCGTCCTAAAGGAACACGTGGTAATGATTAAATCTTTGTTCAAACTGCATGTTTTAGGCATGCTTGGGTCTGTCATACCACCTATTTAAATATTTGTACTTTATTAAGAATAGGGGTATGTGGGCTGTATTTCAAAATATTATACAGAAATATATCAGTTGTAAACATTGTATCCTAACTATTGCTATTTTTCTATTTTGTGTAGATTGTCTTTTATTAATTCCAATGGGCTGATACTTTTGTAAATAATACTTAGGACACAATATTTATGTTCAGATGATATTCTCACAATGATATTCTAGTGCCATATCCATATTCCATATGACATAATTACATTAGTACATCAAAAATTAAAGTAGCGGATGGAATGCTTAAATTAATCCTAGGTCCTGGCAATCACCCAGGCTATATTCCAATCCATCGTTTTTCACTCACCATGCCACCACAGTTTGGACATTTGCCAATCAGCCATGACCCTGCTCCAGTGACAACAGTCCAGTCTGAACTGCCTGACTAGGTTCTCCTTGAACCGGAAAACAAGCAACCTAGGACCGGTTTACCCCTTATTATGGGCTCATGAGCATGAGAGCAGTGTCTGGATTGGTTGGGCAGCCTCTGCCTTCCCAGAGACTTCTGGGAAAGCACTGAGGCGTCAGAGGCAGCAGGAAAAGGTAATCTTTTTAAAAATATTTTCCCATCCCCCACCCACATTTGTGTTGTGGAGGCCGCCACTAGCTCAATGTGCCACTGAAACCAATTTATACCTGGTTGAAGAGCCCTATTAAGGACTTATGTTCTGGTTCAGGGAGGACCTTGCCTGGCAGCTCGGGCTGGACTGATCCCATGAGGAGCAGGGTCAGGACTGATGTGCATATAGCTAGGTCCAAACTGAGGTGGCAAGGAGGGCAAAAAACTAAGGATTGGGATGCAGCAGTAGTGATTGCCAGTGGCTGAGATTAATTAAAGCACCCATCACCTTGTTGTTTTTGTCTTTAAATTAGTAGGCATAATTTGTACCTGAATTTTTTTTTTTTTAAATAATGACCCCCTGCGGACCCTCTGCTTTGAGAGATGCCTGTACCATATACTAAGCATTTACTTCACATCACCCTCCCGGTTTAACTTTGCTACCCCTGACTTAATTTATATGGTTGTAAAATCAAACACCTGAATGTTGCTTTTTTTTTTTACCAGAGTTAGAAAGTAGCACTTCCACTTTTAGGAATCTTTAAAGGTGACTCTGAATTTCCGTCTCAGCCCTCATTTCTGATAATCTGAACAGACACCCAGGAAGATACATTGCTTGTTCCTTTCCATGGGCTATGGCAAAGGCATGTCCATGTGCTAGAGGTTCTCGTGGACTAGAATGTTACCCAGTAATAATCAGAAAGATGCATAATGGGGACCTAGAAACAAAAGATCTCGCCACAGACAAAGAGTGTTTTGGAAGTAAAGGGGGACTGTATCCACGGCCACTGGAATTATGTGGCACGGGAGGACCAAATTACGTGGCAGGGTTGACTAAATTATGCAGCAAGAACAGGCAGAGTATGCAGCATAATGCAGCAAATTCTATGATAGTATTGCTTCATTATTTTGTCATTTTTACACGTGTTAACACTGTGTGGGCAGAGGTTGCACCACAATAATACCAGTTCAACACTTAAACATAGTAATAGGCAACAGAAAGGTGACCAGTCAACATCTCAAGGGCCTTCCACTATGCTGCAACACGTGTTGCTGCGTTTTTAGTAAATTTCGAATCGTTTAAGCTAGAAACAATTTTTTTGTGTTAAATTCTGCCAATGATGCAGCAGATGACAGATTACATGGAAAATGCACCAGATTCATAATGATGCGGGGAAACGCTGCAGCCGCACAAGCACCCCATTCCAGAGTCCATGAGTATGTCAAAAGGGAGAGCCTACCTGGTACAAAATCGTGGGGACGAAATGCTAGTGAGCTCTATGGGGCATATTAGCAAGAACCTTGTTAAAATTATCGCCGTTTTAGCGGCCGTTTCCTGACGCTAAAACGGCGATAATGGGCTTGCTAATATGCTTTATAGAATTCCAATAGAAGCCCAGGTTAGATGTCCTGCACATCTAACCTGGGCTTCTATTGGAATTCTATAACGCATATTAGCAAGCCCATTATCGCCGTTTTAGCGGCAGTTTCCTGCCGCTAAAACTGCGATAATTTTAATGAGGTTCTTGCTAATATGCCCCAATGTTATTTGCAGGGAAGCATTCACCCTTCTGTAGTAAGCTTTGGGTTGTGGGCCAGCACAGCATACTTATACTTGGTTTCCCAAGACAGTGCTTCCTTCTCAACTCGGTCATCTTCGAGGAACTTCATTAGTCTCTTTTGTGGACTAGCTCATATTTCACCCCTGGCAAGCACTTACCACTTGAGGGTCCCTTTAAAAAATCTCCCTGTGGCCTGAGGAGGCAATGAGCACTTCAGAGTCCCTGTCCCCTTCCGGACAACTTGTAGTGCTAGAATATCCTCGCATAGGATCCAGATTGTGGGTCTTTGACGCCTCATCTAACTGCCACGAAGGCTGTCCCCAGACTTTCATAATGATGTGGAAAGAAGAAGCCAACAATGAAAGAACAATGGGAATGCAAATTAACATCCATCCTTTCCTGAACCAAGGAGATTCCACAACCATGACAAACTTACCAAAATGTAGGAAATGGCTGCAGAAGACATTTGGTAGCTCGACACTGCCAAAAACTGTTTTCCAAAGTAGAGCATTTCCAAAGTGGAAACACCAAAACAGGCCAGCATGTTACTAGTGCTATCAATAATTAATTGAGCAGAAGTGAACCTTTCCTTGTGCTGTGCTCTCTTCACTTATTTCCACAGATAGACCAAGGTTCTACTAGAACCTCGGCTGCTGAGGTCGACTGTCGGGCAGTTGATAGTGGCCAAGACCCTCGCATTTCCTTCTATGTTGGCATCCCATAGTGACATATTCCTAAATAGCGTCCTTCTTAGTTTCCATTGGTCTCTCTCCGTCCATTGTTGTAGAGGGAACCCCGGCTGGGCGTCACACTTTATGCCTGGCTTGTTCAACCTGTACCATGTTTGATCATATATATATAACCATTTCCATTTGGGATTCGGGCATGTCTGAAATTAATTGACAGTATTTTTTAACGGTTCGCTTCTTTTTGTATCTCTCTTATAGTCCCTTGTGTTTACCTTATTTTGGAGTCAATAGCAATCTTGTTGTTTCTGGTTTCTCCTAATCTCTTTGTAATGTTAGTTCCAGTCTTGGCTACATGCACCTTGTAATTACTTCAAGTTGCAATGCCACCCATGGCATGCTATGTTGGTTCTACCCATTTCTTCTGCTGTTGAGGTTTCTAAATTGAACAGGGATTTGTTATGCCTTTTATTAGATTTTCCTTATATGTGTCTCACTCTGTCACCTAATATGTAGCTTCAGAAAGAAGGTCACTCTCTAATCATTGCCTTCGCTGGAGATCAAAGCGCAGTCTTTGCGTCTGGCCTGCGAAGGATTCCTCTCTAAAGGTTATCTCATTCTGGTAAAGTCATGTACTTGTCACAAAATTCAATAATCCAAAACGTTTTAACTTTTTCACAACAACAAGGCATAGAATTGCAGACTGTATCATCTGAAAACGCCACTGAATGTCTTTTTTTTGGCCACTCTGGTGTCCCAGGATCCTCTGGCTGTTTAGCAAGAGATCCCTTTCAGGCAGAATATTTCTTAGATACCCTGAAGGTGCACTTAGTCCTCTGTCCTGTAAAGTTTGCTGTGGCTAAAAATATAGGGCCTCATTTATGAAAAGTGACGCATCGCTGCAAGAAAACAGCGATGCGTCACTTTTCATTGCGCCCTCCTTGCGACCCCAATGATGCGTCATATTTACAATATGACGCATCATTGCGCAAGGAGTTACAGATACGTCAGTATTTCTGACGTATCTGTAAGTGCAAAAGTGACGCATTGCTGGAGTGTGTCACAAAAGTGACGCAACTCCAGCAATGCGTCCTTTCACATGGGGCAAGCCCCATGTGAAAGGGCCTGCTTAAGTCTAACGCCTGCTGTGAGGCAGGCGCAAGATTTTGACGCAATGGCGACCTAGAAGTGACGCAGTGAAATCTCATGGATTTCACTGCGTCACTTCTACGACCCTTTCTTGCGTCAATACTCCCCCCTTGCATTCATTATACCTGGCGCAGGTATAATGTGGGGCAGGGGTTTACAAAGTGACGCATCTACCTAGATGCGTCACTTTGTATATATGGCGCACTAGTCACTTTTTTTACGCCACTGGTGCATCACAAAAAGTGACACACCGGCGGCGTAAAAGTGACGCACTGCCTCATAAATGAGGCCCAAAGTGTTTATCTACTTGACTGTGTCTTTAAGTATTCCTTTATTGTGCTTCTTCCATGGTAGCCTCTGTAGGTCGATTTTAAATGATTATATCAACTTCTTGACCCAGTTCAAGAGAATGCTTGTGCATCCATATGTGAAACACTCTGCATAAGCAACCTTCACCAGGGCACTGCAGGTGTGCCCTCATGTGTCTCCCAGCATAAACAACAGCACAAGTAACCTTCCTGGAAAGGACTTAGTAGACCCTGATAAAATAAGGTCTAAAGAGACAGACTAAAGATGAACTTACTTGCACTGGATATGACCCCTGCCTCTCTCAGAGAGTGTGGACCTGGTCCTACAAATCGAGTATCAGCTGCCACAGAGGATGGTTGAAATGTGAACACAATCATGTTGGTGTCTAATCATGGACCACCTAGGTCACTCATCATACTTAAAAGTGAAAATACTGGTACTTCAAGCCTTACCCAGAAGATTTGAATGCAGAGAGGAATGACCAGGGACCTCTTGACAGATGCCAAATGACGTCACTGAAGGTGACTGTAACCTACATGTAGACGATCATAGGTGCAAAGCTGCAGAAAAGCTCATCCAATTTTTGTCTGACTTAAACCTTGAGCAGAAAGGGAAGTGTTTTACGCATAAGGGGAGAGACACACTTGATGTTTTTTCCCAAAATCCCCACTCTCGATGGTGGTGCTACAGTCTCCCTAGATAGGACTGACCACCAGGGCCGGCTTTAGGTCAGTGCGACCGGTTGGGCCGTACTGTGCGCTGACCTCAGAGGGGGGGCTCTGTGTTCAGCAATAACTTATGATTGGACAGATGAGGGGCACTTTTAGCTGGTTGTATTGAGAGAATCCGTGGAGGCGGTCATCGGGTGTAGGGGTGCGAAAAATAGTTGTCTCCCTGGGCATCACCAGTGCTAAAGCCAGCCCTGCTTACTTTGTAGTCCCCTTGAGTCTTGAGCTACCTACTACTCGGGCTCAACAACAGAAGCCATCCCTCTATCACACTTGCCACTCTGTTACTGATTCCAGCTCTCAAATACTGATCAACCAATGGGGTGATATTGAGGGCCTCATTTACTATATTTCGACACGAAGCAGTGCAGCGAGCCTTCTTGCTGTGCCACCGTGTGTCACAACAAAAAGGAAGGAATGCGCCGTATCTACAAGATAGAGCACATTCCTGCCCTTCTCCCGTGCGCTGCAGCCGTGGGCTAAGGCAGACACTCTTGCGCCATGGTGTAAGGGTGCCTGCGTTGTGGGGATGATTGTTTATGTGCAGAAGGGACACCTTCCTGCATATGAGGAATCATTAAAGCAGCACACATAGAAAGAGCAAAAAAAGAGGAGAAATAAAAGTATTTCTCCTCTGGATTCTGACGCATCTCCAGGTTTAGGACACTTTGTAAATCTTGGAATGTGTCAGGTTCCATGGATGTTGAGTGGGAACACCCACAGCAACATCCATGGAGCGCCTCTTTCATGCAGGGTAATGCATGAAAGGGGCCCATATTTACAAGGCCATGAAAAGTCAGTCAGGGTGACTTTATGTGGTAAATATGGGCAGGCACACTGCGCCGCCGGTGCGTCTAAAAAAGTGACACAGCGACAGCGCAATGGGCTTGTAAATGAGGCCCTGAGTTGGCTGCCTCTCTGATTTGGTTCTCTGTTGCAGTGAAAGCTGAAGAAACAACAGTGCAAAGTCCCAGAAAGGAAATGGCAACGTAACCTCCTGGAGGAAGACAAACTTAGGTGCAAAACCGCTCCTAAACATTTCAGGAAAAAATATTAAAAAAAGACAAAGCCTCTCTATTTACTAACAAATCAATGAAGCCAAAAATATTCCTCGTACAATTTTTTAAATTGTTCATTCTTTACTAAATCCTTCAGTATGTAATCAATTTACAACTGCTTCACAGGATTTTGTTGATAATTTATCAGGATATTTTCATGATAATGTGTCTCATATCTACTCCAAATGCCAATGATACTGTGCTGGTAACTCCTGAACCCGCTTCTTATACGGTGACCAATCTAATGTCCTCCTTTAAAATTATATCCTTGGAGGACTCAGAGAGTCTAATTATGAAAGCTCACTCTGGGTTGATGCTGGATCTCTGCACCCCCACATCCTCAAAAGTGCTCATCAGCCCTTGAATCTACAGATTAACATTCTCTTTAATCTTTCCCGCGATTCAGGTTCAGTGCCGTCATGCTGGAAGGAGACTGGTCCTTTCACTCTTAAAAATACAATCTTAACCCCTCCAGCCCTGCAAGCTACAGGCCAATCTCTCTTCTTCCTGCATGTGGGAAGATGCTGGAATCTGCTGTTAATCTTCAAATTACGAGTTTTATCGAGGCGAACACTGCGCTACATCCCTCACAATCAGAGTTCGGATCTGTATTCAGCACAGAGCTGGCTCTTCTAGAGGCGACCAAGTCTATTAAAACCCACCTTGACTTGGGCACAAATATTATGGTGGTTCTGCTGGATCTATCAGCGGCTTTCGACACAGTGTCACATGACATTCTTCTGCAAAGGCTGGAAAGACTGGACACTGCAAGAATTGTTGGCACCGTGTGGAAGTGGTTCAAATCCTTCCTTTCCAATCGCAAGTAAGCTGTCTACCTCCCCGCATTCGCATCAAAATTTAGTGAGATCATATTTGGCGTACTACAGGGCTCAGTGTTAAGCCCAGGCCTATTCAACATCTATTTGGCTCCCCTGGCTGCCACTGTTTAAGAGTGGTGCTTCAGTGTGATGTCTTATGCAAATTACACTAAGTTTATGTTTGCTTTTAAACACCTTGACGCCTTGGTCTCAGTCAATTTTCAAGGCTGTTTAATTGCAGAAGCAGACTGAATGCATAAAAGCTGTATTTGCTTAAACACCGAAAAATATGAAATCTGGATATTTGGCTCCTTCACCATTCCTGATCTGTCCCACCTATGACCTTCTGAACTGAGACTTCCCACGATTCGTTCTACCTCGACAAAAAACTTGGGGGTCAAGTTAGACAATGTTCTAACTTTTAAGTCATTTGTTAACGCTACAACACAAGTCTGTTTCTCCCTTTTTGAAAACCCTAAGAAAAACCCTCACATTCCTACCATAACATTCTAGAAAGATGATTTTTCACACATTGATCACATTGAGACTTGATTACGCCAACGTGCTGCCTCTAGGGTCTCCCCAAACTTTGATAAACAGATTGTAATGGGTCCAGGACGCGACAGCCAGACTAGTGTTAACATCCCTAAAAGGCAATCTATTTGTAGCGGCTTAAAAATTCTCCACTGGCTGCCCGTCAAGCAAACATTACATTTCAATTACACAATTGATAGGCCCTAAATACATCTGCAACAAAATCAAAAGATACCTTCCCCGCAGAGCTTTATGCTCAGCCAACCATAACTTGTTCTGCGTTCTTATTGTTTGCAAGACTAGAGCAGGTGGGTTTTCCTTCTCTTTCTTGGCCCGAAGCTCTGGAATGTCTTATACAAGTTTATTAGTTGTGCCACTCCAGATAACACATTAAATGAATGAAATAGTTTTGTAGAGCATGCATTACCCAAGGGTGTCTTAGCTCTGAGCAGCTCAAAAGCCGAAAGAGGTGGAGCAGGCTGAGGCTATAGCCTAGGTGACTCCGTTATTTAAAGTGGAAACTGCCAGGTCTTTAACTGCTTTCTGAATAGCTACAGGGTAGGTTGTAAACGGAGCACAAGAGGAAGAGAGTTCCATAACTCACCCCCCTTGTAAGCAAGTGTTCTACCGCCCCAGTTTACTCTTTTATTTCTTGAGACCATGATCATGTGCACAGAGCTAGATAGAAGGTTTCTGCTAGGCGTGTACCAAGCGAACCGTTCCTGGAAATAAATTGGGCCGGCCCTGTGAAGAACTTTATGCATTAGGCACAGGGCCTTAAAGGAGATCCTCTTCTCCACCGGCAACCAGTGAAGGCCATGCAATAGGTGAGAATTTGGTTTGAACGCGGGAATCTTCAGAAGTGCTCTTGCTACAGCATTCTGTAAGGACTGCAGTTTCTTTATCAGGTATTTCGAAGTGCCTAGATAAAGAGTATTGCAGTAATCCATTTTGGAAGTGATGAGGGCCAACATTACAGTCTTCTGTAAGTCAAACGGAATGAACAGGAGTATTTTGTTTGAGAACCCGCAGCATAAAAAAGCCACTTGAGGTCAACGCATTAATTTGAGCAGAGAAACACAATTTGGCATCAAAGATGACTCCTAGGTTTCTAGCCTTCTGCACTGGCTTGGGAAGGTTGCCCAGCTCCGACGGCCACCAGGATGCATTCCAAAAGGAGGTCTCTTTCCCAAAGGGCAATACCTCCGTTTTATCCGAGTTTAGCTTGAGACAATTACTCTGCATCCAACTCGTGACTGCCACCATACATCTGTAGAAATTGTTTGCATCTTTCTCAGCTTGTGATGAGATGGATACCACTATCTGTGTATCGTCCGTGTCGGACAATACGGTCAGCCCAAAACTATGGATGAGTTTTACCAGGGGGTGACATACATGTTGAAAAGAGTGGGACTAAGCGCACAGCCCTGCTGCACCCCGCAGGGAAGGGAGAAAGGGCCACACTTTGCATCTCCCATATCTACCCACTGTTTTCTATCTGCCAGAAATTAGCTCAGCAGAGTTAGTGCAGAGTTTATACAGCCTAAATAGTGCTGATGTCTAATAAGTAGTGCATAGTGGACCGTATCAAAGGCGGCGGAGAGATACAGTAGTATTAATGCAGCTCTGCCGCCTTCATCCACCCTGACTCTTATTTCCTCTGCTGCAGCCATCAGTGCAGACTCCGTACAATGGTTTGCTCTGAAACCGTATTGAGCCGAATCAAGCAACTGATGAGCGTCCAGAAAAGTTAGGATTTCCTCATTCATGGCCTTCTCTAGCAACTTGACAGGAAACAGGAGACAGGAAATTGGTCTATAGCTTTCCACCATCTTAGAGTCCAGGGATTGTTTCTTCACCAGGGGAAGAATGGAAGCTTTTTTCAGATATTTGGGTAGTGTCTGGAGCTAAGTGCCTCATCTAGTAGATCTTTGGGTGGCCCAGCCACCAGGCTGGCCACCTTATTGGTAATCAGTGGGGGACAAGAGTCCAAGGGGGCTCCTGATTTGATAGAGCTCATGAGACTGATTGTTTTTTTCTGTTCAATAATTTTTATTAAGATTTTAAAAAGATAAAAACAGTTAGGTACAGTTCATAATGATACCAATATGAAAGATAAGGAAAGATTCACCAGTTCATCAGAATATGAGAATAATAGCCAATAAATTGCCACAACTCATTTCACGTAGAACAAGAATAAAAATCAAGAAACAAAGTGGCATTAGTGAATCATAGGAACCCATGAGTGGCATCATTATTTATAAAACATAGAGATAAAGGAGAAAAAGAAAAGGAAAGAGGACAGAAGACAGAAAAGAAGAAAGAATGGGCAAGGGAGGACATGGCGGCTAGCAGGCTGGGCTAGTCGGGAGGCTCCGGAGACTCGGGCGTTTGGTCGTTTGCGCGAGATGTGAGATTACCGGATTTGCAGAACGGCCTCGGCTAACCTACAGCTCAAGGTGGCAGTAAAACAATCCGAAGGGGGAGGAAAGAGGGGCTGTAACCGCGAGGCATCAGCACACGGCCTCAGCACACGGCCTCAGTACTTCACGGCGGCGGCGGCAGGGGAGGCAGTAGCCTGAGCTCCAGCATTGCCTGTGAGGACGGAGGACAGAGGACACAGGCTGTTTTTTGCGCCTCAAATCTCTTTTCACATTTGATATTTTGTGACCAAGGCAGCCTGGAGAGGAATAACGGCAAAGAGACGGCAAAAGCCGTAAATCTGCTTTCTCTACGGACTTCTCCCTCCTTCCCTAAGGTAGGACTGCAATATGTTTTTGGGCATGGGCAGGGGCTGAGCAAATGGACAAAAGCAGCGTACGACCTCAAGAAAGGGAGAAGAGCCGGATATAGGCTCTTTTCTTTAAGGGGTGATACAGAAACTACGAAACTAAAACTACCTAGACCACAATGCAATGGGCTAAATAAGACTGTAGCTAATACTAAGACTTTTGCTGAAACAGTTTCTTTACCCCCTTTATTGCGTATGTCACAAAGAGAGATTCAAGGGGCCCCGGCCTCCGGGTATACGCTAAGAAGCAAGGGAGGCAAGCAACTGGCATCAAATGGTTCTGCTGATACCCCCTCCTCAGTTAAATCTAAGGGAAAATCCTTAAAGAAACTCGGTAGGAAAAATACTAAAGCACAGAAGCCGGTTGCAAAGGATAAACCACTTCCGTCTCAGAAAGCTTACTTTAAAGCTGTGCCTACAGTTTTGGAACTTAATTTGTCAGAGGGGGCCTCTCTCGGGGAGTCTTTAAGGGGGATACAAACTGCTAATAAATTTCAGCCTCTGGAGGGCTTAGAGTCGGAGTTTGAGGCGGGCTTTGAGATGGAGCAAGGTTTTGAGCTGGTAGAAACTTTAAAAAATAACACAATGCAAAGCTCCAATACCAAGGTATCTGAGTTGGAAGGGGGAGTGTTAACTCCAACAATGAATATTGACAAAGAGGACGACGTATCTGTAACTCCCTCGAACATATCAGCCACTGATCAGTCCGTCATATTAATGCTACAAGCCCTCAGTCATGAGGTAAGAAGTGGTTTTGAAGCATCATTAATTAATCAGCAAGAGATAAAGGAAAAATTTGATTTATTAGCTGCCAGAACCACTGAACTGGAGTCTTCAGTAGCGGATCTAAAAATGCTTGCTACGCAACATAATAAGAAGCTAGAGGATCTCAGACAGAGGGAACAAGGTCTCCAAGAAAAAATGGAGTCTTTAGAAAATGCTCAACGGAGAAATAATCTACGCCTCTTGAAAGTCCCGGAAGGGGCCGAGGGGGGAAATATTAAAGGATTTGTGGCTAAATTAATTAAACAATCCATTGAGCTTGATGAGTCAGAAGAACAAATATTAAAAGACATCCAACGAGTTCATAGGGATCCATTTAGGTTGAACCCAAATAAAAGCAGACCCAGGAAGATTTTAGTCCATTTTCTGACTTATACCCTAAAAGAAGAGATTCTTAACAGAGCTTTAAGAAGCAGCGATCTCTCAGTAGACAACTTTTCATACCAAATTAGATCTGATGTCTCCTCTATTACCGCGTCTAGGCAGTGGGAGCTTGGTAAGCTGCTTGAGCCTTTTAAACAACTGGGCGCCACAGCCCAACTCAAGTTTCCTGCATCGCTAAAAGTGATGTATAATAACAAAATGAGAGTCCTAAAAAGACTGGATGAGGCAGAAGAATACCTTCAATTACTCACTGACGAAAGCAAAAGAGAGCAGGCTAAGAAGCATTAAGGACACTAATGTCTATAGTTTATTTTTTATTCAGTATTAATGTCTTTTTTTTTTTTTTTTTTGAGTTACATATTCCTACTCTCTTGACAGATACTGATCAGATGCCTGGGGGGGAGTCTCAAAGGCCTAGTTAGGTCAAGGAAAAGGAGGGGGGTTATCCGGGGGAGCACGGGAGGGTCAGGACAGGGGCGGGGGGAGGTAGGGACACCGGGTGGGGAGCATGGGGAAAAAAAAAAATGTCCAAATCGCCATATTCCTTATTTAGTTGTTTTCATCTCTGGAAGGAAAAATAGCGCAAAGTAGGGCAGCCCCCATATCTTATCTTAAGATCTTGTTGTGGAATGTAAATGGTTTACGAGTTAAGCACAGAAGAGAGAGAATATTTCAGTATTTAAGGGATACACCTGAGAACATTTTTATTTTACAAGAAACTCACTCTACTGAACAAGAGTTAAGAGACATTTGTAGTAAGAAAAAATTGATCCACCAAGTGATAACTACCTCACAACAAACTTCTACTAAGGGAGTGGCTATATTAATTAAATCTAATTCTGAGATTTCAGTGTTACAGTCAAAATCTGACAAAAAGGGGAGATGGGTTATAGCAAAAATAAAGTACTATTCTTATAAATTTACGATTGTAGGATACTACGGCCCAAATTTGGATGACACTCTTCCCCTTAAAGAACTTTTAGTTGAGCTTTTGGACTTTGAGGATCCGGTGATTTTTGCGGGGGATTTTAATTTAGTACTTGACTCACAGATGGATAAGTTACCTTCTGTAAGGCTCTCTCACAACCCTAAAACCAGAGCAGTATTACTTACTGCAATCAACCAGTTTGGCTGGAAGGATGTTTGGCGACAAAAGAATCCTACCAAAAATGAATTTACATTCCACAACAAGAAACTACGACATAAATTGAGATTAGATTTCTTCTTAATTGCCGAACATTTAGGTCAGCAAGTGGGGGAGATAAAACATTGTGGTGCTCACATTTCTGATCATTCAGCGGTAACTTTAACCCTAAAATTGTTAGGTCCACAGCTAGTTAAGAGATGGACTATTGACAGGAGTATCCTGTTGGAGGAAGAAGTGATAGAAACATTGCTTGAGGAATCAAATGAGTTCTTCAAAATAAATCTAGGCACAGCTGCACTTTCGGTTGTCTGGGATACATATAAAGCTTTTCTAAGAGGCCGGTTATTAGCATTTCAGGTCGCAAAACATAAAGCATATAAGGCGCAAATCTCCCAGATTGAGGCAAGAATTAAGGTCCTTGAACGAGCTATATTTGACCCTAGTCTAGCAAATGGAGAAAACAGTAAAACAGATCTAATAAATTGTAAACTACAGTTGGAGCAGGTGTTAGATGTAAGGCTGAGGAAACGATGGCAGGCTAGCTCATTGGCACACTTTGAATATGGAGAGGCCAGTGGAAAGCTCTTAGCGTGGAAAACAAGAAAGGAAGTTAAGAAGAGCACAATTAAAAACGTACAGATAACCAATACGGATGTGATCTCAGAGAATAGAGAAGACATTGAAAAGGCTTTTTTTCATCACTTTGATGAAGTCTATAAAGAGGGCTTAGTTCCACGTCAGGAATTAATTCAGTCGTGGCTTAACCAATATCAGGTTCAAGTCTTGGACGACCAGGCCTCGGATAATCTTAACAGAAATATCAGCTCGACTGAAATAGCTCTGGCGATAGACTCCGCTAAGAGAAGTAAGGCCCCGGGCCCGGATGGGTTACCTTCTGAGGTATATAAAGTTTTAGCTCCGATAGTTATTCCAGTTCTGCAGCTGTTATTTACCTCTATATACGAAGAAGGAGGCAATATTCCTGTTTCATGGAATGATGCTATAGTGGTCCTTATTTTAAAACCAATGAAGAAGGCATCTAAATGTGACTCATACAGGCCAATCTCTCTCCTTAATTCAGATTATAAGTTTATGGCAAAAATTTTAGCGGAGAGATTAAATGGGGTAGCAGCTCACTTATTACATCTAGACCAAAAGGGTTTTGTCAGAGGGCGTACCATACAAGATCTTACACAGACCTTGGTGGGAGCAATCGATCTTGCCTCTCTATATAAAATTCCATTAGCGGTTATCACATTGGATGCCGCGAAGGCCTTTGACCGCGTCAATTGGGAATTTTTGGTTAAAGTATTAGAAAAGGTTAATTTGGGTAGGAACTTTTGTAGGGTAATAGCAGCTTTCTACCAAGCTCCGACGGCTAGACTATTAATAAATGGAAGCCTATCCCCTCCTATAAAAATTCAAAGAGGGACAAGACAAGGGTGTCCGCTTTCACCCTTGCTCTTTGATTTATACATCGAATCATTCGCAGAAAAGATCAGACAAGATCAAAATATTCCACCATTTAAATATAAAAACTGGGTGAAAAAAATCTCTTTATATGTGGATGATTTGATGTTGTATACCTCGGATCCTATTAAATCAATTCTCCTTATATATAATGCTGCAGAGCAGTTCGGCCAAGTCTCAGGATATCTAATTAACCAATCTAAATCAGAATGTATGTGTTGGAATATAACCCAGACAACTCCTATTTCAATTTTGAAACACCAATTAAGATATCTGGGAATCCAAGTTACGCAGGATATAAACCTACTTGCGGATAAAAATCTTGCAAAAATCGAGAAGGAAGTGGCCGAATCTTTAAAAAGCTGGTCATTTCTGCCCTTGACCTTAATTGGAAGAATTAATATTGTAAAAATGATGCTGTTACCTAAATTAATATTTATATTTCAGAACATTCCTCTTGCCTTTAATGAAACCAGACTAATTAAGATTCAAGCGAAATGGAATTCATTTATTTGGGCCTCAAAAGGCATAAGAATTTCATGGAAAACACTTCGCAGAAAGAAAGGCAAGGGTGGGTTATGCGCACCAGATTTGAGAGTTTATGCTTGGACCCTATTATTGAAAGCAGGAATAAGGCTATTTGATACCCTAGGGGGGACAGAAACTGATTATATGTTTCAAATTATGTTATCCGAGATCCAGGGAGGGTCTCATGCATTTATGTTTAAGTTTGGCGACATGCGTTTTAAAAAAAAGTGCGATTAAAGGTACTCAGAGACTTGGCATTTGTGTGGGCCAGAGTCAGGAAGTCGTTGAATATTCCATATTACTCTGCTATGGCTCCAATTTGGGATTCGCCAGGCTCTCCAGAATGGACTAAAGACTTACTATCTACTGCACTTCAGAGCGCAAATATTAGGCTCTGGGGCCAGTTACTGCCGGAAGGGAACCTTTTGTGCTGGGAGGATATTTCTCTTCTCACGAATAAAAACTTATCTAAATTTAAGTACCTACAAATCAAAAGCTGGGCCCAGGGTGTGACAGAGGATAAAGGCGTCAAGGTTGCTCTGGAGGAACTACTATTGAAGAATGCAAGACTCAAAACATCAGTGCTTTATTGGGCAATTCTGGAGGGAGAAGATGGAGTATTTGGACTTCCAGAACAACTTTGGAGGGACCAAGTTCCGGATGCAGATTTGCAGAATCTATGGCAAGTATCCTTTGATTTACTACATCTTACGGTATCTCCAGCCAATTTAAAGCGGAATCACCTGTTTTCTCTCCATAGAGTATACTGGTCGCCGGCTAGGCTGGCCACATTTTCAAAGGGGCCTACTCCATGCTGTCCAAAATGCAATCTGGAAAAAGCAGATGACCTTCATATGTTTATGACCTGTCCAGCGCTTAGAGATTTTTGGTTCGAAGTACAAGAAGGTATGAAAGCCCTCTTTGGGTATGATATACAGGTTAGTATACAATTAATTTTTTGGGGAATCCCCCCTAATTATGAAGAAGCACCTCAAGATGTCAATAAGTTATTTCTTTATTTAATTATTCTTGCTCGCAGGGAAATATGTAAACTGTGGGTGAGCACTAACGCACCGTCACATGTAGATTGGATTAGGGCAATCAGGCATACTCTTAGTTTGGATAAAGTGGTCTGGAAGAGCAGGAAGCACTTCTGGATTCCTTGCATTAATTGGCTCGATGGGCTCCGATCAACTTTGTCCAATGATTATGCCTTTTTGCAGAATGGATCACCCTAAGATCAGTTTAAGGGTCTGGAAAATTGGAAAAATGAGCTGATGCTTTACATGGCGGTATCGTGAGATATATTTTGGGTGTCTGCAAAAAGAGCACCCATAAAGATTCTTGGTATAATCAATACTGAAATTATCTTTTTTTGGGGCGTATGAGGACAAAAAAAAAAAGAAGAAAGAAGAAAGAGGAAAGAAGAAAGAAGAAAGAAGAAAAAAGGAAAGAGAAGGATCATGAGACTGATTGTTTTATTTCACGAGAGAGGAGAAAACTTCTCAAAGATAGGAGGTACACCGAACCCTGTGGATACGCCAAGACTCATAGCTTCATCCTGATGAAGAGAAAGTTCAGTACTAAGTGCATTCAGAGAAACAACTTGAAAAATAGAGATGACATTGAATGTTCAAGAGCCTTCTGAAGACTCACCTCTTCAGAGAGATATAATGGTTGGTGGACCCCTCTTTTAGTTTACTCCCTTAGCTGTGTCTTGCTTCACCTAGCCCTGGGATGCTCCTTAAGGAGCAGCTGCATTGCACTGTACACATTTATTTGATTCATTCAGTCATCATTCAAGGCAGCACAGAGATGGCCTATCCTTATACTGCAGAATCTAGAGTCATGTTTTTCATTCCTGTCCCACTCGTCTTTCCTGCGACGCTGAACACACAACAGACTATCATTAATGAGTATGGAAGAAAAACGTGTCTCTGGTTTCCTCCCTTAGAAGATTTTATGAATAGTCAAGCGTTGTCCTTCCCACCACCTTATTTGATTTGAATATATTATTGTGTACTTAGCCACACGAAAATAAGGGGAGAGACCATCCTCTCCTTTTTTGTCCTCCCATTAATGTAACCTGACACACACAACAGTAGGAAAAGGAGGTAATCACCCTGAATTTGCACTCTCTGTGGAAAAGCAACAAAATGCCCTCACCCACTAGTAGTAGCATACTTCATCATTTAGCATACTACAACATCCCGGCGCAGACCAACAATGGACCAAAGGCATTAAAGGGAAAGACGTAAAACATTAAGGGGAGGATCCACCATGCAGAAACTCATTAAAACTACATCAATGATTGACCCAGAACCAGAGCGGTGCTAAGATAGGCTCAAACATTTCGACAAAGAGCAGATGAAGGGAGGATGGGGCACTAATATCCCCAATTCATCACTAGATATATTTGTTTTAATCCTACCCAGTGGGCCCACTAATAAAGAGGAATCCGGACGTTACTGAGATAGTTGTAACACGTTTTGTTCTGCATGTTGGAGCCCCCTTAATGTTTGTATGTCTTTCCCTTTATTCTTTTTGCTCCATCCTAGGCGTTCATATACCGCGGGGATGTTGTAGCACACCCAATGATAAAGCATGCTACTGCTAGTGAGTGGGGGCATTTTTAAAAAAAACTTGTTTTTCCACAGAGGTTGCACATTCATTGTGAATACCTCCTTTTCCTACTTTTGTGTGTGGTAGATTACATTCTTATATACACCGGATTGCAAGGGGATGCTATTGGGCGCCTTGCTCAACCCTGATGCTCTAGGAATGTACATATAGCTAGAATTGGCCCAGAAAGCGTGCATGGCTTTGATTCACCAACCAGAGATCAAGTTGGTACAGGAAGTAAGCAGCACTGCTATCCCCAGGACTTGTTCAGGGAGAGTAGTCCTTTACTGCTGTGTCCCAGCGATCTCAACAACACTGTGTATTTTGATACTATATTCATGGCAAATTTTTCCATCATACTCGGTATACTCTGGTTAGTTCAACACAATATTTTCATCACTGGCGCTAGGTCTTCTTTTTCTATGTTACAGTTTTGTTACTTAATTATTTTTTTTTTGTCTGCAGTGATGACAGGTCTCCCTTGGAGTTATAGTGTTTGCCACCTGATACTACTCCAGTCAATTTGGCTTCCACTTGTTGGTTCCTCTTTAATCATATTCTCCTATAAAATGCTGCCTAAAATGTATTGCCCCTTTGGGGGTTTGGTTTTGCAGCTGAAACTGTTCCAGGACGTCCTTTAATCTATTGAGTTCTATATATGTTTACCATTGATAAAGCGATGCAGACCCTAAATAAATGGGCACACGTAAATCTGAAGAAAAACTTCCCATACTATCCTGTTCCCTCTCAGGAGTTTCCCTGTCTTTCTTTGCTCAAAAAGCTACACACGTATTAACATAGACGCAACTGGGCCATGTACTATCCCTTCAGCACTTGACTCTCAGTGGTAACATAGCTTCTAAGTGAAGGCAGTGTGGGGGTTCTGGAGCGCAGCACTCAACACTACATACAGCAACTTAATATGATGATTGTCCAGCCCTGTGATTCTCTTTGGAAAAGATAAGTACTTTATTGCAGCAGAAGGCACAATCCTCCAAACTGCAGCCCCTTAGATAGCCAGCTTACAGGTGCGAGTCCCATGTACTTCAAAGTGGGGGTTCCAATCTAGGCACTCTACCCACCCCCCAGGCATCTCAGTCCCTGGTGTCTTAAAGTTCTTGTGGCGTAGTCTCTAGATGCAGGTGCATAATTCCCCCCATTTCTCTTAGCACCATGTCGTTCTGTTGGACTGAGACCATGATAATCTGTCACCTGTTTCTTTGGTATGGCACTGGTCAACATTGGCATTCCTCAGTGGGTGGAATGACTGTGCAGGGCACATGGCACTTCCGGTGGAGGTGTACAGCTATTGGTCTTCATAATGAGTCTCTGGAGGGCCGCGTCAGGAGCAGAGGTTAGCCATCTTCTGGGCTCCAGTGGTTGGTTGTCACAGTTGTGCCTCATGGTTTCGGCGAGCATGGATCTATAGCTTTGGTGAGACTTTATCAGTTGTGCTAGGGCCTTCTTGGATGAGGCAGTTGGCAATCCTATGCTCCAGGTGCTGGGCTCCGGGGGTGATGACACATTACTTGATTCTGTGCTGGGGTAAACTGGCAGTGATTCAATCAGACGCTGAAATGTTCTATATAAAAGATGCTAGGTGTTAACAAGGATGGTAAGAGACAGGGGTGTCTCGAAGTGATGGCCTCACTCTTTGGAGTAATGCTCCTCCCAAGCACACTTGGGACAGTGGCTGGAATGCTACTCACATGGGTATTTCTAGGGATACTGCAAGGTTGCAGTATTTAGTTCTTCAATGGTTGAGGCCACACAACTTGGGGTCCAAGGGTCATGTGTCTGGGGGTTACCGACACACAGTGCAAAGCAATTCACTATCTCAGTTTCAGTCGTACCTGCCAATTGGGCACATTGATCTTAGTCACATTTGAAGCCGATGATGGGCATAACATGGAAGGACTCTCAGCACACTTCTGAAAGTTCAGGGGCTCGTCTGCCAGTTGCAAACATGGATCAGTGATTCTGATCACACTGTTCACGCAGTTTATGAGACTCTGGTGGATGGACCCCTCCACCAGGGTCAACAGCTTCAGCCTCTTCCTACGATCAGCTCCTCCTGCAGGGTTGGCACACTCCTTCCCTCTCATTCAGGCAGCACTCCTGGACTCCTAGGACAGTCAACAGTTCTTCCTGTAGATCAAACTCTAGATGATCTCAACAGAGGCAAAAAGAGGTGTGTGTAGTCTGCAAATTAACTATCAAACAGTTACATCTTTAAATACAGACTGGGTAGAATTATGCATTTTCAAAATGTGATTCTCTTCTAATGACTGTTGGAAAGGAGAACTAGTACATCATCCTCTGGGACTGAAAAAGAGTTTAAATGTACTCATTGATACATATGTATTGTCATCACAACACTTTCTTTTACTGGGCGACTTGAATTGCCACAGGGAACAATCCTCCAACCCAATGGTTGTGCAACTCATCTCTGATTTAGAGTTGTTGAGTCTGCACCAAAAAATCAAAGGCCCTAGCCACTTAGTAGGGCACACTTTAGATTACATTTTTAGAAATTTCACTTTTTTCACCGGTGCCCCCAGAACCTCTTATCTGGATGGACCATTCTATGATCTGTTTCCAGGTTCCTATAACTGATAGGGCAGAAAAGACATACACTGTGATAAAAAAAAGCTTCAAGTCAATGGCAGCTAGTTTCCCCTGACCCGTTCGCCAAAGTTTGTGAGTTTTCAATGGCTCCCAAGATAACATAACTTGCATATTTGTAAAGCGCACGTTCACCCAGAAGGGTATTTTGGTGCACAATAACAGATGTTTATTGCTACCCAACTCAATGGTACTCATTTTATTGACCTCAGAAGGATGAAAGGCTGAGTGTGCCCACAGAGATTTGAACACCATGTAATCATGAGGTCTAACAAAGGCCCCTACAGTGGACACATTAGTCCACTGAGCCACCAGACCCAGTCTCTTAACACACCAAGGACATAGAAATGAACTCAGCTCTAGCAGACTACCATAAATCCCTGAATTTTGCTTTTATAGCATCACCCCTCTTAAAACAAGTTCTTAAACTATACTTAGATATCACGCTCCTTGGTACATTACTGAGCTGAGAAAATAGAAATTCTCCTGTAAAAAGCTATAGAGATGATAGCAACAGATTAAAAATCAAAGTGACAAAGATACGTATAATTCTTCTCTTTTCGCATATCATCGGAACATCAAATTAGCTTGGAAAACCTATATTATCCATCAAATTGGTCATGCTGCAATTCATCCAAAGAATTATTTGAAGTCCTTAATGATTACATCAAACCTCATTAACATAAGAATGGGACCCCCTCTGTATTCACTACAATGGTCAGGGAAAGAGAGGAAAAGCAAAACACTATCAAAAAATATATTCCCCCTTGACCTCTATGATTCTAGCGGGATACCTCCAACATTTAGATATTTATACTTTGATACATATGGGCAAACAGCAACATTTTTTGAATTTATAATTTTATTATTTTTTCTTTTATTTGATTATATTTCATAGTACAAAAAGTTTCTCATTTATCATTTCATCATTTCAAATTATCTATTTTCTAGAACACTTTATAAAAAAACACACAATGCTACAATACAATCAATAAAAAACCATTCCATGCAGAGAAAACAATATATACAAAAAATATACCTTCTCACAACTACATACACCCCATTCTTATCATTCATACTACATTCATTCTTGATTCTGCGTCTGAGGGATCGCAGATTGAAATGCGAATTTATTGCGTATAAATTCGCATTTCAATCTGCGATCCCTCAGACGCAGAATGATAAGAATGGGGTGTATGTAGTTGTGAGAAGGTATATTTTTTGTATATATTGTTTTCTCTGCATGGAATGTTTTTTTATTGATTGTATTGTAGCATTGTGTGTTTTTTTATAAAGTGTTCTAGAAAATAGATAATTTGAAATGATGAAATGATAAATGAGAAACTTTTTGTACTATGAAATATAATCAAATAAAAGAAAAAATAATAAAATTATAAATTCAAAAAATGTTGCTGTTTGCCCATATGTATCAAAGTATAAATATCTACATGTTGGAGGTATCCCGCTAGAATCATAGAGGTCAAGGGGGAATATATTTTTTGATAGTACATCAAACCTCATACCTTCTCCCAGGCAATCCAGGCCACACAAGAATTATGTAATTCTCTAGAAGATTTTTTCAAAGATAATATAAAGATAATTTATCAGAATTTCGCCAGCCTTTCTGATCAGTCTCATGAAGTGCCAACCCCCCACTCTCTCCCCCCAACTGTGTCTGCAGCCTGGAAAGGTTTTAATTTTTTTCACTCTAGAACAGATACAGAAGGCACTAGAAAATGCCAAATCCGTCTCTCCCTTGGATCCATGCCCTCCAAGGATTACAGCGCAACTCTAACTAGATTGCTCCCACAATCAGGTCAATGTTTAATCTATCAGTAGATACTGGGTAAATCCCTCTGGCCTGGAAATCAGCACAGGTCTCCCAAATACAAAAGAAGAGCAATGTTGACCCTAAAAACTTGACAAACTATTGTCTTATCTTGCTGCTTCCACTTCAGGGCAAGCTGCTGTAGGGATTAATAAGGAAACAACTTTCAGCCTATATTGAGGAGAACAAGATCCTGGATCATTCACAATCAGGGTTTAGTTCCTCCCATAACACAGAGATTGCCTTGTTTGCGGTCACTGACTCTATAAGACTCGCTCTTGCACGCACTCCATCTATGCTAGTGCTGCTGGACCTGTCTGCAGCTTTTGATACTGTCTCCCACACCCGACTGCTTCATAGCATGCATGAGATAGGCATCTTAGGGACAGCTCTACAGTGGGTCTGAGACTTCCTTGAAAATAGAATGCAAACTATCTCTCTTTGCGTATTTAAGTCTCGCACCATGCTCATTGACTTGGGGATCCTGCAGGGCTCATGTTTTAGCCCCACTCTGTTTAACCCCTTCACAGCGGGGCAAATTCCCCTGCTGCAGTGGCGTCACTGGGGTTGGTGTCACCCGGTGCGGGTAACTCATGGTGTCACCCCCTCACGACTTACCGCATGGACCACCTCTGTTGGAAATGTACGGCGCTAGGTACTGTCTTACTCCCTCTAGCTCCCTCTCTCTGTCTAGCTCCCTCTAGCTCCCTTTCTCTGTCTTATTCCCTCTAGATCCCTCTGGTTCCTTCTCTCTCTGTCTTATTCCCTCTAGCTCCCTCTCTCTCTGTCTTACTCCCTCTAGCTCCCTCTCTCTGTCTTGCTCCCTCTAGCTCCCTCTCCTACTCATTCTAGCTCCCTCTCTCTCTGTCTTACTCCCTCTAGCTCCCTCTCTCTCTCTTACTCCCTCTAGCTCCCTCTCTGTCTTCCTCCCTCTAGCTCCCTCTCTCTCTATCTTACTCCCTCTAGCTCCCTCTCTCTGTCTAGCTCCCTCTCTCTCTGTCTTGCTCCCTCTAGCTCCCTCTGTCTCCCTCTCTCTCTGTCTTGCTCCCTCTCTCTGTCTAGCTCCCTCTAGCTCCCTCTCTCTGTCTTACTCCCTATAGCTCCCTCTCTCTCTGTCTAGCTCCCTCTCTCTCTCCATCTTACTCCCTCTAGCTCCCTCTCTCTGTCTAGCTCCCTCTCTCTCTGTCTTGCTCCCTCTAGCTCCCTCTGTCTCCCTCTCTCTCTGTCTTGCTCCCTCTCTCTGTCTAGCTCCCTCTAGCTCCCTCTCTCCCTATCTTACTCCCTCTAGCTCCCTCTCTCTGTCTAGCTCCCTCTCTCTCTGTCTTGCTCCCTCTAGCTCCCTCTGTCTCCCTCTCTCTCTGTCTTGCTCCCTCTCTCTGTCTAGCTCCCTCTAGCTCCCTCTCTCTCTCGGTCTTACTCCCTCTAGCTCCCTCTCTCTCTGTCTTACTCCCTCTAGCTCCCTCTCCCTGTGTCTTGCTCCCTCTAGCTCCCTCTCACTTATTCCCTCTAGCTCCCTCTCTCTCTGTCTTGCTCCTTCTAGCTCCCTCTCTCTCTATCTTACTCCCTCTAGCTCCCTCTCTCTGTCTAGCCCCCTCTCTGTTTTACTTCCTCTAGCTACCTCTGTCTCCCTCTCGCTGTCTTACTCCCTCTAGCTCCCTCTCTCTCTGTCTTTCTCACTCTAGCTCCCACTCTCTCTGTCTTTCTCACTCTAGCTCTCTCTCTCTCTCTGTCTTACTCCCTCTAGCTCCCTCTCTCTCTCTCTGTCTTACTCCCTTTATCTACCTCTCTCTCTGTCTTACTCTCTCTAGCTCCCTCTCTCTGTCTTACTCCCTCTAGCTCTCTCTCTCTGTCTTGCTCCCTCTAGCTCCCTCTCTCTCTATCTTACTCCCTCTTGCTCCCTCTCTCTGTCTAGCTCCCTCTCTGTTTTACTTCCTCTAGCTACCTCTGTCTCCCTCTCGCTGTCTTACTCCCTCTAGCTCCCTCTCTCTCTGTCTTTCTCACTCTAGCTCCCTCTCTCTCTGTCTTTCTCACCCTAGCTCTCTCTCTCTCTCTCTCTCTCTCTCTGTCTTACTCCCTCTAGCTCCCTCTCTCTCTATCTGTCTTACTCCCTTTATCTACCTCTCTCTCTGTCTTACTCTCTCTAGCTCCCTCTCTCTGTCTTACTCCCTCTAGCTCTCTCTCTCTCTGTCTTGCTCCCTCTAGCTCCCTCTCTCTCTATCTTACTCCCTCTAGCTCCCTCTTTCTGTCTAGCTCCCTCTCTCTGTCTTACTTCCTTTAGCTCCCTCTCTCTCTCTGTCTTACTCCCTTTATCTCCCTCTCTCTCTGTCTTACTCTCTCTAGCTCCCTCTCTCTTATTCCCTCTAGCTCCCTCTCTGTCTTACTCCCTCTAGCTACCTCTGTCTCCCTCTCGCTGTCTTACTCCCTCTAGCTCCCTCTCTCTCTGTCTTGCTTCCTCTAGCTCCCTCTCTCTTATTCCCTCTAGCTCCCTCTCTCTCTGTCTTACTCCCTCTACCTCCCTCTCTCTCTGTCTTACTCCCTCTAGCTCCCTCTCTCTGTCTAGCTCCCTCTCTCTGTCTTACTCCCTCTAGCTCCCTCTCACTCTGTCTTGCTCCCTCTAGCTCCCTCTCTCTGTCTTACTCCCTCAGCTCCCTCTCTCTGTCTTGCTTCCTCTAGCTCCCTCTCTCTTATTCCCTCTAGCTCCCTCTCTCTCTGTCTTACTCCCTCTAACTCCCTCTCTCTCTATCTTACTCCCTCTAGCTCCCTCTCTCTGTCTAGCTCCCTCTCTCCCTGTCTTACTTCCTCTGGCTACCTCTGTCTCCCTCTCTCTGTCTTACTCCCTCTAGCTCCCTCTCTCTCTGTCTTTCTCACTCTAGCTCCCTCTCTCTCTGTCTCTCACTCTAGCTCTCTCGCTCTCTTACTCCCTTTATCTCCCTCTCTCTCTGTCTTGCTCTCTCTAGCTCCCTCTCTCTGTATTACTCCCTATAGCTCCCTCTGTCTCCCTCTCTCTCTTACTCCATCTGTCTTCCCTGGATTTGTATGAACAAGAGTGCGAGCAACAGGTGGCACTGTAGTGAAGAGCAAACTGAAATTTGGAACTGGTTCACTGGAAAACAGAAGACTACAAGATACTGAAAACTAGGAAACCATGCACCCTCAGATGAGCTAGGCTGCTGTAGAGTTGCCTTGTGAGCAAAGACAATTGCAGTCAAGCATTGCAGATCTCCTGCGAGACGCTGGCGAGTGTGAACAGCATGAGGAACAAGCTTGCACAGGGAGCGACAGTAAAGGTGAGAGCAGAGGCGAGGCTGCAGTGCAGATTGGTGTCACCCCATGTGTTGGTGTCACCCGGTGCGGGCCGCACCCCCCGCACCCCCCTAGTGACGCCACTGCCCTGCTGTGCTGGGGGGCGGGGTTGTGCGCACAGCGCCCCCGTGCTCATGACGGGCTCAGCTCGTCATGAGCCACGGTGGTCGTGTGCTCATGACGAGCTGAGCTCGTCATGACCACACCCGTTTCTTTGGAACGCTCACACAGCAGGGGAATTTGCCCAGCGTGCGAGCGTTCTAACGGTCATGACGAGCTCACGAGCACGAGCGTTCTAACGGTCATGACGAGCTCACGAGCACCGTGGCTCATGACGAGCTGAGCTCGTCATGAGACTCGAAGGTGTTAACATAAATGTGGCCCCCTTGTCAGGGCTGCCACACCCCAGTCAGGGGGTGCGGCAGGGGTGGGGCTGACTCACACAAGAAGCGACCGGTCACGGCAGGAAGCTGATTGTCGTTTTAGTATTCTCGCGGATGCAACTTCCTGCTATCGGATATTCACTTACCTCTTCCATGTCCTCCCATGCTGCAGCAGCATCTCAGCATTTCCCTCGTCGGACTCCTGGAGCTTCGGCTTTGCTTATTCTCCCATCTTCAGGTTCCTGGCAGCCTATGGGCCATTTTACACGTTGTTCACTGGTTTTCCCACCAAAGAAAAGACGGAGAAGAAGACACTAATGTATCAGTGACTATGATACAATTTTCGCGCGCTCTGCACTGCTATGACTACATATGCGAATATACTTATCTGAAAATACTTATCTGATTAAGGGAGTACGGAATTTCCCAAAGGAGATTTTCTTGATTTCATTATATTTTCACCTGGAAAAGTAAAGGAAACGAAGGACAATATAGGTGTTGTGACTACCAACTGATCCTGAGAATATACATTTGTTTAATACAGATTAGAGGTCCTATATTTTTGTTTTCTCTTTTCTGACCTTTTTTGATGTTATGGACTTTCATGAGGTAATGAATGTCCTAAGTAATATCCAGTGTATTCCTGGATGGACCTCTTTTTGTGGCACTGTAGCTGAATAGGTATGAGGTAATTTTCTACAAAACTATTAGTTTGTACTCAGTCAATTGTTGTATCTATTTCATGTGCTGTCTTTTCCTGGTAGCTCAAGAAAGACACATGCTGATTTCAATCAGACCATCAACAAGAGGGGAGATGGGAATTACAAGGTACATATGAGTATTAATACTTGTGAGAATTGTACACTAGAAGATACCTGAATTATCTCTGACTTTCTCTCGCTTCTTTTTTAGAGGGAATACTTCATCTGTTAGGCATAGGCAGTCCCATTCCAGAAGGCACTTACGAGGGACACTGACATTTCTATCATTTCCCGCCCTCTCATTCTTGTTGTACTCAGAAAGCTTTAACTATTGATGGATTTTCCAGTGCAGAAGCGAAGTGGGAAATTAGCTACTCGGCGACCTGTTGCTCCTACAGAATAACAAGGTGAGATTCTGACACCCCCTTGCCAAGATTATTAAATCCTTTGGATTTGAAATACTGTCTCATGCAGATTCCACTCAGCTTGTCACCTCCTTTGATAAGGACCTGGACAAAGTTAAAGATCGTTTCTCCAATGGTATGAAAGCAATTGCAGAATTGATGACAACAAACTGCTTACAGTTAAACACTGACAAAACAGAGATCATGCTGTTTGGCAAGTCCCAACAACCCTGGTCCTCTGAAAGATGGCCTTCAGAATTAGGTACAGCTCCCACCCCAGAATCTTGGTGTTAAAATGGATCAATCCTTATCCATGAAAGAACATGTTATATCCACTACTGGTACCTGCTTCAACACGATGCACCTGCTGAGGAAAGCATTTCCTTTTCTTCCTCTCTCTGCTAGGAACACTCTAATATAGGCACTATTATTAGCAGACTAAATTATGGAAATGCACTACTTACTTCAGCAAATTAGACACTAATGTCCAAATTGCAAGTAGTATAAAACACGGCAGCAGGACTCAATTGTAACCTAACTTCTGGCTCTCTCTCTGCACCTCTTCTGAGAACCTTAAACTGGCTGCCAGTTAGGAAAAGAATAATCTTCAAAATCTGTTGCCTCACACGCAAATCCTTAATGGGGAAAGGTCCAAGCTACTTGCATCAGAAGCTCAAATACTACTGCCCAGTCAGGAATTTAAGATCTATGGAAAAGCTTTACTCTCCATCCTCTGTATCCAACGAACAAAATGCGGAGGCAGGCCTTTCTCCCACATGTCCCCTTCCTAGTGGAATAACCTACCATACCACATATGCACTTGTACTGACCATATCAAATTCCGGAAACCACTTGAGACAGTTTTATTTTATTTCTGCCTGCGTCTGTCCACATCGCTGGGATACCCTGCCGGCGGTGATTCGCGCACTCTATTAAATTAAAAACATAACATCTCAGAGTGATGAGAAAGAGAGACAAAGGGTGGGTCCCCTTCTAAGGGATTCGTCACAGACTGAAACAATTCCTACAGTCACACTCTTCACCCTTGCTATAGATAAAATGGCAGTTTCAGGAAGACTAATCAGCTGCCCTCTGTATCCGAAATGACCTAATCAAATTTCTATGAGGAATCCTGTCTCCTATTTCGCAACTTCAGTGTCGGGATTCACTCCCTCTAGTCTCAGGAATATCAGTAATACACTCTTATAGCCTGGAAAAGAAACCTCTTGTCCAGCTTGTCCTCATGAACAGTCCAAGGGTATCCAAAATGGAACCGACCAGCCTGTGTCACCCTGGTTCACTTCAGCACTCACACACTGCATACCAGCTCCAGTAGCGTCCATGCATATATGTCCAGGCAAATAGGATCTTGGAGCTAGTATTCCTGGTTCCCTACTAGAAGCAGAACATTGGCTAATTGGGCAAGAAGTCTCCCATTCATGTGATACAGGTAAAAAAACATAATCAGACTACACAATAGGCTATACCCCTGTGCTCCACACATGAAACCTGTAACTTCATAGCCCTGCTGTCACTATGAGGGCTTGCTTGGTGCGCCAGTTCAGGACAAGTCCATGACCAATCGTGAGTCACGATTAGGCCTAAACCTTCATGCAAATGCTGGATTAGTGGAAGTAGGGGCCAAAATCTAAAACTGAGGATAGCAAATGCTTGCAGTTTGGGCCTGCAGACCTGAGTCATTGAGTTTTGGCGTGTGACGTCTCCGTCACACACCAAAACTCAATGAGTGCACGGCTGAATTAGAACACGATAGACAAACGAGCAAATTCGAAGGAGAAATCACCCAAGCATGGAGACTGCTGTACAAGTACCCAAATTGCCCCGGTACGCCATTGAAGATAATACAGATAACTGGCTGTAACACACACCAGCACCACAGGTAGAAATCCAACCCTAACAATACCCAGCAACAGAAATTGATCCAACGATGTCCTACTACAATTCTATCCTGCCCTGAAGAAGACCTTGTACCTAGTGATGGTCCCACTTTCTTAAGGTCGAAACACATCAGCGTTTCTTAGCGGTTCAGAGCTAAAGAAGACACTAACGGACTCTGTTTGACTCAGCCAGTAGAGATGGATTGATCGGACTCATAGAGCTAATGTGCTAAATAGTCTCTGGCCCCTACCAGGAACCTAAATATAGATATGTGCCTAGATAAGAGCTGGATCTAGTTCTGGCATGGTAAAATGTAGGACACTTAACGACTTGGGAAAGACACTTAACGATTTGGGATAAACATATAGATACAGGCGACTCCCCAGATATGAGTGCAGTAACTCACTACAAAGTCTGAAGTGAACTTAATCACAATTATGATATATGGGAAAATCGTATCTACTATTGATCTGTCTGTGTATTAATGCTCTAACGATATTTTTCCACTGTTTAGTATGTATGAATGTTTTAATAATGTCTACCATTATATAGTAAATTTATGCCATGTATATATGTATTATGTGTGATGCTCACCAGGAAGTATAGATGAGTATTTTCAATGTACTAGGTGAAGGGAAACTTAAATGTTAAAAAAATCTTTTTGACGAAGCTTAAAAAAGAAATACCTAATGTAAAGCCACAGAGTCAATAAAAGGGACATCTGTGATTGAAAACATATTGTGATTGATGGTGTCATAGGTAAAACTGCTGTTGATACATTTGATATTAGATTCCGGCACAATCAGGACACCATTTGACAGGGACATCAAAGAGTTGACTTCAGACTCTCCAAGTTAGCCTCACAAATCTCTGTCCAGCCAGACTATTAATTTTTACTCATGTTATTCATCTGGTCTACTTAGGGAGACACCAAGACAGCAACATCCATATAACAGTAGAAGGCTACCCCCATGGGGTCCCATTGGGTCTGTATTTAGAGCAGGAATTAGTCCAGGTTCATTGGTGAGATGTAGGTGACAGTCCCTAATAAATATGCACCCCATTATCCATCTGTATAGGTTATGTGTCACATTTAGGGAACAGGTTTACCTTGTGGTGTAAGAAAACTATTCTGTTTCTACTTATGTAGGAAACAATGCCCTATCAATTTAAATTGTGGACTTCTAGAGCACAGTTAACCCTTCTTGACATATCTTGTTGGCGTATGAATGCAGCACTGCCTTATCAGATCCAGGAATTGTGTAGGGATGCGCAAGGTTAGAGGAAGGATTTCAAAAGCGCCCGCCTTTGATACATTTTGATAATCTACATTAAATGCTGCGGGATATGGAGCCGCAGACTCTTAGGAGCATTCTTGTTACTCATTGATCTGAGTTTCTTGTTTCGCATTAATCAGAGCTTTAGGACTAACCCTGGACATAGTACTACGCTACGCTCACGGAGCTTGCGTAGTTTGCGCTACTATGCACTACGCAAATTACACGTAGCACAGTGCAAAAATGCGTAGCGGGCATTTTTTGCTTGCTTGTGGTCCTCAAAGTCAAATTGGCGACCGCAAGTGAGCAAAATCAACATCCCTGGCGAGACTTTTTCTTCGTTCGCGATCAGCAATATCAAGTTGCCGATCGCGAACGTGGAAAATAGACCTCCCTGCGAGATTCTCAACTCGGGGAGGTCAGGTTTCTCATTGCGAGTGGTCGCGTATGCTCGCGACCACTCGCGATGAGAAACTACTAGGCCGCGTTGAGATAGCTGCCGCTCGAGTACAAATCTACTCGACCGGCAGAAAACAATCGCTTGTACTGTGCAAGATGCCGTTTGCGATGATTGCACAGTGCGGACAAGCATTAGGCACTGTGTAATCAGTGCGAACAGCATTTTCACTACGCAGTTCGCATAGCTACGCGTAGCGGGCGTACTGCGAAGTGCACTTCGCCTGGCTATGCGTAGTGCTACACACAACCTACACCCAGGGTTATTTAGGACATGAACGTTACCTACAATATAGGCACTCCTGGTCTCATGAGACAAGCCCAGAGAGTCTTCATAGTACTTTCTTCACCTATATCAGTAATAATAGGTCAAGACAGGATTAGGGCTCGATCATCTGACGTGCCTTGCCATGGTCATAGAATTGGACCCTGAATAAGGTCGTTTCTGATCTTCTGTGAACTACCCCAGCGGATCCTGCTCTTTCTAATACTTATAACATTTTGGTTCCCACATTGTGTTCCTACATAATGTCTGGCTTTTCTCTTAATATCAAAGCAATGTTGTATACCTGTCACTCGTACCTCTTCAGCTGCTAACTGGAACTGTGGACATGTAGAAAACAGAAGGATGGTTGACTGGATCCGAGCTTGTGAGCCCTCTCTATCTAGGCAAGAGACTATGTGGCTTACCAGCTATGCAAAAGTTCAAGTGGAATACGCCCCACTTTACCTTGAACTAGCAGATGGTGTGCTGACAAAAGTGAGGACTGAATCATTCTATTTGTGACCCTCCCCCACGAAACTGCAATATACTTTTCGATGTGGATGTCACATTCCTTGAAGGTAATTATTTTGTGTGTGGTGTAAAACTAGTGGGCAACTTTGTTATCCTAAAGGCTCTACAAAGGCTGTTTAGAGGTTCACTAGGGAACTGACAGCTTGTGCCAAAAATCTCAAATGTGCCCTTGCAAGGGGCTCTGCCATCCATCATACATTCGCATGGCGTCTGTAATGTAACTCCCAGTGATTTAAAGGGTTCCCCGGAATAGTTGGGAACATCCATTACAACTTGGTCTGCCTTAGTAATATGGTGTTGGCACACAGACCAAGATTTTCTATTGACATTACACCGGCGCATAATGTGTGCCCATACAATATAAATTATAAAAGCAATTGCATAAGCATCTGTAGCCCAGTCTGTAATACCAAGACACTGGGGGCGTCATACAGGCTCCTGCAGCCCCTTCGAGGAGGTCCCCAACCCTTTAGGGGTCTACAAAACTTTCAGAGGAGCCTCAATCCACTCAAGACCAATGAATATCTGTGAAACATGGGAGACTCAGGGGCTCCGCTTCAAAATGTGTGGGGGTGGGGGGAGGATTATATTACATTATGCACTGCAACAGACATTGCTCCCCTGTCACTTTGGTAAGTGGTCCTCTGTGCAAAAAATATAACATATTCAAATGAGGAATTAGGAAGGTATTTAATTAACTTATAGCGAGATATGTGGATTCCTGTTTCTATCTACAAGTGTCGTCTCAAAATAATCTGATCTGCAGATATACGGTTAAATAGTTCATTTTTTGTATTAAAATTGTTATTTTGTGTAGTGAGAATTGTGTTGGGATTGTGAAAGTTGTATTTTTCTGATCAGAATGTGGGCAGAACAAATATCTACATTATATGATTGGTTCCAATCTAGTTGTAATGGTGCTAAAATATTTACTTTAAACAATCAAAATAGGCAAGCTTGCGTTTCAATCATCATGAGTCTCTATTTAGGTCAGCCCTGTCTGAGGCAAACTGAATTCATTTTGGAACAGACAGCTAGACATCCCGTGCTAAAAAATTACTGTCTGAGTAGAAGAGGTTACATCTGCCAAACTTCAGTCAGTAAGAACAGTAAGAGGAGAATAAGAAATATTGGGGCTTATTTATAAGCCCCTAACGCCACCAGATCGTCACTTTTTCTGACGCTGCAGTGGCGTTGCACCATTTCCCCATAACGTGGCTTAACGCCACTTTGTAAATATACCCCTTTCCACCGCAGCCTGCTGTGGCAAAGGGACGGGTAATGGATATTTCAGTGAGCTTTCCACCGCAACATCCATTGCTTTTTGACGCTGCCCGGGATTTACAAGGCTAGGGCATTGCCAATAACAGGGAGTACCTGGTCTTGGAATGGTGATATGAGGATACATTTTAATTTCTCCCATTTTTTGCTCTTTCTGTGTGTGCTGCATTCTAAAGTACATACAGAAAGAGCAAATCACCATAATTGATTGTTTAGGTGCAGGAAGGTGTCCCATCCTGCACATAAACAATCGCCACTGCAGCGCAGGCACCCTTGCAACACGTCGCAAAGGTGCCTGCGTTGGCGCTAGGCAGCTTTTTTAGTGCAAGCCCTAGGGCAAAACAGGGATGCGCCATAAATAATCCAGAATCTCTTTATCCCATCTTAGAAAACTAAAATCCACCGGAGGGGTGAATTTTCCAAATTTTAGATTATATCATAAAGCCTTTTGTCGTAAACAAGCCTCTTATTGGCTCCAAGCGAATATTTCTCCTTTCACCCCTTATGGGTAAGTATTGAGCGCCGTCTCTGTTCCCATTTATCTTTCCTGGAAGTTCTGGCTTTCACGGCCAAAACCAGTCTCACATCTCTTCCATTGCTCATTGTTAAAACCTTATTGTCAACCAAAGAGAATGTCTAGAAACATGTTCTTGCGTTCTCCTCTTTGGCATAATTTTTTTCTCATCATTAATAATAGTCCTTTATTCTGAGCTCCTGGAGATCTAAAGGCATCATCTGGCTTAGACATATTTGATGGCAATTTTCCCTGACCGTTTCCCCAGTTCCAAACTAATTTTAAATGTCCTCGCTCGTTTCTGCATAAGTTTTCATTACTTATGGAAGCACTTTTGGAAGCCTTCTATTCCCTTCCTTTTGAAGATTCTTTGTCTACCCAGGATCCACTTCTTAGAATCCTGTCAGTACCCCCAAAGGCCTCTCTCATTTATAAATCTCTGAATTCCATTGTCCTGGAGCGATCTAAGACTAAGGTAGAGCTCGCCTAGGTGGCGGATTTTGGTTGTGAATGGAGCAATGAATTTTAAAGCAAGTAATGGACCAGATCATTCAAAATACCTAGATCTCCATCTACTACTCAGTCTATGTTTTTTCTATATCACAGACTTTATTTCACTCCCATTTCCATTGCCAATTGCACACTCTAACAATAAAACCTGCTGGTCATGTGATCATCCCTTGCCTGACCTCTATCACCTCCTTTTTTCATGCCCTCCCATAGCTTCCTTTTAGTTACAAATTTGGCCTCGGATCTTGAATATTTGTAATCTAAACATTCCCTTACCGAATACCCTCCTGTTTAAGGGAAGTTTATCAGAGTCACTTGGGATATTATGTCATGAAAGTGGGCTGTTTGACCTCATGTTAGCTTTAGCTTTTCAACAAATTACACTCAATTGGAAATGCCCAAATAAGCTTTCAGTCAAATCTTGGTGGAACACTGTATGCCATTATCATAGATTGGACACGCCTTTTGCCTCCCGTTGTAACCCACAGATAAATAGAGATATCTTTTGGTTACCTCTAACTGTTTATTTAAATAACGTCCCTATTTCTCAGATTTCTAGTAACCGGTCAGAAAACCTTCAAGCTCCATGAGTTTCTTGTATTTCTTTTATTGCCTTGCCGTTTTTCTCCTGTTTAATATCATTCATATTGTAATATTTCTATGGGAAATATGTTAATTGTATCCTCTTTTATTCTAAAGAGTATTTATTTGCTAGTTAACTTCACTTATAGATAGGGCTCCCGGTTTTATGGTATTTATTTTTTGCCATTTCCGTCTGTATTTATCCATATTTCTTATTTGCTAATTTTATCTGTATTTATCCATATTTATGTTGCGTTTTGTGAAAAAATTACGCTGAAATTAGTATGTTTCTACATTTATTTAACCAATAATTATGCACTCATGCTTGAATGTCTGCCAGGTTTCAGTGCTGTGACACCCGCAGAAGTTAAATTAGTGCACTTCAATGAAAATATGCACATTTTAGTATCAACCTTGTGCTTATCTACTGTAGTTAAAGCCTCTTTACTAAAATTCCTTTCTATTTTAACACCTTTATTTATTAATCCACACATCTATTTGCCTGTCAGTCATGGCAGACAGTATTTAGAATTATTCAAAAAGCAACTCAATTTCCGTATTTATCCACATTTAAAAATAAATACAGACAAGAAAATGAATGTTTTCTGTCTGTATTTATCTGTAAAAATCAGTAAAAACGGAAAACAGGGAGACTTACTTATAGAGCATATTGTTTTGTCTCCCTTTCCTTCCCCTTTTCATTCCTTATGTAAACCCTAAAAATTGAAAATAGCTTTCTGATATGTTTTATGGAATGTTTTTTATTACATATGTTTGTTATTCTTAAATATTGTTACAATTTGCCCTATGTTGTATGATGTACTATACATTAATAATGCTTCTTAAACTTAAAAAAAATAACTTAACATAAGTACAAAGGTTAGACATATTCATGTATTTTAATAGGTACTTTCTATCAAAGAAGACACATTTCAGAAAGATGCTGAATATAATACATGAGAATAACTTAAGTGAAAGAAGAAACTAGCTAAACAAAGAATTCTACTATTAACACTAAAGTAAGTGTGTGGCACCTCGACATAGTAACATTAACGTGTCATTTAGATTATATTTTATTTTAATAAATAATAGTTATTAAAAAAATTATTGATTACAGAGAGCCATTGCAAAGATTATTACGTTTCAAGTCCAGAAGACATATTTTACTTGGATTGAGTGCTCAACAAGGAAGCCTTTTATATAAGGCAATTGACTATTGAATTCTTAACAGAATATAAGTATGAGAGCTACAGGTAGCCAGGCTTACGTGGGTCACTGATGCTAATACACAACAACGGATGGAGTTACAATTGGGTTCCCTTGGGTAGGTTTTTCAAAATGAACTGGCATTTGATATTATACTTATAGATGATACATGTTCATGGCATTGAAGGGGAAGTGCAATAACACCGCACTTTGGGAAACGCCCTCATGATAATATTAGGATGCAGTGTACAAGATTATGTTCTCTTAGTAATAATTATAATAAAATGTCTTTTTTCCTATGTATGTATTTAGGGTGTTTATATAAATTATGTATGTATTGACTGTAAGAGTTATTGATGTGTATTTTTTGTGTTGTAACAGCCCTGAAGAAGCAAAACACGTTGGCTGTAGGCTGTATAACCTGTATAAAGAGACTCATCAAGAGATCTAATAAAGAGAGAATACAAACTACCATCGAAAGAACGTTCATTATTTGATATTTTAATTGTTTCAGTACTGTTATTGATATATTACTATTACTACACTGGTGGGGATCAGTAAACTAAGATTTTAGTGGCAGGCAATTTTTCCTTCACTCAGAAATTGTTAAATAAATAAATATATATATGTATATATACACATTACCCATTGGCAGTGGCCACTGAGGTCAGCGTTTCCTAAGGAAATGCGCTTTATTGTGTTGCTAATAACTTTGGCACTATTTGACAAATCTTCACAAAACTTTCCAAAAAAAAGTGCTTTTTTATGCCTAGTTTGTGCATGGCAGGAGCTTCAGGGTAGTCTGAGAGGGAATCCCGAGGGAACCCCATGGCCAAAATAAATTCCAGCAATCCCTGGGAATTAAGGAGAGGAGGGGCGTGGGCCCTACTCCCCTACCCAACTCATTATAGGCCCTGGGGACCGCAACCCCCCGGGTCTCTATTCCATAAGGGGGGGTGGCCCCTCTCCCAAGCGATTATGGGCCCCGGGAAGTCCACCCCCAGGGCCAAATTGTGCGCAAAAGAGGGGGTGGGGGCTGTGTAGCTCCCCTACCGGAGGCTTGAATGGCCCAAGGGACCCCAAACTCCAGGGCTGATTAATTTAATTAAAGGGAAGGCCACTTGGCCCGCCTTCTTGATCCTTCTATCCCCTGGGGACAACATCTCCGAGGGCTGACTGAATTGCTGTGTCCCGGGAACCCACCCTTGAACACAGTGGTGTGGGCAGGAAACATTGTGTTTGTTCCTGCCTGGCAGGAGCATTTTTAAAACTCCCGTCAAATGAGAACAAACAAAAGTCTGCTCCTTGTGGACAGGAGCTTTAAAAATGCTCCCACCATTTGGGAGTGGACTTGTGATCTCTTTCCCTACCGGCACTATTGTGGGCAGGCAGACAGATCAACATATTGCTACCCTCCCAGAGGGAGCAGCATAGATAGCTGCTCCATGCGGGTGGGAGCAATGTCGGCTCCCACAGCTCGCAAAGAGCCGCTGGGGCCACGGGGGCCCTGGGT
This sequence comes from Lissotriton helveticus, assembly GCF_964261635.1. Lineage (NCBI taxonomy): Eukaryota > Metazoa > Chordata > Amphibia > Caudata > Salamandridae > Lissotriton > Lissotriton helveticus. Next base: position 1,161,332,484 of record NC_136070.1, on the reverse strand, counting down.
CTTGCCTCGGGGCTCCTAACATTTTATATGATTAGTGCCCTTTGTGGGCACCAGGGCACCCACCATGAAATAATGAGGGCCTGGGGTCCCGGGGCCCATAATAGGCTCAGGGAGGGGAGCTTCATGCTTACCTCCTCTTTAAATGAAATATGGCCCTGGGGCATGGGGCCCCTGTGGGTTAAAAAGGCTCAGGAAAGGGAGGCCCCATCCCCGTTTTACTGTTTTTGGCCCCTGGATTAGGGTCTCTGGGGCCTTTTAAGACTTCGGGAGGGGGCCACGCTGCCCCCTCCTCTTTTTATTGGAACGGGCCCTGTGGGCCAATTAAGTCTTGGGGAGGGAAGCTGCAGGCCCCCTCCCCATAATGTATATGCTATGCCTCAGGGGAGGAAGTCCCCAGGGCCCAAAGGCCCACCCTACTTCGCACACGTCATAGGCTTTGTATGACGTGGAATTGACAGCCTGCTGGGGGTTTGACCACAAGGCCTGGCAACATGCCAAGCTCTGTTGCCAACCCTCTGCTTGGAATGGCCCAAGGCTGTGTGCAGCGTGGAGTTGGCTGCCTGCTGGGGTTCATGGCATAGGGCCTGGTGGCAGGCTAAGCCCTGTGGCCAATCCCCATTGCGTAAGGCCACCTGGGGGTTTGACTATCTCACCATTTATGATGGAAGACCATGCGTGGTGTGGGGGTTGGCTTTATGCATGGTAATAAAATATCACTTTACATAAAAATTTCACAAAAAAAAGTGAAAGTAATGTTATAGATAGGTATAATTAAAAAATCTGCTTTTGTTTAAAAAAACTCAGATGTCATAAATGATGTCATAGGACATGTCATGAGTGATGTAATATGGTAGGTCATAGTGAAGAGGTAATATTCATCACTACATATAACAACTCCACCAGTCATATGTGGAAGGCGATTAATCGCCATTGGAACATTTTGAGAGGGCCCAGCATCAATGGCAGTTCCTTAAAGAGACCTGCCTTGACTAGATACCCTAAATGTAGGTCACTAGTTGACACCCTGGTACATAGTGATCTAAAGCCAAACATTGGGGACACAATATGATCTTCGTAAGGCATGCAGCAACAGCATTAATATGAAGAAGTATACATATCAGTATACAAATGTATTGTGCCAGACAAACCAGATATATGAGACTCCCATGTACCACTGACCGTTGTGTCAATATGTTATACACCACCTGCAAATTACGATACATAGGGGGTGATTACGATGGCGGACGGACTTGAGTCCATTCACCATTGTTACGGGAATCGGGAACGCCCGGCCATATGGCATCAGTCCCACACATGCAATTACAATGTGACCGCAACTGTGGCTGTTGCATTATGCATGTCTACCATTACGGCGAGTGCTGCTGGCTGCAGCACCCGCAGCAATGGCAAAAATGCATGTTGTGCATTACCCTGCACTACGTGACAGGCACCACGCAGTGGCTGCCACCTGGTGCAGGGAACTGTAGGGGGGCACCATAGGTGCCCTCCAAGTGCACCATTGCATTGCCCCTGCACAAGGGGGCCCACAACAGGCCTCCAAAGTCAATCTCAACCAACCCTTGAATGGCGGGAGGACCCGTCATTCAAAGGCTGGCGGAATGCAGCATCCTAATGTGGCCTGCTAGGCACCCCCACAATTCTAGGTATACTGGCTGGGTCTGACAGGCAATTCTAATGATTGCATGTGTCGGACCCATGGCAGACGGGCTTTCTGCCTGCCAGTGAACCTGCCACCGGTAGGTTGCCGGTGGCAGGTTCACCGCTATCATAATCAGGCCCATAGTTAGTACTGATCAACATATTTCCTGTGGAATGAATTTTGAGTACAAAAGTGCTTGTGCATATTGTCATACAGTCAGTATGTCTGATATCGTTCATTACGCCCAAGCGAGCAAAAATTAACTGGTGCATAGTTTAAGATCCAATTTTCTCATATCTCACTCCAAAATATGTTCAAAATCATGTCTCCAATTAACATGCATATCTAAAAACCAAATAAACAAAGACATAAAATGCACCTTTGTACTCAATATACATTCCACATAAAATATGTTGATTAGCAATTATTAATAGTATCATAAAACGGAGAGGTAGAGGGCAGGCCACCATACGTTCCCCCAAGTTATCATATAATCACAAAAAGAGTATGAAGGCACTTGGAAATCTACCTAAACAAAAGAGGAGAGAAACGACTTCTTCCTACACTCTCAGTAAGTGTTCATCCCTTCACAAACTTCTTATCAGGTTCGTTGGGAAAGCCATCATTTATGGAAAAGGACTCCTCACACACATAATAGTGTCATGCTTCATCGTTAGCTTTTGTAGTGCCTCCATACTCTTTTTGTATTTATATAGATCAGCACTTTTTTCCATTGATGAATTTATATGTAGTTAGTGACTTAGAGAATGCCTTTGTAACAAAATAGTTGGTGCTTGAGTAAAGAAATAATGTTGTTGATTTATATGATTTACATATTAATGTCCCTTTCCTGAAAACAAATAGCTTAATTTAATTTTACATTCTCAATGCAAGCCTAAATATTTTTTCAGTCAGTTTTGGTAATAACACATGGTGCTTAAAATGTGATCGCAAGATGGCACTCATTATCGTGACCAAGGCTATGTGATGGTCGAAATGCTTTGAGCTTGTTTCTGGTGTGCCACTAATAAAGAACACGGTGCACATAAGGGGAGAGTACTGGCGCCTTTCTTCGGGATCCAAAGAAATCCTGTGATCAATTTTTACTGAGAAGGCAAACTTCAAAGAAGCTGTGCACCACCCTCAGTTAGGAGCTCGGCAGCATTTCACCTAACTGAGAAAGAGTATTGAGAAACTCGTCAGCCCCCCCCTCCCAACACTGTCAGATGTCAAAGGAGGTTGAGGATCGGCCAGTGGCGGCTGGTGACATTTTAAAGTGGTGGGCGTAAATGCCTTGCTTCAATGCCATGTGGCGAGGAAGCCCGATCCTTACAATTCTGAAGTAAAACAATGATTATAGCAAAAGGGACAGTAACCCACTGAGCTACCTCAAGAAAGGCAATGTGTCAAATACAAATAAGCTGTGGGTATTTGTACCTGGCAGACGAATGACAAGACCTGCTGTGATCGATCAAACAGCACAAAAACACGATTCAAACCTTCAAAAGTCGGACTTCAGATGTTTTATGTAACATAAAAGAGCGCCTCGGCTACAAACCTTACTTAAGGACTCCAGACGTCTGAAAGAGAGTTTAGCATAATTGAGCAGCACTATACTCAGCGGGAGACTTCTTGGTAAAGCGCAGAAACACTTACTTTTACTTTTATTTTAAAAGAGTTTATTGAAGTTATTATGGAAATAAAAATAACTGAATTTGTGCAGTGTTTTTTCAACGTTTACGAGGTAGTGGCGCACAAACCTGCGAGCTTTCAATATATAGGGGCAGATTTGCAAGCCCCTTGCTCCACTTTTGCGTAACTTTTAACATGGGAAAAGTGACGCAAAATTGGCGCAAGGGGGCTTGTAAATCTGCCCCATAGTATGGCCACAGACACACAACTGTAGTTAAGGAACGTCAGGACTGATGATTTAAGAGTGAAAGTACATTATTTAAAAGTTATCTAAATGATTGTTTCTGTCACAGCAGCTCAAAAGAGCCGGCTTTTTACAATTGTTACCGCTCATCTAGTCATGATTCTTAAAGGGCTCCATGCACTTTCAGTTGTCCTCTGCAGTGCTACTCACCCAGTCCTCCTACGAGTCCCACCCAGCACTGCTTTCACATTGGGACGTGAGCAGCAGTGCCTTTTCAGAGCCTCCCCTAGAGACAAATGCTAATCCCCCCCACTCCATGTCTTTCATTGCAGTGAAGTTTGCTTTGTTTCGGCCTATACAGGCCCAACCAATCCCAATGTTGCTCCTTAAAATGATGAGTATTTAAGCTGTTATTTAAGTATATGAAAGCAGTGTTGGGATTGGCTTGAGCAGGGCAGCTCAACGCTCCTTTGAAGACAAGAGTCCTGCCATCTTAGTTCCCCAGTCTCTCTGCTACGGCTCGGATCAGAGGCCTTTAAAGTGCGCATGTCAGATTGGTCTTGCAACAGCTCCTCTCCAGCCCAACATGCGCACTTTAATTCACTGCAGCCCTGCTCTCTATAGGCATTTCAAGAGGAGGGCCATGTGTCCCTTCTACACAACTGTAAGCCTGCATAAGACTTTATAAAAGTTTTTTAGTTTGCCGGGTGAATTAAAAACTGAAGAAAGAAACAGTGCATCCATCCGACATTGTGTAGCATCTCCTGGGTAGAGGGGCAATGCTCATTTGCCCCTATTGAAGAGCCACCAGTGCGAGTAATGAGTGTCGGAGGGCACTCGGAACTGCGGAAGCTTCCTGATGGGTAATTGGACAAAGTGGGAAAAGGCACGTCATTGATTAGAAGGGGAATAATAATGTGGCATTTTTGCGGTGCCCAACTACACTGAGAATATTCCCTAACACACAATGGCAGGAAATGATATACAATCAAGGAAAGAGGTGACCTCTAAACTTTCTAATGACAAAATAGACATGGTAGAAAACAGTAGCAAGGGAGAGACAACCAATATGGGTAATTTTGAGGCATTGCACCAATTGCTTTCAAAATTAAAGAAACTGTCCCCTAGCAAACTCTCAAAATGGTGAGAAAATGCATCCTTAAAATACTATGTCAAAGTAGGCGGGGACCCAAGATTAAACTTGAGCTCAGATGGGAGCTCGAAGGCTGAAAAAGGTGTGAATTTTTTATTACGCTAAGAGAAAGAATTGTATTATACTATTGTCAGATAAGAGAGGTAACATAGTGGTATGGCCTAAAAACATGTGCTTACGTGAAGCATACAGCCAATAAATGAATGGCATAGACTAATAAAATATTAGTAAAAGTGAACCTATGCAAGCTATTGAAAATTACCATAAGAAGCTTCTGATCTCGCGGGAAAGTGAATTACTGAGCTATGATAGTAGACCATTCTAATTCTCAGCTATTTTGTACCTTATCTCAAGAATACACAAGAGAACAACATACCCTCCCGTTAGGCCTAATATATCTGCAATAGGAAGCTTACTAGACAATACATATAAGTACATTGATGTCTTTCTGAGAACGCTTGAACAGAGCCTCCAATCCTATTTACAGGATACAGCAGACTTTCTCAGGCATATTTTTGGTTTTCAGGCATCTAGTCACGACCCCAGAAGACGGTCTCTGAAGATTTTCTGCCTTATGAACATGCTTGTTGAAATTATCTAAATCTGTCTGAACAAGAATAGATGTCTATAAAATACATACGAAAACTTAAATTACAAAAATATTTAAAAACTAGAAAAGATCCCTATGTTCATAGACAGCAATCATCTACCCACACAGGTTTCAACAACCTTTTAATAAGTGATGTTAGTGTATGAGGTACCCTATACTTCCTTGAAAAAAATCCAGAAGTACCTACAGGCAACCATGATGAACAACAAACTATTCAACAGTTAAATCTGGAAGTTAGTCAGGTGTCAGGAAGTTCCTCCAAGCACCAGTCCACATTGTATCCACATTTGCCACGTGATACTATTGTTGTGTTTTTAGAATATGTAATTGATGAATTGAAAACTAAGTGTAAAAAGTTCTAATATCAAGTGAAATGAGGGAAAAAGAAAGGGTGGAACCATAGATCCATCAAGAATTTAGCTAAGAGAAAGAATTGTATTATACTATTGTCAGATAAGAGAGGTAACATAGTGGTATGGCCTAAAAACATGTGCTTACGTGAAGCATACAGCCAATAAATGAATGGCATAGACTATTAAAATATTAGTAAAAGTGAACCTATGCAAGCTATTGAAAATTACCATAAGAAGCTGCTGATCTCGCGGGAAAGTGAATTACTGAGCTATGATAGTACACCATTCTAATTCTCAGCTATTTTGTACCTTATCTCAAGAATACACAAGAGAACAACATACCCTCCCGTTAGGCCTATGATATCTGCAATAGGAAGCTTACTAGAGAATACATATAAGTACATTGTTGTCTTTCTGAGAACGCTTGAACAGAGCCTCCAATCCTATTTACAGGATACAGCAGACTTCCTCAGGCATATTTTTGGTTTTCAGGCATCTAGTCACGACCCCAGATGAAGGTTCTCTGAAGTTTTTCTGCCTTATGAAGATGCTTGTTGAAATTATCTAAATCTGTCTGAACAAGACATTTTAATATTTAACAATGAATGGCTCAGACAGTAACTGCTATGGACTCCTGTTTTACCTGTTACTAGGCCTACTTGCATATGGGCTGGTGAGAAGGATAGGTGATAAACAGAACTGATATGGAATGCTGGTAAGTATTTTTTCCTCCAAACTTATGGTGTCATGCGTCAACACCGTAAATTTGGAGGAGCAAATACTTGTTAAGGTATTGATCCATGAACCACACTATTTCGACTACTATATTTCGAGATTCAGTGACACAATTTGTAATGAATTATCTTTGAGCAGGACTTGGATGGATTTGTAGTAATTTACTACGCTTGTTCTGGATGCATTTATAAAACCATGATCTGGATGAAATCGTATTAATTCACTATGCACAATATGGATGTACTTACATGTCATTGCATTAAGCCCTGACAAGGTTGGAACGAAACACGTTGAATGGATTTTGTTGGAATTGATGGATGAAAATAAATAAGCATATTTCGAATGACACTTTTGACTTCTTGTTGGTGCACCCATCCACCTTATTACAATTATCAATCTGCTGGACAGTGGTACCAAACAATGGCAGGTACCGGATGAGCAGTACACTGAGGTACTGGGTTTTTCAGAACCGGTACTTAACCGGTAACCCAGCGGTGTCAGGGAATACACACCCAAAGACCTCGAGTCCTTTTCCTGATTCAGACCACAGAAACTCAGAGTCTTCTAGGTGAAGTCAAAGATTCGTTTATTGGCTGCAACCAAGGTAACAAGTGTCCTAGAAGTACAACACGGGGAAGTATATTCTCAGGAGACTGCTCGAATTTACAAAGTCGGGCTTCTCTCTTTATACAGAATATTCAGCTTCAGGCAAACATTCTTCGAATTTGTAGTATGTCATTTACAGTTATTGGTTTACAAAAGAAAAGCAGAGTCATGATGACATGTACATATTTCACGTCGTGCTGCCCATAACAAATCACCTGGCAAGGCCCAACATTTCATCAGATATCGGTGGACCCCCAATAAAACAGGCACCTCCCCATCAAAAAGTAAGTGAAGCAAAAGAGTAAAGACAGATGTGAGCAAGATACGGCAGGTGTGTGCGCAATGAGGAGGTTTATGGCCGGCTGAGCCCTGATGCTATCTTGCTTGGCCACTGGAGAGGAACTGACCTAACAGGTCCGGCCTGGGGCAATGGTTCCAACTGGCATAGGTCAAGAAAAAGTCGATCAAGGTGTACGTGTCCTTCTGGGGTCGAATCCAGCTGGTTTATAAGCCTATGTAAAGGGCAACTCACAAAATGGCTGCCATACACAAAATGGAAGCCGAGGGTTCTGAACGAGAGTGACGATTTCAAAGTGAAATCGTCACTTGAATATGCTGAAAATACCTGTACAGGACGTACTCGTCATTCTCGTCAATTTACGATGAAGTTTTATTCTCGAGTGCAGACACATTACACGAGTCCAGAATTTTCAGTACTACAATCCCTCCTTTTGCCCTTCATAGGCAATTAATCTATCCTTATGTTAGTCTGAGTCCAGATCTATATCCCTAAAGTCATTGAGATGTTGCTGTAACATCATTCTAGTACTTAGTTCATCTCTTGACACAGGTTTCCTTACACATGATGTAACACAGAGGCCACATATTGCAGGAGCACACTGTATGCATAGACAGAACAGGAAAAGAATGGCTAAGACCATCATCCCAATGACCATCAGAATTTTCCATCCCCAGGTGGATATCACTTCCCAGAACCAACCCGTTAACGACCAATCCCCTTTTCCCACATGAATAGATTCGGAAATCTTATGTAGTTTGGAGATGGACTGGTACACTGTTGGAGCATTATCTGGGATAAAAATGCAACAACTTGATTGGATCAATCTGCATACTCCACCTCGGTCTGCAAGGATGGCATCTAAGGCGACCCTGTTCTGAAGGGTCATAAGACGATCCGACTGGAGCTCAGCAGTCAAGTTACTAAGGGCACCAGCAGTTTCAGTCACGGTGGACTCAACTACCCTTGTCAATTGTCTTATGTTCCTACTGTTAGCCATGGATCCCCAGAACGGCAGAAAACCCTTTGCGATGTCCCCAAATTCTTGACCTGCAGTGTCCTCTTTACTCAGGACACCTCTAACTACCCTTGTCCTGTGGTAATCCGCCGCTGCTGTGTAGGTGGGAGGTAACAGGAATGAAACAAAACATGAGCCCGAAAAGTCAGGGGGCAACCATGTGTAGGCTCTATCATGACAGATAAAATAAGTACCCTTAGCTGCTAAAAACGCTGGGGAAGTCTGAGATCCAAAGACATATGTTTCTGTACAGACACTCTTCCCTAACTGAGCTCTGGGATTCCTGCCAATACCTTGCAGACACAGGTGACCCTGATGGGGTACGATCCATATTGGGGATGATCCTTTAGCTTGCTGTCTCTCACTGAGAGTGGCTTCATATCCGGTCACGTTCCAATTTACATATGCAAGTATCTCATCATCAGGAGTATCTTCATAAGAAATTACTTCCTTAATCATGTCAACTATGCCTTTTACTAGGGCGCTAGTCTTGAGGTTGTCTTTTACAGAACGCAGGGGTTGGATTCCACGTGCATATATGAACATCGTTCTGTACACCCATACAGAGCCATTACGACTGAAAGGCAAAACTAGATAAGGGATACCTTTATCCGTAGTGTGAGGCATAAGGCCACAAACCCAACAGTCAGTCGTGTTCATCACTAGCTGGTGCTGGTGCAATAGCTGAATGAAGGAGTTATTAATGAACTCTAATCTTCTATTGTATTCATGGCCAGGAAGGGGGTGGAAAGAATGAGAGGAAACAGTAGTAGGAGGTATGGGTGATGCACTGGGTGCAAATGTTACACGAAAGGAGAATAAAGCGTAACCTATCAAAAATATCATCATACTGAATAACATACAAATGCACATTATGAGAAAACTTTTCTTTGTCATCGCATTGCATAACATGTTTTTACAGTTCGCTCGTTTGGCAGGTTTCTCCACATCAGGAAACTCCATCCTCTCTAGAGTGCTGCCCGCGGTGGTAGGTTGATTCTGCTAAAGGATGCTTCTGTCAGTCCAGGGCAACTCCCTTAGACCAACCAGAACTACCGACCTAACGTCGTTAGCTGCACCCAAAAGACTTTTTAGGCAACCGCGGCCCTAGCAGCGGAACCCGGGTGGCGGTTCGAAAAAACAAAAATGAGCAAGTTTCCTTCTGGTGGGAGAGCTGCACCTTAAAAATAGTACTTGGAGGGGAAAAATACTCTTTATTGGTCCATAGGTTTTTGCCTTAAAGTGGGAAAAGAAATCATTTTATTAGTTCGTATTTCTTGGTCTCAAATTATACCGTCGCTTCCCAGGTATTGTCTGATCTGGGAACAAAAGGTCAGGCTCTGTAATGTTCACTCGCTTGGATGGTGGCACAGCCTTGTGCAAAATGTTTTCGTATTCTTGTTCAGAGCCAGTTCCTTTTACACGCAAATCATTAAAAGGGACAGTATTTGGCACGGCATCAGGTTCTGGGTCAGCGACACACTCCTGGACCCACTGGTCATAGGGCAGAGGTAAGGGTACCCTTTTACAGTGGACCCCGTGGATCCAGGCCTTCTTCCCTTCCACTCGAACTGCCGATCGGGTAGAGAGAAGGACGAGGTATGGCCCCGTCCACCTGGGCTGGTCGTTTTTAGTCCTTTGGAAATTCTTTATCAACACCCAGGATCCAGGGTTTATGGGGTGTCCTGGAGCATCAGAGGCCGGAGGCAGGGAGTCATGTACCTGTTGATGCAAAACACGCAATTTAGCCGTCAATTCATACAGATAGTCAAGCAAAACAGGGTGTTCTAGCTCGCTGAACTTCGTGGGCCTAGGCACTCCCCATATGTTGGCTGGCCGGCCAAAGACAATTTCATAAGGGCTGAGTTTCACTCGCGAATGCACAGTCATTCTGGTGGATAGGAGTGCTAAGGGTAGAGCGTCAGGCCATTTAAGACCTGTGCTCGCTTGGATTTTGGCCAATTTAAGTTTTAAAGTGCCATTGTAACATTCTACTAATCCAGCTGATTGGGGGTGATTTGCAGTGTGAAACTTCTGCCTAATACCTAGCCCTTCACACACTTTCTTCATCACGCGACCCACAAATTCACTCCCATTATCAGACCAGACCATTCTAGGCATTCCGAATCTAGGGAAGTACTCTTTCACAAGGGCTTTCGCTGTGGACAAGGCAGTATTGTCCTTTAGGGGATAGGCTTCTATCCATCTTGAGAAAGCACAAACAACAACGAGCACGTATTTTAAGTTGTTGCACCTTTCCATGTGGATGAAATCTAGCTGCAAAACCTCGAACGGATACGTAGGAGGTGCAAAATGACCAGCTGGAGTTGGGGTTCCCCTACCAGGATTGTGTTGCAGACACACCATGCAATTCTTGACAACATTCTCTGCACACTTGGGAATTCCTGAATTTTTCCACACTGGGGCCAACAACTCGCAAATCCCTTTCACGCTGATATGAGCCATTCCATGAGCCATTGTGACTACTGCGAGCACATATGCATCGGGTAACAACCATCTCTGATGTTCTGTCGATTCAATCCAACAACCGTTTGCATCCATTCTACCTGTACTCTCTCTCCACGTGCTCAACTCTTTCTCTGTGGCCTCAGCTTGGATGGACTTCACACTTTCTATTGTGTCCTCACATATTCCAACATCACCAGTCCATCTTTCAGGGCCTGCAACATACATTCGACTCGTCACATTCCTTGCGGTTTCTTTCGCGGTTTCATCAGCAAATGCGTTTCCATGACCAACATCATCAGTCACCTTCTTGTGAGCACTACATTTTACAATCGCCACTTGTAAAGGCAAAGTCAGTGATTCTAGAAGCTCATTTACCAACTGACCATGCTTAATTTTAGCTCCATGCGAAGTCAGGAACCCACGTTCTCTCCACAATCGTCCAAAACTGTGAGCCACACCAAACGCGTACTGGCTGTCGGTGTAGACAGTCACTTTCATTCCTTTCGACAACACACATGCTCTTGTGAGTGCAATTAGCTCCGCTGCCTGAGCTGAATTATGTGGGATGCGTGTAGCTTCAACAATCGTGTGCAAAGTCGTGACAGCATATGCTGCAGTCGTATCGCCATTCGGAAGCTTGAAACATGAACCATCCACCCACAATGTACCATCACATTCAGCAAGAGGAGTGTCGAAGAGGTCTACTCTTCCTTTCGTCTCTTCTTCTGTTCTATAAAGACAATCATGCTGTTCTGAAGCATCTGGTTCTTCTATGAATGGTAATAACGTGGCTGGGTTAAGGGTGTTGCACTTTTGAATGTGCACATGACTTGCTAGCAAAGTCAGTTCGTACCCTGACAATCGAGCACTGGTTAAGTGCTGTGTCTTGGTTCTATTTAACAATGTGTCTACTGCATGTGGGACCATCACGACTAGTGTATTATTCATGACCAGGCCAGCAGACTGTCGAATAGAAACAGCTGCTGCCGCTGTGGCTCTTAGACAACTTGGCAATGCTCTAGCTACCGGGTCCAAAGTCGACGAAAAATACGCGCATGGACGTTGTTTGTCCCCAAATGACTGAGTCAGTACTGATAATGCGCAACCTTCCTTCTCGTGGATGTACAATGTAAAAGGCTTACTGTAGTTGGGGTTACCTAACACCGGAGCTGAACATAATGCTGTGCGTAATTCGGAAAAACTCGTTTGACACTCTTCAGACCAAGGGACGGGATTGGGTGTATCTTTACACGTTAACGCCACCAAAGGTTTGGCCAATAACGAAAAATTAGGGATCCATTGTCTACAATATGATGTAATGCCCAAAAAAGTACGTATTTCTCTCTGTGTTCTTGGCACACTCAATTTCGCTATTGCCTGAATTCTCTCTGGGGTCAGTTTCCTTCCCTCCTTCGATAAGAGATGACCTAAGTAGGTCACCTCTTGTCGGCAGTATTGAAGCTTGGAAAGTGACACCTTGTGATGGAAATCGCACAGATGGCGTAACAATGACATTGTTGCTTTCTTGCAAATTTCCTCAGTATCCGCAGCTATAAGCAAATCGTCAACATACTGTACAAGAGTAGCACCTTTTGGCAAAACAATCGTATCAAGCTGTGTTTTTAGAGCTTGACTGTATATTGACGGACTTTCACAGTAGCCCTGAGGAGCGCGTTTAAAACGGAAGCTTCGACCTCCTAAACTGAAGGAAAAAATATCCCTGCTCTCCTCGGCGATCGGGATGCTGAAGAAAGCATTCTTCAGGTCAATCACCGAAAACCAAGTGGCAGAAGCTGGAATCATAGTCAATAATGTAGTAATGTCTGGGACAACTGGAAATTGTGGCACCACGATCTTATTCACCTCTCTGAGATCGATCACAAATCTGTACACCGGTGGCTGAGATGGGTCAGTTTGTTTTAAAACAGGTAGAACAGGACTATTGCAAACGTTGCCTCTTGTCTCTTCAATCACATCTTTTTCAATTAACTCGTGAACGATCGCTAGCAAAGCTTTCTCGCCTTCACTAGAAATTCTATATTGGGGAATTCGTGGTATTTGAACATTGGTTTTCAATGTTACAACATATGGTAGAATTTATAAAAGACCGACATCGTTAGGACCAGTAGCCCAAAGAATGTCCGGAAGAAACGACAACTCTGTTGGAAGTTTGTCTCTCGACAAATACATGTCAGAAACCACTTTCTTACCTAAAGTGAGTTGTACTCCCGAGGGAGAACAGTACAGAGTCGCATACAATCTTTTTAACAGATCCAATCCCAACAAATTTTCACCACAACCTGTTGTCAGAATAAGGGGTGCTTCTAATTCACGGGGACCAACAAAAAGAGTCAAAGGGTCAGAAATTGGATTTCTAACCGCGGCGCCAGAAAAACCTACTGATACATTCGTTTCGCCAGACAAAGGTGCGCCAGGGAGTTTTGAGTGCTTAATGGAACTCTTCGTAGCACCAGTATCCAACAGAAAAGGTTGTGACACACCTGATGTAATCACCTCAACGTATGGTCCGCTCTGATCTACTGGAACTGAAACAACTCCCTCTCTTTGTCTTTGGCTGTCCTAGCAATCATTATTCTCCAAATACTCATCTTCTGTATAGTAATCATCAACGTAGTATTGAGCTGTCCTGTCAGATACGTTATTTTGCTGATCAAACCTGTTCATAGAGTTTTGTGGTGGAAGGGGACGTGCGTTCTGAGGGGCGTTTCCACGCCCTCTACCTCTAGGTGCTTGCTGACTGCCACGACCCTTCACACCAGAAACTCCATTTGCACGTTGTAATAGAATAGGACAATTATACTTGAAATTACCTTCTTGTCTGCAATATGAACACTGGTTGGGGCCTACAGGTACACGGGGTTGAGTATACTCGACTCTTTGCGAGTTCCTCTGATATTGTTGAGGCTGCTGGAAATTATTCTGGTAGTGATTCTGGCTACCATTATTTTGATTACCACCACCACGTGGCGGATAGGCTTGCTGTAGCAAAACCTTCGTTTTTAGTTCTTTAGTTTTCTTTTCTACTCTATCTTTCTCATCCTTGTCTCTATTTTCGTAATATTGTGCTGTAGCTAATATCTGTGCCGAAGACGAGACTGCCCAAGAACTTTCCGAGGCCTTTAACTTTTTGCACAACTCAGGAAGCAAATTGTGCACGAATTTATCGACGAACAGTCTCTGACCACTTTCTGTGCTCATATCTTGACCACTGTGGTCGACAAAAGTTTCTTCAAATCTGGTGAAGAAATCAGACACCGTTTCATCTTTCTTCTGTTTGCATGCAGACAGTTTATCCCAATTCACGCGTATTTCAGGCATTATCTTTTTCATATAATCAATTATTTTACCAGGCAGTTCTGCTATCAAAGGTTCAGGCTTAGCGCCATCTACTTGTAGGGCATCTGTCGCAGTAATGTTAGCCCATAAGTCACCTAATTCCTGATCATGATCCGTGTGACGAATCTTTCCCCATAAAGGCTGTGGAACAACGTTCCCAAATAACATATCGATATCGGCTAAATTCATTACACATGACCCAGCAGTCTGCGACAACTCTTTGTATTATCCTGCAGGGTTTTTACGCGGATCAGGTAATGTCTGTTTAAGTGCTAAAACTTCAGCTCGCTTCCATGGGACATGTACCCACACACGCTGAAAGTGTGGCAGAATAGGTGGATTAGCCGTTGCGTCACCCTCTCTCCATTGAGGGGGAACTTCTCTCATGGGATACTGTCGCGCCTTTTTCCTTGGTGTATCGCGCTCAAATTGCGAACCAGAAGTGTTCCCTTTACTCCGATAAGACAACAATATCTCAACCGCTTTTTGGACATCGGGACCTACGATCATTCCTTCCCCAAACTTGAACCGTACACGACACAACTCCTGCGGGTTGCATTCTAAATCATTGTCTTCCAAATCCTCAAAGAGGAAAACACACATTTGTTCAAAAACATATCTCTGTGTCGGTGCTTCCCACTGAAGGAAAACTTTCATGACAGATTCAACGTCATATTTTACAGTATCCATAATCCATGTATGAGCTAAACGATTCAATACATCTCTCTCTTAGTAGTCAGGCAGTTGACTTCGCAACTGTCTTCGTTCCGTGTTAGGGGTCGTAGTAGGCGACCCGAAAAGAGGTGAGAAAATATTAGTTACAGTGCTGGCCATTCTCTGTCGAACGGAAGGAGAAACTGAAGGGAGAACGGGTGGAAAAACAGGGTGAGATAAGGCTAAAGTAGAGGCAATAGCAGAGGGAGCATTATGAGAAATCGAAGGTGCACTAGGCAAAGTCGTAAAAGGCATAAGCGAAGTAGATGTAGTCGGTGTGCCTAGAGGAGGCTGCACCGGAGGAGCGGAAGCCAGCTGAAGAGAAGCTGGTGGGTGCTGTAGAGGAGCAGGCATAACAACCATGGGCAGCGCAACTAAGGGTTGCGGAGGCGCCGTGGCTGTTTGTGCATAGGGGGGTGGTGAACTTAACAAATGGCCCATTAACGGGTCTTCCTTAAGGTCTTTTGCTGCATCCTTCTTGGGACGCGGCAAAACTGGATAGCATTTATCTATCGCCATTTTACGTTGCCTGTGCAACTGCTCACTCATCTGTTCTTCTTCATTGTCTTTAAACTGCATAGCAGCTTTCATTACTGAAATATTCCCTTCTCTCTTATTTTTTTTCTCTAATTTAATTTCTTTTTGTCTGGCCTCCTTACGCCTTAGGCGGAAAGAGTCAAACATTGCCGGCCGGGCTTTCTTCTTGAAAAGTTTAACTTCGAGGTTATCTAGAATTTCCGTGTCGAAGCTACCATGTTGGGGACGTTTTAAAACACCATCTTTCCTGGTGTATTTAATCCACACTTCGTTGTATGTGATGGGGCCTACCCCATGTTTCACATATAACTCGTAGGTTGGAGTTCCAACCGGAGGAACCGGACATGAGTCCTCCAATCGGGAGTCCCTATTATTACTGCCAAGACAAAACAAATTTCCAAGTCTAAGACCAGGCATCTTCGCTCTCTAGTCTAGTTCCAAACTTCAAAGGTTTATCGATTACGATATTTCTCGTGAATACACGAGTCCTTCGGTTTTGGTGCTTGCAAGTACCAACACAAAACTTTTTATCCCAAGGATACCAAAACTAAGATCAACTAAGGACTGGGAGACGCTCCACTTATACTTAACTGAGATATCGATGACGTCACCAGAAGACTCGTCTCAGTGTTTCGCTCTACCAAACTTCAAGGGTCCAAATCAGGGCGATAGCCAGGGCAGCAGACCTTCGTAGCCGTCGGGAAGCGGGGAACCTCGCAGCAAAGACTTTCGGACCACGTCGACATGCAGGGGTCGATGAAGTGGCAGGCCTTCCTCCAGAATTTTCACACGAAGCTCCTCACGAACCTCTGGCTGGACCGGTACCGCTGGAATCGCCCCACGTTGGGCGCCAACTGAGGTACTGGGTTTTTCAGAACCGGTACTTAACCGGTAACCCAGCGGTGTCAGGGAATACACACCCAAAGACCTCGAGTCCTTTTCCTGATTCAGACCACAGAAACTCAGAGTCTTCTAGGTGAAGTCAAAGATTAGTTTATTGGCTGCAACCAAGGTAACAAGTGTCCTAGAAGTACAACACGGGGAAGTATATTCTTAGGAGACTGCTCGAATTTACAAAGTCGGGCTTCTCTCTTTATACAGAATATTCAGCTTCAGGCAAACATTCTTCGAATTTGTAGTATGTCATTTACAGTTATTGGTTTACAAAAGAAAAGCAGAGTCATGATGACATGTACATATTTCACGTCGTGCTGCCCATAACAAATCACCTGGCGAGGCCCAACATTTCATCAGATATCGGTGGACCCCCAATAAAACAGGCACCTCCCCATCATAAAGTAAGTGAAGCAAAAGAGTAAAGACAGATGTGAGCAAGATACGGCAGGTGTGTGCGCAATGAGGAGGTTTATGGCCGGCTGAGCCCTGATGCTATCTTGCTTGGCCACTGGAGAGGAACTGACCTAACAGGTCCGGCCTGGGGCAATGGTTCCAACTGGCATAGGTCAAGAAAAAGTCGATCAAGGTGTACGTGTCCTTCTGGGGTCGAATCCAGCTGGTTTATAAGCCTATGTAAAGGGCAACTCACAAAATGGCTGCCATACACAAAATGGAAGCCGAGGGTTCTGAACGAGAGTGACGATTTCAAAGTGAAATCGTCAATTGAATATGCTGAAAATACCTGTACAGGACGTACTCGTCATTCTCGGTCTTTTGGTACTAAATTCGTCAATTTACGATGAAGTTTTATTCTCGAGTGCAGACACATTACACGAGTCCAGAATTTTCAGTACTACAACACAGGACTATTTAATATTGTGAATTCTGATTGAGGTGTTTTTTTTTTATAGTTCGCTGTTGTTTCAATTGTTGTTTTCATAAAATCAATTGATAACTAATTGTTAACCAACTATTCAGCACTGTAAGGTTATCTCAGGAATCTCTATAATTGCAGGGATGATCGTTTGGTGTATATAGCCAACTTGTCCATGCAAGAATGATATAGAGGAAGCATGAAACTGCTGGATCATAAGAGACTATTACAACACCTGAGACCACAAGACAACATGTACCCTCTGGCAAGACACTTCTGGCAGGCACATCCGGTCTATAGCAATATACTAAGTTACCATGTCAGAGGGTATACCTAATACAAGTTAAAGGGGAGAGAGAGAAAGAGAAAAAGCCTTGAGGAGGCTAGAGAGCTGATACATTCTGGAATTTGATACACAGGGACTCAATGGTCTGAATAAGGATGCTGAAATTAATGTCCATCTGTAACATTGTAATGTTAGAAGAACTAGGAACGGTCACCTCACCTTGACTGTTTGTGGATATTAAATTCGAGCACTTCACATGTGTGTTTTGTGTTCAGTTGCACATTTATTTATTTATTTATTTATTAATCTTGTAAAGCGCGACAGCTACCCAAAAAGGGTTTCCCGGCGCTGGACGGGTAGGGTGTTGAATGGACAGGTGATCAATGCTGATTACTGGTTAAAAAGCCAGGTCTGGGTGTTCCTACGAAATCGGGCAAAGTTGGTGTCCGTCCGCACATGCAGCGGCAAAGAGTTCCATAATTTTGGGACCAGGAAGGCGAAGGACCGGCCACCCATTCTGGTGAGTCTAATTCTAGGTATACAGAAATACTCCATGGAAGATGAACGGAGTTTCCGCTGAGGATTGTAGGGATTAACAAGGGCTTTAAGGTACTGGGGAGCTGTGCCTGCTTTGATCTTGAACATGTAGCTCAGGGTCTTGAATTTAATACGACTCTCGACCCTGAGCCAATGGAGATCGCGAAGGGGACCAGAGATGTGACTGGATCTGGGGATGGTATTCAACAGTCGGGCCGCAGCATTCTGGACCAGTTGAAGACGTCTGGTCACTGCTTTGTTTGTCCCTAGGTAGAGGACGTTGCCGTAGTCCAGCCGGGACGTGATCAGGGCATGGATAACGGTTCTTTTGGTATCGGTGAGCAGCATCCAGATGATTTTTTTAAGCCAGCGCAAAATTGTGAAGCAGATGGCTGAAACCTTGTTGGCCTGGTGTTGCATGGTCAATGTGTTATCAATAGTGAATCCTAAATTTCGGACAGATTCGACCGGCAGGGGGATGGGGCCCATCTCAGGAGGCCAGTGTTTGGAGCTCCATAGATCGTTTTTTTGGCCTAAGATTAAAACTTCGGTTTTACTTCCGTTCAGTTTTAAGAGATTCTGGTTCATCCAGTCCGCAATTTTTCTCAGACCTGACTGAAGGGGGGATGCTGATCGTTGGGTAGGATCTGAGAGAGAAA